>NC_134265.1:201667655-202867655 GCF_031893055.1 Leptodactylus fuscus
TGAGTGTGCAGCAGGGTTCAGCGCATCTCTGATGCATCAGAGCTGAGTGTGCCGTAGGGTTCAGTGATTCTCCGGTGTAGCAGTGCTGGCCGTGCACTCAGCTCGGCTGCATCTCTGGTGTAGTCGAGCTCAGTGCACGGCCAGCACTGCTACATCTTGGCATAGGAATGCATTGGCCAAATGCCATACAGAGTACAGCATTCGGCCGATCAACACTGGTTCTGCCGGAGGAGGCGGAGTCTAAGATCGGTCCACAGCAGTCTCCATTCCTCTCCGATCTTAGACTCCGCCTCCTCACAGACGAGCCTCCGGTAGAACCAGCGTTGATTGGCCGAATGCTGTACTCTGTATGGCATTCGGCCAATCAACGCTGGTCAATGCATTCCTATGGGAAAATGTCAGCTCCTGCATATCGCAGGCTGACAGGGATCCCGACGAGATAGAGCCCCAAAGAGCTGGGTGAGTAACATTCCCACCTAAATAAAGGTAATCCCTAGCTAACCCTGCCTGTAGATCTGTCCCTGTCTCACAGTCACATAGTTCAGTCTCAAATTAACCGAATGTTAAATCCACCATTCGTATAAATTGGAGGTCACCTGAATTAGCCAGCCAATTACTTTTTCTGATTTTTTTTTCGATGCCCCCGTTGTCGTAGTTCCTGTCCCACCTCCCCTGCACAGTTATTGGTGCAAAAAAAAGCCAAGGAAGGTGGGAGGGGAAACAAATTTTTAGTGCATTTGCCTCGTGGTATTCGATTGGAATCGAATACCTCAAACGGCCTGATATTTGATCGAATATCTATTCGATTGAACAGTGTTCGCTCATCTCTAGTCTTGATCTTTTAATGCAGCATATAGAACTGAAGCTAGATCGAAGTACTAGCTCTAAAAGAATTATAGATATCACTAGTTAAAAACACAGTTGAGAATGTGAAACTGCTGCATATCAAGTTTATATTCCCAAATCAGTTTCTGTTACAGCTAGTACTTCTTCGTTTTCTTGTGATACCAGAACCATTTTTCTGGGTGGTATAAAACCAAAGATACATCCATTTGAAGTGACTATCACCCTTATTTTTTTTTAGCCTTGTATATTCACAATACAACTGTGTATGGACTTTCCTTAGTAACAGCTCAGTTAGAGGGTTGTTGAGGAGAATGTTACAGCCTATTTTATAATGAAAAGAAATTTAGATTTGGTTAGTAAAGTATAGTACAAAAATGGTTATCAAACACCCTCGACACGATAGCAAAAAATAATAAAAATGGAAGTTACGCTTTAACCCCTTAACGCTAAATCACGTACCTGTACGTCAGGGAATGGGGTTAGTTCCCGCATTCCCACGTACCTGTACGTGATGGAGATCGCACGGGCTCAGAAGCAGAGCCCGTGCGATCTCCACGGGAGGCCGGCTGTATCTGACAGCCAGGCTTCCCCTGTAGCAGCAGGGACGGTGATTGCACCGACCCCCCCGTTTAACCCTTAAGCTGCCATGATCCATAGTGATCATGGCACCGTAGGGGTTTGGCCGGCTATAAAGCACGCTGCCGGCTGCATAAGGAGTCTGTGTTAGCTGTAATTTACAGCTACAAGCTGCTCCTTAATCCCTCCCCCCATCAGAGCGAGCTCCGATGGGGGGAGGGTTAACCCCTTGGATGCCAGGACGAGAGGAAGCTAGTCTATGCATCTGCATAGCTAGCTTCCTCTATAGACTGCAATACACGTGTATTGCAAGTCTATAGTTAGTATAGAACCAGCAATCCTCTGATCGCTGGTTCTAGTGTGCTTACAGCACAAATGTAAAAAAGTTTTAAAAAAAAAATAAATAAAAATAAAGTGTGTAAAACAGTTACATTTCTTGTAAATCTGGAAAATTGCTGTTACACTTGTAAGCCATGTAACGTCCAACATAAATTAAAATACAATCAAAAGATGATGCCGATATAAAGCAGAGATATGGGAGATAATATTTATTACTGTATTTGAGTGGTATAACTATCTGCATGAAAAGCAGAGAATTTCACATTTTGAAAATTGCAATTTTTTCCAAATTTCCATCAAATTTCCTATTTTTTTAATAAGTAAATACAAAAATATTGATTAGTGTTTACCACTAACATGAAGTATAATGTGTTACGAGAAAACATTCTCAAAATCACTTGTGTAAGTTAAAGCATCTCAAAGTTATTGCCATTTAAAGTGACGCATGTCAATTTTGAAAAAATAGGCCTGGTCCTTAACATACTTTTGGGCTGTGTCCTTAAGGGGTTAAAGAAAGAAATATAAAAAATATTTGTTTTTCCTCGTTGGCTTTTTTTTTTTGTAGGGAATGTATCCCCAATATTTTATTTATAAAAACCAGGTAGTAACATGGAACTGTATAGATTTTTTTTTTAAATTCATATAATGATCGTGGAGGCCAACATCTTGCCTTAGCTTTTCCTTTTCTATACTGACAGCAACTTGATAGTAATCTCTACCGAATGCCTGTAAAGCATCTTTCTACGCATATAGGGTGATGAACTGTAGGTAAGGGGGAGCTTCGAGCAGCACCTTAATCAAAAAGTGTTGGTTTGTAAATAATGACCCATAGACATTCATGGTTTTCAAAATTGCTGTCGCCTAAGGGTATATGAATGATATAGAGATGGTTTCCCTCACTATCTGAACCAGAACAGATTGCCAATAAGCAGCACTATATGAATCATGGTCACCTATCATTTTATTGACATTCAATACACCAGCAACCAAACCCAAGCCTTCAACTGATCTGTTGTATAACTATAGAAAGGGGTTTGTCCATATGTAACAGCCAGGACTGACCTTAAAGTCATCAATATTAAATCTGCCCAGTTCAACACCTGTAATCCCTGCAGATCTGCTGTTTGGGGACAGTGACGCTCCTGATAATGTTCACATGCTTGGAGGTACACTGCTCGCTCACCGTACAGACTATAGCTACAGTTTTAGGTACTGCAGCTACACATGATATAGCAGGAGTCACACTGTACCTAAAAATCAGATCTAAAGGGGTTCTAGGTGTTGGACTCCGACAGATGTAATATTGATGTGCTATCCCAAGAAGAGGCCATCAATGAAGCCTATTTAATCCTGACATATTATACAATTAGTTACTATGCTAGAGATTTTCCATTATTTTCGGTGTGTTACAAAGATGAATTGCATGAACAGGGTTTTCCTGGCTGTGGGTTGTTTTGGATACTGATGAAGCCGCCATATTAAAGTTGATCATAACATGTTTGTAATTCGATGGCCAGCTTCACCAAATCATAGGTTACTTCAATCAAAATGCAATTATTAAATGACTATGGGTCTACTATGATGCTTACCAAATTCATAATGGATTTTCATTATTATGAAAAGAGGTGCCAAGTTTTATTTTTCCTATGTTTACTGTGGTAGAATTTTTTGAATACGTGGAATAAAGAAATCACTTTGAAAAACACCTTGTGTAAAGTGAAGTCAATTAAAAAAAAAAAAAAAATATTGAAGATTAAGCACAATTATTGAAAAGTGTATTTAAAAAAAATAAAATACATTTTTGGGGAAGAAAAATGGATGTGAAGACGTGTTTGAAGTGTTCATTTTTAAAACAGTGAGAATGGTCAATGTTCAGGCTTATATAGATGTCTTATTCAACCACTTCAGTAGAGACTAATTTTGTACAAGGGAGTTGAGGGCTATAACATGACACGTTTTCCTTTCGTTTTCATTTTACTGGATATAAATAAATATATATATATATATATATATATATATATATATATATATATATATATCTCCAGTAAAATGGAAACTAAAAGAAGGAAAACGTGTTTGTCTCACTTATATCACTGGGCATCAAAGCACCATGGGATACAGACCCTGACACTAGGAGAATGAAAAACTGTGGGCTCTGCCTACTGGGCTATATCCTGTCCCACAGTCAGTTTGAACCTAGTGTTGTAGGAGGCAGACTCAGGTCTGTCTTGCATAGTTTTTAATTTTTCTTTCAGGTACAGGGGGGTCTTCATCATGTACATGTACTAGTCGTACCCCCTGCGAGTGCAGCGCTCTGTAATAGAGCACCTCGCCGGTCACTCAGTGCCCACTCTCCACATGCTGCATTGACTGCTGGATATTACAGTGACCCCACTCCCACTTGCGAGGTCCTGGCCTGGATCACGGTTTTAGTCTTTGTTCTCAGTTTTTCTTTTGTATTCCCTGGCCTTCCGGGCCTTAGGTGAAGACATTCTACAGGGAGGCCGCACTGCCCCCTCCCCTCTCTTTCCCGTCATCTCTTTGATCCATGGGATCTTCTCTCTACTCTGGGGCTTTGGTGCCCCCCCTTTACCTTTTGCCCTGGAAGGTCGCTTTCCTGGTGGCCTTTACAACCATGCCGGCAGCCTCACTTTCCAGTTCTCCACTGGGACAGGTTGTCCTTCGTCCTTGTCATCCTGCTACCCAGGGTGGTTTCCTCCCTTGTCATCTCAGGGCATAGCTTGCCACCTTTCTGTCCTCAAGCATCTGTTTTTCATGTTTCAGCTCTCTTGAAGAGCTGTTGGAGCCTCTTCGGATGTTCTGCATTAAGTTTCTGCTATCCAAGTCTGTAGGCTGCTGCCTGGGCTTCATTCTCACTTCTCTGGGTTCCCCAGGTCCGTTGTGTGCCATCTGCCAGCACAGGTTAGATCGTGAGGTTCTGCAGGCAGTTGTGTGCTGGTTGTTCACTTGGCTGTGTAATTCCCACCCTCTGGGACTGCTATAGAACATCCCATGGTGCTGTGTCCCCCAGTGATATAAGCGAGAAAATGGGATTTTTTTTTTTTTATGTACTCACCGTAAAATCCTTTGGTCGATGTATTCACTGGGGAACATAGATCCCACCTTTGCTTTTTTTTTCCTGCTGTTCCTGCCTGAGCTGCTTTGCTTCTTTTTCGGGTACAGGATGTGTTGGTGAAGTTGGTTCCATGCTCTTTTTGCTCTTAGTAGTTGCAGTGCACCAGCATCCATCGCGGCATTCCGCTCCGGATTAGGCCCAAGTGAATGGGCCTGGTCAGGAGGGAGGTGTCGCGAGGCGGATGATAAAGAAAATTTCCTGAAGAAAAAGCATTTTGCTTCTTTTTTCTGCAAGTGGGAACAAACCGCTCACGGAAAAAGGAAACAACCGGCTCCCATTGATTTCAAAGGGAGGCGGTTCTTTGAGCAGGATTTTGACACAGATTCCGTGTCAAAATCCTGACCAAAAAACCCCGTCTGAACTCAGCCTAACTCTTCAGACAACTTAGTCTTATGTCATGAGCATGTGATTCTGGACCAAATTGTAATATGCTTTGCGTAAAAATGTTGGTGTTTCCTGCCACTAGGTGTCTCCATTCTAGCGAATTTGCTCTTTACTCTCTGTAACGATGAGTTCACAGTTGTTTGGTCCAGATTTTGACGCAAAATCCGCCTCCCAAATTGACTTCTATAGCATCCGCTAGCGGGTTTTTTTCTGCTATTAGGAAAAAGAAGCGAGCTGACTTCTTTAGGCGGACTCTGCCTGAAAAAAACGGTAGTCAATGGGAGGTGGAAAAACCGCATTGTGGTTATTGACAAAAACTGCGTCACGTTTTTTCCAAGTTCCGTACACTGTGCTGGAGGAAAACAAATAGCTAAAAACACCTCAAAAAACGCTACAAAAAAAGCCTCATGTAAAAAAACATTTCAAAAAAACCATTTCCTAATTCCTGAAGTGGATTTTTTCCTCTCCAAAATCCTCGCCTAACTGAGGAAATTTTCTTTAAAATCAAGATGGATTCACAGTGAGTGGAGAAAGAAGAGGCTGTTCTCTTGCCACAAAGTGAATGGAGAGGGTGGAGACTGGTCAAACTTTTTAGCCTGGACTCATCTGTACACTGTGGCATCATAGAGCATAAGAAATATCTACTATGTATCTACATCTGCCTGCTTGTATTATTGCTAATGGCCTATTAGTCATAGGCAGCAAGCAACTTTACAGACTGTACTCAGATTTTTTTTTTTTTCTGGGTCATTGATCTTTTAAGCTGCATCATGTGCTGTATTTGTAGTCCATTCTACCTGGATCCTCTATTTTACATTCACTTGGGATTTTCTCAGCTATTCGTTTGCTATTTTACAGTTACGCCTGACAGAATTACAAGTAAAGATACCAGTAGTAATAATAATAGATGGCAGAGGGTGCAGACTGCTCTTTATTGAACATACCCCCTGCCTCAGAGACAATTGCAAAGTGTGCTGCAGCACCTATAATGGGGCTGTTAGCAGCAGAAAAACTGATAAGACACTGTAAGAAGGCTTACAGAGAAAAGATTACCTAGCAAGACCCTACAGATATTCTAACTTTTCATGAAATCTCAGGGATTCTTTAAGGTTGTAGGAGGTTCATGTGTGTGTGTGTGTGTGGGGGGGGGTCTCACAGTATCAGTCTTCAGCCCTGGAGGCATTGCAGACTGTGTTGTCGGTCTCTCCTCCTTCTGTCTATGCCTATTATTCTTTACCTTCCAGTGTTGTAAAGTCAATGAAGGTCCTCACATACACACATGGACAAAATTGTTGGTACCCCTTGTTTAATGGAAAACCCCCCCACAATGGTTACAGAAATAACTTGAATCTGACAAAAGTAATAAATAAAAATTCTATGAAAATGAACAATTGAAAGTCAGACATTGCTTTTCGCTTCAACTGAATTATTAAAAATAGAACTCAAGAAACAGGCCTGGACAGAAATGATGGTTCCCTTAACTTAACCCCTTCCCGACATGCGCCGTAATAGTACGGCGCATGTCGGGTCTGTAACTATGGCGACCGCCTCCCAATTATTCCATAACAGATTATTATAGGGCAAAGATGATTGGTCACGTCGAATTTTATCATGCCAAATGAGTGCTTGGAAGCAGCTCTGAGCTGTTTATGTCTGAAAAGTAATGGAGCTCCTCAGATAGGGGAGGTGAGAGCTCTGGGATTACTGTGCTGTCTATCTTCGGCTCTTCCACTTATCAGCCGGTTTAATTGAATTTGGCTGATAAGGGCTGAGATAAGGAGTCCTTTACCTCTGTATGTAATGCAAGCTGACTCAAATTCAGTTCTGCTACATCAGTCTCTACATCAACTTCATACTGTAGTAATGCATTTACAACCAATCCCTTATTACTGACTGCAAACATAGCAGATATCAGAGCAAGTGAAACCCCGCCCACCAATGTGTCGAGAAAACCAGTTAGTGAACAGAGCACACAAGCTGAACAAGGGTTATGGGAATACCCCTTTAAGCCCAGTCTAATTCACCCACTTTTCTCACTATGTGCCTACATAAATGATGACACTTATCTCTATAAACAATACAAGAAATAAAGCCAATCTCAGTTTCTACTTCAAAAGTCAGATCGAAATTTAGATCATATTTTTTTTTATTTATATACACTTTCATAAATTAAAAATCAGTCATATTGAGTGAAGTTCATGTACAGCTTTCTCTAAAGACACAAAACAGATAAAAATACATTTGTGGTTGAAGATTTTTTTTTTTTTCCATTTTTTTTTTTTTTTTTTTTTTTATATCACTTTTCAAAATGTCAAAAGCAACAATCTACAAAAAGGAAGGTAAACAGTTTTGAAAAAAGATGGGAAAACATTTTACAAGGCATACGGGCAAGTATCAAAATAATTACTAACCAAGAAGGAATCTTAAGAGTTTCTTACAAAGATCTGGTTGAATCTAACATCCTCCTAATGCAAGACAAAAAATAGACCAAATTGAAATCTATTATACAAACTGCCAAGCACCTTATTTTATATTTATTTATATATTTATATATAATATGTATATATTTATATTTAAAACACACTCTCAGACAAGGAACAGTTGTCAAATGTTGCCATAAGCAGGTTATTAAGGCAAGTAAAACCTATATATTCCATTAGATCCAAGTTTGGAATGCAAGGCTCTGAATACCAATCGGTATATGAAGTCGTAACCTATTTCACCATTTGTTAACAAGGAAATAGCTTAAAAATCTACCCCTCACCCACCTCATAAAACTTGCTCTGGAGGCCAAATGTTGTGATTTTCTTTTATTACAATAAGTAAAACTAGAAAAACAGAACTGGAACAAGGCAGCAAAGTTAGAGTATAAATTCCTTTTTGCACTGAATGACATAGCACCATAAGGTCTTGCTAATAGGAAGATGCAGTCCTTACCTTGTCATCTGCATTTACAGGTACAGTAACCTTCAATGTGTAGGCCAGCACCCTGTCCACTTTCAGAGTGATTCATGCTAGCTCTCCTGGGACATATGAACTATAGATAATAAGTTATCCGTCCCATATTATGTGAAACAAGACAAACTATAACTTTTAACTAATCCAATCATTTGGATAAGTAAAGACGAGGGAGTAAACACTGCATCAAAGTCCTAGCTAGTGCAACCTTTTAATTCCTTAAGATCCAGAGAGACTATGTTTGGCCTCAAATGCATGTTCTATTATGAAGGGTACAAGATTCCGGTCCATAAAGATATTTAGATATATGTGCAAGACTATATACATATAAATATGTACTTATACACAAATGTAATATACACACATTTACAATATATGCATATGTATGCATTATAGCTTAAGTTATATTTTGGAGAGAAAAAAAATCAAGTATCTTGAAAATGAATTTTTAGCTTCAGGTTTAAATATTAGGGTCAAGTGAATATTCTAAAATACAGCATCACTACTGTGCCTTAATAACCTGTGATAAATAGTTCCTATTTTTTTACAATCACACAATTAGCTGCCATATAATTTTCTGGGGAGAAGGGGGTTGAGTGAGGGTGGACCCACAAAAAAATATGGAAGAGGGTTCAGTTCTCTGAGCAGACAGAAAAATATCTCATCATACTAGGAAAAGAACAGAATGTACTTTGGTTATACAGATATCGACGTTATTAATAAATTAAGCACACATTTCATATTGACACAATGGATCCAGGGTCCCAGTGTGTACTGTTCAAAGAGCACCGCAAATCACCAGCACCAGACAACCGAGGCACAATCTTATATATGTAGCACCAGTTAAATCTGCATTGAGGAAAGACACGCATCCCTCATGTTCATCCAAAATCCATGTGCCGTTTTACTTTTCTGCTCATTTCATGAGCTACGTCCTCAAAAGATAACCCACAAAAATAAACTTACAAAAGAAATTTTAAAAAAATTATATATTTAATATAAATAAAGTACAACTGTCTTTTTCCCGGATTTTGCTGTTGAGTTTTCATTCACAGTGGAACAAAGGTGTGTATCCTGACAATGAGCTCAGTGAAGAATGAAGTGATTTTATATGTTTTAACCAGTGGTGGCTACAAAGGAAAGAATGAGGGAAGACATTGCTCCCCTCAAAAAATGATGAGCACCTTTTAGCTGAGGTTTAAAAAAAAAAAAAAGAAAGAAAGAAAAATATAGCAGGTCTTTTTTGCATAGGTGAATTCGACTGAGGTAGACATTTAAATACCTGTGGAAGAGAAAGAAGAGATTAATATGAAATCTAACTGCAGTGACTTTATTACATGTGATCAGACAACCATGCTCACTATATAGCTAAAGTCAAGATCTCCATGAAGTAAATCCTTTCGTAGGGATTTCACTGCATTGTCCTGATGTGATGTGAGGTATTCTAAACAAAATTGGTTTCCTTTGATCTCTAGATTTACAAAAACCAGTCAGTTAATGGCCCGCGCAGCTAAGAACACATCTACAAACTGGACTGTAATGACACATGACACTGTACATACTCGAGTATAAGCCGACCCGAATATAAGCCAAGGCTCCTAATTTTACCATAATAAACTGAGAAAAATCATTGATTCAAGTATAAGCCGAGGGGGGGGGGGGGGAGATGCAGCAGCTACTGGAAAATTTCAATAATTAAAATGGCTGGAGTTTTTGGGTGCAGTAGATGCTGGGAAAGGGGAGGGGGTGTTTTGGTTGTCTGCCTACCCCTTCCCTGAGCTTGAAGACTGGGTTTTTTTCCCCCCACTTGCAATTCAGCCTGGCTGAATATAGCATATCTGCAGTGCTCCTATTAACCCTTTCCCGACGGAATAGGAGCAGTGCAGATACCCTATATTTAGCCTGGTTGTAGTCAGGCTGAATTCCAAGGTGGGGGGGGGGGGGGGGAGTCTCGGGGAAGGGGCAGTTAGACAACTTTTTTTCCCGCTACGGCATTTACCGTACAGGAAAAATATATTTATAGATTTGAAGAGTGGGCGTTTTCGGACACAGGGATACCCAACATGTATGTTTCACAGTATTAACAGTATTAATTTTATATGTGTTCTAGGGAAAGGGGGTGATTTGAATTTTTAATACTTATTTTTATTTTTTTACATTTTTTTTTTTTTGCATTTATTAGACCCCTAGGGGTCTTGAACCCCAGGGAGTCTGATTACTACTGCAATGCATTGCAATACATTGCAAAAATTGTCATTTCTTTTGCAAGCTGCATAGAGCAGCCTGCAAAAGAGAGGCACTGCCGGCTGGGGAGCCTTTACAGAAGTGCTGAGGGGAATCCCCGGTAGGAGCGCTGGGGGACGGACCTGAAGGAGAACCTCGGCCGGCCGGACCTGAAGGGGAACTGCAGCCGGCCGCCAGCAGGAGTGCTGAGGAGAATCCCCGGCAGAAGCGCTTCTGCCGGCGGCCGGCCGCAGTTCCGATCTTCAGGATCGCCCTTGAGACGGCAGCTGCGCCCGTTCCCTCCTGCAGCATGGCGGCGCCTTCGGATCGGGACATCATCGGAGAGCATCTCCGCTGTAACACTTACAGCGAAGATGTCAGAGCTCATGCCTGCAATCTCTGATTGCAGGGAGCTCCGGCATTACCGCTGTGGAGGAGCCAGTTGGTAAGGCGACCGTTCTGGAGCAGAGCGGCTCCATTATAGTTACAGACCCAGCATACAGACACCGGGATGGGTGCCGGGCCACAGCATCGCCACACTCATAGTAGGAGCGTGGCGATGCTGCTCATTTTAAACTGCAGAAGTACTTACAGTACTTCTGCTAGCAGGCCCGGAATGCAGATACGCAGATCTGAGGTTACGTGGCCACGTCACCCGGCGTGTCTCTATGCCGGGTCCAGATGCTGGATCTGTAACTATAAATATTGCTGAATTATCGTAATGACTTGAGTATAAGCCGAGGCAGTCTTTTACAGCACAAAAACTGTGCTGAAAAACTCGGCTTATACTCGAGTATATACAGTACATAGGGTGAGGAAGATGCTAGGAGGACATGGTCTATGTCCTCTCAGAATTAGGTAACTAATAGTGGTCTCATGGCCCATAACCATATCATGGACTCTCAGCTTTCGCAAAAAGGACAATAAGTGAGTGGTCATAAATAGTAAAATTATTTAGATGCAAAATCCTGGGGAACATTGTGAGGCCCAGCACTTTCCATGCTGCAGCCCCTCAATCTATGGATGTACACTCAAAGCCTCACAACTGGGAATCTAGATTTAGCAGTTTTTTCCCTCCTAGTGCCTCCAGAAAAAAAAAAAAAAGTTATTGCAATCTAAAGTCTTATGCTGTGCCTTGCTTCCCCAGCAAATGTATGAGCAATTTGAAGAGTGTACTGCTCAACTGTCTGAAGGTGGACTCACATAGTGGAATCTGACACAATTTAAGGTTTGTTGCAAAATCCACCTCAAATCAACCTCCACAGATTCCAATAGGAATCAGATGCTGATTTTTTTTTTCCTTCCTTTCCTAATTTTTTAAGCTAGCGGAAAAAAATAAGCGTCATGCTTGATCTTCAGGTGGATTGCATTTGAAAATTTCCATTTAAATGAATAAGAGGTGGAAAATTGTGTGTGAACAAACCCTACTGTCACACACATTCCAGTAATAACATTATACTATGATATTTCCTAGAATATTTATAGCTTAGCATAGTTATGCTGTTTATGGTACTTGTACCCTCTTTGCAAATTACAGTTATTGTATGACATTCTACATATCTGCAGACATGCACAGCTAGAAATACATATGAAAATCTCTTATTCTAATGCACAGATGGGAGGAATGAGAAACTCACCTCCTACTGTACCACCGGTCACTCCAGGAGATGTAAAACTGCCCATGCCATGGGAGTTAGCTAGACGACTGGCTGGGCCAGTAGCATGTACAGGCACGGAATTGAAGAGAGACTGCAGCACTGAATTGCTAGCCACTGAACTGAGACTACTCTGCAGTGTCAGCTGGGAGCCTGCGGTCAGGTTGCTCAAGAATTGGTGATGGGTTTGAAGAGGGTTAGGGCCAGGTCCCTTGCCATTCAGTAGAATCCCTGTTCCCTGTGACATAAACAGGTTGTTCCCTACTCGGCCATCCCCATCCCTTTCCCGACTGCGTGGACCTCTGGAGCGATCGATTCTTGTAGACGGCCCCTTTTCCTCTCTTTTTCCAGCATCAGATGTACACTTTTTATTCAGGAACAAGTTTCCATCTGTTGTCTTGCCCATTTCCACTCTAGTGTTGTCACCAAGACTGCTACCTGACCCTGGGCTTGAACCCCCAGATCCTCGACGGGACACATCCCCAGAAAGATAATGGGTGTTGTAACGTGGGGGTGAAGCAGGACTATCAGGAGTGCGGCTGGGAGCAACATCAGAGATCGGAGAGAAGGTAGATTTCCATTTGCCTATACTTTCACAAGACGACTTTCTGCTGGGATACGGTAGACCTAAAGCAGGGATGGTGAATAACATGAGGAGAGGTAAATATGGCTTAGTAACTCTTTTGGAACAGACAGAGGGTATACTGTTAATAACAGAAATTTGTAACTAACCTCTATCTCCTTCACTCCTTTGTGGAGAATCTTTATTCTCAAAACACAATCCAGAGTTCTTCCGTTCTGTCCTGCTTGGAGGGAAGCAGAGGGGCGTTAATTTATTCTAGCAGCTTGATATCTACAGTGTGACATCTGCTGTTTTACTAAATCCAAGCTAATAAAGTACTTTATTTTTGCTCTTTTTTTCAATTTCGATTTTGCAGTTTGAGCTACAGTAAGAAGCCTCGCAAGTCCTTCCTTTATATTTCCCATTGCCTTGTTAACACACTCCTGGCTTTGGCTAAAAAAAATTGCAGCAACATCTTAACAAAAAAAGCAACAAAAATTATGTGCGTCTCTTCAGTCTCAAGTGGGTTTTTCCCAGGATTGTAATATCAATGACCTATTCTTAACCCTTTAAAGAAACAGTCTAAAACACTTCAAGTACCAGGTCCCATTTTTCAAATCTGGAATGGGTCATTTTATCTGCCAATAATTTTGAGATGCTTAAACTTGCCCAAGTGATTTTAAAGAGGACCTTTCACCACTCCAAGCCTGTGCAGCTTTCTGCCGCATGTTATAGGCGCTGCTGCACAGACTCTGGTGCACTTTGAATTACCTCCCTAGCCCCCCTTGTTTTGGAGCTCTGAGCCCCGTTAATTCTGGCGCCCTGTATGTTAATGAAGCCGTTCAGTGTCAGAAGGGCGTTTCTGACTATAAAGGCAAGAGCTACGTCAGTCTGACACTGTCGAATTAGCAATGGACAGTGTCGGAGCTGCTTCTGCTGTGTGCTCTCGTGAGATCAGGCAGTCCTCTCTTCACAGGGCTGCACAGAAGACCCGGAGAAGCGATCCAGGCCATGTCTTGAAGTGGATGAAGGAGAACTTCACTGACATTACAGGTAAGTAAAGAAACCCCTAAGCAATGAGCATAAGTGCCCAGTACACCCTGTGGACCTAGGTCTAGCCCCTATACAACAAGCATTAACCTCTATAGCCCCTATACAACAAGCATTAACCCCTATAGCCCCTAGCAACAAGCATTAACCCCTATAGCCCCTAGGCAATGCCCATTGCCTAGAGGCTATAGGGGTTAATGCTCATTGCCTAGGGGCTATAGGGGTTAATGCTCGTTGTATAGGGCTAAGGCAATTCTTGGCAATGATTTACATCCACTGCTAGTAAGAAGAATGAATACCAGCAGGCAGAAATCTAGAAATCCTTGAGGAATTCATTTAAAAAGTATATTAGAAAACTGTATATTATGGCTAACCTTAGCTAATGTGCACAGCTGGTAAAAATAACTCCAAAGCAAACAGCATTTATATAGTTGGCAGGTATGCCCATTTATAGTGAGTGTGTGCCTATGTAAGTCATCAGGACCAAATATAACCTGTAAAATACCATTTAATACTCTATTTCTGGGATATAGAGGCTGCATCAAAAGCTGTAAAAGGATGAAGTATTCCCACCAGCATGTTTTCTCTGATAAAGCTAAGTAAAGTGCAAAGCAAGTTACAATAAAATCACCTTGTACTGTGGATTTCGTCTTCAGATTCGGCTTCATCCTCTGTTGTAAGGGGTGAATAATGAACCCCATTAGTGGAGGAAATGGGTTTTTCTTTTTTCAGTACTGGAGGCAATTCATGATCCTGGTATGAAGCAGGAGAGTTTTTCAGTGAGTTCTCCGGGGATGAAATAGCAGTTATTTCCAAAGGTTGGTTAATATTATTAACCTAGAAAAAATAAAGCAAGAGTTAAATCTAACACACATAAATATAAGGCTACAGTTACACTAGCATTGTGTGACTGTTTGGGGACTCTGTCCCCCATTCCACTTAAAATGTGCTCGCAGGACTTCTTTCTCTGTCGATTTTGGGCAGAAATCAGGTGGAAACCTGGAGGACACCATTATAATCTATGGGATCCACAGGAAACTGTTTTTTAGGCAGCTAGGGTTTCCATTTTTTTGGGTCAGCAAGCAGACCCAAAGTGTCCTTAGTGCATTTCGCATAAATGACATATTTTTCATATAGACAAATCACTTAATGCAACCCACTAATTATATTTCCATGTATGGTAATGCATAGGCCATCTATTTTTGTGGGGCCAGGTGTACTTTTTATTTATACCATATTGAAGAATGTCTATAGCTTTGATCACTTTTTAAATTTTTATCAGAGACAAAACTGTGAAAGAAAATAGCGGTTCGGTATTTTTGATGTTTTTTTTTTTTTTTGCCGACATGGCATTCACTGTACAGAAAAAAATATTTTTATGGATTTGTAGGCTGGGTGTTTTCAGACAAAGGGATAACTAATATGTTTCACAGTATGGGGGTGGGGGTGTTTTTTTTTTATTTTTAAGTTCTTTTATTGCCTTTATCCAGGAGATTTGATCACTAATGAAATGCATTACAATGCTAATGCATAGCAAATTATAGGCATCTGTATGGCAGGCTGCATGCCAACGGAACGCCGGCCCTAGATCTTGCATAACAGCGCCTTGGTCAGCTTTGACCGAGGCACAGGTGGGTTAATGTCCGCAATCAGTGCCCACACATAATATATAACATACTATAATAGTACAGCAGAGACCCAATGGCTATGACAGCGGCTAAGCTCATGAGCAGTCGCCATATTTAAATACCCGACATCCGCCGTACTATTACAGCAGATGTTGGGAAAGGGTTAAAAAGTTTACATATGCTAAAACCAGGAATTGAGGTAATTACTCTATTCAGTCCTGAATAAATTTCCCTTAAATGGTCACTAACTTTTCAGACAACTTGGTTAGAGATGAGCGGGTACTGTTCGGATCAGGCGATCCAAACAGCACGCTCCATAGAAACTAATGGATGCACCTGGTACTTCCGCTTTGACGGCGGCCGGCCGCTTAACCCCCCGCGTGCCGGCTACGTCCATTAATTTCTATGCGAGCGTGCTGTTCGGCTGATCAGAACAGTACTCACTTATCTCTAAACTTGGTCTCATTTCATATGTGAGCATGTGATTCTAGATAACACATTAATTTAAATTGTTCCTGCTTTCCCCCTGAAAAACCTCTCTAAAGTTCCTGCCACTAGGTGTCTCTCTTCTAGCTAATTTGCAGTTCACTCTGTGTTGCTTGGGAAGTCCAGACTATAGAAGCATTTGATAAGCAAGGCACAGTGAATGTAGATGGGAGGGGATGAATCTCCCCCCGGCCTCCACACACATCTGCAAACTGTTGAAGCTGAACATTATGCAACATCTTGCAGCTGACAATGAAAGAAAAATGTAATTCTACTTCTGGCTGTGTGTGTGATTACAAATGAAATATTATTCACACACTAGTCTGGTAAAGTAGAAATAATATTTTTGCATAAGAAGAATATTCTAGAACACTGCATACCATGGAGCTAATGTTCAGTGGAGACCCTGAAGTAAAACCACTTAGCCCAAGTGATGTTGGAAGTGATCGTCTCTTGGGTGAAACCATCAATGAGTGGCTGCTTGCTGAGGATCTTTTCCTTCGGCTTCCTCTTTTCCTTCCATCCTGCCCAGTGCCACACTCCCTGCGAATAGTAAGTGGACTGAGTGGACTATGTTTACTTGATGGTGACCTTCCCGAGGAACTTCCTCCACCATTGGTTATAGTAAGGATGATGCGCCTCTTCGTTTCAACTTCTGTATCGCTTGTATCTATTTCTCCATCACCAGTAAGTTTGCTAGCATCTTGAAATGCACGTGGACTATTCGATATAGTATAATGCGAAGGTGAACGCTGAGAGATCTGCTGGTGATGGGAAGGAGTGGAACTTCGAGATCCTCCAGAGTTTGAGAGAGTGCCTGAATTTGAAGAGTCATCCATGCAGTCTGTCTCTGAACCATGGCTGTTCAAAACTGGTCCATTCAAAGAAGATGACCAGGTTGGGTAAAAGAAACCTGAAAAGATAAATATAGTGATGGTTCTGCTTAATTGTAGTATCGCTCCTATCACTATGTACTGGAGATCAAAGCTAAGATGTCTCAGTTAATAATGATTGCTACATGCAAAGAGTTCGTAAAGGTTTGTGCACTCTCATTGCTACAATCAGCATTTATGCTAAAAAAAACCATAAAATACTGTAGTACATTAGTATAAAGGAAATACAATAGGCCAAAATATGAGTTATTTGTCAGCTTACTGGTGGACATGGGGCAGTGATCAGCAACAAATGTTGAATACTACTACTTGAATACTATAGCAAGCAGATGAATGGGCTTAATCAGCTGTGAGTATGAGCCGCGGACTCTATGGTTGAATCAGTCATGACAATTGCTTCTGCAATGACCTGCTTCTTTCTTGGTCTCCCACTGAATACAATAAACGTTACCTGAGGTAGCCAGAGACTTTGAGACAGCAGCATAATTGATGTTTGTAGTAGCACCATATTGATTATCCATACTTGAGCTGTCCCTGCTATGACAGCCAGGGCTTGGACTATTTCTCTGAAGGAAACAAAAAAAAAAAAAAGTGAAGTCAAAATATCTGAATAGCTACCAGCAAACTTTAATGTTAACCTTAACACTTTCCTGCTGCAGCCAATTTTGATTTCAGTTTTTCACAGCCTTCAAAAAGCCCTAACTTTTATATTTCCATTTATAAAGCTGCATGAGGGCTTGTTTTTTGCATGGTTAATGTACTTCATAGGGGTACCATTTAACATTCTGTACGATTCAAAAAACAAACATTTTCTAAACTATACAAGCATTTGTGCCATTTTATTATGGATTTTGCTTTCACCGCATTCATTGTACAACCAAAATGACATTTTACAGTGCTGTGAAAAATAATATTCCCCCTTACAGATTTCTTTCATTATTCCACATTTGTCACACTTAAATGTTTCAGACTATCAAACACATTTGAAAATCAAATATATCCTGAGAATACAAAAAGAAGTTTAGAAATGATGATTTCAATTTATTAAGGGGGTAAAAAAGCTATTCCAAACAATCTAACACTATGTGAAAAAACTATTGCCCTAACACAGCTGCTCGGCTTATGCAGTCTATTCACATTGACAGCATGCAAATTAATTTATTTTAGATACAATACCTGCATGTCTATACAAGTTTTTCATGCCTTGGTTTTGCACAGCACACACTATTTGTATTTAATGGAGGCATAGCATACCTGTGATGTGATCAGTATTTATACATAACTGAACTTGCTACTGTACTTAATATTCTTACATAATACCTACCGTATATACTCCAGTATAAGTCGATCCAAATATAAGCCGAGGCCACTAATTTTACCACAAAAAACTGGGAAAACTTATTGATTCCAAGTATAAGCTGAGGGGGGGAAATGCATGACATTCTGTTTGTGCTTATGTTAATCCTAGCCGGCTTTGGGCCAGTATGATACTGTACCAGACATCACGTGGTCTAGGATATTACCATATAGGCCCAAAGCCTGTGCTAGCAGTAGCAGCCTGTTGCCATACAGGCCCAAAAGCCTGAGCTAGCAGTAACAGGCTATTACTACTAGAAAAGGCTTCAGGCCTATATGGTACTACTAGCACAGGCTTTGGGCCTATACACTATTATCCCAGCCCAGGTGATGTCTGGGGTATTACCATACAGGTAAATATGTATGTAATATGGTGGAATAAAGCATCATTGAGTAACTATTTTTCTAAACAATTACTTCCAAGGGGATTAAGGGTACAGGTGTTCCCCTCCTTTGGCATTGACAATAATGAATTTATTAAAAAAATGGGAAGAAATATGCAATCACTGCAGTCAAGATCTGATGCAATTGATCACTGACCATAATGCAAAAAGTTTGGGTTGTGGTACGGTCCTATATGGCGGTATAGGTAAAGTTGTTGTGGGTCTTTGTGAGCTATCTACATGTTTGATTCCTATGTGCAGGGTATTGATGTGAGTTTAGGTGATAGCTATTCTTTTTACAATTGCTATCTGGATATTAACTCCTGCACATGTATGGTTTTCCTATATAGCATAAGTGACCCTACTAACAATGTACACTGATACAAGTTTACCTCCTTAGTACCGTACCTTTTTGGGTTTATCTGTTCCCCTATATGTAAATCGTATGTTATCTTGCTGTTTTGTCATATATGTATTTTTATATTAATAAAATTTATATTTTGTTATATATTTTTTCCTGCTTTTTCTTCTGTATTCTATATTACCATACAGGCTCAAAGCCTGCTAGGAGTAACATCGGATCCTGGAGAGGTGAGTAACACTGTTTATTATTTCCTCTCACCTCCCCTGGGGCTCTAAGGGTCAGTTCACACGTGAACTGCCCGCGCGGGTTTTGACACTGAGAGAGACGCGGTGAGCCGCATCTCTCTCTTGTCAAAACCTGCCTGCCGCGACCATCGCGGTCGCGGCTTTCCCCTCCACTGTCGGCTCAGCGGGAAAAAAAAGCCCGGTGGTCTACATAGACCACCATTGTAAAGGGGCGGATTTTGAAGCAAAATCCGCTGTCAAAATCCGCCCCTTTGCCTACGTGTGAACTAGCCCTAATTATTATACTTGGGGGTCCGAAAAGACCCCTGAATATAATAATAGTGGCAGTGGGATCGCGGCCTGGGCCTGCTTACAGCCGCCCCTGTGGCCTATAGTACAAGGGGAAGCGGGCGCGACAGTGAGCAGGCCTGGGAAGGTAGGTAAATAGGCTGCTAGGGATACTCCAGTAGGTAGCGGCTTATTATAAAAGTTCTTTTACTTACCAACCTTGCACTGCTCCCGCCTCCTCTTCACCTAGTGGTACACTGCGTCTCAGCATAGGCGGTGTGATGACGCCGCCTGCGCGGAGACACAGTAAGACATCTGACAGCGTGTGATGTAGCGGTGGGGGGCAGGGTCTGGAGTGGAGGCCCTCTCCTGACTGTGGGCGGCCGCTGGAGCAGCCCTCCTTCCGATAGGTGAGTGGTGAAGCAGTGCTGTCAAGGGGCCACCCCAAGATGTTTCCAAGACAGAGAAGACGCTCTGGAAACATCTTTGGCGGTTCCTGAGACAGCGCTGCTTCACCACTCACCTATCGGCAGCAGCGCTGCTCCATCGGCCGCCCACAGGGGTCTTGCCACTTAACTCGAGTATAAGCAGAGGCGGGCTTTTTCAGCACAAAAACTGTGCTGAAAAACTTGGTTTATACACGAGTATATACGGTATCTGGATCTTATTTTATAGGTAGTATTTACCTCTAATGTGGTACAATACAGTTCACTGATCCATTCATTCTACTACTACACATTATATATATTTTTCAGTTACTGGCACATACACAAAATTGTCCAGTGGTGACCGCAACTGGCCACAAAGACATTTTACATTTATTCCCAAGATCTCTGCATTATTCTTCCCAAGTTAATAGTGAGTGAATGCTCAACAGATGGTGCCAACATAGGTCAGTAGTTACCTTATATTGTTAGCATGTTGCCCAACTCTGTGCTGCACATTTATTTAGATCAGTGGTTCTCAGCCTGTGGTATGTGTACCCCAGGTGGTATGTAACACAGTCTCAAAAGTATGCGCTAAGCCTGAGAACCACTGCTCTGAAAGTTGCAGACTTTGTAAGTGCTAAGGTTTCGGTCTCCTAGGTATCTAATGCTGCCCACCATTTTCAAATTCTAAGGCACAATGTCCACCAAAGACAGGTGTCAAAAGATGTTGGATTGGGGTTAAGGGCATGGGTCTCCTCTACAGAAACAGGTAGTCTGCGCTGAATAGTCAGATAGCTATTGATCTATGTTTTGATGAGTGAAATGCTGGTCGGAAGCTAAAGGACTTAGGTGACCCCACAAGCAAAAGGATTTGCTTGGCACACTAGGCTTGCCAATTTTTCTTCACCACTTGAGAATGGGAGGTCACATGATTGACACCACAGTGTCCAATGGGGGTACTCGGTTGGAACTCTTTTCACAACAGAGTACTTGACTTCAAGAAGATGAGAAACTGGTTTAGATTACAGCTTGCTGTGGTAAGCACCGCCAGTGATTCTTCTCATACACACTGTCTGCTCTGCTATTTTTTTATTTTTTTTTTGCCTTACATGGGTTTGCCATGGAGGGTTTCCATACTTGATTCCCCCAGGTTCTGTTGCAGACAAACCATTGGTTTCTGGGCTGGTTTTGATCCTTGATCACATGATTGATCTGGAAATCAGTCCTTGAGTCACTACTAGACACCTGTAAAGTAAAGTCAATACAGGTAAATAACAGTAAACATGGAAGAGGTGGGTGGTTGTTGAGTGATTCAGGGGCTAGTGTTTATTTACAAACATGGGACAAATGTCGAAATCAGCCCATAAACCTGTGGTTTGTCTGCAACAGAACCAAAAGAAAGTCTTAAAAGCCTCAATGAAGAACCTCTTTAAATCTCATGAATTGCTGTCCAGCATGTGAAACAAATTCCTCAAACTAAGAGGGGGAAGGGGAGAGACAGCAAAGAGCAGCAGCATACAGTTTATGAGTTTCCGAAGGTAACCGCTTTTTTTTTTTTTTTTTTTTAAGCGAGTTAGGTTTCTGTTCGGGGGGTTCGCTTGGGGAATGCAGATGTGAACCTAGCCTTTGGGATGTCACAAAAGCACGATACCACCAGGAGCATGGATATGTCTTGTGAAGTCACAACACACTTAGGCATCTCGACAGCAGACAATACACTAGTGACTAATCTTTAATGCATTTAAGTTATATAGTCACGTGTCAAAAAATCCCTTTAATTCATAATAGATTGGAGCACCACAGACAACACAGATGCTAAGAGGATGTATTCTAAGCTCCACAGTATGAAAGCTCTAGCCAAAATGGTAAGTACTATCACTTGCTCAGTTTGATTCAACAAGACCCTATAGTGTCATCGCTCATTACAAAAAGGTCAACATGTAACATTACAACACTCCTGGCATTCGGGCAATATAGCACACTTCAGAACCTAGGCATTTCTGAATGACATGGCCTATAGAGTGCGCACATAAAACATAGTATACCTTTTCCACACGACTTGGCAAGACAACACTAGCCAGAGGGATACTGACTGGCAGTTTGTTAGGTTGAACTGTGCTAAGTGGGATACTAATAGGCAAACTGGTGATGGTCTCAGGGTTAGGAGTAGAGGTACGATCTCTGCACATCTGAAAGAGACAATATAAAAAGTAAAGACAAGGTATAAACAAACAGGTTGACAGCCAAGTATAAAAATATGGAGCTGAGTAGCCCCCTTGATGACATAGCCAACTTATGTTTTTACCTCTCTGCCTTGTAAGAGGTATAACATTTTTCCTTCCACATAAATTGATGACAGATTGCTCGTTGGTAAACTAGTTGGATTTTTGATGACACAATTTATTATTGAGCAATAGTGTTTGTGTGTGTGTGTGGGGGGGGGATGGAGGTGTTGAGGTGGATAGTTTGGGGTTATGAGAAAAAAACCTGCAAGTCTGAGCATTATTTGGCTTTTTTTTACAATAGCATAAGGCTAGGTTCACATCTGCGCCAGAGTCCCTGCTGCAAAAAACCCGCTGAGAGAAAAGTCCTGCAAGGAGGGCTTTTCTCTCTGCCTGTTTCAGTATAAAAATGGCAGAAACCCGGCGGACCCCATTATAGTCTATGGGGAGTCTGTGATTACCTTCTGTTTTAGCAGTCCGTTGTTTGGGTGCCCAGGCGGACCTGGGCGATGGAGAGTCTAGAACAAATGTGAACCTAGCTTCACGCTGTAAAAGACATGGTAAATTTATTCACCGCATATCAAGTTGGCTCAATTCCTGAGCTTGTGCCATTTTTAATCTGTGTACATGCACCATATACATAAAGCAGATATCACCAGGGGTTTAATGATGCATTATAAAAATAATCTGCATAGTAGCCCACCTTATCAATTCCTCTTTCCACTGAGGTTTGTCCGTCTTCAGGAGATGAAGGGTGTGACTCACGGGGACTCAGCTGGATACCATTCAAGATTCCAGAACTCGAGGACAAAAAAGTATTTTCTTTCACCGTTTCACTTCTACATAAATCATAGTACAAAAAACCCCCAAAAAAAACAATGTGAAAGATGTAAATATATATCTCAAAAAATATATTTTTTTTTATATAACTTTAAATAGGTTTGCCCATAAAACACAATTATGACATATCCATCAGATATATATCTAATATATGCAGCTCCTAGAGATGGGACCAACGTTTTATTCAAAAGGGTAAACAAGACTGTCCTGTTCTCATGATCAATGAGGCTTGTAGTAGTTAGAACCTTGGCGTATGAAACTTCATAAAATGGGAGTACCCTTTAAGGAAGCAGAGTAGAACAGTGAGCTACATGGTTTCTGTAACTCATATTAGTATCATTCACCTCTATGGGAGTTGTGGAAACAGTGTAGCTCAGAGACTAGAATTGTCTGTCAGCAGGGACACATTGAGGAGCAGACAGGTGCTGACTTCTGGGAAACGGAATTTCATTTCAGAGATGGAGGCTGGTTCCATTTCTGGGACCTGCAACTATCAGTAATTTGTGGCATATCCACAAGATGTGGATAAGTAAATACATATCTTCTGTGGACAAACTCCATTACATGTCTTACTGGAGAGGCTTATTGAAGAACTTTTATAACGAGGTTAAGAACCCCCTCTTACCGATGAGAGATTTCAGAGCCTCTGGAATTAGGTGCAGGATCTTGATTAAGATGACGCCTCATAGCAATTTTGGCAGGTGAGTAGCGTGTGTAGTCTGGTTGAGACTGGCTGTTTCTTTCTCCCTTGTGCCGTGATGCATGAATATCATTGTGATCTACATGGGACGGTGTGCTTTCTTTAGAGCAAGGCCTACTCCCTCCTCCACGACTTGAGTGGTACAGTTCATATTGAGAAGCATGACCATTAAGTAATGGTTCAGGACTCATGCCATTGATGCTGGTGGACTGAGAAGGAATCAGACGTGGTTGTGATCCATCTGGTGGGTAGCGACCAACGAAACCACCCTTGGCGCGACTGTTACTTGGTGGAGGGTCATCTGACAGAGTGGTAGACTTTAGCTGAAGCAACTCATGCTGCCTCTGAAATTTCTCAAGCTCTACTATGCTAATCTATGAACAAAGATGAGAAAAAGTTGAGCATATGAAAAGTAGAATTGTCATCTATAAATCATTTGTGTACTCATGTGAAAAAAGACAAATCGGGAGGTTTACAGAGTTTGGGTAATGGAGAAGAGTACCGTAGGTGCAAGGAAAAAATAATCCAAACATGTTCCCTTACATGAACATATTTGGGCCGAAAAAAAGTAGTCCACATGTCGGCTTATTTCTCGACCCAAGCAAAGCTTCTGTGAGCTGAGCACATAGATTAATGATTTATGGTGATGGGAGCTTCTGAGATACTATCGAAATTAGTGACTATTGATATTCGACACACTGATATGGAGACTCCAACACAGATATGAACATAGCCTGAGCTGGATATGGAGAGGCCCAACTTCCTGCTACACTGGACCAAATACTCAGCTGTTAGGGCCGTCTATTTCCAAAGACTCTCTGCCCACATCCCAGATTTCACCTCAGTAGAAGAAAAAACTCCACATCCTACTGGGAGAAGAGGAGTCCACTGTGGAGATTGCCATCCAATATGTGTCCAGCAGTCTCCAACTGAGGGGAAGATGAGACCCCATGGACTGCTATACCCCATTACCACCCCACCAATCACCCATCCACCCACATATGTTCCAAACCCAACTCCCCCCCCCCACCCATACCCACCACTCTCACTGTCAACCCAATTCCCCCTGCCATACCCACCACTCTATTTGCTTTGGCAATGCCTAATGTCTATTGGGACAAGCCAATAAAGCTTTTTTGATTTGATTTATGGACACAGATCTCTATGTAAAACATTGTCTGATTACAAATAAGAAGGAGGAGAGTAGCCTAATAAGTAGAAAACAGACTTCTGTAGTAAGATATATAACCATGCTTGTTATATTCAAATTTCTATTAATTTATTTAAACATTTATAATATTTATAACTAGAAGAACACATTAAAACTAGCTAGCATTGGAATACATTAAATCACACACCTGTAACTCCAAGCAGTGCTTTTGCTTTTCTGAAATCTGATTTTTTAGTGCCAATTTTTCCTTCATCAGATTCTCCAGAGACAGTGTATTCCAGTCCAGCTTTAACTCTTCACAACGGGCTTTCAGCTTTATGAAGATGAAAAGAACAAAACAGAGAAACAAGTCTAAGTTTAAGGTAAATCAGAGAAGAGGTTATTTTGCTTTTATTTGTACGTCCGTCTTTGGTTCTCATGATTTTATGCAAAAACCAGAAGCAGATTGAAAGACTGAACACACAAAAGGTGCAAATCTTTCCATTATACCTTACTTCTTTATAGTCCTGGGTTTGACTTGGCAACCACACCACAGGGCTCAGGTATTCACGGCAACCGCTTCATTGCATACTAGGTACCATACAGCGTATAACGGTTTTACACTAGTATTGCGCGCTACGTTGCTTGGGTCCCAGTGAGCCAGACCACTAAAACAGTGGTTACACACGAACAATGTCAGACTCCATTGACTACAATGAGGTCTGCCGGAAGTCCGACATTTCAAAATAAACTGGTAGAGAGAAAAGATGTCTGTGCAGGACTTTCCTCTCTGCTGATTTTCGGTGGTTTCTGCGATGGAGTCTCCAGCTTATTGGTAGGTGAAATTAACAAATTACTGCTCAGGAACAGTGAGGATTATAGAAAATCCAACTGCACTGGAATCAGAGGAATGGCAGCTATTAAATAATGCAAAGAATTGGAGTTGGTGAAGTGTGTTCCAGTCTTTATAAGGGAATTTTTCATTGATTTTTATGCAGAGTATTATGCATATTTTCTGTATAGAAATCTATATGGAAAACCCGCACATAATCCTGATTATGTGCAAGTACTCTATATGGCCTGGGGTGCATGTTCGCATAATAGTAGCTGAATGCAGATACCAAAGATCATATGATTATACAGTGTAATCATACAATCATAATTCCAATTTTTTCTCATTATATCCTTCAGTAATCACATTCAGGCTCACTAAATCCTAAATTATACCTATCAAAAGGCTCAACATACTTCATTTTATCCCTCCCCCAAACTGCCACAGGTCACTGTTCTTCCATTTCACCTCCACAGCTCACTGTTCATTTATTACACTCCACTACAGTGTGAGGCAGTAACTCATGTGTATAGGGCAGCATAGTGTAGGTGTCGGATTAAAAAGATTTCATCTTACCAATAGCAGACTTCGGTTCCTTAATTCACCATTTTCCTGCTCTAGTTGACGGCTTTGTTCTTTCAGTTGAAGATTGTGAGCGAAGATCTCCTTTTGGGCCTGGATTAGGTCACTGAACGTCAGGGCCTTGACGCCTAACTGTGAAGTCAATTTAAAATAAATACAAACAAAACATTGTAGTATAAACTTTTTCTTTGTTCATATTTTAATATATAACATGCAGGTCAGTTGGGTACCTTTATTAACATTATTATTTTATAGCAAAGAATATTTTCAACATGTATTGGAAAGGGGACGCAATGGGGGGGCCCGGGCCTGCGCTGCAGGTGGGTCGCGCAAAGTGGGAACGCTGCCGCGGACGAAGTCGCGGGTACTGCTAGTTATTATTTATAGTTATATAGGCATTAAGGTTATAAATTTTCACAACAGCTTATAGCAAAATTTCAGCTACAGAATTAATGGGGTTTTACTCTCAAAGCAAGTTAATTCTGTAGCATAGGATAGGGAATAACTTTCTGTGGTCCGTTCTGAATGCAGAAGTGGTCAAACAGCATGCACACCATTCCACTTATTTCAACAAAAGCACTGGAGATAGCCAAGTGCTGCACATTGACTATCTTCCACCACTCCCAATGAAATTAATGGATAAGGGGTAACTTGTTTTTGAGGGAACACCCATTTAAAGGCTAGCAGGAAAAAAAATGGTTTCTCTCGGTATGCAAATTAGCTTTCTTCCAGGCCTCGGGCAGAGCAGACTGTGCATGCCCACAGGCCCCGAGAAAATGGCCACTTACAATACTATGCAAGTGGCCATTTTCTCGTGGCCTATGGGCATGCGCAGTCTGCTCTGCCCAAGGTCGAAGGCCTTAGAAGTTAAAAGCCACTGCCGGAAGAGGCTGAAGATGACGCTGCTGAAAAAGAGGCGGCGGCGCTGGAGAGAGTTCTCTCGCAGCAATGCTGTCTGAGCGCTGGGGCAGGCCCCCAGTGCGGCGAGAGAGCTCATTTACATACCGACAAGACCCAGGATTGTAGGCAAACGGCGGCACAGAGAAGACAACGAAAGATAGCAGAAGAATAGCCTTTCTTAAGGCTATTCTGACGTGGTACTTAGAAAAAAATGTAGTCTGAATGATAGGATCCTTTTAAAGAGAATACTTATGAAGGAACATGTTAAGAAAAGGATCATATCTATACGTATATATATGTAAATACATCGCTTTAGAAACTCTGCTTTGTTTGCCTGCTATTTGAGATTATTCCTCTCATTGTTTACACTTTGTCTCCTTGGTGCCCGGCCTATATCTGATTTAAAAAATAAAAAAAAAGTGGGAGGGATAAGTCAATGCTCTGTTGGTGAAGGAGGAGGGAGGTTTAGTTCTCTTGTGAGGACATTTATGTCAGCTAATTAGTTTGCTAATAAAGGCTCCAGCAGTGTATTTTATGTCATCAGGAGCATGCCCAGGCTATGTAGGAAGGTCATACAGGCACGAGAATGCCAAGAGTGTGCAAAGCAGTAATCAGAGCAAAAGGTGGCTACTTTGAAGAACCTAGAATATAAGACATATTTTCAGTTGTTTCACACTTTTTTGTTAGGTATATATTTCCACATGTGTTAATTCATAGTTTTGATGCCTTCAGTGTGAATCTACAATTTTCATAGTCATGAAAATACAGAAAACTCTTTGAATGAGGTGTACTGTATATGGTCTATATGGTCGTTTTTCCACATCTATCTATCTATCTATCTATCTATCTATCTATCTATCTATCTATCCACACACACACAGAGGGAGAGAGAGATTTATTTTTAAGTGACCATGTGTAGTGGAGTTTGTAAAACTTGCATGGCATTACTTAATGTCCCTATACAATAACTTGTATACAATATATCCAAATCGCAAAAGATAGTTATCCATATAATCATTTCAAAATCACAAAAAA
This sequence comes from Leptodactylus fuscus, assembly GCF_031893055.1. Taxonomy (NCBI): domain Eukaryota; kingdom Metazoa; phylum Chordata; class Amphibia; order Anura; family Leptodactylidae; genus Leptodactylus; species Leptodactylus fuscus. Next base: position 201,695,696 of record NC_134265.1, read on the forward strand.
GGACTGCAGAAACCGTTGAATTTGAGTTGAATCCCACACCACAGCCAGATACTGCCATCACTGATAGTTTATGGTATACAGGCTGAGAAGTGTACTGTTAATAGTAGATGTCCAGAACCCATTACTATTTAATCCACCTGGCAGTTGCAGATCCCACTGGGCAATAGACTCAAAGGCATTGTTGTGGCAGCTGCAAATTTGACACTTTAATATTCATTTGGCTCTCAAATTTGCAGAATCATCAGAGCATGTTGTTATTGTATTTAATGTAGTAGATCATAGCAAGTTGAAAGTTATTTTAACTTCTATAGAGGGAAGAAAGATCTGACTAAACTACTCCATGAAAAACCATTAACGGGGTTTTCTTCTTAAATAACCCTGTCCCATAACCTACATAAATAGAGAGTTTTCAGAGTTACTGTGCCAACAAACAAATTCACAACTGTGTTTATAACAGGTTCAGTGACTGTACCTCATCCAGCTTCTGTTGAAACAGTTTTGTGATCTCCTCCTTCTGAGCCTGGCAGTGTGTAAGAAGCTGCTGAGCCGCACCAAGGAGATTAGAATTTTTCTCCTAAAAACAAAACAAAAAAATAAACACTGAAAACTTTTAAAAAGCAGGAACCATGCAACTTAAGGGCCCCTTCACATGGAGTTTACGCTCCGCTCATTCAAACACGTATACACGAGCGCTTCAAAACACATCCCATTCACTTCAATGGGAGCGCACGTAAAGCCGGCTTTACACGCGTTCCCATTGAAGTGAATGGGATGTGTTTTGAAGCGCTCGTGTATACGTGTCTGAATTAGCAGAGCGTAAACTCCATGTGAAGGGGCCCTAAGTCTGGCTATGCCCAATTGCAATATATGTCAGCATGAAACCACATAGTCATACATAAATACAAAACAAACCCCCCTCCTCCAAAAAGAATAGAGTGCAAATATTCAGGTTTATTAGACTCCAAACAATACAGAAAATCATTTATGCAACCCTGTGGTGTACAAGTCCTTATGGACCCATCACCCTAATAGATGACTTCCAAACCCTAGTACCTACAAGCAAATACCAGAATATAGGAATAAATATATGCAGTTGTTAACAGATAATACCATAAAAATGTACAGCATATAAATGCAACATTGACAATAAAATAATAAATATATTACCACCAGAAGTAACAAGTTGCATCCACAACGGCAATATGTGATGCTGGTTTAAAGTCGCCCCAAAATAAGATAATCAGCAGTATGTGAAATTGCCATACATTCCATATGAGTGTATTCAGCAATTCACTAAACCTCAAGCGCCTGTGCTACATTAGCCCTTACTCCAAGAATTACTACCTCAAATGTGCAATAGCCGTACTGTATGCGCATGCATGCTAAGACTTTGGCTAAGCATACCAGGAAAGTGAGTGAGATACTGGTTATTCTCATGCACACATGGGGGTCTAGGAAAATAGTGGGGGGGACAAAGTGTATCCATCCAGTGGGGAAAATAAGTAGTTGATACACTGGCGATTTTGTAACTTTTCACACAGAGGTCTCTAATTTTTATTGTAGCTACAATTCAACTGTGAGAGACAGAATCACAAAAAAAAAAAAATCAAAAAAAAAAATCCAGAAAATCAGACTGTATGATTGTTAAATAATTAAGTTACATTTTATAGAAAAACAGAACTTAACATTTGGTACTGTGAGAAGGTGACAGGCAGAGTGCTGGAGTCCAGATATATCAGCCCCAGGTTTCTGACATATGTGTGGTCCAGGGCGTATCTAGAGTAGGCTTCAGCCCCAGGTTTAGATCCTTGGCTCATTACTGGGCCAGAAAAGGCTACAGCTCCTGCATTGTGAGCAGTTCCATGAGGAGAAAGGAGGTGTGTGTGGGTCTGTCCTGTAACCCTGAGTCTGGGGTGACTATTTTGTTCCTGTTTTCTTTGTGTGGCTGTTAGTAAACGACACATATACCGTATTTTTCGGACTATAAGACGGGGGGAAAAGAAGGGTGCGTCTTATAGTCCGAATGTGGCGCCTGGCATCCGCCATAATAGAGAGGCGGATGCCGGCAAGGGATAGACGCCGGGGCCTGAGACATCGCTGCGCTCCTCTGCCCTGCATGAAGCCAGCAGCGGGAGGAGTGATGCTATTCCGCTCCTCCGTCCCCCCGCTGCTGGCTTCATGCAGGGCAGAGGAAGGTAGCGATGTCTCAGGCCCCGGCACATGTGCCAGCGTCTATACCTTGCCGGCATCCACCTCTCTAGTACAGCGGATGCCGGGTCAGTATCGGTGGCCCCTTCTCCCCCGGGGCCGGTCCCCACCGGCCCCGTACCTGTAAAGTTGCAGGCCGGCTCCTGCGCGGCGATATCGCAGGAGCCGACCTGTTCGGGTGACAGCCGGGAGCCTAATGAGGCTCCCAGGCCTGTCACTGCTATATATTAGTATTGCGGCTGGGTCCATGACCAGCCGTAATACTAATAGACAGAATGTCCCATAGATGGCAATACAGTTGTATTGCCGTCTATGGGACTTGCAATCAAGTGACCGCAGGTTCAAGCCCCCGGGGCGGAATAAAATAGTAAAAAAAAAAAAAAAAAAAAAGCTTTAAAAATATATAATAAAAATATGAAATAAATAAAAGTTCTAAATCACCTCCTGTCCCTAGAATATATATATATATATATATATATATATATATAAAAGTAGAAAATCATATGTCATAAACCACCGGGTTTTTTTTTCAATACAAGGTGATCTAAGCAATAGATATTCCCCAAAATGGTATAACTAAAAAGTACTTCTGACCCCACAAAAAAAAACACTATGCGTCCCCGTACAGCTGCAGGGTCACCTGTCAATGTGGCCTTGCAGCTGTTGCAAAACTACAACTCCCATATATTAAATATTTTACCATTTTTTGCTTCAAAATTTTTTTGCCCTATTTTCCTCCTCTAAAACCTAGGTGCGTGTTATAGTCCAGTGCGTCTTATAGTCCGAAAAATACGGTAGTTAGGTTATCCATTCTGTTTAGCTAGTGGTTTAGACAAGCAGGTATTTTTTGCCGAAGTTAAGGCCATATTTTATTTTGTTTATTTTGTGCCTGAAATCAAGGTTTATTTAATTTTACCTGATTTTTTCTAAATAAACCAGTGTGAACCCGCCCTTATAAAGGTTTTCCCGAATCATATCAGTGGTGACAACTGAGACAGTTCTTGTTTAGCTGCCAATAGACACGATCTTGAGTGAAATAACTACTCTGAAATCAACTAAGATTTCCTTATTGTCACCATATAATCATCTTGTACATGCACTGTCCTTGCCTGATAATCTGGCCAAAATAAGAAAACCGTGAGTGAGTTTATTACAAGTGCAAGACTACAGAAAGTTCCTGCACTCATAGCCATATCAATAGGCAAGTGATCAAGACAAAAAAAGTCACCAATAAGATGTTTAGAGAAAACCTTTAAAACTCTGTTAAAATGTTTAATAATTTATATTGGCAAAAATGTTAAACTTTTAATGGTCTTCAAATCTAGACATTTATAGGAATAATCCTTTAAGGTAATTCGTACTATATATAATATAGTGATTCTCACTATATTATAATATTCTCATATTCATATAATATTCTAATATTCTGTAATATTCTCACAGAGCACTGTGTGTGAAATATCAGCTCCACTTCCCTCCCTTGAACTACGTGACCCCAGATCCAACAGCAATCAGTTTACATATGCACAACAGTCTGCGAGATATGGAGGGTCTGAATTTTTTCCTGTGACTGCTTCACTAAATATTTTTTTAAAGATAAAATAAATTAAAGAACAAATATAGGGGGGGGGGGGGGGGAGACACTCATACCTTTTCCTTATCTAACAGTTGCTGAAGTCCAGCCTTGTACTGAGGGGTCTTCATGTAAGACATAAGCTGCAAATATTGTATCCTAAAAGAATCTGTGAAAGAAAATAAGTTAGCAAAAAGAATCTAAAATAAACTCCTAGAAATGAAAAGACAATTCAGGGAGGGAAACCCTGTTCAAAGCTACATTGACACTGTTGTCAGAGGATCAGAACAATGGAAAGAAAAGTTTTCATTATTAACAGATGCAAACTTTCTCTGTGTCCATCCATCAGAATCCACTATAATGTTAAAATAACGCTATGACAGAAGAAAAAGATTCAGACTAGTTTATTTATATATATAAAAATTTTTTTTAAAAAAGTAAACCACACGGATGGACCTTATTTGTCATATTTATTTCAACATTGTGGTGAATTATGACCAAAAAAAACAAAAACAACAACAAACCACATTCTGTTCAATTCCTCTGACACATCGCAATAGAAAGGCAATGGCAGTGTTGATGCACTGTAACAGATAACCCAATTCAATAAATACTTAAAGAGATACCACAGATTGCTCTTTTAAATTGTAAAAAAGAAAAAAAAAAAAAAACAATGAAAGAAACTATAAAGAAAAAGAACGGACAAATATGAAAAAAAAATAGTCAAGTGCTATTAAAGGACAGAAGATAAAGTAGAAAATCAAAAACATTAGAATTGAACAGTATAAAACTAGGATTGAATAAACATAATACTGGACATTGATAGGGGAAAATGTCCCACAGTCATAAGACATAAAACTCTGAAATAGTTTGAATCTAGATGGCTGTTTGTAGTCTGAACACATTGCCCAGACGGACCGTGGCTTGATTCAACTAAATCATCATGATCTATGGTACTAACAGCTCCCACCCAACAGAAAATCCCATACTTATTTTATTTAAGTATAGGGCAACAGAACCATAGTCAGGCTGAAAGAATCAAATCACCATGATACAGTGAGTTCAGTTCAACATGCCACAGTCTGAGCAAATAAATGAGGCTATTACAGGGAGAATTTTATCCGGCAACATGCACTTCTGAAGTTGCTCTTAAAGAAGCACCACTAAATACAAAAAATAAAAAAAAATACAAAATAACCCCCAAAACCATAGGACTTCTTATTCAACACACTGATCGCCTGTTACGGCCCCAGTTTCCTTAAAGTGATCCTAACGCATTTTTTTATGACTAACACGTCGGAATAGCCTTAAGAAAGACTATTCTTCTCCTACCTTTCGTTGTCTTCTCCGCACCGTTGTTCGCCTGAAATCCTAGTTTTTGGTTGGTATGCAAATGAGTTCTCTCGCAGCACTGGGGGTGTCCCCAATGCTGCGAGAGAACTCTCCCCAGCGCCGCCTCCATGTTCGTCAGCAAAGCCTCTTCATCTTCTTCTTCCGGCGCACAGTGGGCCAAAATTCAACGCATGCGCAAGTCGGCTCTGCCGACTTCACGTGCGGACAGCCATTTTTTTGTGTCCGCTTACGCGAGCAGAAGAGATGAAGAGGCTGTTGCTGACGAACATGGCGGCAGCGCTGGAGAGAGCTCTCTCGTAGCATTGGGGAAGCCCCCAGTGCTGTCTGAGCGCTGGGGCCCGCCCCCAGTGCTGCGAGAGAACTCATTTGCATACTGACAAAAATCGGGATTTCGGGCGAACGGCAGCATGGAGAAGACAACAAAAGGTAGGGGAAGAATAGCCTTTCTTAAGGCTATTCAGACGTGTTAGTCATAAAAAAAATGCGTTTGAATGATAGAATCCCTCTAACATGGCCTGTAGTCTGTGGAGTAAGTGAGGAACATTCTGATCAGTATACTGATTTTAAAACAGTCTTATGAACCCATCAGAAATGCCCCTAAATAAATAAACTGAACAGTGGCTGGATTTCAGCAACATTTTTATTACTGAAAACCACTACTAGAGAACAGGGACTTAGATTAGGATAAACCATCAATTATATCACATCCAAAGTGTGCTACATTGAAGTTTCTTAGAAATATTAGCTAATTTTCGGATTGCAGGAAGATGTAACCAACCTGAATTCCATCCGAAGGGAGAGAAGAAAGAAATCAGAGGATACATGGAAGAAAGGATAGGTAGACGAGAAAGATAAAGCACATGACAAAAACAAATAATGCAAAATAAAATTGCAAATAAGGCAAAAAAAACAAAAAAAAAAAACAATCGACAAAAGAAAGTTTATGGTGAAACAAGCTAGGTGTAAAGATACAAATTGAGTATATTAATTGAAAACTGAGTCAATAACTTAAATACTATAAGATAATGATTTATGTAAAATAAGCAGGACACACAAGCACAACAGCATTCAATATAAAATGCGACTTGGGTGAAAAGAGACAAAAAAACAGGGAGCGACAGATAGACAGATCAATGGCAGAGAGCCTTTGCTCCAGCCTAGGAATAGGAGGCTAACCACGAACACCCGAGAGGCTCCACTGTGGAAAGCAGCTGCTAAATGGGGAGGCGAGAGATAATGGTGAGGCCACAACGTTCGCCGTTGAATACTGCTGCTAGAGAAAGGCAGAGTGTCAGACAATAAATAAAAGTCAGACATTATGCACATCTCTCAGATAAAGACTGCTTCCTTGGCAACAAATACATTTGTCACTGAAAAAGTCACTTTGTATCGGTCTGCTATTTCTATGTATATACTTAACCTTAATGTGTAACTCCCATTTCATTGACTTTCAACTTAATATGCAGCAGTTTATGCTACATATAAAATCACATATTCAACTGGGATTTTAATTAGTGATCTCTCAGATTATGTTCTAGCTAGTTCTTTAAGCCTATAGTCATATGGAGTCTGAGAATCTCATCTTTCTTATGATACCAGAACCCCAGAACCATTTTTCTAGGTGGAATAAAATTGAAGATACAGCCATTTGAGGTGACCATGACCCCCACTTTGGTAAATGCTTGAACTCTGCATCTTTACAATACAACTGTGTACCGACTTTCCCTAACAGCTCAGTTAGAAGGTTGCTAAGGAGAATGCCACAGCCTGTTTTATAATAAAAAGGAATTTAGATAGGGTTTTTTGACCATTTTTACTTTATTACCCTGATACAATAGCGAAGAAAAAAAAAAGTGGGAGTTACACTTTAATGCTAATCTACATGATCTGGCTCTCAAGCAGTGTGCTAGATGTTATATAGATATTAATAGATCTATTCACACAACCGCTTTTTAAACAGAGATCGATTAATATAATATACAATTTCCCAGGCCATTTTCATAGATCCTTCAACACACTTAAGTCTATGAGAGAACCATGAAAACAGGCTACTCTCAGGTGTACACACTACTATGAAAAAAGTACTTTATCACAGCAGCATGCATAGCATGTTGGAAGTAATTTGGACTAAGATGCGATGAAGTCATTAAATGGCTAACATGATCAACTTGAATTGTCAAGATCAACTGTCATCTTAACTCCCACCAATACCTACCTTTCAGACTGCCCATAAAGTGCCACATCAAATTAAAGGTTGGCACAGAAGTCCCTACTATCAAGCAAAATGCTTCAAAATTAACTGCTCATTGTCATTTCTCTTCTGGAACACAAGACAGACAACCCTATTCCCACCCATCCCATGTAAGAATCTTACCAAGCAGCTTTTGCAGGGCTGGAGGTGTAGATGAAGACAGCAACTGGTTGGAAGGTTGACGCTGAACTTTGGGAGGTAGCTGAAAATAGGGACTCTGAGGTGACTTGTATGTATCTGTATAAAGTAAATAAAAATATAATATGAAAACATGAAGTATCAATATTAAGTATCAAATTATGGACAAAGAATTTACAACAAACTGAAATTCAGGCCCGGTTCACATCTGCGTTCGGTATTCCGTTTGGGAACACACACCCCAATCCCTCCCCCCCGAACGGAAACCTATATGCATTAAAAGCTGTTAACTAAGAAACCACAATGACCTCAGACTATAATGGGGGGTCCGTGTGGTTTCTACACGAAACATGCGGAGAGAAAAGTGCTGCTTGCAATGGTGTCATACATTAAAAAAAAGTATGGGATCAAAACACAGCAGGGACATGATGACCACGAAACCCAACAGATCAGCTGTATGAAGCAACTGCGGTGCTGAAGGTGATGCCTGCCTACCAGAAAAGCAGTTTTAAAGTAAAGCAGCTTAAAATTAATAGGGTGTCTAGATAGGGCCCTTAGAACAGGGAAGGGGAAGGGGGAAAGGGAAGGAAGAAAGAGAAAGAAAGAGTAATGGATGTCAAGGCTATCGCCGACAGCCTCTTTCTGCAATCAGAGATGCTGGATCCCTTTATTCATTTGCTTAATTTGCAACAGACAAATGAATATAAAGTCTGCCAAACTTTTCCTCTTCATCTGTACAGCAGCTAAATCTCTCATAGCTTTAAACTGGAAGTCAGTTTCTCTGCCATCCATTCCTGACCTTATTGCCAAGTGAAGAATATCCATAACTTGGCATAGCTGACAGTTTGCCTAAATAACATAGTGGTGGCCTTTAACTCAAACTGGTCCTCATGGGATATCTAGTGTACATTGTAGTCTCTCTGACCTCTGTCCCTTTTCCTCTCTCAATACGCTTTTTCCATGTTACAGTGTTTATCTTGTGATGCCTTGTATTATTCTTTTATTATATTGTAAACTCCAAAAACAAAACAAAACAAAACTACAGTTTAAAAAAAATAAAACAAAAACAAACAAGACAGGACACCCCGAAGGGAGTCGAAGGCAGGGAAAAAAGGAGAACCATCCTCCTAGGGCCGTGTTGGCGAACCTATGACACGGGTGCCAGAGGTGGCACTCGGAGCCCTCTTTCTAGGGTTTAAGCTTTCGCTGTTTTCAGATGACATACTCCTAACTCTTACTCCATACTCTTTTGAAGCAAATTGGCCACCTCTCGGCCTATATAATTTATACCTCCAAAATCGAGGCCCTACCCCATCCAAATTTCGCCAACCCACTTGACACAATTACAATCCTCCTTCAAGTATAGCTGGCAGAAGTCTTCCCTGTAATATTTGGGTATCCAACTTACTAGTTTTTTCTTTTCACTGTACCAAGCCAACCACCTTCCTTCCCAAGCATTATAGCAAATTAGAGCCCTTCTCACTAAGTGGCTGATCCTGCCGCTATCACTCTTTGCCAGATCTCCACAGTATAATATGTGCTTACCCTGAGAGCTTGCTTGTGGTGGGGACTGAGGGGGAGGGCCATTCTGAGAATGGACAGTTTCCAGTGCAGTTGGAGATTTGGAGGGCTTTCGTTCACTAGCTGATGGAAGCAGTTTCTTAGGACGTCCACGTTTTCGACCTGCCATTTTCCTACCCTTCTTACTGAGTCTTCTTCGAGCTTTGGCTGGTGAAGTCTTTTTCACAGAAGCTGGTTTCTCCTCTTCAGCTCCTGAATCCTGAAACAGAACATAATATATGATTGGATAAAAGCATCTGAGCTTAGCACTTAACTTTCATCTTTTTAGCCCAATCATGGTTCTCCTAGATAATGGATACACTTTACTTTATAATAATAATAATAATAACAATAATAATAAATAATAATAACAATAATAATAATAATAATAATAAAAACACAACACTACCTTGATCTCCTGAATTTTTGTAGGGGTGGTGGTATTGCTCTTTCCTTCACGATGATTCTTCCGTCTTGTTGTTTCTTGCTCCTCCTAACAAACATAGCATAGCAAACTTCAGACCAGGTCTTATTCCTATCCATCTTGCAGTCCAGGCTCATTAATTAAATTTATGGAGGTGTTGGACGGCACACCGATACATTTATGTGCAGTCTTCTCACAGAAAAGTATATTAAATACATGTAGGCTTAGAGGAGCAAGTACTTTCCTGTGCTTCACTCACTGAATGGAAAACATCTCAGCAGCTAGTCTCTACACACTAGCAAAAGTGACACAGTAGTGAAAAGGGACAATTACATAGCACTTAGGGGAAATTTAAAAATAAGCAATGCAAGTCACATCACCAGATATAGTGCTATTCCTCATGGCACACACATCATTGTATTCTGAAATAGGGTAGGAGTCAGCACCTGGCAAACCCATATAAATGGCATGTCCCATTGATCTCAAGCTGAGGACTGAAAACATCAGTTTTATTAACAAAATCCTTGCTAAACTTGCTGTCAGTTGCCCTTCTGTCTTCTCCAAGTGATGTATAGTGCTTCTGTAAACTGGTACATGAGTGACCACATAAAAGTGATAGATAAGCAGTGAAAATGTTAATTCTGTTAATTTGATAATCCCTTCAAATTACTGACTCAGAAGCTGCCATAGGATTATATATAACATTACAGAAAAGTACTGATCAGCACTTGGGATTAGACAAACATCATAGTGAGCTCCCTCCAGAAGCCTCTGTCTGTGCCAGTGTGCTTCCTCTCTCTCAGTTACAGCTCACTGTTCCTCGACAGACTCATGTGAATTGTAATATGAAACTTGTGTAACCTGCAGATGCATCTTGCTCGAAGAATGAAGGGAAAACAGCCCCAATTCACACGTCTCGATGATGTATGAGGACGTGGATGCCAGAGATGCATGGGTCTCCACCCTTCAGCCAAGGGCAATTCAGCTAGAGAAATTCACAAAAGAAGATCCAGCAATCCGAAAACTTAAAAACTAACTTTTATTGTTCCCATATTAAAAAAGAAGTTACATATCCTTAATGAGAGAGAAGCTTACGCTTTTCAGAACGGATAGTTCCTTAGTCGTAGCCAACTATGACTAAGGAATTATCCGTTCCGAAAAGCGTCAGCTTTTCTCGCATTCTTAAGGATATTTAACTGCTTTTTTAATATGGGAACAATAAAAGTTAAAAAACTAACTTTTGATAATTTTTCAGCTTGTTGGATCTTCTCTTGTGAATTTCTCTTGCTCAAAGAAGATTGTTTTCACATCTCAGTAACTTATCCTATACACACAGCCCTCACTTTAATTTATTTCAATGGGCACGGAAAAAGGAATGATGGACCTTGATTCACCACAGAAATAAATGAAGTGGAAGCTCACCTGTCCAGCCACTGCTACTTTCAGAGAAGGGAGCAACACACCTCAGTTTTCGTGGTAAGGGTGTGTTTAGGGGGTGGGGGGTTGGTGCAATGATCAGACCCCCACTGATATGCAACTTACCCTCTGCCCTATGGCTAGAGGATATGTTGCTGTGATTGGAAAATCCCTTTCAGTAGAGTTAATTGCATCTTAGAAGGGAGTAGAAAAATAACTAGATAAGAGGGGGGAAAGAAGAAACTTTGGAGAGGCTGCTGAACTAAATACGATCATAATATGATGGCTTATCCTGGCAATATCACTTTGTAGCATGAGAATAACCAATGAAGAGACTTCACAAAAGACAAACCTTGAATGTTAATTTTCTGGTTCATTTAACATAAACAGGACCTAGTAGGTGCTGAATTGTCAAACATAATAGATTACCAGATGGTCAATAAAAAGCTTAACTTTATTAAAGGTCAAAAAGCAACTAGTATTTCATACAGTAAAGACCTTGGATAAAAGAATAGAATTTTGGCAGCAGCTAATTTTTGGCTGTGGCTCTGCTAACCTAAGTAAATTGTATATTTTTCACAGCGTTGAAACTTACCCTGAGTTTTGGGTTTTTCAGACTGGAAAAATAATTTTCAAGCTGCAAAACAAATGGCAAAAAGTTGACACTACTACTTTGGAGGGATTCAGTAGTATAAACAATATTTGGTTGACTGAAGTTCAGTACTTACTAAAGTCCGATCAATGGTTTGGAGATAGTAAGAAACTGGCTTGCCGGTCCAAGAAACAGAGCCTTTGAGTGGCGATAGCTCCACAACTCTCATTATAGTGCCAATATCTGGAATATAAATGTTATAGTTAACATATAAGACATACAGTCCTATGAAAAAGTTTGGGCACCCCTATTAATCTTAATCATTTTTAGTTCTAAATATTTTGGTGTTTGCAGCAGCCATTTCAGTTTGATATATCTAATAACTGATGGACACAGAAATATTTCAGGATTGAAATGAGGTTTATTGTACTAACAGAAAATGTGCACTATGCAATAAACCAAAATTTGACCGGTGCAAAAATATGGGCACCTCAACAGAAAAGTGACATTAATATTTAGTACATACTCCTTTTGCAAAGATAACAGCCTCTAGTCGCTTCCTGTAGCTTTTAATCAGTTCCTGGATCCTGGATGAAGGTATTTTGGACCATTTCTTTCTACAAAACAATTCAAGTTCAGTTAAGTCTGATGGTCGCCGAACATGGACAGCCCGCTCTCAAATGATCTGAAAACAAAGATTGTTCAACATAGTTGTTCAGGGGAAGGATACAAAAAGTTGTCTCAGAGATTTAACCTGTCAGTTTCCACTGTGAGGAACATAGTAAGGAAATGGAAGACCACAGGGACAGTTCTTGTTAAGCCCAGAAGTGGCAGGCCAAGAAAAATATCAGAAAGGCAGAGAAGAAGAATGGTGAGAACAGTCAAGGACAATCCACAGACCACCTCCAAAGAGCTGCAGCATCATCTTGCTGCAGATGGTGTCACTGTGCATCGGTCAACTATACAGCGCACTTTGCACAAATAGAAGCTGTATGGGAGAGTGATGAGAAAGAAGCCGTTTCTGCACGTACGCCACAAATAGAGTTGCCTGAGGTATGAAAAAGCACATTTGGACAAGGCAGCTTCATTTTGGAAACAAAAATTGAGTTGTTTGGTTATAAAAAAAGGCATTATGCATGGCGTCCAAAAAGAAACAGCATTCCAAGAAAAACACATGCTACCCACTGTAAAATTTGGTGGAGGTTCCATCATGCTTTGGGGCTGTGTGGCCAATGCCGGCATCGGGAATCTTGTTAAAGTTGAGGGTCGCATGGATTCCACTCAGTATCAGCAGATTCTTGAGAATAATGTTCAAGAATCAGTGACGAAGTTGAAGTTACGCCGGGGATGGATATTTCAGCAAGACAATGATCCAAAACACCGCTCCAAATCCTCAGGCATTCATGCAGAGGAACAATTACAATGTTCTGGAATGGCCATCCCAGTCCCCAGACCTGAATATCATTGAACATCTGTGGGATGATTTGAAGCGGGCTGTCCATGCTCGGCGACCATCTAACTTAACTGAACTTGAATTGTTTGTCCAAAATACCTTTATCCAGGATCCAGGAACTGATTAAAAGCTACAGGAAGCGACTAGAGGCTGTTATCTTTGCAAAAGGAGGATCTACTAAATATTAATGTCACTTTTCTGTTGAGGTGCCCATACTTTTGCACCGGTCAAATTTTGGTTTAATGCATATTGTACATTTTCTGTTAGTACAATAAACCTCATTTCAATCCTGAAATATTACTGTGTCCATCAGTTATTAGATATATCAAACTGAAATGGCTGTTGCAAATACCAAAATATTTAGAACTAAAAATGATTAAGATTAATAGGGGTGTCCAAACTTTTTCATAGGACTGTATACTGTGAGATATATATATCTATATACAGTCCTATGAAAAAGTTTGGGCACCCCTATTAATCTTAATCATTTTTAGTTCTAAATATTTTGGTGTTTGCAGCAGCCATTTCAGTTTGATATATCTAATAACTGATGGACACAGTAATATTTCAGGATTGAAATAAGGTTTATTGTACTAACAGAAAATGTGCAATATGCATTAAACCAAAATTTGACCGGTGCAAAAGTATGGGCACCTCAACAGAAAAGTGACATTAATATTTAGTAGATCCTCCTTTTGCAAAGATAACAGCCTCTAGTCGCTTCCTGTAGCTTTTAATCAGTTCCTGGATCCTGGATAAAGGTATTTTGGACAAACAATTCAAGTTCAGTTAAGTTAGATGGTCGCCGAGCATGGACAGCCCGCTTCAAATCATCCCACAGATGTTCAATGATATTCAGGTCTGGGGACTGGGATGGCCATTCCAGAACATTGTAATTGTTCCTCTGCATGAATGCCTGAGGATTTGGAGCGGTGTTTTGGATCATTGTCTTGCTGAAATATCCATCCCCGGCGTAACTTCAACTTCGTCACTGATTCTTGAACATTATTCTCAAGAATCTGCTGATACTGAGTGGAATCCATGCGACTCTCAACTTTAACAAGATTCCCGATGCAGGCATTGGCCACACAGCCCCAAAGCATGATGGAACCTCCACCAAATTTTACAGTGGGTAGCATGTGTTTTTCTTGGAATGCTGTTTCTTTTTGGACGCCATGCATAACGCCTTTTTTTATAACCAAACAACTCAATTTTTGTTTCCAAAATGAAGCTGCCTTGTCCAAATGTGCTTTTTCATACCTCAGGCAACTCTATTTGTGGCGTACGTGCAGAAACGGCTTCTTTCTCATCACTCTCCCATACAGCTTCTATTTGTGCAAAGTGCGCTGTATAGTTGACCGATGCACAGTGACACCATCTGCAGCAAGATGATGCTGCAGCTCTTTGGAGGTGGTCTGTGGATTGTCCTTGACTGTTCTCACCATTCTTCTTCTCTGCCTTTCTGATATTTTTCTTGGCCTGCCACTTCTGGGCTTAACAAGAACTGTCCCTGTGGTCTTCCATTTCCTTACTATGTTCCTCACAATGGAAACTGACAGGTTAAATCTCTGAGACAACTTTTTGTATCCTTCCCCTGAACAACTATGTTGAACAATCTTTGTTTTCAGATCATTTGAGAGTTGTTTTGAGTAGCCCATGATGCCACTCTTCAGAGGAGATTCAAATAGGAGATCAACTTGCAATTGGCCACCTTAAATACCTTTTCTTATGATTGGATACATCTGGCTATGAAGTTCAAAGCTCACTGAGGTTACAAAACCAATTTTGTGCTTCAGTAAGTCAGTAAAAAGTAGTTAGGGGAATTCAAATCAATAAAATGATAAGGGTGCCCATACTTTTGCACCGGTCAAATTTTGGTTTAATGCATATTGCACATTTTCTGTTAGTACAACAAACCTCATTTCAATCCTGAAATATTACTGTGTCCATCAGTTATTAGATATATCAAACTGAAATGGCAAACACCAAAATATTTAGAACAAAAAATGATTAAGATTAATAGGGGTGCCCAAACTTTTTCATAGGACTGTATATATATATATATATATATATATATATATATATATATATATAATAAAAGTTCAGAAGAACTTCAGTGGCTAAATTAGAAAAACATCACTGCTTTATTCCAAAACCACCACCGCATACTTCAGGTTGTGTAAGGTATTAACAGTTTATCCATATTCAATTCAAAGAAACCGACGCTAGGTACACCCCTGCATTGAGGTATCTGTTTTTCTGGTATGCCTAGAGCAACGGAACACTAATTTAGGCACAGAGAATATTTTCGTCTACAGATTTCAGGCAGACACTGCAACAGTCTCAGCTAGAAGTGTCACCACTGAGATCTGCGATTGGGCTTCAGTGGTTACGTGGGGCTCACTGGCATCATAAAGCTATTTGAAGAAGAAGCCAGTGAAGACAGGGGAGCAACGCCAAGATGCCCACGAGAGATAAGGTAAGAAGAGTATAACTTAATTATTTTTCCCCTCACCTCCCCTGGGCTTCCAATTATACTCTGGGGTCTGAAGTATCAAAGAGAACAGAAAGCGCTGCAGAAGCACCAGAGCCCAGGAGAGGGGAGTAACACTTTTTTTTGTTTGTTTGTTCACCTCCCTAGGAGGGGAGGTGAGACCCTCCAGATAAGGATTGATGATGATAATATTATTATTCATAATAATAATAATAATAATAAATTTAGCTCAGATGTGTTCCGACCTAACGAATGAAACCACCAGGTGAGATTCGTCCGATGAAGTTTATCCAACACTATAACAGAGGTGTGGGTTTAAAGGGGACGTGACTTAAATAATCGCAAGTTGAGAATTATGAGAGTCCTGTAAATGAAAAAGATGATTGAGTGTCTAGATGACAAACTGCTACACTGATGACAGTATGTGGAGGGAGGAGGAAATACACAAGCAGTGTATAGCAAATCCCTGACACCACACTTCCTGTAATCCATATCATTGTCGCTGCGGCTATAGATAAATGTCACATTTCAACAGGCAGAACACAAGAATTCACAAGGAAGGAAGACACCTCTCGGAAAGATGTTTGAAGCAACTTTTTTATCACAAGAACATCACTTTAGAATAAAGAGATCTGCATCTATGACTTTGATCACACTGACAAAAGAGCTCAAGATAGTTGCAAGGTAACCAATTAAAATACTCTAGAGCCTGATACCAATAACATATTGTAGCCATTATTGTTATATTATATCTTACATAAATCATAGAATTACAATGCATAACACCAAAGTATAAAAGGATAACAGTTTCCTCCTTCTCCTTCCATGGTATAATGCCCATATATTTTTGACTTAAAAATAAAAACTTGGAAGAAAACTCACCACTCAGGTTCCTGCTGTTAATTCGGAAGTTGAGAGGTGCAAACGGTTTGGAGGAGACAATTCTGCCGCCTGAGAAAAGATTTGGTAGGGAGAATAAAATAAGCAAGACATGATTCACAGGCATCAGAAGTACTGAACAATGCCAGTATTTAAAGTCACAAAAAATTTCTAGAAAGTAAATGGAAAAATACATTAAATTTGACTTCTTTCATAATGCCATCTCAAACTAGAGTAAAATGTTGGTATAGGTCATTGAAAAGAAAAGTGTAGAACAAAAAAGTTGTATTCTTCAGCTCAAGATAGTAAATGCAAAAAAGTTCAGCAGCTTTTACTTTTCTGTCTCGTTTGCAGATTTGGACATGCCTAAGAAAGGAGAAATAAGTATTTACAGGCATTACTATAGGCCGCTTTCTTACAAACAAGGGATATCTGGAAGCTCTTGTCCAACATGTAATTTTTCTGAGTAAGAGAAACTAGGATTGATGGTTACTATTTTGGAATTACACATTTCATTTCTGTCCCTCAATTCTATAAAAAAAAATTAAAAAGGCAACTGCAAGGATAAGGTTACTTGAAGAGAATGATTTTTAATGCGAGTCAAGCCAAATTATAGGTCATGACACATGTAGAACTTGCTTTATCAAAAAGTATTATGGGGAAAATCAGAAAAATGAAATCTAGTATGCAGGGTTGGATAAAACCTGCGATACTAAAGAATTACCCTGATGTGGTGGTGGGGTTCCGAATTAGAATGTGGACGTTTCCACCAGTGCATTTTGCTGTCTTAATTGTAATTTAACAAGTCACACTCAGGCTTTGCAACATTTTCACAGCACAAAATGGGGCAGAGGAATGATGAATAAGCCCCTTTTCCATACAGAATTTGTTACAAGGGTTATCCAATGTTTAACATTGATGGCCTATCCTTATTAAATTTGCGGGAGACACATCCGGCACCTCGGCTGATCACCAATACTGAGACAGCGCAGTTTGTGGCATTGTTTACATATCACGAGCCGCGCTGCTCACTTGCCGAACAAACTGTAGCAGCGAGTTTAAGAACATAAGTGCTGCTGCTACAGTTTATATGGTGAACAAGCATCATGACTCGCGGTATGTAAACAATACTGGGATCCGCGCTCTCCAGGTCCCAGATGTTGATACCCCACCGATCTAATATTGATATCTATTCTAGGGATAGGTGATCAATATCAGAAACCAAATAACCCCTTTAAGGCTTCCTGCACACGCTCACCTTTTTCAGTATTTTAGAAAAGGGAGGGGGGGGAGTCATGCATTTCAAACTTTATTAAAGGAAGTCTGTCCAGGCCAAAACGCCTTGAGATAGTGATCTTTTTATGAATATGCTACACAGGACTAAAATGCATAGGGGGTACAAAACTGATATCCTAGCCAAAAGTGCTCTCATAGGTCTTCTAAAATTGCTACCTCATGTCACCCCCTTTAGCAGTGAATGAGAGCACTAACAGGCTGTTTCTGCTCCTATTAGAAGACCCTTACATGGCATTTTGGATCTGACGGACTCCCTTTTACGGCCTGTTAACATGCATTTTTGGTGGCTTTTTTTATTTTATTTTGTACGTGAATTTCAGAAGTCTTTATAAGCAAAGAGAGAGAGAGAAAAAAAATCTGTAAATGATCATTAACTAGGGAACCTAGTGACCCGACAAACACTACAATAAACTAAAACCCTATGCACAATGAACAATTCCTGAAACCAGGAAGGCTTAATTTGAGTAGATGTATAGAACATGTTGGGAAGGGATTAAATGAGATATTACAAAGTTTCTTATATTCATTTGAATTAGTTTGTGATACTTTTTTTTTCTTCATAGGTAGCCTGAGGCTAATGTAGCTGTAGCCTACTGTAGCTCAGGCCCTATTCAAATGAATGGGACTAAGATGAAGACTTAATTCACAGTCACTAAACAGCTAGGCAGATAAACAAATCAAAAAATCTGGTGCACATGCTTTACACCTCATTCTCTATGTGTTTTAGACACTTTCTAACATTGTGTGTTTTTGTAAGGAATGTGTGTGGGGTTTATTGAAAGGGGATGTTGCTTAAAGAGGACCTTTCATCAGATCGGGCACATGCAGTTCTATATACTGCTGGAAAGCTGACAGTGCGCTGAATTCAGCGCACTGTCGGCTTTACCGATCTGTGCCCGGTGTAAAGCGCTATCGGTCCCGGTACCGTAGCGCTTTAGTGTCAGAAGGGAGTTTCTGACACTTAGCCAGGGACACCCTTCTGCTCAGTAGTGCCTATCGCGCTGTACTGTGTGAGCGGGGAGGAACGCCCCCTCCCTCTGCTCACACAGCTCGTCCATAGACGAGTGTTATCAGGAGCGGGAGGGGGGAGTTACTCCCCGCTCCACAGTCAGAAACGCCCTTCTGACTGTAAAGCCCTACGGTACCGGGACTGATAGCGCTTTACACTGGGCACAGATCGGGAAAGCCGAATTCAGCACACTGTCAGCTTTCCAGCAGTATATAAAACTGCATATGCCCGATCTGATGAAAGGTCCTCTTTAATACGCTAAACTGCCATTCAGAAGTTGCACCAAAATTTTTCCATTTCTCCATTAAATAAACAGAGTTTAAACAGTAGTTAGTGTAAAAGTACACCCACCAGATTTTGAAAACAGGAACTTAAGTACAAGTAAGCAAAGAAAGAATTAGTTTATCTGCCCCAATGTGCAGAGACTTGGTCCGAAGCACTGCAGACCATTGAATTAGCTGACAAGATTGGGTGTTCGGAGTCCCTCACCGATCTGATATTGATGACCTTTCCCTAGGACAGATGACCAATTTTCAAGCTCTCTGGAAAACCCTTAAATACCTCCACCTAACATGTTTACATAAAAAATAATAACTGCCACCAAAAATGCGGTTATGGCCTTCTCCAGTCTGGTCAGTATTTTGCAACAGTATTTTTAAACCAAAACCAAATTGTCCCATTATAGGTGTTCTTTAAGTTCCTGGTTTTGGCCTACAAATACCAATGGAAACTATTAAAACACAACACATATCTGATTGAGGCCTAAGCTGTGCTGAAACTGGTTTACTACCTAACCATAACTAAAACCAAAGTCTAAGAAACATAACTCCAAACAGCAAATAAGAGTGGGTCAATACATTACCTTCCTTCATGTTGGCAAATCGCTCCTTAAGCTGGTGATCGACCTCAGGACCAAAGGCAAAATTATTCACAAAAATAACACTGCAAGATAACGGTAATGTTAATCCCAGAACTATCTTGCTTTTCCCCCATTCTGTCCAGCAAACCACAACCTCAATCCAAAAGCAGAAAATACATTATGCACATTATACAATTGATTTCAAGAGTAAAATTATAAACTACTAATCTGAACCTGAATGTATTACCAGTGAAAAGTCCAACTGTGGAAAGACAACCTACTTCAGCACTCAGCACACAGTTACGTAAGCAGTAATATAGTGAAACGTCTGTAAGACCATCACCTAAAACTGTGTGAAAAAGCTGTGTTCTCATAGAAAAGTGGTCTTCACTGTAATTCGTATAATATAAACAGACTTAAGGCCGTTGGTTGGACTAACAAATCAGGGTAAACTTGCTAGAAAATAGGATTTGTCTGTCAGTAAGTGAATACTATAGATTAGAAAACTACTAACTTGAAAGTAGAGTTCAACATGGCCAAAAAAATAATTAGCAAAGTGTGGCCTAACAAAAGTCTACCCTGCCCATGTGCCATATTAAATAATATGGGCAATAAGGGGAGTTGAAAGAGTGGCAGATCTTTTGACAGAACTACTCCTCCTTGAAGGGATGTTTTGTTTTCTTGGGATATGCTGTATGCAGGTACAAGATCTACAATGCATTCGGGAAGTCTACAGAATCTTACGGCATAGTAATAAAAATAAATTTAATAAAACCAATCTAAACTGACTATGCCATACTGAGAATGTGAAAACAGAAATTTTGCATAAGTATTCAGACCCTTTGCTATGAAATTTAGTAGGTTTAACAGGATTATGTGGTGGAACAGTCCTGAAGAAGAATAAAAATAAATATAAAATCACCCCCCCCCCCCAAAAAAAAAAAAAAACAACAAAAAAAAAAAAACACCAAAAAACAACCCTCTGCTGCAGCACAGTAAATTGCCAAGTTTGCAGATGGCCCAGCTGCTTCTCTGCTTCCTCAGGGGAGTATAAAAATACACATTATTATGCATTCCTAAAAATAGTCCCGCCAAAGTTCATGATGGGCTATATACAGTAAACGTAATGTTTGAAGTCACAACTCAGACCTACTGCAAAGTTTATTATTGCACCAAAAATCTCTCTCAGAGTCTAAAACACTAATAGCCAGTTAAATTGGAATGATCAATCATCAATTTCCTTACTACCTATAATGTTAGATACTAGCAATGATATCCAACAGGCACACGCACACATGTTTATATACAGCTTGACATCCAAGTCTATGGTCATCAGATCTGGGGATTACGGTACATGTCTGAGATTTGAGAACAAACACTGTCTTTGCTGTCCTACAATTAAGGACGATTGTATTGTACTTTTAGTTGCAAACATTTTGGTGTGTGTGTATATATATATATATATAATGTTTTGATCAAGTTTTATTCAAATTATTGGGGTAGTCCACAAAGGAGGGAAAAAAAAACAACAAAAAAAATGTAATTTTGTTTGTTCTGTTTTTTTATACATTAAAAGTGACATGGCTCTTTTCGATTACAGTTATACCGTATCTTGCACTGTACTGATGTTCAGAACTTTTTTCCTTTTTGTTGGTGGAACTATGTGAGCTAAAAAAAATTTGGGGGGGAACAAGCTGTAGTTTTGGTTGTCATCTTCTCGTAGCTTTTTAATTGTTCTTTTGGGAAGAGGTGACCAAAACATATTAACTTGCATATTACCGTATTTAAAAAAAATTTTTTTTTAGGGCTCGTTCACATCTGCGCCCAGGTGTCCGTTCTGCAGGTTTTCGTTTCCTGCATAAAACAGAGGCAGGAGACGGAAACCTGCAGAATTCTCTCTCACCCATGCATTTGAATGGGTGAGAAAGCTGTCCGGCCGTGAGCGGCGGTGAGAGTTTTATGTTCTCTGCCGCGAAACCGGGTTTTTGAATCTGGACACAGAGTCGGACATGCAGTACTCTGTGTCTGGATTAAAAAAACGGTTTCGCGGCGGAGAGCATAAAACGCTCACCGCCGCTCACGGACGGACCCGGTCTGTGGTTTCAGTCTTCTTGCATGCAGAAGACGGAAACCACAGAACGGAGACCAGAACGCAGGTGTGAACCTAGCGTTAGTGGTCTTTGCCGTACAGAATAAGTAATGTTATTTTTTTCATAGTGCGCACTTATACACACACTGATGCCTAATACTGTAGCTTTCTTTTTTTGTTGTAATTGGTTGTTTTTTTTGTTGTTTGTTTTTTAACCTTTCCACAAGGGAACTTAAGCCTAAGATTTCTTAATCCCCTGTACCATATGTATATGCAGTTCTTCTGACTTACTTTACATGGTACATAGAACGCCCATGTGTTCTAATGACAGGCAGTAAGGAGGCTGTTGATTGGCATCCTGGCCATGGCAACCCTCCTGCACACCCTGCAATCTCATCGAGGTGGACCCAAGGGATTGAAAGGGTAAGACTATCTTTAATTTCTCATTGTCATAGAAAGTCTTCCTATATATAGATTGAAATTTGGTGGCAATCACCTAGTGGAAATTTGGTGGTGATCATCTAGATACTAGTCCTCCAACTTTCATATTAATCACTAGCCTCTGCCCACGACTTTGCCTGAGTGTTGTTGGCATCGATGATTCGCCTATATTCAGCAAATTGATGACGTCGATGGTTTGCCTGCTCTGGTGTTTCAGCAGTTCTCAAGCTGTCCTGCTGCTAAACTTGCTCCTTGTACCGTGCCTGTGATTATTCTGACATGTCAGCAGCTGACTGGGACACCATATAATGAGTGTGTTGTTGACGTTGATGATCCGCCAGCTCCAGCTGCTCTAAGAGCCGTTTGCCGCCTAGCTTGTTCAATCCTCCTGAGCTCCGCTTGAGGAGAAGTCTGTGACTTATGGCTACCTTCATAGCTCTCGTTTTAGAATTTTGTGATAAATTAAGATTTTCTTTTTCCCGGCCTATTTAAAATTGGGAAACTGCCAATTTAGATTAAAGGAGTTTTCCCATGTCACTGTTTCCGTGGAGCAGATCAGATAATATGCAAATGCTTGTACGCAATGGAACCAGTGTTATATGAGTGTTTACATAGAGAGATAACAGACCAGGCTTTATCAGCAAACTCTAATTAGCTGAGATACTGCTGCTGGCACGAGCAGTTTAATATAGCATATGAACATAACTTCATAAGAGTCGTGAAGCCATGTCATTTACCAGGATAAAAAGTAGCCTGTGTGTTAATCGAGGTTACAAACTATGTGCCAAATTTCATCCAAATCCATTCAGCTGTTTTTGCGTGACTGAGTAACAAACATCCAAACTTTCACATTAATAATATTAGTAGGAGGATTTGCGGATAATTTATTTTTAAAGTTGATATCGCTACAGGAAAGCATAATACCATCTCTGTGGCAATGCACTTTTTAAAAGACTGATCCATCCTGGCTTCTGCAGCGTTCAACATTTCGAAGCAGCTGGATTGCAATGTAAATGCATCAGTAGGCCAAGAGGATGTGATCACAGTATATGTAAGTGAGTGGTATGAGTTTTATTTTTCAGCCATACCAGGGGTCCTTATCAATGAATTATATATGCTAAGAGGATTTCTATGGTTTGAATCACACGAACCACTGTTGGTTAATAGGTTTGAGTTCCAATGACAAGTATTACATCTAATAAATAACAAATATGTCAGCTCGCCCACAAATCTTCAAAAAATGTCCATTACCTTATGAAGAAAGGAAGGTGCTCGGAAAATTCGGCCTCTCAGCCCAAGGTGTAGATACAAGTGTCCATAAATTGAAGAAATCCAGCATCAATTCCTTGTATAAAACGTAACTTTTATTGTGACCATGTCATCTCAGCCATCATGAATATCTGTATTTGATTTTATGGAGCAGTTCATGCTCCGGAAAACTTTTTCACAATAAAAGTTACGTTTTATACAAGGAATTGATGCTGGATTTCTTCAATTACATCTAATAGGCTATAGTGCATATAATTTACTTTGGAGGGGCTATTTTTAGGAATGGATTGCCATGTGTAGTTATATACTTACAAAGCATTTCACATTTGTTCCGAACGCCCCTTCAGGTATGTATTGTACTTATTTACGATAAATGAGCCAAGTAGTTGTCGAGTCTTCGATGTTCATTGTTGATCAGTGCTGAACTGGAGCCCAGGAATTTTGCTGGTCACTATTATCTGGCACAAGAATAATACCCTTGACTGGACGTAGATGCAGATTGTAAGGAGTCTGCTTCATTGATTATGTCCTTAGATAAACTTAACCAGGTGAGCGGCACAAACAGATTACTAAATTCTTTAGGCATCACACAGGGAAGTGCCTTATGGTTTCCTTATTTTTTGGTAAGTGAGGTGACCAAGAACCTAGTGGTCACTCTGACAAACTCCAAAGATTTGCAACATTCTATTTTCACTTTGTCAGTATGGGGGGAATAGGAAAAAAAAACAACTTGATTTTTTTTAAAATTTCAATAACAAGCAAAACATGGCAAAACATAGTAAAACGTGAAAAAAAAGTTAAAGGGTCTGAAGACTTCAAGAATGCATTGAACATAGAACACAGTGAAGTGTTTCTTCTGAAGCTTTAGTAGTAAAGATATTTAGACCAGGTTCACATATTGCATATTTGTTGAGATATATTCTATAGAAAAATACAGTTATATAAGCTATTTGCTTCAAAATGTTACAGACTACCAAATCTGCAGTATACTCCATCTGTAAAGAAATTGGTGAAATCTGTGGTTACATAACACACAAAATACATGCTGATCTACAGGTGGGTTTGAGACATTAAAATCTAGTTTACTTATACTCTTCAAAGAATGGATGAAAGAGACACCTATTTCCAATAAACTAAACTTCGATTCTGATTGTTCTACAGCTGAATGAGCCTGAAAATGCTCCATACCAATGTAGCAATAACTAATTAAATATCAACAGTATGAAAGTCATACATATCTTCATGATCAAGCCATGTCAGGCTCATCAAAGTCTGATGATCCCTCCAAAATTTTAATGGTATATAAAGAAGGTCTCACACCAGTGAAGTCACCTCATGCATAAACAGGACTATAAGCCTTGGAACATGGACAAAAATAAAAAAAAGCAACAAACTAAGACCATCAAACCATTAAATATGGGGGCTTATAGTGCTGCGGGGAAAAATGTAATAAAGCACTCCAGCAATTTTTTTTAATTTTTTTTTAAATGCCATCAATGCTATCTCGCCAGCAATTGTCTAGCAATGCGCTTTGTTTTAGCCCAGAGTTCAGTTCCAGCCACACAGTTTGAATACTTTCATAATGGACAGTTGGGTCAGGCGAAACCCAGTCTGCCGCCAGTCCAAAGCTTACTCTACAAATTTTCCTGTGTAGGACTTCCTGTGAACTACAACGCTTATATCATGAGCATCATCAATCAGATCCCTCCAAGACTCCATTACAGAATCTGTCAAAAACAGGGTGGGGAAAAGGGTAGGGGACCCCATTACATCCAAAAGACCACAATCCATTACACATAAGTAGGTGGGAAAGGGGGGGATCCAATGGACCCCATTACACCCAATAGACCACAAACCATTACACATAAACAGGTGGGAAGGGGCGATTCAGTGGGCTCCAATACACCCAATAGGGTCTATCTGGCATCACTTATGTCACTCAGGCTACAGATATGCTTCTAACTTAAATTCTGTTAGAGAAACTGCATGCCTGAAGCAAAGGTGAGCACTTCTTGGGGTGAGTTCACATGGCGAAAAATGAAGAGGAAATATCTCTTTATTTTCTGCCACCGGCTTTTTCACAACATTCTGTCGCGGCATCCCGCTCCCGATTAAGCCTGGATGAATTATCTTAATCCGAAGGGAGTCTCGAGCCACGGACACCACAGCTGACTCAGCCGTGGAATCCGTCTAAAGATAGGTCATGTCGCTTTTTTTTTCTGCTAGTTGAAGAAAGAAAAAAACAAAACTGTAGCGACTTCCATTGAAATGAATGGGAGGCGTTTTTTCAGGCATATTTTGAGGTGGATTCTGCGTCAAAATCCGCCTGCAAGAAACTGTGTGAACTGGCCCTAAAGATCATGCATACAACTACAGTCAAGTTCGCATCTGTGGAAAACAGAACAGACAGCACAAGTTTAACATCCAGGTGTTGACTGAGCCACAGAAATAATCACTGCTCCATATTTTGCAGCTCAGTCCTAGCACCCACATGGATCAGTAAAAAAAAAAAAAAAAAAAAAATGCTGCTGGGCTGCACATTAGACTGCATTAAGGGGAAACGCATCAGTGGTGGAGAATAAGCCATGATGGGGATTCTGTCTATGAATGGTTTATCAACTAGAACCACTAAATGGAGGGTATACACTATCTTGTTCTTTAAAGGGAGGCTTTTAAACAAAACTGAGTCCTGTATACAGGACTGTATTCAGGTGACTCTAACCTGTGTCTTGCACTTGTGGATCAATGTCTCTGTTACAGAAATACTGCTGTTTTTCTATATGGAAATGGTCTCTTAGGAGCAAAAGTAAAACCCTCATTGCCCCAAAAAGCTCATTTGCATATTGAAACACAGATGGCTGATTCAGGTGATCTTAACCTATCTATCTATGGGACTGGGTGGAAGTGTTGGGTTCTGGTGACTGACTCGCTTTAATAGCCTATGCTGCATTTTATAGGAAAGAAAAAATTGCTGGAGTGCATCTTTAAGCTGTTACTGTGCAGATAAAACACCTTGTGTTGGCAATTCTCTCTCTCCATTCTTCCGAGAGGAAGTCTCCACGTTCCAGCTAAAGAAAAAAAAAAAGGAAATACAATTACTCGCAAAATTACATGAAATTTCGTTTTTGGGTTTGTTTGTTTTTTTAATTACAAGAAATTATATCTTCTATATTGTTTGTTGCTTCACGTGGGCAGAATTTAAAGCGTACCTCCAATTATAATGCTCAAAGAACTTCAGCCTGAAAGAAGGCTGTTGGGAGTAAGAGGACAAACTCAATAGTATAATTATCCTTCAGCATGCCCACTATTACACTAATAGGCAGATTGAATCATGGACATGGCCTGGGTGGCCAGATGGAAATTGAACAGTGATGCTAAGACTGCTTTTCATGAATGAATAATACAGGGGAGTGTAATAACCTTTTGTGATTTATCTTAATACGACTCTGCCACTGTAGTTTTAAAGAGGACCTTTCAAGGTTTGGGGCACAGGCGGTTTTATATACCGCTGGAAAGCCGACAGTGCGCTGAATTCAGTGTACTATCGGCTTTCATGTTCTGTGCCCCAGGTGAAGAGCTATCGGTGCCGGTACCGTAGCTCTTCACCATCACATCACATCCTTCTTCACAGAAGCACCTATAGCGCTGTGCTGTGTGAGTGGGGAGGCAAGTTCTTCAGCAAAGAAGCATATCTTTCACAAAGGTTTTAGAAGGTCAGTTTGTCATTACAAATTTTAGCGTGTTTGCAGCTAAAGAAAAATATTAATGAGGTTATCCAGGCTAACAATTTATTTTTTAATTAGGGGAGGTATAAAAAAAAAAAAAAAAAAAAAAAAAAAAAAATGAACACACACTCACCTGTCCCTGGTGTGCTCCCAGCGTGGTCCGGTCCTGCTGATCGGCTATAGTCTTTTGCCCAAAGTTACCACCAACTGTGATGTCCCGTCCCTTCTACTGAGACCACTGACTGACCTCAGCGTCTTGTGCAGTGGGGACTTCTGCCAGAAGAAAACAACTGAACTACAGGGCTGGACCGCACTGAGATGCACCTGAGCACTTGGAAACGAGAGAGTATGTTGTGTTTTTGGGGAGGTTTTTCCCTACACCTCCCCCAGCCTAGTGAAATTAAATTTTAGCCTGGACAACCCCTTTAAGGGAAATTCAGTGCTGAACCTCTGGAGAAAACAGCCAAGCTCAAAACTTACTGTGTACTCTCCATGCTTTTTCCCATACCATTTCATCCATTTTCTGAACTCTTTATCCATTGTCTGCAAAGAATTGAATGAGATAAAATAGAAATGTATAAGTAAACCATTTGGAAAGGGCAAAAACTATGTAAAAATTATTTTGGATTAGTAAAAATCAGATTTAGTTCATATAACAAGAATTTAAAAGAAAAAAAAAAAGGTACACAATGCACCCTGGAACCTATGGCAATATGTTAAAGATACCATATATTCATCATCAGTCTTCGCAGAAAAAAAAAAATATCTATCTAGTAAGTCAAAGACTTAATAGCGATCACAGTTACTGCTAATGACTGGACAATCTCCTGTCACAATTACAATGAACATTTTATATTTATGGTTTCAGTTTAATAAATAACAGTTTTCTAAGGAAGCAGATACTGTACTGGCTGTTCATGTGATTGCAGAGGAATCAAGGGACTGATGACAAAGCACTGGTTATACTGCTAGACAGGTTATACTAAAAAGTGCAGAATTTGATAGGCAATCAGTTTCGGGATGTAGTGTAGTGACAATAAACTATATTTCCACTCAAGATAGTCTTCCACAATTCTGTGGAAACTAGCAAAACTAGCAGCGGCAGGGGCGATGCTATTCCGCTCCTCCGTCCCCCCGCCGCTGGCTTCATGCAGGGCAGAGGAGCGCAGTGATGTCTCAGGCCCCGGCGTCTATCCCGTGCCGGCATCCGCCTCTCTAGTACAGCGGATGCCGGGTCAGTATTGGTGGCTCCTTCTCCCCCGGGGCCGGTCCCCACCGGCCCCGTACCTGTAAAGTTGCAGGCCGGCTCCTGCGCGGCGATATCGCAGGAGCCGACCTGTTCGGGTGACAGCCGGGAGCCTAATGAGGCTCCCAGGCCTGTCACTGCTATATTAGTATTGCGGCTGGTCTCTATGACCAGCCGTAATACTAATAGACAGAATGTCCCATAGACGGCAATACAGTTGTATTGCCGTCTATGGGACTTACAATCAAGCGACTGCAGGTTCAAGCCCCCGGGGGGGAATAAAATAGTAAAAAAAAAAAAAAAAAAGCTTTAAAAATATATAATAAAAATATAAAATAAATAAAAGTTCTAAATCACCTCCTGTCCCTAGAATATATATATAAAAGTAGAAAATCATATGTCATAAGCCACCGGGTTTTTTTTCAATACAAGGTGATCTAAGCAATAGATATTCCCCAAAATGGTATAACTAAAAAGTACTTCTGGCCCCGCAAAAAAAAACACTCTATGCGTCCCCGTACAGCTGCAGGGTCACCTGTCAATGTGGCATTGCAGCTGTTGCAAAACTACAACTCCCATATATTAAATATTTTACCATTTTTTGCTTCAAAATTTTTTTTTCCCTATTTTCCTCCTATTTGTCTGTAGATTTCATGCGGACATGAAAGCAGTCTCTGATGCACATAAAAAGTAGTCTAACCAACCTTTTTTCTTTTGGAGTAATCGCTATAAAATAATATGTTTTGTGTACCAAAAAAAAAAAAACCTTCACCAGGGCATGTCAGCATTCCAAAACATGTCTGTTTTACCAAATAATTGTATTCTACTATAATGCCCACTTGTCTATTTACCAGTAAGCATTTCTAGGAGAGATAAAAGAGAGATGGCACAACATAAAGATTGCAAGGAAAGATACCAGAAAATTAATGTATGGGGAATCAAAGCATTTATAGAGTTACTATTTGACAGATAAGAGTGTCAACTACTAATTCCTCAAAAGCGCTTTTTTTTTTTTTTTTTTTTTTTTTTTTTTTAACATAGATGATGAGTTGCTGAGCCTGGCATTAGAAAACCCTGATAATCATATTTCATTGCCGTGGTTATGTAAATGCGGTATTAGTCATATAAATGAAACACCACATTCCAAAGAGAATAGCATGGACCCGAGTCCTCCTTCTCTAGTGGAATTGATATCTAGAGTTAATAATACTATTAGGCTGGAGAGGGGAGTATATATACAGAGAAAGGCCCAAACTAAATTTGAAAAAATTTGGGGAGCATGGTTGGACACACCTGGCCTTCCCTCCCCGTCTCTGATTAGGAACAGATCTCTCACTTCAATTTTCTCTGTTTCCTTGATCCCCTGAATGCTATTCTTTACATGGAAATCAAAGGAGGTTCGGGAGATTTAGTGGGGGGTCCTCTTTATGTGTCGGATTGTGTCTCCATATTTACTTTGAATTGTTATTGTGTTGCTGTTGTTTTGTCGATTGTTTGATTTTATGTTAAGAAAAAAATTGTTAATAAAAATTATCTGATTTAAAAAAAAAAAAGAGAATAGCAGTAGTGGTCCTTTGAAGGTGACATACTAATGGAGCATATGAACAAGATACTACTACTACAATAAAACTATAACTAGCACTATTCACCAGTTCAGAGAACACTTACCTCAGCATACTTAGCAGGGATATCCGCTTTCTCTACTCCATAATGGTGTTTACATCCCGTAGCTGCAGCCACCTGAAGAACAACTTGCCCAACACCTAAAAAACAAATTATTAAATTTAGACCCAAGTAGGGGACTCCTCGCTTGATAACACTGCAGTTAAAACACAAAGACAACCTGTCACCAAGTACAAAATGCTGTTTAGAAGGCAAGGTCCCAGAGACAGAAGCAAGTTCACAATGGTCTTATTCCTATATTACTTCCGAGCCCTCCCAATCCCAGTCCATAACCTGCAAACGCTTCAAATGGTCATTCTGCTTTCTATTTCTGGCAACAGAACAATTCACCCTTTATAGAGACAAATTAACCGCCCCCCCCTCACCCATCTGGCTTACCCTAGAAGTCATAGACATGGTTCCAACCACACTACAGTTGCTTCTATGGCTCCCTGCTCACTGATTCACAATTCCATCACCAAATAATCCCTTAAGATTTGGGATTCAGCGCAATTGATATTCTTTCACATGCCCTTGCTATCCATTACAAGCAGCCCTATCTCATTCAATGGAAACTAGCTTTCTTCAACTGGACTAATAATGGCCTGACTAAGACATATAGAGGAAGGACTACCAGAAGTAATATTGAGGTTGTAAATAATGAGTCATTCTTATGAATATCTTGCTTCTGTGCTGATATGTTTATGCACGGATATATCTCCAGTTATATACAACTTTTCACAACTAAATAATACAGGAGAAAATAAACTTTGTAATATATCTTTTTTTTTTTTTTTTTTTAAATACAGTCCTATGAAAAAGTTTGGGCACCCCTATTAATTGTAATAATTTTTAGTTCTAAATATTTTGGTGTTTGCAGCAGCCATTTCAGTTTGATATATCTAATAACTGATGGACACAGTAATATTTCAGGATTGAAATGAGGTTTATTGTACTAACAGAAAATGTGCAATATGCATCAAACCAAAATTTGACCGGTGCAAAAGTATGGGCACCGCAACAGAAAAGTGACAATATTTAGTAGATCCTCCTTTTGCAAAGATAACAGCCTCTAGTCGCTTCCTGTAACTTGTAATCAGTTCCTGGATCCTGGATGAAGGTATTTTGGACCATTCCTCTTTACAAAACAATTCAAGTTCAGTTAAGTTTGATGGTCACCGAGCATGGACAACCCGCTCTCAAATGATCTGAAAACAAAGATTGTTCAACATAGTTGTTCAGGGGAAGGATACAAAAAGTTGTCTCAGAGATTTAACCTGTCAGTTTCCACTGTGAGGAACATAGTAAGGAAATGGAAGACCACAGGGGCAGTTCTTGTTAAGCCCAGAAGTGGCAGGCCAAGAAAAATATCAGAAAGGCAGAGAAGAAGAATGGTGAGAACAGTCAAGGACAATCCACAGACCACCTCCAAAGAGCTGCAGCATCATCTTGCTGCAGATGGTGTCACTGTGCATCGGTCAACAATACAGCGCACTTTGCACAAGGAGAAGCTGTATGTGAGAGTGATGAGAAAGAAGCCGTTTCTGCAACCACGCCACAAACAGAGTCGCCTGAGGTATGCAAAAGCACATTTGGATAAGCCAGCTTCATTTTGGAAGAAGGTCCTGTGGACTGATGAAACAAAGATTGAGTTGTTTGGTCATACAAAAATGTGTTATGCATGGTGTCCAAAAAAACCAACATTCCAAGAAAAACACTTGCTACCCACTGTAAAATTTGGTGGAGGTTCCATCATGCTTTGGGGCTGTGTGGCCAATGCCGGCACCGGGAATCTTGTTAAAGTTGAGGGTCGCATGGATTCCACTCAGTATCAGCAGATTCTTGAGAAT
Source organism: Leptodactylus fuscus (assembly GCF_031893055.1). NCBI lineage: Eukaryota > Metazoa > Chordata > Amphibia > Anura > Leptodactylidae > Leptodactylus > Leptodactylus fuscus. The sequence goes on from NC_134265.1 coordinate 201,727,483, forward strand.
AATGTTCAAGAATCAGTGACGAAGTTGAAGTTACGCCGGGGATGGATATTTCAGCAAGACAATGATCCAAAACACCGCTCCAAATCGACTCAGGCATTCATGCAGAGGAACAATTACAATGTTCTGGAATGGCCATCCAGTCCCCAGACCTGAATATCATTGAACATCTGTGGGATGATCTGAAGCGGGCTGTCCATGCTCGGCGACCATCAAACTTAACTGAACTTGAATTGTTTTGTAAAGAGGAATGATCCAAAATACCTTCATCCAGGATCCAGGAACTGATTTAAAGCTACAGGAAGCGACTAGAGGCTGTTATCTTTGCAAAAGGAGGATCTACTAAATATTAATGTCACTTTTCTGTTGAGGTGCCCATACTTTTGCACCAGTCAAATTTTGGTTTAATGCATATTGCACATTTTCTGTTAGTACAATAAACCTCATTTCAATCCTGAAATATTACTGTGTCCATCAGTTATTAGATATATCAAACTGAAATGGCTGTTGCAAACACCAAAATATTTAGAACTAAAAATGATTAAGATTAATAGGGGTGCCCAAACTTTTTCATAGGACTGTATTTTCTTCTCTACTTTTCAGGCAATTACTTTCTGCATTAGTCTATGAAGAGTGGAGAGAGGCAGAAAAAAAACTAACTATTTCTGCTGTTAAAAAAGCAAGGAACAGCAGAGTGTAACAGGGCTATTTTTTTGTAGATAAGAGGCTGCTAATACACAGAATGAGGCAATAAATCAAATTACAAGTTTCCAGGAGAATTCTGTTCTGCCCCTCCCTCCTCCACAGAACTCTACGTTATATCTGGCTCCATATCCAGCTTTACAGATAAACAAGCAGATTGACCCTAAAGAGCAGGAGAACAGCTTAAAGAGGACCTTTCACCACTTGGGGCACATGCTGATTTATATACCGCTAGTTACATTCCACAGTAGCACACTGCAGTGACTAGATATGACAGAAGAACACCCAGAGATTCAATTTACCCCAAATCTCATGATATCGTCAAAAAAATTATTTTCTGTGTTGTCCAGCTAGACTTAGTCTTATATTCAATAATCACTCACCACTGCCAAGGTCAACAAATAGATCATCCTCTGTCATTTTGATTTCATCTATCATTTGAGCCACCAGATCAAATGACGTTTCGCCATACACTTCCGGGGAGAAAGGTTCATAGTTATTAAGCTTCTCTGGATCAGTTACCGAGTGGTTGTAGACTTGCTGTAATAAGTGGCGAAGGAGACCAGTGGACGGCGGAGTATTCAACTTCATTGGCTGAGTGGTACCCTTCCACTGTTAAAGAAATACAATAAAGTAACCTTATATTATTGGTCTACTTTGTAAACAAACTCACAGGTCTGAACATTGCTTTACAGGAAACATTTCAGAGGACACCTCTAGGTTGTCAAGTCCTTTAAAGGGGTATTCCCACCTCAAGGATAATATTCAGACTCTTAGCTTAAAGAGGTTTTCTGGGGATTGGAAATGTTGTAAGCAGCATAGTTATCACTGATTTTACATATAGAGATAACAAAGACTCTGGGTTATTGCAGATGATGGGTTCTGGCCATATCACGACCCCAGGATCATGTGAGCCTCCTGGGTTTCTCCACTCCTTCCTCCACCAATCTCTACAGTTAGTCAACCCTCATAGCACAGGTAATTAAATTACCTGTAAGATTGGGGAAGAAAACGGGTAACCCGGGGACAGAGCGCCCTAGGAGGCTGAACTCTGCTTCGTATCATATAACCCAGGGTAGTAACATGGCCCCGAATCTATCAACTTCAGTAACTCAGGTCACGTAAGTAAATTTTCAATACCTAGACAACCCCACTAAGCTAACTTGAAGTGTTTTACCCAAATACATGCTTTATCCATCTTGCTGTCGTTGCCAGATATCACAAAATCTCTATACAGTGTTTACAGCTGGCTGCCTAGATTACAGACCTGCTACAGGTCACAATGCTGCCTTAGTTCCTGCTCCTGGCTGTCTATACCCTCTTCCCTCCCTCTTTCGGCATACAGTTCTTTAGCCATGATAAAGGCTAGTTAAGTTTCTTGGAGCAGAGTCTTTGTTACCTCTATATGTAAAATCAGTGATAACTATGCTGCTTACAACAAGCAGGACACTTGTGCAAGAATGAGCTGATACTCATCATCATACTATTACTTTGCAGTGAACTTAACACACAGCGCCGCAATAATACAGCACTGAAATGCCACAGACACAGGAGCTTTGCCTGCTGCATTACTTCTGGCACTTCAGGGCATCATAGCATCCATTGGATCTGGGGGCAAAATATCACTCCTCCTGACACCCTTTAGAACCCCTTGCGGGGTCCAAGAAGTTGCCGTGGCCCAAGAAGTTTCCGTGGCAGCCAGGAGGCCGAGCAACGGCCTCAAGATTGCCTAGCACAGATCCCATAAGGAACTATGGAACAAGAAAGAATGAAAAATAAAGTTTAAAAAAATACAAAAAACAAACACCTTTACGTAAAAAAAACAAACAAACATGTAAGGTATCCTCACGTGTATATAAGCCCACACTATCAAAAAAGAGCTTTTTATTCCATACATTGAATGCCGTAAAAATCTCCTACACGCATTCACACCCCGCTGATTAACTAGCCCCATTATTACTAACAGCTCAGTAATATTCTTTTGGGCATAACTGGTTACATACCAATTGGAGTTTTATTCTACATTCACATACATTTACTCAGTTACAATTAAAAGTTTTAGTTGTTTTATATTTATTAATAACCAATTTTGTAAAAACAAAAAACTGTCATTTACTCTGCTTACTCACAGCAGATAAAAATCAGTCCATGGTCATGTGATGGGCTAACATTTGTCTCTCAATATTGGTCTGAAAGTGGCCAATCCCTTTCATGAATCTACTACAATCCATAAGGTTACTGACACTTTCTAAGATTACTGAAAAATAGTATTTTAATGATATAGCACATACAGCAAAAAGCTAAATTTATAGTACATGAAAGGCACTGTGAAATAAAAGTGAGCAGATACTCTTGACTTTTCTCAACAAAAAATCCTGGAGATGGCACAGAAAATCTTTGGGAACAGACACTGAACGAAATATGGACAAGACGCTTACCAGCTGATGGATGCTGTCGATGGCTCGGTTATACTTCTCACACAGTCGTTGCATGCTCTCAAAACTGAAGTAAAGAAAAGACTAAATTAAATTCTAGCAGTGGTTGGAACAAAATGTGAAACAGTAAGGTAACAAAGATGGCCAGTGATGTTTGCAATGGATTTGTCTCTTCCAGATCCCCAGATATACTATTGCTTATTTATTGTTTGCAAATAAACACAGAAAATAGCTTTTCGATGGGATATCAATGGCATTCAGTTACTGAAAATTTTAGAACCCAGGCAGCAACTATATTCCAAAGACAGTATTTCTAACTAAAGAAAACATTCGCACAATTGCCCCAAAACTGTACTATTGAACCATAGCGTAAACATTTTCAACTCCATGACTTCAAAATCCAACCTGAGAACCAAGTACTTATTGCTCCAAAACTGCTATACAATGATGTGTAAATGTTTTAGGCAGGGGGAGAGAGAAACGTTGCAAAGCAAGAAGACTTTAAAAAATTACATAAAGATAAATTTAAAAATATAGACTTCTTACTTTAAAGGGGTTGTCCCATCTCAAGGATCCTATCTATACTGCTAGCTTATGTGGATTTAAGACTTTTCCTAAATACATTGCTTAAGCAAAACCACTTTGTTTGGCTGCTATCTGAGATTATTCACTTCTTTGTTTACACTGTGTTTCCATAACCACGGACCTGGTGATGGTCTTATCTCTCCTCCCAGGACAAGTGATGTAGCGCCCTGCTCTCAGGGAAGGGAAGGGGAGCTGAGTGCTTGGAGCAAGCTTGTATTTCTGAGCTGTTTATCTCTGGCTCTTCCAGATATCAGTTAGTTAATTTAATTTTGCGGATAAGGGCTGAGACAGGGAGTCCATTAAACAAAGACCTAAAAGTGAGTATATTGCAAGCTGACTCGTGGTCCTGTAGCATGTACGTTTGGGATTCTCATCACCTAAGAAATCCAGCTCTGCTACAGCAGCTTCATATTGTGCATCTTCCAGTGATACTGTGCTACTTTATTTACAACCATCTCTCATTACTAACTGCAAACATGTACTGCTATGAAGAGAGCTAAGAAAAGCAATTGAAACCCCGCCCACCAATTTACTGAAAAAAACAGGAAGTGAACAGAGCATACAGCCTGCAAGTTGGTGAATAGAGATGAGCGAATATACTTGATCGAATACCTGAGTCGCATAGCTCCCAGCGCCAGGGAAGGTGGGAGGGGCAGTAAAAATTCGATGCCCAGGAAGTGTTTTTGCACTGGGAGCTATGCACCGTAGGTATTCAATCAAGTATATTCTCTCATCTCTAGTGGTGAACCAACGAGTTGGGAATACCCCTTTAATCTTTTAAATCAATATTTGATGTGACCATCCTTTGAAGGCATTGTCATGAAAGTGATGGATACCATACCTCTAAAGTAGTATAGTCCGGATCTCAATATCATCCAGTCTGTCTGAGATTACAGGATTTAAGAGATTGTCCAGGATATTTTTTTTAATCATTTATTTATTTTTAACATTAGGCAGGGGATGTGAATAAAAAAAGGAAAAAACCAAAATAAAACACCAAACCACACACACACACACACACACACACACACACACACACACACACAAAAAACACACACACACACACACAAAAAAAACACTCACCTGTCCCTGGTCCCTTCGCTAAGGGCTATTTCAGACGGGGCAAGACGGGTTGGATTTTGGCACGGATTCATCCTCAAAATCCTCCCCCTCACAATAGAGGTCTATGTAGAGCGCGAGCATTCTTTTTTCCACTAATGGTTTGTTCCCGCTCACGGAAAAAAGAAGCGAGCTGCCCTTTCTTCAGGCAGATTCCGCGGCTAATTCAGCCGCAGCATCCGCCTCGTGACAGCACCCTCCAGACTAAATGTGCACACACGGAATCCCCGTGTGAACTAGCCCTTAGACTGCTGATAAGGAAAGAACTCAGGGATAAGTGAGTATGTTGGATTTTTTTTTTGTTATTTTTTTACTATTTGTTTTCACCTCCACTGGCCTAATTTTAAAATATTTTTTTTTCCTGGACATCCTGTTTAAGCAAGTCTACATGCACAGAAAATTTGTGGTTAGTTCTTCAAGATGCTTGGAACAACCTCCTTGGCAATTTCCTTCAGAAGAATTTATGCCATTTCAAAAGCAAGGTCACACAAAGTCACACAAATATTAATTTAATTTAAGATTTCTCTTTTTGTTCATTCACGTTGCATTTGGTTCATTGACATTAATAAAACTTTTAACACCTCTATTTTGAAAGAACACACTTTGCAGCATTTTCGTCACACCTGCCTAAAACCTTTCCACAATATTATAATATTTTAAATAAAAAGAAATAAAGCAGAAGACAGTTAACGTCAATGTATCACAAATACAATAAAATACAAATAACCATAGTGTAGAATAGACTGAGGATTAACATACAACTTGCTAAATAAAAAAGGGAAAATGTGCACGTTAACAAAAGTATGAAGTATGTCTTGTATGTGTAAAGATCCAGAGACCTACATCAAAGAGAAACAATAGGACTGTGTGCACTTCAAAGCAACCAAGTCTCTAAAAACTGATCCATACATTTCCATAATAGTCCTAATAATGGGTATATAGACAAGGGAGCCATATGTCTCCAGTGTCGTCCAATGAGACACTTAACTGCCATAAGGACCTGGAGGAACAGACTAGTGTGTGATTTTCTATCGGTTTCAGGAGAAATTCCCAAAAGTAGGAGGACTGAGACAAAGGATAATTGATTCTCAAATTTTAAGTAAGGCACTCTTATTTTTCCAAAAAGACAACAAGGCGGCAGGTCCAAAACATGTGAAACAGAGAACCATATGGAGCATGACATCTTTAGCAAAGATTCAAGACTATAGGTTTTAGCTTACTATTAAGTACTATTGAACAAATAGAACTTTTAGGTGCCTTGGATCAAATCCTCCTCCATACATCATAAAGAAGTACTCTCCAACCATCGCTACCCTGGGAGCATATAGGAACGTTTAGCAACTCAGGCAGTGTCATTGAGGTGGTTATAAATATCTTATCAGGCACCTAGGGAAACATCCCAGTGTACAGATCTGTTCAAACCTAGTCAGTTTAGGGAGAGTCACAGAGCTCTCCTGCAGTATTGAGCTATCTGGTATCTATAGAGGGCAATGGTGGGGATAGAAAGATCAGCAACAAGGTCCTGAAAACAAAGAATCTGGCACGTACAGGAGTGGACCAGATCACTAAAACAGAAGAGATCTGCTTGATGCTGAGGTTGCAACATTCCCACAGCAGTGCTAGGGGGAAGGTGTGACATACAGAAGAAGGGTTAATTGGAATATCACACAGCAACATTGCCAAATCTCCATAAAATTTAGAAAGTCACTAACAATTTCACAATTTTCCAATTATAATAAGCGTGTAGAGGGAAGGTGAAGACACACTAGGAATGCCAGACCTCCAGCTGGTTGGTACCATACTTTTGGAAATGTGGTGACCATTTGACTACAAGACAAATCTAACAACAAGATAGCATCAGGTCAAATTGTGCGCAGAGTCACTGGAGCTCCTCAACTAAGTTAAAGGGGTATTCCCACCTCACATACTCAGCAGTCTTTACTGCTGTAAAATCTTCTTTCTTCCTGGTTTCTTGCATCATTTGGTGGGCGGGGTTTCACATGCAACCTGCTGTTTAGCTCCGCCTCTAAATTCCAGTGTAGCGCCGCCCACACATATTGGATTATGAAATACAGGCAGCAGCAACTCCATTCTGTGTTATATACAGAGACTGCCTGTCTCTGCCATAATGAACACAATTGAATTAGCTAAGCAGATAACTGGGAGAACAGATGAAAGCAGCTCCTGTCCCCTATCTGAGAGCAGGAAGCTAGGTCACGTGGTATAGACACAGGAATAGCTAGATACACAGGCTTGCTCCCTGCACTTAGCCCCTCCTCCCTCCCCTCTGAGAGCAGCAGATACATCATTTGACTCATGAGCAGCTAAGTCAGGGCTGTGGCCACAAAGAATTGAATAAAGTGATATAGTGGACAAACAAAGCAGTTTTGCTGAAGCAGTGTATTTAGAAAAAGTGTTACATTCACATTAACAAGCAGTATAGATAGGATCCTTGTGATGGGACAACCCCTTTAAATGTGGTGGTTTTCCACTCTAACTAGCAGATAGGTAAAGGGGAAGCCACAGCGAGAAGGAACTCCCTGAGCTTGAAGTATAAACAAGTGTTTTAATGTCCTCCATTGTTGTTGGGTGATCCCGAATAAATCTAGGAAAAGCTGTAATTGGCAGCTTCTGAATTCAATGTAGCAGAGATTTGGGGCCTTAATTCCTCTTTGAGCCCTGTCACATAGCATATAATATAGCTTATAATCTTTCGAAGATTTCCTTCTGTGCCCAGATGGCACTATGGGTATGACCTAGCCGTAATAGGTTATTAGAGGACTGGCAAAGAAACGAATTAGAGTTGCTGAAGGAGACCACATACATCTTCCTCTCTTAGTGACTCAGGAACTCAAACTTGATGTTTAGACTTTGAAGATCCCAGAGTGTAATGACTTGAAAGGTGACCTGAATCTTCCAGCTGCCCCACTAAGAACAGCAGCTATTTCTTGTCGGCAGGTGTCCTTGACCTCAAAAATTCTTTAAAATCACTCCTGTTGGGTAGTTTAACATGGGTCCAGACTTTTTCAGGTGTGTAAGTCTGTGGAACTGCCACCAAAACAAAAAGCCTGGTGTATATCTGAATATTCCTCCAGTGTTTTGTGTGTGTCTGTCAACCGCCTGTACTCATTTTCAGCTTTTGGGTGTAAGTTCGGATGTTATGGTCGTATCAGTTGTGTAGTCTGCGGCAAGATCAAGCAGGACTCGTCTTTTTCAGCATCTTGCTTCCATCTCTGACCCCCACTGAATACACTGGGAGGCAGATCAGCAGCAGATCCCTGGTGTAAAGGACCCTGAGGTTCCAGAGACCAACAAAATACTAGGCAGGTAGTTTTAGGTTATTGCTTATTATAGTAACCAGGCACAATATAAAGTGCTGCCCTGTTCTACACCAAAGAGTGACGTTAAAAAAACAAAAAACAAACAAACTGCATGTTTAGTGATGGATGAGATGTCCGGAAAACAAAATGAATACTTTTCAATCTTATGAACAATGCTAAACTGAAAGATTCAGTTATCTTCATTTTCTTTTATGGCATCTAAGGGGTTTTATTCTATTTATGGGATTGTATTTGTCAACTCAGTATTATTGCAAAGAGATGCAGAGAACCAGAGGTAGGCAGGTAAGAATCAATAAAATGTGTGTGTGTGTGTGTTTTTAAACCTTAAGCCCTTCATGAATAAGCCAATTTTTGTTTTGGCAATTCTGGTTTTCCCTCCCCACATTCCAAGAGCCATAATTTTGTTTTCATGATGGTAAATGTTTCGGGAAACTGTACTTTCTAATGGCACCATTCAATAACCTTTATTCAGTGAGTCAGTATGATCATGGGGATACAAAATTATATAGTATTTGTAATGTGATTGGTATGTATTTTGATACTTTATAATATACCGTATACACTCGAGTATAAGCCGACCCCCCTAATTTTACCACAAAAAACTGGGAAAACTTATTGCCTTGAGGACTGTTTTTTTCCCCCACTTGGAATTCAGCCTGGCTGAATATAGGGTATCTGCGATGCTCCTATTAACCCCTTCCCGACGGAACAGGAGCACTGCAGATACCCTATATTCAGTAGCCCGGTCCCTTTCAGACACAGGGATACGTAATGTGTGTGTTTCACAGTAATTTTCAATTTTTATATGTATTCTAGGGAAAGGAGAGATTTAGAACTTTTATTTATTTTATTTTTTTAAAGCTTTTTTTTTTTTTTTTTTCAATATTTTATGGGAGATTCTATACATTACTATTGTGGCTGGTCATAGACACGGTGTGTGTGTGTGTGTATATATATATATATATATATATATATATATATACACACACACATTTTGTTTATTGGAAAGAAGGTGGGGGAGGATTTGAAGTTTTTTTTGTTTTGTTTTTTAACTCTCACTTTCAGACCCCCAATGGAGTCTGATTACTCATACAGTACAAAGCAATACTTATGTACTGCAGTGTATAGTAATATCCATAGCCTACTATTACATGCTGCCCTATGGCTCTGAGGCTAGATCAGAATACTGCTCAGCCTTGAAGGGTAGAGGGAAACACTTAAGCGGAAGTCTTGATAATATGTGCACAAAACAGCACTATGAAGGTGGGAAGCAGTCTACAAAGTATTGGCTTTTCTAAGTATATTAATGGTGATGTAGTGTGTATACTGTCCCCTTCCTGCACACACCCCAAATGGCCAACATGTGTTTCACTGTATTAACAGCTTCTCCTAGGATAAAGTAAATGTTCCCAAAGAGTAAATTCATACACCACAGATTTGTTTGTGCAGTGCTCTTATTCTTCCAAATGGGGCTCTCAGAAATACATGTGCTTGCTGCCAACATCACCCAATTCACAAGAAACAGGCAGAGAAATGTCTGCAACCAATCTGACACTTATCAATTCAGCCTAACAGTGTAAAAACATTATTGATATGAGTAATTGAGAAATTGAGTAAATCAATAAACAGCCCAAAATTAAAAACCATATGCATAAGATAACTGACCTTTTTGTGTCATAGTCTATAAGAACATAGTTCTCCATGGCCAGCTTCAGATCTGGGATCTCCTCACATACCCACCTAGCAGAGCAAGTGGAGAGAAAAAAATAAACCATTGTAATTTGTAGACAGTGACAACTATTTGTCTATTAATGCAGCACCCTAGGGAAAACAACTTGCCATCATTTTAAACGCTCCTCCCCTTTATTTTCTCCGAAATAAGCTAAAAGACTATAAATATACAGTTAGAAAGGTCAAATTTCCAGTGTTGTACCCTGTAAGGAGTCTGGGTGGAACAGTCTAAGCAATGATTAACCGGTTAAGGACCAGGCCCAAAAGTATGTTAAAGACCAGGCCTTTTTTTTCAAAACTGACATGTGTCACTTTAAATGGCAATAACTTTGAGACGCTTTAACTTACACAAATGAATTTGAGACTGTTTTTTTCGTAACACATTATACTTCATGTTAGTGGTAAATATTAATCAATATTTTTGTATTTATTTATAAAAAAAACTAGGAAATTTGATGGAAATTTGGAAAAAATTGCAATTTTCAAAATGTGAAATTCTCTGCTTTTCAGGCAGATAGTCATACCACCCAAATACATGAATAAATATTATCTCCCATATCTCTGCTTTATATCGGCATCATCTTTTGATTGTCTTTTTATTTATTTTGGACGTTACAAGGCTTACAAGTGTAACAGCGATTTTCTAGATTTGCTAGAAAATTCTCCAAACCAATTTTTTAGGGACCGCTTCAGTTCTGTAAGGAATTATAAAGGCCTGTATAATAGAACCCCCATAAATCACCCCATTTTCAAAACTACACCCCTCAAATTATTCAAAACAGCATTTGGGATGTTTGTTAACCCTTTAAGTTTTTCATAAGAATAAACATAATATGGAAGTGAAATTTAGACATTTCATTTTTTTTCATTAATACATTCATTTAGACCTAAAATTAACACATTCACAAAGGGTTAAAGGAGAAAATGCATCTCACATTTTGTTATGCAATTTCTCCCGTACACAGAAATACCCCACATGTGGGCGTAAACTGATTTTTTGGGTACACGGCAGTGCATGGAAGGGAAGGAGCGACACTGGGGGTGTGAACAGCAGATTTTGCTGGAATAATTTTCAGGCATCATGCCTCATTTGCAGAGCCCCTAGAGTACCAAAACAATGGAAACCCTCCAAAAGTGACCCCATTTTAGAATCTACACCCCTCACAGAATTCATCAAGGGGTATAGTCAGCATTTTGACCCTACAGTTGTTTCACAGATTTTACTAACATTGGGATGTGTAAATGAAAAATTACTAAAATGTCACTTTATCCCCAAAGTTTTAATTTTCACAAGGGGTTAAAGGAGAAAAAGCCCCCCACAGTTTGTTAAACAATTTCTCCTGAACACGGCAATACCCCATGTGTGGCCATATTCTGCTGTATGGGGACATGGCGGGGCTTGGAATGGAAAGAGTGCTATTTGGCTTTTGGATGGCAGATTTTGCTGGAATAATTTTAGGTGCCATGTCGCATTAGCAGAGCCCCTAGAGGACCAATACAGTGGAAACCCCCTAAAAGTGACCCCATTTGGGAAATTACACCCCCCACAGAACATATCAAAGGGTAGAGTGAGCATTTTGACCCTACAACTGTTTCACAGATTTTATTAACATTGGGACATGAAAATGAAAAATTACTTTTTTTTCCAATAAACTGTCAATTTAGCCCCACATTTTTCATTTTCACAAGAGGATAAAGGGGAAAAAGCTCCATAAAGTTCGTTAAACAATTTCTCCTGAACACAGAAATGCCCCATATGTGGCCATAATCTGCTGTATGGGACCATGGCGGGGCTCAGAATGGAAAGAGGGCTATTTGGCTTTTGAAGGACAGATTTTGCTGGAATATTTTTCAAGTCCCATGTCGCATTTGCAGAGCCCCTAAAGTATCAATATAGTGGAAACCCCCTAAAAGTGACCCCATTTTGGAAACTACACCCCTCATAGAATTTATCTAGGGGTTTGGTGAGCATTTTGGCCTCACAGCTGTTTCACAGATTTTATTAACATTGGGACGTAAAAATGAAAAATTACTTTTTTTTCCACAATGTATCGTCCATTTAGCGCCATATTTTTAATTTTGCAAGTAGTTAAAGAATTAAAAGCCCCCCACAGTTTGTTACACAATTTCTCCTGAACACGGCAATACCCCATATGTGGCCATAATCTGCTGTATGGGTACATGATGGGGCTCAGAATGGAAAGAGCGCTATTTGGATTTTGGAGGGCAGATGTGGCTGGAATAGTTTTCTCGTGCCATGTCGCATTTGCAGAGCCCCTAAAGTATCAATACAATGGAAACCCCTCAAAAGTGACCCCATTTTATAAACTACACCTGTCAAGGAATGAATCAAGGGGTATTATCATTTTGTGCCTAAAATGCTTCCAAAAAATGAATGTCCAAAATGAAAATTGAAATTTTGAAAGAAATATGCCATTTCGGTGCCCAATACGTTGCACCCACTTTGTGTTGTCAGAGACCTGCACTCCTAAAACTATTAAGGGGCCATCCCGAGGGGCAAAAAATGATATATGTGGGTGTAAACTGCTGCTTGGGCACACAGCAGGGCTCAGAAGGGAAGGAGCACTGCGCTTTTTAGCTTTTGGGGTACAGATTTAGAGGGACTTTCTGGGGGCCATGTTCCTTTTGAAGAGACCTGGAGGTAACTGTAAACCCCATTTTGTAGGGGCAAGTTTAGGGTCTCTGCAAAAGTGTCATGGCATCCAAAAACCAAACCATCTGTGCTCCAAAAAACCCAATAACCCTTCTGTGTCCGTCTGTGCCCTAATATCAGTTTATACTCACATATGACATTACGTACGTTATCCCGGGTACAACAGTGTCATACATGTTGCATAAACTGTAGTTTGGGCACACAGCAGGGCGCAGAAGGGAAGGAGCGCTATTTTGGTTTCTGGAGCACAGTTTGGTTTTTGGACGTCACTTTTGCAAAGCCCCTGAATTGTCAATAAAGTGGAATCTGCAGACATGTCACCCTATTTTGGACACTAGCCCACTGATGGGATTTATCAAATGGCGTAGCGAGAATTTTTAACCCTTGAGTGTTGCATTTATTTAGTTTCCAGAAATGAAATCGCAACTGATAATGAGAAGTTAAAAATGAAAAATTTCCAGAGATTCGCCATTTCAGTACCCGATATGTTGTGCCCGACTTATGTCAGCAGAGACACTCCAAAAACTGGTAAGCGGGTGGTATCCCGGGCACAACAGCTTTCAGAGAGTTCATCTCTGATACAAGGCGGGCACAACATATTACGCACTGAAATGACGGATTCCTGGAAAAATGGTCATTTTCAGTTCTCACAATCATCTGCGTATTCATTTATGGATAATAAGTTATAGCAAAACTTGGGGGCTAAAAATGCTCTCTGTACCCCTGGATAAATCCTTCAGGGGTGTAGTTTCCAAAATAAGGTCACATATCAGGCGATTCCACTTTACTGGCGTTTCAGCTCTGCAAAGGTGTCATGGCATCCAAAAACCAAACCGTCTGGGCTCCAAAAACCCAATAACCCTTCTTCCCTTCTGTGTCCGGCTGTGCCCTAATATCAGTTTATTCCCACATATGACATTACGTCCATTATCCCGGGTACACCAGTGTCATACATGTGTCAAACGTGTCATAAACTGCAGTTTGGGCACACAGCAGGGCGCAGAAGGGAAGGAGCGCGATGAGGCTTTTGGAGTACAGATTCAGATGTTTGGTATCTGGACGCCATGTCATGTTTGTAGAGCCTGTAAGGTACCAGAAAAGTGGATTCCCCAAAGGAGTGACCCCATTTTGAAAACTGCACCCCTCAAAGAATTTATCAGGGGGTGTAGTGAGTATTAGTATCCCAGACGTGACTGCACAGCGGATGGCGAAGAGGGAATATATAAGCTGTGTGGAGGACATTGGGGACACCAAATTCCCTACTATGTCCCAGTAGCTCCTATGATTGGGGGAGTCACTCTGGGGGTCACTTTGGGGGTCACTTCTGGTGTCTGTTCCCTCATAAGCTGTAAATCTGGGGTGTCCACTGATATTCGCTCACACCGCTTATATATTCCCTTCCTGACGCCGCCAGTTGTATTCTAATGATTTGGCGATTTTGCGTGATTTTGTCTTCACATTGCTAGATGCTATATTTTCTTTATTCTTTTGGTGACGCGGCCATATAAGGGCTTGTTGTTTGCGGGATGTGATGTATTTTGTAATGACACCATTTTTGGGTGCCTACAACATACTGAATACATTTTATTAACTCTTTCTTGCTGGATTTAAAAAAAAAATATAAAAAAAAAATCAATCCTGGCATTGAGTTGTACCCTTTAAATTTTGCGCCATGCAGCGTACAGTATAAGTAACATGTAGCCTTTATTCTGCGGGTCGGTACGGTTACGGCGATACCTCATTTATAGTATTTTTTTATGCGATACTAATTCTGCAGAACAAAAACACATTTGGGGACATAAATCAGTGATTTTTGCATCGCCATCTTCTGAGAGGCGTAACATTTTTATTTTTCGGTTGACAGTGTTGGTTGAGGGCTTATTTTTTGCGGGACAACCTGCGCTTTTTATTGGTACTATTGTGGGGTGCATATGATTTTTTGATCACTTTTTATAGCATATTTTGTAAGGTGATATGGTGAAAAATCATTACTTCCGGCGGGTTTTTTCCGTTTTTTTTTTTTTTTCAGATGTACACCGTATACATTAAATATTATTTCACTTTTATTGTACAGGTTGTTACGGACGTGGCGATACCAAATATGCATTGTTTTTATTAATTTTTAGTACTTTTTTATATAATTCATTTTGTATAGAGAAAAAGGGATTTTTGGGCTTTATAACTTTATTACTTTTTTCATACACTATTTTTTTTTAACTTTTTTTTTTTTTTTTTTACTTTTTCATGTGTCCCTTTAGGACACTTGAATCAGTTGATGCTTTGATGAAAGCATCAACTGATTCTGTATAGTAGCTTGCAGGACACGAGCAGGACATGAGCCTGCTCGTGTCCTGCAAGCTGCAGAGGAAGTGAGACACATCGCTCACTTCCTCCATCGGTCGGCAGGATCAACCAGGTATGTGGGGGCTCCGGTAGTCTGGGGTCACTGGCCAGACCCCAGACTACCTTTTACTGACATCGGCACCCCCCGATCTCGCCGCGGGGGGTGCCGATCAGCTTCAATCTGCGGCGGATCCCTTTCGATCGTGCCGTGATGTTTCATGGCACGATCGAAAGGGTTAAAACGTTCAGTCGGAACTGAGTCCGACTGAACGTTGTTGAGGGGGTGGTTAGGTGTTAGTAACACTTAACCCCTGCCCTCCCCCCGCCCCACCCCCTGCCTAGTGAGTCTCTGAAGACCGGCCGTAAATTTACTATCGGCTGGTCTTAGAGACCAGGACTGCTGGCCGTACATTTACGGCCAGCGGTCCTTAACCGGTTAACCCACATACCCAGAGATTCAAGTAGAGAAAGACTTAGGCAGTTGGTAGGCAATGATCCACCAAACATCATATTTAGAACAGGTGAAAAGAAAAAAAAAATTTTTTTTTACTTTTGATCACAATTTTTCTTTAATGCCTTTCCACCACAGGCATTTTTTGATTTTCGTTTTTGACTTCCTGCCTTCCAAACCCCATAACTTAATTTTATTGTTCACAGAGCCATATGGAGACTTAATGTTTGCGGGACATATTGTACTTTGTATTGGTACCATTTCAAATTCCCTAAGACGAATTGTGAATCCGGAAAATGAATAAATATAGGCAAAATTCTTACGGGTTTTGTTTTTACAGCGTTCTCTTTGCAGTCAATGACATGTCATCTGTATTCTATGGTTTGGTACGATTCCAACAATACCAAATTTACACAGTTTTGTTTTTACATTTTAACCCCCTTAAAGAGGACCTTTCACCACTTTTGGGAACATGCAGTGTTATATACTGCTGGAAAGCTGACAGTGCGCTGAATTCAGCGCACTGTCGGCTTTCCCG
Organism: Leptodactylus fuscus; assembly: GCF_031893055.1. Lineage (NCBI taxonomy): Eukaryota > Metazoa > Chordata > Amphibia > Anura > Leptodactylidae > Leptodactylus > Leptodactylus fuscus. The sequence continues at coordinate 201,743,399 of NC_134265.1, forward strand.
ATCTGTGCCCGCTGTAAAGAGCTTACGGTGCCGGTACCGTAGTGCTCTATGGTCAGAAGGGTGTTTCTGACCATTAGCCAGGAACGTCCTTCTGCCCCGCGGCGCCAATCGCGCTGTGCTGTGGAGCAGAGAGGAACGCCCCTTCCCTCTGCTCACACAGCTCGTCCATAGACGAGCATTATCAGGAGAGGGAGGGGGCGTTCCTCTCCGCTCCACAGTACAGCGCGATAGGTGCCGCGAGGCAGAAGGACGTTCCTGGCTAATGGTCAGAAACGCCCTTCTGACCATAGAGCACTACGGTACCGGCACCGTAAGCTCTTTACAGCGGACACAGATCGGGAAAGCCGACAGTGCGCTGAATTCAGCGCACTGTCAGCTTTCCAGCAGTATATAACACTGCATGTGCCCAAAAGTGGTGAAAGGTCCTCTTTAAGAAAAATCCAAGACTATTTATAAAAAAAATAAATAAATTCTTGAAGTTGCCATATTCTGACACCTGTAGCTCTATATTTCCGTATACAGGTATGCCTATAGCATCTTTTCTTTCAGGGTCAGATGTACTCTTTATTTATACCATTTTGGGGAAAGTCTATTGCTTTCATCAAAGAATTATTTTGACATTTTTAATCAGAGTCAAAACAGCAAAAAAAAAAATGGCAGTTTGAGTCTTTTGATTATTCTTTTTCCTCCTACGATGTTCACTATATTGGAAAAATACTTTTATAAATTTGTAGACTGGGCATTTTTGGACAGGAATACCTAATGTCTGTGTTTCACACACACACTATATATATATATATATATATATATATATATATATATATATATATATATATATCATACACACACATACACACACTTTTATATGAGTTCTAGGGAAAGCGGAATGATTTTATATATTTTTTTAAACATATACTTTTAGAGCTCTTAGGGTCGGATTACTCTCATGATGCATTGTAAAATACCAGAACTCCTATTGTAGGCTGCATGGAGTAACCTACAATAGAAATGAATAGCAGACAGGCCTGAGATAGATTGTTCTGGGGGCCGGAGTTTCTCTCCAAAATGGCACTGCCCATTGGGTTCCCAATACAATAGTACCACAATCAGCTGGGGGAGTTAACACTCACAATCAGTGCAAGCACTATACATATAACAGAGACCTGGGCACTATAGTTAAATACCCCATATACTCTGTAAAGTGGTTAAAGGGAGCATGCCACCAGGGATGAGCACACATAAGTAAACTTACAGCTTGATAGATTATCTACCCCACCCCCGCATCCCATTTCATTTCGTTATGACTGGCCGCTGCTAAATGAGAAATGTGAGAATACAGAGCCAAGCGAGATAACTCTGCCTGGCCCAGTCACTGTTGCACATCACTGACCAGGTTACCAATCATAATGCAGCAGGTGGAAGCAGTATGGAGCACCAGATACACTCCGTGCTCCAGACTGCTGCTCATTTGCATATTTGGCGGCCCAGATTGGCAAATAAAAAAATACATTACATTCAGGTTATCCTAATCTATCTAGCAATGTGTTTATGCATATGTGCTCATCCTTGGTGACAGACTCCCTTTTAATGCATACCAGTGTCAGTTAACTTTTCAGTTTAAGTTGCTATGTCAGTGTACATCGGGAGTAACACTACTTCTGGTCATTATATCGCTTACATATTGCATTTCAATCATTTAGAATCTATTTTTGAAAAGTTAATTTCAGCAATTCAATTCAAAAAGTATACTTATTTTATAGGTTCATTTCACACAGCGTGATCTATTAAAAGAGTTTATTTCTTTGACTATTGACGATTATGGCTTAGAGAGCGTTCACACTACCGTCGGTGTCCGACAGGTAGTGTCCGCTCAAAATCTGTCACGGACATTAGGAGCGGACACTAGCTGTGTCCGTGACACCTGTCATTTATTTCAATGGGTATCGGGTGCGTTCTTTTGCACTCCGTGCCCGTCCTTCCCTGTCCGCAAGTGAAGATGTCTGACTTCTCAAGCGGACAGAAGAACCCTGCATGCAGGGAAGGAAGGGCACGGAGTGCAAAAGAACGCACCCGATGCCCATTGAAATAAATGACAGGTGTCACGGACACAGCTAGTGTTCGCTCCTAATGTCCGTGACAGATTTTGAGCGGATACTAGGAGCGGACACTACCAGTCGGACATCGACGGTAGTGTGAATGCCCCCTTACAGCTAATAAAAACCTAAAAGTTACCATTTCGGAAAATCTGAATATTGTGAAAAAGTTTTATATTGTCAACTCACAGTGTCTCACTCTAAACAACACAACACCTGAAAAGCTTTCCTAAGCCTTTAAATGGTCTGGTTCATTAGGCTACACAATAATGATGAAGAAGGCTAACTGTAAAGTTATTCATAGCCAGTCATTGATACCCTCCTTGTGGAGCCACAGAGATGAACACGTGTTCTGCAGTTTTTAGCACTTTTCTCCTCTGCATGCTGTAACTGGAAATTGCAGTCCTCTCTGAAGCAGTGGGTGGAAACTAGCACTCATACACTGCACACAGTAAGTAGAGGAGAATCTGCTGCATAACAGTATCTCTCAAACAGCCCAAGAACATGAATGACATACAGTATATACAGACATGCCAACTCAATCCAGAATTCCTGTTATTTCAAATATATCTGTTATAGCATCTGATGGGGAGCATAAAGAGGACCTTTCACCACCTTTGTCAAGTCCAGCTTTTGCATCATTGATTCTGAAACAGTTGGAATTTTTTTCTGTAGCTCCACCATTAACAAGCAATAACTGGTATTACTTTCAGTGTCTGATATGCTATTTAGGTGCTGCATGAAGTGCTGTATCAGGCAGGAGCAGGCAAGGGGTGGGATTTGGAGTTCTGACGCTACTACTTCTAAATCATTCCCCCTTTCTTGCTTTTGTCTGTCACCGCCCACCTGACAGTAGAGTACTTAGGTAGCATATTAGACACATGAAATAAATGAAATGATTTTTCAGGTATAGAATCATTGGATTGGCAGTGAAAGGTCCTCTTTAATGAGTGATGATGTACTGGGATGAAATGATATTATATGGGGCCATTGCAGGGTCATTTGACTGTGATGAGCCACCAAGGGGCATTATATTGTATAAGGCAACTGCAAGAGCATTTCATTGTTTGATATGCCTCTGAGTGGGCAGTATGTTGTATGAGGGTCAATAAATACCGTATTTTTCGGACTATAAGACGCACCTAGGTTTTAGAGGAGGAAAATAGGGAAAAAAAAATTTTGAAGCAAAAAATGGTAAAATATTTAATATATGGGAGTTGTAGTTTTGCAACAGCTGCAAGGCCACATTGACAGGTGACCCTGCAGCTGTACGGGGATGCATAGAGTGTTTTTTTTGCGGGGCCAGCTGTACTTTTTAGTTATACCATTTTGGGGAATATCTATTGCTTAGATCACCTTGTATTGAAAAAAAACCCGGTGGTTTAGGAGATATAGATATATATATATATATATATATATATATATATATATATATATATTTTTTTTTTTTTTTTTTTTTTTTTTTTTTTCTAGGGACAGGAGGTGATTTAGAACTTTTATTTATATTTTTAAAGCTTTTTTTTTTTTTACTATTTTATTCCCCCCCGGGGGCTTGAACCTGCGGTCACTTCATTGCAATTAATAGACCATTCTGTGCATTAGTATTACGGCTGGTCATAGAGACCAGCCGCAATACTAATATATAGCAGTGACAGGCCTGGGAGCCTCATTAGGCTCCCGGCTGTCACCTGAACAGGTCGGCTCCTGCGATATCGCCGCGCAGGAGCCGGCCTGCAACTTCACAGGTACGGGGCCGGTGGGGACCGGCCCCAGGGGAGAAGGGGCCGCCGATACTGACCCGGCATCCGCTGTACTAGAGAGGCGGATGCCGGGGAGGGATAGACGCTGGCACAGGTACCGGGCCTGAGACATCGCTGCGCTCCACTGTCCTGCATGAAGCCAGCGGCGGGGGGACGGAGGAGCGGAATAGCATCACTCCTGCCGCTGCTGGCTTCATGCAGGGCAGAGGAGCGCAGCGATGTCTCAGGCCCCGGCGTCTATCCCTTGCCGGCATCCGTCTCTCTAGTACAGCGGAAGCCAGGCGCCACATTCGGACTATAAGACGCACCCTTCTTTTCCCCCCAAATTTGGGGGAAAAAAAGTGCGTCTTATAGTCCGAAAAATACGGTATGCATTATATTGTATAGTGCAGTAATCATCACTGTACACTATAAATTGAAGCCACCCCAGAACATCCCCCATGCACTCTTAGCTAATTTGAATAGTAATAAAAGCTGTGTTTGCAAGCAGCTTTCTTTGTGCACTGGACTGAACATTTTTCATATCTCACAGCTAATGCTAGGTTCACACTAGAGTTTCAGTTTCCAGCCTTCAAGTTTGCTTGCGGGGACCTGAAACCCTATCCACTTAAAAATTGGTTACCTTCATATTCTGAAGTCTATAATACTGGGATTCTGCAGATTTTATACTGAAATCGGTAGAGAGAAAAGCCGTGGTTTCAGGACTTTTCTCTCCGCCTATTTTGAGCTGAAAGGCAGACGGTATTCCCTGAATGCTAGTTTGAACATAGCAGTACAATTAAAATCTTCTATATACTTATAACTAATTCTGTTTGCTAGTGAGATTCTAGACAGGATATTATTTACAGATAGTAAGCATCTTTCCTGACTGTGCTCATAAATTGCTCTTTTTATGAGTAAGGAATCTTTTAGCTGCATCATGTCTGCATGCATAATTGCAATTCAGTGTTCCTATATCTCCTATGTTATGGTCACTTAGACTTTTCTTAGATATTTGTTTGCCATTTTTACAGTTACTCCTGGCAGAATTACATGTAAAACCAGTAGTAATGGGTAAAGGAGGAGGGCAGACGGCTCCTTATTGTACACACCCCCTGTGTCAAGGAGAAATGTGAATGTGTTGAAGCAAAAATGTGATTAATAACTGATTGGACACCAAGTATCACAGTTTATATAGTCATAGGGCAGACAGCTTACTAAGACACTGCACATATTTCAACTTTTCATGAAAACTCAGGTACCCATTAAACTATACAGCAAAGTGGCACTCGTCTGTTTCTGTAAATCCCACACTAGTGATCAGGACTTTTGGTTATCTATTTCCTAATAACACATTGTTTCATATGATCAACTTTAATCCAAAATCTTACATTACAAATTAACCTTAATTTCTAAATTAAAAAAGAAAAAATAGTAAAGCTACACCATTAACTTCCAGTCAGCTCTAATATACAAACATGTACAGTGGGTCCACTGACTGTTACCCAACTCATATGATCATCTTAAGATACATATACAAGTAAATTGCCCTACCAGTGACAAGATTAATAGATAAAACTGTTCATTTTATTTAGCTTTTTGGTTTAAGTAACAACTTACCGGATGGTTTCAATAATTTCATGTGCTGCATCATGATGCTTATCCTGCAGATACAAAAAATGTATGTATTAACTATTAATTCTTCAAAGAATGTAGGCAAAACTATGTAGAATAAGAGACTGCTTTAAAAAAATTATTTAACCCTTCCCGCTAGATTTTTCTTTTTGACTCCCCACCTTCCAAACCCCAATACTTTTTTAGTTTTCTTTTCACAGAGACATATGAGGACAAATTGTTCTTCATGATAGTACTATTTAATATTCTGTGTGCTGAGGAAGCTGGATAAAAATTCAGAATGGCGCAGAACTGACGTAAAATTGCATTTGTGCAAAACTCTTAGGGGGCGTTCACACTACCATCTGTGTCCGACAGGTAGTGTACGCTCCTAGTGTCCGCTCAAAATCTCGCACGGACATTAGCAGCGGACACTAGCTGTGTCCGTGACACTTGTCATTCATTTAAATGGCGATCGGGTGCGTTCTTTTGCACTCCGTGCCCTTCCTTCACTGTCCGCATGTAAAGATGTCCGACTTTTCAAGCAGACAGAAAAACCCGACATGCTCTCCGCGGCAAAACCTTTTTTGTTTTTTTGTTTTTTTAAATCGGACACAGAGTACTGCATGTCCGACTCTGTGTCCGGTTTAAAAAAAAACCAGTTTCGCCGCGGAGAGCAGAAGACGCTCACCGGCGGACACTTTTCAAACCCATGAATGTTTCTTGGGCAGGAAACGGAAACCTGCATCACGGAGATTGGGCGCTTGTGTGAACCTGCCCTCAAAGTAGAAAAATTACTGTGATACTCATACACATTAGATCTCCCTGTGTCTGAAAGTGCCCGGTCTACTGAATACAGGGTATCTGCAGTGCTTCTATTCTGTCGGGAAGGGGTTAATAAGAGCACTGCAGATACTCTATATTCAGCCAGGCTGAATTCCAAGTGGGGGTAAAAAACCCTAGTCCTCAAGCTCAGGGAAGGGGCAGACAGACAACCAAAACCCCCCCTCCCCTTCCCCAGAACCCAGCAACTACTGCACCCAAGAACTCGGCCATTTTAATTTTTGAAATTTTCCAGTAGCTGCTGCATTTCCCCCCTAGGCTTATACTCGAGTCAATAAGTTTTCCCAGTTTTTTGTGGTAAAATTAGGGGGTTGGCTTATATTCGGGTCGGCTTATACTCGAGTATATACGGTAACCCCGCTCATCCCAAAGTCTGAAGTGGCTGAATGGAGTAGAGACACAACCAATTCTCCTACTCCAGCAGCCAGACCTTTAACCAGGGTTTTGGAACATTTATGACAGGAACCAGGGAGAAATGTATACTCCAACCACTTTTCCCCTTGTCCTGTCACAATACTTTATTTATTAGACCACTTGAACCCCAGAGGGAGTAATTAACAATGCACTGCAATATACCTTCAATTGAATGACAGGCTACATACAAATAGGCACCCGGGTGTCATGGCAATAGGTGCTGGCAATCATCTAAAAAAGGGTAGCGCCCAAGGTGCTTTAATGCTCATGATCAGTGCAGGTTATTAGCCATATATAAAGACCCGACATTCGCTGTACTATTATGGTGGATGTTGGGAAAGGGTTAAAGAGGACTTTTCAAGTCTTCTGACATCTGCACTATTAGAAACTGCTAAAAAAGCTAACAATGCAGTGAATTCAGCGCGGTGTCAGCTTTGTCATTACGCACTCTGATGCCAGATATATCAATGTTAATTTCAGCAACATTCTCCCTCCACTGTCAGAAGGGTGGGCCTTACAGCCTAGCGTCATCTATAAGGAAGCCCCCCTGACAGTAATCTTCCACAGACTTGTACAGTTAGGTGGAGCATTTCTCACAGGGCAGCACAGATGCTGAGCTGTAAGGCCCACCCTTCTGTCAGTGATGGGATATATCTCTGGCACTGAGGCGCATATGACAATGCTGACATGCAGATCTGGCTGCGATCAGTTTCAGGAACCATGTCGCATTTACAAAGCCCATGAGGAGTCAAAACAGTGGAAACCTCTAGAAAGTGACCCCATTTTGAAAACCGCACCCCTCAAAGAATTTATCAAGTGATGTAGTGAGCATTAGTAACCCCGAAGTGAATGTGTAAGCTGTGCGGAGTAAATTGGGTACACCAAATCCCATTCTATTTTCCCACTAGCTCCTATGACACGGATGGGGAAGAGGAGCATTCTGGGGGATCAGCGCTGGTGTCTTCCCTCTCATAAGCTCTAAATATGGGGTGTCCCCTGAAAACGCTTGCACAGCTTACACATTTCCTTCTAGTCGCAGCCACTTATGTCCTAATGATTTGGCGACTTTTGGGGTTTTTATCTTCACATTGTAAAAGCTAGATTTGTATTTTTATTTTCTGGCAATGTGGCCATATGAGGGTTTGGTGTTTGCGGTATTAGATGTACTTTTCAATGCCACCATTTTGGGGTGCCTGTAACTTATTGACTACATTTTATTAACTCTTTCTGGGTGGGATGTAAAAGGAAACATCAATTCTGGCATTGCTTTTTAGCATTTTTCTTTTCTTTTTTTTTCCCCGTGCAGTGTACAGCATAAGTAACATGTTACCTTTATTCTGCGGGTCGGTACGGTTACGGCGATGCCTCATTTATATGATTTTTTTTTAATGCGTTGCTATTTGTGCAGCATAAAATTCAATTTAGGGAAGAAAAAAATCAGTTATTTTTGCATCGCCATCTTCTGAAAGGCATAACGTTTTTATTTTTCGCTAGACAGAGCTGGTTGAGGGCTTATTTTTTGCAGGATGAGCTCTGCTTTTTACTGGTACCATTTTGGTTTTCATCTGACCATTTGATTACTTTTTATTGAACATTTTGTAAGGGAAAGGTGGTGAATAATCACTGTTTTTTGTGCGGTTTTCTACCTTTTTTTTTTTTTTTTAATGACGTTCGCCGTTCGGGTTAAATAATGTTTTAATTTTATTGTTTAGGTTACTATGGACGCGGTGATACCAAATATATTTTTTTCTATTTTTCTTTATTTTACATAAAACATTTTACATGGGGAAAAAGGGATTTTGGGGGCTTTATATATTTATTTTATATAATTTATTTTAAATTTATTGAAACTTTTTTATTTTTACTTTTTTTTTTTTCACTTTTTTTTTTCTGTCCCCATGGGGGATTGAAGCAGTGATTGGCTGATCACTGCTTCAATAGATATACGCTGCAATACACGTGTTGCACGTGTATTGCAGTGTAGAGGAAGCCAGGGGTGAACCTAGGGTTTGTGCTGTCTGAGGCGGACATGAAAAAGGGAGGCAGGCAGAAAGAGGATCTGTTCTCTGCTAAGCGTGAGGGGCGGCCGCTGGAGCAGCGCTGCGTCCACAGGGCCGCCCCAATCCACCGCTCGCTTCCCGTGCTGGGCTGCCGAGACGGTGACGCTAAGCCAGTCCAGGACAGCCCCTCTCCCGGGGCCCCAGCATAGCGCCGCCTGAAGCGGTCGCTTCAGGTCGCCTCATGGGAGGTGCGGCGCTGGAGGAAGCTGTCAGCTTCCTTTACGGTAGGATCAACCAGGTACGAGGACGGGGTAAGTGATGGGGCAGACCCAGGGTCACTGATCAGACCCTGAGCTGCCCCCTACGAACACCGGCACCCCCCGAAACAGGCGCGGAGGGTGCCGATTGGCACCATAACATAGTGAAACCCCGGAGATGCCCGCGGTCATGTTGACTGCCGGCATCTCATGGGTTAACACCCGCAATCGGACCCGATTCCAACCGCGGGTGTTACGGGGCATTGTCAGCCGTATGTTATGTTATGGCTGACACCCGCAGTGCATGGTGCGCACGCAGGTTCTGTGTGCGCACCATGCAGCCGCCGTACTAGTACGGCGGATGTCAGGAAGGGGTTAAAGATAAACTTATCAAGAGTACTTCTTCCCATTTGGAAGGCACATCCTAGTAATTCATAGTTGTTATGCACATTTAGTAATAGTTTCCTAGATAAAAAATACAGATCACATGTTTATGACAAAATGTTGCCTCAAGCCCCTTATAAGGCGTGAAACATGGGTTTATTTTTAAGTCCACAATACACTAAGAGGAAATAGTAAGAGCCTGCCAGCCAGTGGAATATTGCGTTCGCCATATTCTTGAACCTCCCTTGAGTCAAGAATGTATAAACAGCTCTAAGAGCGTCACACATTGCTGGAATAACAGAGCAGTGAGGCTCATCACTGGACTCAGAAGAAGTTCATATCAGGGCAGGAAGCAGAAAACACTGAGAAGTCCTGCTACATAGCCAGAAAACAGCGTCATACAGCTTGGATACAGCAAATGCCTGAAGGATGGGTGAAAGCAAGCTCATCATTAGAGATGACAATTCTCCATATAGATGTTCATTACATGATATGGAGGCAGAAATGTGCATAACCTACTTAAAGGGATTCTTATCATACAAACGCTTTTTTTTCCTCATTAACACGTCGGAATAGCCTTAAGAAAGGCTATTCTTCTCCTACCTTTCGTTGTCTTCTACGCGCCGCCGTTCCGTAGGAATCCCGGTTTTTGTCAGTATGCAAATGAGTTCTCTCGCAGCACTAGGGGCGGGCCCCAGCACTCAAACAGCACTGGGGGCATCCCCAATGCTGCGAGAGAGCTCTCTCCAGCACCGCCTCCATCTTCCTCAGCAACATCATCTTCATCCTCTTCTTCCGATGCAGGTTTCAGCCTTCTAGGCCTCAGGCAGAGCAGACTGCGCATTCCTACAGGGCACAAGAAAATGGCTGCTTACACGGTATTGTAAGCAGCCATTTTCTTGTGGCCTGTGGGCATTCGCCACAAGAAAATGGCCGCTTACTTATTGTGTACAGTAAGTAAGCTGGCGTTTTTCTTGTGGCCACGCATATGCGCAGTCGGCTCTACCGAGGCCTACAAGTTTGACCGCCTCAGCCAGAAGAAGACGCGTGAAGAGGACGTTCCTGAAAAAGATGGAGGCGGCGCTGGAGAGTTCTCTCGCAGCATTGGGGACGCCCTCAGTGCTGTTTGAGCGCTGGGGCCTGTCGCCCAGTGCAACAAGATAACTCATTTGCATACTAACGAAAGCCCGGATTTATACGCAACGGCGGCGCGGAGAAGACATCTAAAGGTAGGAGAAGAATAGCCTTTCTTAAGGCTATTCCTACGTGTCAACTAGAAAAAATTGAGTTTTAATGATAGGATCCGTTTAACTTCCATGGCTTTGTCCTGTGACACAGCCTCTTCTACTGTACTGTGTGCGAGCTCCTTTTTCACAGACGAGTCACCTCTACTGCGCAGGCGTAGACACGCAGTAGAGGGGATTCACCAGCAGCAGTGCACGCACCCTGTCAGTACAGGAGACGGACCCATTTCGCCAGAGGAAGTATGAGTGAAGCGGATGGGGAAGGGGGGGGGGGGGGGGTGAGAGAAAGAGTAGTAGTGACAATCTATTTCCGGAAATGGGGAAACGTATCGTCACTGGATTATCAATAAATGTTCCTGGGGCGCTCACATGGGTAACTATACATTTTTTTTTATTATTATTAATGTTATTTAGAAAGAAGTGTGTGTGTGTGTGTGGGGGGGGTTGTTTAGATTAGTGTAGGGTTTTTAAAATATTCCGGACAACCCCTTTAAAGCGTAGTCCAGTGGTTAACTAAATGGTATTTTGCAATATTCTATGTGCAAAGTGAGGGTGTCATTTGCCACGAAATGCCAGACCAAAGAGATGTGTTTTGAACCTTCTTGATTTAAAATTGTTCAGGGATGAGAGCTCTCCGATCGGTCCAGGTAACGCATTCCAGAGAGTGGGGGCTGCATGGCAGAAGACTCTGTCTCCAAATAATTTTCGGTGGATCCTGGGAATGGACAGTTAATTTGTGCCTGCTGATCTGAGAGGTCAGTAAGTATTATTAGGCTACAGAAGCTATGGCAGTCTATTGGTCAGAACCAATATCTGTTGTGTTGGATTTTTTTTTCTGCTATGACCAGATGTGTATGGACTAGAATCTAGACTGACAGACCTGTGGGTGATTTTAGCATTGTGGGCATGTGTTTGTACTACTAACACACAAAAGTGACCATTATATACTCTTTTCAGCATTTCATTAGCATTGAGCAACTTTTATCTGTTAAGTTTCTAGGATAGCTGTACTATCATTAGAAGGTTTGTGGCTCTTTGGGACAGATGGGGCAAAGGATAGCGTACTAGGCTGAAGCTACTCCCCGCCTCGGCACTGCTTAGGTTCATTTGCAAATGACTATTCATTTAGATATTTATAACTTCACTATGCTGCAACAGAAAGATTACAGAGGGAAACCAATGGAAAGGGAATTACTTCTTTCTGCACATGATGGGGTCAATTTCTGGTGGAAAAATAAACAAGTTCCCTTTAATAAAACTAGTAATGTACTTTATTAACAGAACTTGGCTCCTTTTTGTTAAATCCTGCATTTCTTTATTCTTTTCTATGGAGAGCAGTTCCCTGCTTCTTACCAAAAATTATAAAACAAACGCTGTCAGAAAATCAAAAGTTGTTTGAAAGTTTAGTTCCATTTTAAGAACTGTGCTCTTATTTCAGGAACACACAGAAGTGTGTATATAAAGGCAAACGGTGAGGACAGGATTTTTATTTATCACTCATCTTCACATTAGATCATGCAGAATATTACTACCTCATGACATCAGCATTTGGGGGCGTTCTAAAGACCACTGGCTGGAGACCTCTGTACACAAATACCAACCTAGCTCCAGTAGATAAAACATGCTAGGCAGATGGAACCAATTTACAGCTTGCCGTATAATTAGATTGTTATTTATACATAGACTTTTTACTGTGAGTAATGTCTCCACCTACTAACACTATACAGACCCAGCCACACAATGAGTCACATAGTGCAGCATGAGAAACAAAACCCACACCGCAGTTTATTTTAAACTCAAGGGCAGGTCCAGTTGGGCAATACGTCACATTATGAAGTCTCCCAAACTTGGAGAGTTCCATTCCATTAAGATAGCTCTCCTCCTCTGTGTGGGAGAAGAAAGATCTAGTCATAAATATTAAAATGTTAATTCCCCATTTTTTTGCATTTTGGGACATTTCTTTATTAAGCCATCTTGTGTTTTATTATAAAACAGGCTGTAACATTCTCCTTCGCAAACTTCTAACTGAGCTGTTACTAGGAAGAGTCTGCACAATTCTATTGCTAACATACATTTACCAAAAGGGGAATTGCGACTTCAAACGGCTGTATATCCAGTTTTATACTAGCTAAAAAAAAAAATGGATTCTGAGATCAGATATGTAAATACATCATGAACTAATGCATATCAAAGGGATTGCTATGGACATGTATCCCCCTAGGTACAGCACGGGCAGTAAGTGTCCAACTGCTGAGGGCCCAGTGTCTGGGTCCCCAATGATCAGGACAACATGGGTCTCTTTGTGAATGGAACACTGGTCATGCAAGCGCACTGGAGCTCCATACAAGAAGCCCTTAGGGCTCACGGGGAAAGATGGGGCGGATTATGGCGTGGAATACACGTCTTAATCCGCCCCCTCACAATGGTGGTCTATGGAGACCGCTCACGGAAAAAAAGAACCGAGCTGCCCTTTCTCATTGAGCCGCGGCGTCCGCCTCGTGGCAGCACCCTCCTGATTAGGCCCATTAATTTTGGGCCTACTCCGGAGCGGGAAGCCGCGACTGACAGTCACGACGAGCGCATTTTGGTCCTGATTTTAATGCGGCTTCCCACGTCAAAGTCAGTACCAAAATATACTATTAAGCGCACGTGTGCACTAAGCCTTAGAAGGACTTCCGGTCCCCCATTCCCCCCATCAAGGGAGGTTTGGAGGGGGGGGGGGGGGGGGGTGAGAGACACCAGGTGATCAGGTCCCCAACAATTGGACACTTATCCCCTGCACTTTGAATAGGAGAAAAAGAGTCCATATTAGCACAAATTAAATTCCAAAGTTCAAATTCCGACTATGTTTTTAACTCATGCTCTCTAAGGTACTGTTACTTGTATTTCAATGCTGGCAGCCATTTTTCTAGGTGGTATGAAATTGGAGATACAGCCATTTGAAGTGACCATCCCCCTTTGGTAAATGCTTCAGCTCTATACACTACATTGAGTACTTGTGTACAGACAGTCTCTCACTGGCAATGCTTACTTAGAGAATTGCTAAAAGAAACTTTACAGCTTGTTAAAAGGAAGCTTAATAGGTTAATATAAATATATTACAAAAAAAAAAAAAAAAAAAAAAAAAAATCACCACACATCCCATGACACAATAGCAAAAAAAAAAAAAAAAGTGGGAGTTGTACTTTAAATAATCTCTAAAAGTTTTTATTTATTTATGGTTTTAATAAAATAGATCAATAGGTTAAAACACTTAAGACTCACTGATTTCAAAGCTGTGTAGATTCCACAATGGTATCTGCTTTCTGATGTCTCAACTCACAGTCCTAAGAATAGGCAGTCAGTAAGGGATCACTGGGGTCCCAACATCCAGGATCCCACTATTCAGCTGTTTTAAGGGGCCACAGCACTCATACGCATGTGTGTAAAGTAATTACAGGTTGATAACATTCACTTCTAATGGGATGAGATTGTAATTATATTGGATAGCCAATATTAAGCAGACAACGTGTGATATAGACAGTGAAGGGGGTCCCGGCGCTTGCGCAAGCACCAGTGATCTTTTATTGACGACCTATACTGAGGATAGATCATTATAGAAAACCCATTTAGACCGGGGCCCCATGTGGCATAAACACCATGGCCCCCCGGCAGCTCCCTCCTATGTCGGCTCATTCATTTGAGCCGACAGTGGAGGGGAAAGCCGCGACCGCGATGGTCTCGGCAGGCGGGTTTTGACAAGAGAGAGCCGCGGCTCACCGCGTCTCTCTCGGTGTCAAAACCCACGCGGGCAGTTCACGTGTGAACTGACCCTAAGAGATGACTGCTGGGACCCCTAAATCACCACAAGAGTAGGGGTCCTGTGCCTATAACAGCTACAGAAACAGCGTACCACAGCTGACCTACACTGTTTCCATTGCTCCACAGTGAAGCTAAATGTGCTATTTCTGTGGCTTCCATTTGCTTTTATTTGAACAATGGAAATAGCACAGGGCAGTCGGGATTAGCAGTCAGTTATTCCCACCAACCACATGCACATCGGTTTACCCATTTTCTTTTTATGTCTTTCTCAGTCCACTATGTGGCATTCTTCTGTGGTCATGCATGCACACCTCCACATCCTCCTCTTGACTGAATTGTGAGTAATGCAATCCATATATTGCTTTATGCAGTAGCACCAATGGAGCATATTCAGTGTGACTGCAGAGCAGATGTCACACTGTCATGTGCGTGTACCTGAGAATTGGTAGTTAAAAGGCACATAGAAATACACAGTAAAGAATACCCAACACAGTGATGACAAGAGGGACATTATCTTACTGAAAATCTAAGAAGGTCTATAAAATTAGTATTGTTTATCAATGTAGAGCACATACAACAATAGCATATGATATTAGAAAACTCAGACAGAAGGCACTTGAACATGTTGAATATTCATCATTGCAGATTAGTGTCCAGATTTGTTGCCAATGAATTTCTTTATAGAAGAGCTTAATCTTCTAGGTGTAAGAGGATCAGCATTGTACTTCCTCTTCTCACTGAGCATAACCTGAGACTACCAGTTGTGGCACCAGCGTCCATTACATGCAGTGTCTGCAATAGGACACTAACAGAAGGTTAGACTGGTTAGACCAAGTCTGGTTAGACTGGTTAGACCAAGTTACTATGTATCCACAGTAGCATGCACACCGCTGGAGATAGTAAAGCTCTGTACTGCTTCAGTCCCACAGAG
The DNA here is from genome assembly GCF_031893055.1 of Leptodactylus fuscus. Classification (NCBI taxonomy): domain Eukaryota; kingdom Metazoa; phylum Chordata; class Amphibia; order Anura; family Leptodactylidae; genus Leptodactylus; species Leptodactylus fuscus. The sequence continues at coordinate 201,758,719 of NC_134265.1, forward strand.
AATTAATGGAGAGGCAGCACTGTGCATAGGGGGAACGTGTTTTAACCAGAATAACCCCTTGGCTTTGTGTTTAGTTATGCTTCATAGTGGCTAACGCTCACTTATTTGCACCTCTTGACATTGATCAAATCTGTACAATAGAAGACTATGGAAAGTGGATGGGTGGGGAACACTCCAAAAAGGCAGACAGACATACAAGAGGGCTTTCTTGCACAACAGAACTTTGTTATTTGGAATTACTATCCAGTCTTCCAGTGGGGAAATGGCCACATGTCTCCTTTGGGCTACAGGATGCCGTAGTAGTTGAACAGAACCTAGCAGCAGGACTTTAGCTTCCTGCTATATAGCTCAGGCATCAACTAGTGATGTCTGCTGAAGACCTGCTGCATTGATCTGCAGAGGAGGAGCACAGAACTTCGGGGTTTAGCATGGATAAGTAGAGTTTGTTTGCTTCTTACAGTGTGGGGGCCCCTTGGGGACATTATCACTTGCCTGGGAGTCAATAGGGAGCTTTAATAGGTGTCCAGGGGCCACTAAGGAGTATGCACTGCATGATGGGCCACTGGGGAACATGATACTATGTGGGGCCACTAAGGGGGCTTGGCAATGGTAAAAGGTGAATTTTGGTATGTGCTCGATGGAAAGGATGGTGGTTTGAGGATGCATCAAAACTACAACAGAAAAATGCATGCACATACAGAAGATTCTGCCAGCTGACAAACAGTGTGGGCATATTGGGGCAACACAGTGGCTCAGTGGTTAGAACTGCAGCCTTGCAATGCTGGAGTCCTGGGTTCTAATCCCACCAGAATGTTCTCCCTGTGTTTGTTTGTTTTCCTCTCATGCTACAAAAACATACTGATAGGAAAAAAAAAATTACATTGTGATCCCTATATGGGGCTGACAATCTACATTTAAACAAACAAACAAAACAGTGTGGGCATAATGGCATCCTGCCTACCGTTATAAATGATTTCTGATGTCATATGAAAGAGGAGATTCTCATCTTTCATATGACTCAGATTGCTCTTCTGCCTGTATTATTTCCAGATATATCCTCAGTTAAGAACAGTCAGGATTGACTTACTTACATAAAGTTGTATATAAATATGCCAATCTCTACTGGGTTTTCAATTAATGATATCTCTGGAAATTATGAAATGTGAAAACGTGATTCTGGTGACGTATAAAAGATGAGGTTCTCGTATTACGCTAGTTATTGTGTGCACCTGCATATGAATTTACTAATCCCATCTGTATTTTCCGCCAGTGATATCTCTAGAATATGCATATATGAGACCCTACTTTTTCATAGGACAATGATTTATAATGTCCGAGATATAAATCTTTGAAGTGACCCCCCCACCCTCATTTTCTATTTACTACACACACAAGCCATGCACAAAGAGGTATTCTTCTACTACCTTTAGACGTCTTCTCCGCGCCGCCGTTCAATAGAAATACCAAATTTCTTCTGTATGCAAATGAGTTCTCTCACAGTCAAACAGCACTGGGGGCATCCCCAATGCTGCGAGAGAAATCCTTGTCTTCGTCTGGAACGCCTCTCTACGCATCTTCTTCCGGCACTGAGCTTCAAACTTCTAGGAATGCACACTCGGCTCTGCCATCGGGCCTCGGGCAGAGCCGACTGCGCATGCCCACGGTCATTTTCTTGTGACCACTTGCCCCAACTTACAGTGTAAGTAACTTACAGCCACAAGAAAATGGCCGCTTACACCAGTTTACTGTGTAGGCGGCCACAGGAAAATTGCGGCATGTGCAGTTGGTGCTGCCTGAGGCGTAGAAGTTTGAAGCCAGTGCCGGAAGAAGCCGTTCAAGGTGATAATAGAGGCGGTGTTTGAGATTTCTCTCACAGCATTGTGGACGCGCCCAGTGCTGTTTGAGCGCTGGGGACCACCCCCAGTGTTACGAGAGAACTTATTTGAATGCAATAAAAAAACCGAGATTTCTACCGAACAGCGACGCGGGGAAGACATCTAAAGGTAAGAGAAGAATAGCCTTTCTTAAGGATATCCCTACAGGTTAGTGAGAAAAATGCATTTTAAAGGGGTATTCCCATGTTTATAAATATTTTTTCAAATTTGTAGATAATTAGAAGTAAAACATTTTTCCAAATATAAGTACCGTAATTAAACATTTTGCAGAGTTTTAAAGGTTTTCTCTAAATATCTTGTGGTCACAGTTTTTCTGTCTTGATCGGTTGGCAGTGGATACGACCACTAATGCAGAAACTTTCTAAGGTCAGAAAATCAGCTATGACTTCCTTATTATGGCCAGGATATCTTCTGATACATGTAGTGTCCCTGCCTGATAACACAGCTACAATAAGAAAATCATTGCTGGGTTCCTGACAAGTCCCAGACCATAGAAAGTTTCTGCATTTGTGGTAGTATCCATGGCAACCGATCAAGACAACAGACTGTTACCACTAAGATGGTTTAAGGAAATCTTTAAAACGCTGCAGAAATTTTGACCATTTATATTTTCAAAATTGTTTTAACTTTTAATTATCTACAAATATAGATAATGATTATGTTCATGGGAATACCCCTTTAATGATTGAATCCCTTTAAATGTAACCCTTTCCCGACATCTGCCGTACTAGTACAGAGTATGCCAGGTGTTTGAAGATGGCGGCCACCATAGCTGCCGGGTGTCTACTGTTTTATATATAGGTGTTCCACATGAATTAATGTAAAATGGAGGTGAACTTTCCAAATGTCACTTTTTTTGTCTACGTTTTCCATTTCAAACCAGATTTTCCAGTAACAAAGAAAGGGTTAATAGCAAAATATACCATAATATTTATTACTATGATTCTGCAGTTTGTAGAAATATCCCCTATGTGACCCTTCTGTGCAACTTGACTCAAACACAGTCCTCAGAAATGAAAGAGCACCTTTAGAGATTTCGGTGCAGCAACTTCATTTAGGATAGTTTTTAGACACCATGTTGCATTTGCAGAGACCCAGAGATGCCACAACAGTGGTGACCCCATTTTGGAAACTAAACCACTTATATTTGTCTAGGAATATAGTGACACTACAGGCTTTTCTAAATGGTACGTCACAGCAGATGCTGCAGAATGAGAAATGCAATTTTTGAATCATATATGCCATTTCAGTGCCCGATATATTGTACCCAGCACATGCCACCAGAGACACTGACCCCATAAAATGTAGCGTAGATTTTCCTGGATTTGGCAATACCCTACATGCGGCAATTGTATAATGCCATGATGACATGGCAGGGCTCAGAATGGAAGACCCACTATTTAGACTACTGGAGCATGGACATAGTTGGAATGTTATTCTAGAGCGGAGTCATGTATGCAGGGTCCCTGAGGTAGCGGTACAGATAAGCCCCAAAAAGTGACCCTATTGTAAAACATTAGAGATGAGCGAACGGCGTTCGGTCGAATTGATATTCGATCGAATATCAGGCCATTCGAGGTATTCGATTCCAATTGAACACCAGGTGGCAAACTCACTAAAAATTCAATTCCCCTCCCACCTTCCCTGGCGCGTTTTTTGCACCAATAACTCCGCAGGGGAGGTGGGACAGGAACTACGACAACGGAGGCAGTTAAAAAAAATTGAAAAAACCCATTAGCTGCCGAAATCAGGTGACCTCTAATTTAGACGAATGGTGAATTTACCATTTGCTTAATTTGGGACTGTGAACTATATGAATGTGAGACAGGGACAGATCTACAGGCAGGGTTAGCTAGGGATTACCTTTATTTAGGGGGGAATGTCACTCACCTAGCTCTATGGGGCTCTATCTTGTCGGGATCCCTGTCAGCTTGCGATATGCGCGAGCTGACTTTTTCCCGTAGGAATGCATTGACCAGCGTTGATTGGCCGAATACCTGTACACTGGCCAATCAACGCTGGTCAACGCATTCCTATAGCGAGATATAGCAGAGCCCGTGCGTTTAGCTCGACTACTCCAGACACCAGAGATGAAAGAGCTTTGCACTACACCCAACCATCCCTCCAGCTACTCCTCCTGTAATAACACGACTAGCTCAGTTTGGCTATTCCTTAGTACTACTAACATGCTCAGCTCGGCAATTCCCTAGTGTAATAGCCCAGCTGAGCGTGTTAGTACTACAAACCCCTTAGGTCCTCGGTAGGGAAGCTGGAAAAAAAAAAAAAAAATTAGAATGGGGTGGAATTGGAGTGGTTACATGTATTCTATGGGTCAGTATGATTTGAGGGATACCACATTTATATAGTTATAGTTTAACACACAGAACAAAATAATAATCCAAAAACAATCTTGGAGTAGACAAATTATCCCGTGACTTTCTAAATCTGTACACGGGGATATATCAGGAGTTTTAGGTGAAGCCAGACATACTTTTTATTAATAAGATTTTGGAGAATGCCAGGGATAAGAGACACACTTCATAGATATATCCACTCACTGTATACTAATTCTGGGGGTTATCCATTCACCTTACTAATCGCAACACATTTAAAGGGGTTTTCTCATTAGAATCCCGTATTTTAATACTAATACGTAGGAATATCTTTAAGAAAGGCTATTCTTCTCCTACCTTTAGAAGTCTACTCTGCGCCGCCATTCCGTAGATATTCCCGGTTTTCTTCGGAAAGCAAATGAATTTACTCACAGCTCTGGAGACATCCCCTGTGCTGCTTGAAAACTCTCCAGCAGTGCCTCATCTTCTTCTGGCATGCCTCTACGCCACATCTTCTTCTGGCAATTCTGTCTTCTGCATCTAAATACAGCACATGCGCAGTTGGCTCTACCATCGGACTTTGGGCAAAGCCCACAGCGCATGTCTGTGACCATTTTCTTGTGAACGCTTACACAAACACTGCACTTACAGTACGCTCGTCTAAGTGGCCACAAGAAAATGGCTGCAGACATGTGCAGTTGGTTCTGCCCGAAGTCCAATGGCAGAGCCGACTGCGCATGCGCTGTATTTAGATGCAGAAGACAGACTCGCCAGAAGAGAGGCGTGACAGAAGATGATGAAGGGGCGCTGGAGAGTTTTCAAGCAGCCCAGGGAACACCCCCAGTGCTGTTTGAGCGCAGGGGAACACCCAATACTGCAAGAAAACTCATTTGCATACCAAAGAAAACCAGGAATATCTACCAAATGGCAGCACGGAGAAGACTACTAAAGGTAGGAGAAAAATAGCCTCTCTAAAGGCTATTCCTACATGTTAGAATCCCTTTAACCTAGATGCAATCATAGAAGGGACCTACGCTTCCACACTCATCCACACAAAATACTTTTCTGCTTCCTGATCAGTGGGCCCACTTCTGAGATATCTTTTTTCCTGATATGAGAATTAGCTATTTGGTGTACGACTGAGTCACCATTGCTCATGCCTGCTACCATTTCTTCATTATAACCCTTAGAATACAACTGGTATCCTCTTATCCAAATATATGCTATAACCCAGGGTCTCAAACAAGAGGCCCGTATGCAGGACCCCAGCAAACCTGTTCTAAAGCTTCACGATTTTGTAGGCCACAGGAATGTGGATTAGAAGCATGTGGCTTTATATTGCATAGCATATGAAAGGAATGTGGCCTATCAACATCAAATTTTTTTCTATGCACAGTCAATTTTCTTGGCTGAGTTTGAGGCCCCTGATATAACTTATGCATGCACCAGACAAAATGACCATGTCAAGCCTGCTGGCACCAACAAATACCATCTCAAAGTAAGTTTGCTTTACTTCACCCCCCCCCCCGCTTACATGACTTCTAACAATGCAGACAACCTACAATAGGGCTGAACAATTTAGGGTGTGCAGGGCGTCACTGCAAAAATGACTAGAACTGGGCATGCCTGGGTACGCCAATACTACTACTGAAAAACAATGCCTAAACAAGTTTACAAAGTATGCAGCAATAGAAGTAGACACATTAACCCATTAATGACCATTGGTAAATACAAGTGGCATAAACAATGTTGTGTCATGTAGCTCTAAAAATTTAGCTGTCACAATACAATGCATATTTGCTTTATACTAGGATTAAGTTATATTTACCATGTTAAGGCTAGCACAAGAGACATCACATTAAAGAGAACCTTTCATCAGATCGGGTTCATGCAGTTCTATATACTGCTGGAAAGCTGACAGTGCGCTGAATTCAGCGCTCTATCGGCTTTCCTGATCTGTGCCCGGTGTAAAGTGCTATTGGTCCCGGTACCGTAGCGCTTTACAGTCAGAAGGGCGTTTCTGACACTTAGCCAGGGACGCCCTTCTGCCCAGCAGCGCCTATCGCGCTGTACTGTGTGAGCGGGGAGGAACGCCCCCTCCCTCTGCTCACACAGCTCGTCCATAGACGAGTATTATCAGGAGAGGGAGGGGGCGTTCCTCCCCGCTCCACAGTACAGTGCGATAGGCGCTGCTGGGCAGAAGGGCGTCCCTGGCTAAGTGTCAGAAACGCCCTTCTGACACTAAAGCGCTACGGTACCAGGACTGATAGTGCTTTACACCGGGCACAGATCGGGAAAGCCGATAGTGTGCTGAATTCAGCGCACTGTCAGCTTTCCAGTAGTATATAGAACTGCCTGTGCCCAATCTGATGAAAGGTGCTCTTTAAGCATCAGTATTGTGTGAAACAGAAGCGTAAGCGACAATTCTTTTATAACATTCACAAAATGGTACTAAGGCTGAGGCCCCAAGTTGCCGTAACACAGCTTTTGTTGTTGCAGGTTTAGCGGTGTTTCTTGAGCCAATGCCAAGAACGGCTACAAAAGGAATGGAAAATATCTACAAATTTCTTATACTTCTACCTTATGTTCAATACATTTCAGACTTCGGCTGAAAAAAAAAAAAAAATGCAGCAAAATCTGCAACAAAAAACAAACAAACTGGATTTCTGTAACATGGGGTCTCAGCCCAGAGATGTAAGTGGAATGCATCCAAAGTCACAGAATGGTCAGTACGACAGGCACACTAGATTTTTGGCACTAAGTCTGATAGACAACATATAATTTACACCAGCACATCAAGGTGCATAAACTGATAACAGAGACACTACCATCCAACTGAATACACCACATTCTTAAAAAGAGAGAGTCTGTCAGCACTAAAAACATTATTAAGCCAGCCCTAGTACCTTATAGTACTAAGTACAGCTCTATAATTTGTTTTTAGAACGGCTGCTTTTTATTTGTATGTCAATGAACCAAGACTGCATCAGGGGTGTGTTCTGAGGCAACAAGGAAAAAATATTATGTGAGTGTTACGGGGAGGGTTATTACCACAATGCTCCTCCCCCATCCATGCATTCTTAGCTCATTTGCATAGAAATAAAAAGTCGATTTTCCTCAATAATTAAGCAGCCATAATAATGTAATGCTTTTGGTGTTGATAGACTCCCTTTAAAGCAATTTTAACACAATAACGTAAACAAGTTCAATGGTAGTGAACCGAAAAATACGATGGGGAAGAGGGAATTATTGGTCATATATGCGCCAATAGGGCACACAGACAGAGGTAGTCTCCCTCTGACAACCTCTTTGATAATTAAAATATACAGACGGCTATACATATTAAATAGGTGTCAAAACAAAGCTTCCTTTCTCAAAAGGCCAAATACAGATGCAGCAGAGCCAAGTGTGCATGTGGTCTCAGTATGAGAAGGAGAGAAGCTACTCCAGACACCTAGCAGAACAAAAGGACCCTACATTCAGATAACTAAGGGGGCGTTCACACTACCGTCTGTGTCCGACAGGTAGTGTCCGCTCCTATTGTCCGTTCAAAATCTGGCACGGACATTAGGAGCGGACACTAGCTGTGTCAGTGACACCTGTCATTTATTTAAATGGTGATCGGGTGCGTTCTTTTGCACTCCGTGCCCTTCCTTCTCTATCCACATGTATAGATGTCCTACATGTCAGGTTTTTCTGTCCGCTTGAAAAGTCGGACATCTTTACAAGCGGAAAGTGAAGGAAGGGCACGGAGTGCAAAAGAACGCACCCGGTGTCCATTTAAATAAATCACAAATGTCACGGACACAGCTAGTGTCCGCTCCTAATGTCCGTGCCAGATTTTGAACGGACACTAGGAGCGGACACTACCTGTTGGACACAGACGGTAGTGTGAACGCCCCCTAACTGCTCACTCCTTATGTGTATGGGGGGTCCTCTGGATTCCTCCCAAACAGGAGATATTGGAGGAGTCAGGAGCCCCCAATACACATCAAATGGTTACTGTGCAGGTTATATACATTTATCTACTGTGAATGGCCAGTTTCAATATTCTGACCTAACTTCCCACCAAATGTTGCTATTGCGATGAAGTTTTATTATGAAAGAGATACAAGTCTGACTGCATGGAACTGTTGAGACAAGGAAGGGTGTGAGGAGATATGAACACAAGGGAATCATGCCACCTCACACACCCACATAAAACCACACCCTGCTACAGTATCAGAAAAAAAAAAATATTCATACACCAAGTGTTACAACAAAATTTACCAAACCTCATACTTCCTGTACCACAAAAAACCCTTTACTAAACGAATAGTCATCAAAAATGTTCTTCAATGGGAAACTTGGAACCAGAAGCTTTATGGAAATGTCACTTAATCATTATATAATGAAGTATTACAAAACCTTTCTAATATACATTGTGTTTCACTTCTTTGCCCATCTTGAAGATACCTGGAAGCAGTAAGAAGCCATACTTCATACCTACAGGGTAAATAAAAATAAATCTATTCAGATATAAAGTCCTATCTGCATCAACCATAAACAAAGCAGGCGAACCCAAACTTCACCATCATTGGCCAAAGCAAATCTGCCTTCAGTTCCACATTGCAGAAAAACTGCTTTTTATGTAGCAAGTAGAGATGAGCGAGTACTGTTCGGATCAGCCGATCCGAACAGCACGCACGCATTGAAATGAATGGATGCACCTGGTACTTCCGCTTTGACGTCGGCCAGCCGCTTAACCCCCCGCGTGCCGGCTACGTCCATTCATTTCAATGCGTGCGTGCTGTTCGGCTGATCCGAACAGTACTCGCTCATCTCTAGTAGCAAGTTTTGTTGCAGTTTTGTTTTGTTTCTTTTAAGGGCTCATTCACAGGGGGCAAGAAGGGGCGGATTTTGACGCGGAATCCAACTCAAAATCCGCCCCCTCACAATAGAGGTCTATGTATAGACCGCTAGTGGAAAAAAGAAGCGACATGACCTTTCTTCAGGCGGATTCTGCCTCAGGAAATCAAAACAAGTCAATGGGAAGCGGAAAAACCTTTAGCGGTTTTTGTAGCGTTTTTTGGCAAAAAAGTCTCAAAAAACCGCCAGGCGGTTTTTTCAAGGTCCATTCACTGTGCTGGAGGAAAAAAAACAAACAAAAAACGTTCCTAATTCCTGAAGCGGATTTTTTCCTGACCAAATTCTTCAACCACCCTAGTTCACACGGGGACAAAGAGGAGGATTTTGACGGCGGATTTCACCTCAAAATACGCCTCATTACAATAGTGGTGTATGTAGACTGCTAGCTTTTTTTTCTGCTAGCAGTTTTTCGCCGCTAGCAGAAAGAAGAAGCGACATGACCCTTCTTCAGGCGTTTTCCGCCTGAGAAAAGCAATAGAAGTGAATGGGAGGCGGAAAACGCATAAAGGTCTAAAAACTGCTTCCTAATTAGGACCAAAATAAGCTACACGTAATTTACAGCACAGAGCAATGCTGGGACTAGTTTTTACCTCTGTACATGCTCAAAATGAAGAAAGGTGAAGAAAAAAAATTGATTGGTCAAAAACAGATAAACTGATTACAAACCGACACAAAATTACACAAACTGTCAGGTTTTTCTTTTAACGAACAACTATTGACTAATCTGTCTAAAAAAACAGATTCAGGTATCCACAGTGTAACCGTTTGGAATACTTTTTGTATCAAACTGTTTTTGTCTTAAAATGGTTTGCAAGCTGACGGATACTAAATGCAGATTTGAACCCAGCCTAAGCAAAGTAAATAAAATTACACTCTGGGGTCTCTTCAGACCATGAACTACCTATCATTAGCAGAGGTCCTTGGGAGGCAAGCACATCTCATCTTAACTCCAGTGCAGGTCTTCATCCACTTCAACCATCTTCCAGCCTCCTAAAGTCCCCGGCAAGTGTCACTCAATCGTCAACGCCGCCTGACCCACATGACTGCGCCTCAGGAGTCCCTGACATAATTCAAAAGGCAGAGGCCTGTAAAGGACAAAGACCTGCACTGGAGCCAAGAAGAGATGTGTAACACTGTCTTTCTATGTTTGCTCACCAAACATGGCCACAGAGTACAATAGCAGTGCCAGTTCAGACATTTTCGGACCAAACAAACATGGAGACAGAAGCTCACAAATACTGTATACCCAAACCAAAATAAACATGCACAAAATCACGTCAGTTATCCAGATTGAGCCAGAGACATGTTTTGACAGCTTTACAAGGGCAAGGTGTGGACTCCAAAGTAACTTTGATGGTACTGGTACCAAGATGTTAAGAAGCAGTTGGTCATTTCCCAACAATGCATCCTGGTGCCATCTCTTTCCCAGGTAAGGCTAGGTTGCTGGCCTCTCTGCCGGACAGCTAAAACAGCAGGTACCCATGAACCCCATTGACTATGATGGTGTCCGCCATTTTCAAACTGAAAGCAACAGAGAGAAAGTCCTTGCAGGACTTTTCTTGACACCAATTTCTATCTGCTTCTGCGTGTGAAGTCTCCAAGAGAGACTCTGGGGCAGATTTGAACTTCACCTAAGTGATACACCATTATGGATAGCTGAATACATGCATAAAGGAAACATAACTCATTAGGTCAAACTCTTCAATTTCTTTATTGTTGCAGCTCTCAGCCGGGAGACAACCACCAAGGACTGTGAGGAGTACACCTTGGGGTATACATACCACAGGTTATAAACCATTGCAATACTGCATGTCATGATTGGGGGTTTTTTTATCATTTGTTTTTTGGCCTATGCACATTGCCAGGTGTCTGTACAGGTTTTACAGCCTCTATGAATAAACACTATACACTTGCCTCTCTGCTTAGCCAGGGATCCAGTAAAGAGCCTCTGTTTACCTATCAATGGCTGAGTGCTTATAATCCAATTGAACAGTGCATGACTACTCAGCCACTGATTGGCCCACACCGATGCACGTTAGCCAAAGGTCAGAAGCAGACGGGCCACACACACTCTCCACTGGATCCTAGGCTAAAGACACAGGCGAATATAGAAAGTCATGCTAAGGAATAAAATATTGACGCAAACACTCTATAACAAAACTTTTATACCTTGCTTCCACAGTACGGTTTTTAAACATTCTCTAAGATAGGACACGTGTGAATATTTTTCGCTGTTTAGGATCCAGTTCTAATTTGGGCTTTAGCCACCGGCACACTTCTAAAGAGGGTCTCTAGGAAGGCTTTCAGCACTTACTTCCCGCAGCTTCTATGGTGGATGAAACATGGGGTTTAGGTTCCAGGCTGGTTCCAATCCTGGGTCACATGATTGGACCCAGCACCTCACCACCAGGTTGCTCAACTTCATCTCAAAGCCCTCACTCCTAAGGATGGCTGAATGCAAAAATAAAGGCAGCCCCATAGGGCCGGTATCTAGGAGTGAACACAAGAGAGCAGGGGAAGTAACTTGGGGGCTGGATAATGGTTTTGATCACATGATCAAGGGTAGGATTTTGCCAGGAAACCTATAGCTCACCTGCAAGGGAAGCTGGGGAAAGCATGAAATTCTCCCTGGAGAACCACAATTTTTGACAGACCTTTACAATTCTGTCAGTTTTTAACATATACTATAACTTTTTTTTTTTTTAACCCCTTCCCATCAAAGCTCTGTTTTTTGGGGGTTTTTTTGCATTTTTATGTTTTAATCTCTGCCTTCTAAAACCCATAACCTTTTTAGGTGTTTGTTTACCAAGTAGCAGTCAGGTTTCGATTCTTTGGGGCCCTGAAAAATGAAAACCCTTTCCATTAAAAAAGTGGTTTTCTGCGGAAACCTGTGGAATCCATAGACTATAATTGGTTCCTCCGGGTTTCTGCCCAAAACCAATGGAGAGAAAAGTCCAGTTTGAGGGAAAGGGTGGAGGGAGTTCCCGAACAGTCACCCAACGCTACTGTGACCGCAGCCTGAGTTGTATGAAAGTATATTTTTTGGGAGAGTGTTCTTCGCAATGCTCATTTAGTATTTTCTACAATGTACTCGGTAGCAGGCAAAAATTTAGAATAGGTTGGAATTAGAAAAAAGAAACACGTGCCTTTTTTTTTTTTTTTTTTTTACAACATTTACAGTGCAACAAAATTACAATTTTTTTTTAAACTTCTTTTATTACGTTTTAATACCTGGCAGCTGTGGCCTATATTGATCATGTCATTTTACCAGACAAAACAAAGAATGCTGCATTATTATTTTTTGGGGTAAAGAAGCTCCTAACAAATGATCAAATGCAAACGTGGACACAGTTTTCATTAGAATTTTTCCGTTTTAAAGGATTTTGATATTTTGCACTGATTATCATTACTTGATCAGCGAGGGCACTCGGACACCCCACCAGTTCAGGCTATGTACACCTTCTCAGCACTGCTGCTGTGCATGAATGCAGCAATTTAGTGGAGGTGCCAGGCGTAGGACCCCTTGCAATCCAATATTTATAAGGATAGGTCACTAATTTTTTTAATTTTTTTTTGCAATTCACAAAGAAAAACATTACATAACCTAAACATCACAAACAGCTGTCAAAATCAGGGCTGTGCTGGACAGAGCTGTGCTGTCACATGACAGCTGCCCCAACAATCATGTGATCGAAGAGATCAATAGAATCAGAGACCCTGCACTTCCTCTATTGTAGACACAGCACTTACTCTGCTTCACAATTGGGTGCTCGGCTGTCAGGGACAATGCGGCTGCACTAGTATTCTAGTGTTTTATCACAGCGCAGAATAAAGCCTCGTAACAGCCACAATATAAAGCACGTTTTTAAGATGTGAACATGGCTTTGATTTGGAAACTTATTTTTGGCTTGTCAGCTCTGTTACCTGTCTTACAGGTATTGGCCTAGATTGTCTACCCAGTTTACATATAACCGAGTGGCTTAGTCACACCGTTCTCAGGTTGTTTTAAGTTGGAGTTACTTTGACATAATGTGAGTACTTTGCTTGGAACATTTGATCGCTTGCATTGCAGAAAGGGAATGTAACATAGCCAATTTATTCATGGAAACCACACAGTATACAGGCACGTTTTGATAAACATAACACTTTAGCTGATTTTACAGCTTGAGTATTTTTCAATACATCAAAAATTTTAATTTTCTGGTCTGCAGTAATTTCTCTCTGGCCCTTTAAATCATTACCGCGCTCAGGGCCTGTGGGAAGGTTGGGGAGAAGAAGGGGGAGCAACTGTTGCTATTGAGCGGGTAAACGCTAGGTTTTTTCCCCAGCCAATAGCAAGCCCTGGCCTTATTAACCCTGTGTGAGCCGGAGGCGGGAATGGATAAAAATAGATTTAGAATCTAGTAAGCCAGAGTCCCGCTGACAGAAGAAGAAGAGATGTCATCTGGAATGAGACCACACTCGTAAAACTTGCATGCCAATGTGATTGACAGTCAAGCATTCGAAAAAGTGTCACGATCAACAGTGCAAGAATCTGAGGTCAAGAAAATACCACTACAATAACTGTCAATGACAAAACGTACTAAAGTATGCAAGCAGGAACCATCGCGTGAGTTATACACACAGAGTCATAAGGAGAGGGAGGGCTGACACATACATGTGTCCTTAGATCATTGGCATTTCAAGAAACTTCTCGTGGAACTTGCCAAATATGCATGAAAGACGACACATAAGACTCGGCTACAGATCTAATAAAGCCAGGATCCTAAATCCTCCTGATCAGTTCAGTGACAGTAATCAAACAGGGCAAAGGTCAAGCAGATCAGCCCCAAACAATTAAGGACGTACCATCCTCGCTGAAAAATAGGGGGTTCTGATTTTACTCTTTGAGTTTATATTGCACACATAACTGGCTGCTCACACTACGATTGCTGAGTCTGGTGCACGAGAAAATCAGATCAGATTATCTAGAAATCAATCTTTCATCAGCTCTCAATAATAACAAACGTGCCCAGCAAAGCCCCGGAGCCGAGGGGTATACAGAGCAAAAGGGCAGCTCGGAATACACACGTGTACATCCACGAAGCGAACAAAGCAATTCCCACAATCAGGGCTGCCATCTCCATTGCGGCCTTCCCCACAGTGACAATCCCCGAACTCACGTAAACAGGCAGCGGCCACGGATAGATGGCAGGCTCGGCTCCCACCGGCGACTTGAGCCTGAGTTCCAGCTTCTCGCCCATGTCCTGAGAGCATACTAATCCCAATCCAACGGCTATGTACAGAAATGGAGATTCCTACTACGGCAGCTACTAGACACTCTCTCCCCGCCGGTCCAGGGTCTCACTTCTCTTCACACTCAGTAGCTTCTCGACGCCATCTTGGACCCGGCGCCAAGCAACAATGAGCTGAAGGCCGGGCCAAACCACCGTGTGCTGGGAGGGGGGAGGTGGGGCGTTTGAGGTATACGCCTAGTGATAGGGAACGAAATAATCCAGCGGGTGTCCTCACATGGCCCCTTAGCCTCAAATGTAAGGGTATTAAGTGGGAAGGAAATAGTAACCCAGAAGGACGAAAATAGAATAGAGAGCCACAGCTCACGTCGCGTGAATAAGCTCACCCACCGGGGTGTAGCACTGAATCCTAGTCGCTTTTCTGGCCTAGGGGTCTCCCCATGCGTTAGCATTTTATGGACTACTCCAAGTCATCCAGCAGGGTGTATTCGACGCCCCTGTGTACAGGAAAATGAAGTGTTCCCTTAGGCTCTGTTCACACTAATGCTTCATTTTGTAGTTTTAATGAATACAGTTTTATCAGATACATTATTTTCAGTGCTAAAAATAAGGCTGTATTCACATTTGCATCTTCTCCCTTTTTGTAGATTAATAACATCAGCAGTCAGTGGCGTAACTAGGAATGGCGGAGCCCCGTGGCGAACTTTTGACATGGGGCCCCCCCGACACCGAAGATCTCGACAGAGTCCCTCCTACGCATTCCTGCGCGCTCTATTATGTCCCATAGTGGCCCCTGCACACAGTATTATGTCCCTTAGTGGCCCCTGCACACAGTATTATGTCCCATAGTGGACCCTGCACACAGTATTATACCCCATAGTGGCCCCTGCACACAGTATTATGTCCCATAGTGGACCCTGCACACAGTATTATACCCCATAGTGGCCCCTGCACACAGTATTATGTCCCATAGTGGTCCCTGCACACAGTATTATCCCCCATAGTGGCCCCTGCACACAGTATTATGTCCCATAGTGGCCCCTGCACACAGTATTATGTCCCATAGTGGTCCCTGCACACAGTATTATCCCTCATAGTGGCCCCTGCACACAGTATTATCCCCCATAGTGGCCCCTGCACACAGTATTATGTCCCTTAGTGGCCCCTGCACACAGTATTATACCCAATAGTGGCCCCTGCACACAGTATTATGTCCCTTAGTGGCCCCTGCACACAGTATTATGTCCCTTAGTGGCCCCTACAGGACTAAATACTGTCACCCGCTGACCGCTATACCAGGACAAATTGTGGATAAAAAAAAATATCTGGTCCTGTGCATTACAATTTAGTAACTCCATGTGCCTCATATTAATAACAGTTAACCCCATCATCTCCCTCACATTAACCCCTGTCTGCCTCACCATAAGGGTTACTGATATGTGAGAGACATGGAGGTAATAATAAAGTATCTTCATTATTATTACCCCCATATGTCTCACATATCAGTAACTCTTATGGTGAGGCAAACAGGGGTTAATGTGAGGGAGATGATGGGGTTAACTGCTATTACTATGAGGCACATGGAGTTACTAAAACACAAGTAATCCCCCCAAATGCCTGATAGTAATAAGTATAGTAACCCCAGTACGTACCTGTGTAGCTTCAGTTTCATTTTCCTAGAGCAGCTTCTTCCTCTTCTCTTCTGTGCTGGACGGCAGGGATAAGCCCCGCCTCCTCCTCTCATTGGTGGGCAGAGGACAGCAGAGAAAGGGAGGGGGGAGAGAGGGGGAGCGTCCTGAAGCGCTGACAGGAGCCAGACCTGCAGCTCCTGTGTCTCAGCCGTTGCTGCAGCTTCGGGGCCCCCTGTTGGTGGAAAGTATTCCACCAACAGGGGGCCCCGATCATTATACTCAGGGGTCCGAAAAGACCTCCGAGAATATTGATAGCAGCGGTAGCAGCTGTCACCGGGCCCCTAATGTCCCAGGCCCTGTGGCAGCTGCTACCGCTGCTATGGTGGTAGTTACGCCACTGTCAGCAGTGCTATTATTGCTGTCAGGACCAGACACTACTACTAATGAATGAAATGTCAAAGTTCATCATATACCTTACAAGTTTCAAAGGACAGAAGAGGGACAAATTATGCATTAAAAGGCTTGATTCACATCCGTGCATGGGTTTCTAGCAGAACCCCCCCTTCCCGGCCCAGGCCTTCACTTGTTCTGAGCAGCCGGGACCTCCTTGATGTCTACCGGCTGCCAACACCTGCACAATAGAGCTGGATTGCCCAGGAGATTCAGACAGGTAAGTATAATGGGTGGGGAGGGGCGGTTCATGTATCTGGGATGGTCACATGACCACCCCTGCAAGAAGGTAAATATAGCTTTTTGGTACAGTAAATTTACAAGGTAGGCAGGGGGTAGCTTAGATTAGGAAGATCAGTTTATCCCAGACAAGCCCTTTACCAGACATAAAAGATTAGAGATGAGCGAGTAGTATTCGATCGAATACCTCGCCGGCATAGAAATGCGTGTAATCGGCCGAACACCAATATATTCAAAGCATTTATCCACTTGGATCCACTTGCATTCCTATGCCGGCGAGGTATTCGATCGAATACTACTCGCTCATCTCTAATCTTTTATGTCCGGTAAAGGGCTTGTCTTGAATAAACTGATCTATAAAAGATACATGGTAACATGGGATCAGAAGTATCGAAACTTTTTTCTTGAACATAGACTGCACAAAATATATTTCTATGCCCATTAATGGCATCTAATGCCACACCAACATCCCTTTAACTCTATTCATAGGGTCAGTCAAACACAAAGAATAGTAATGCTCCACAAAATCTACAACAACCCTACGCATTTTTCCATGAGACATAGATCATCATAAATTAAACGTTACAGAGCAATAACTACCAGAAAAATATAATGAGAAAGCACTGTTCACATTAGTGATGCAGTATGACCACTGCTGATAACAGCAGTAACAGACTGAGGCCAGTGAAAACCTTATAAAGAAAAAGCCACGCCTCTAAAGGCCATCCTGCACGATTTCCCCAATCAATGACAAGCTGGGAGTCGCCCTTAATGGGAAGTCTAACCCTTAAAGGGTGTTCCCTCCAGCCCCACCTACAGTAATGGAGGACTTGAAGGAGAACAACACATATCCAGAAAGGCCCACCCAGTGGGCCGAACCATACTGTGTCTTATGTGTACAGGCCAATAAGCAGGAGCGTGGTTAGGTAAGTACCTAGGGAACAGGAGATACAATAAACAATCCCCCAAGTGCAAGTATAATCACCAATCTCCTATACCCAATGTATCCTGACCCGCTGGTAATATCAGTCCAGAAAGGAATAACAGAGTTTCAGAGTAACACGGTTTCTCTTTTGTACAGCTTTCTGTTGGAGGATCCAGAGGATGGCCTACCGCCTTACGTGGGGGGTGGGAGAAGGATATGTGCCACAAATTTTCTATCTAATGTAAGGCTCAGGAAACTAATTATAAGATTCTCTCTAGATGGTACAGGGTTACGGCTCTGCTCCATAATATCTATCCAACTACATCTGATAGGTGTTGGAGGTGCCTCACCGACCGCAGCACGATGGCCCACATCTGGTGAGGATGTCCACTTCTTCGCTCCTTCTGGGATGGAGTGAGGGGGGTTATTTCTCAAGTTACACGAGTCGTTTTGGAAGATGATCCGGCCCCTCTACTTCTCTCCCTTTTGTCTCGTAAGTTCCAGAAACCTATTCGCAAGCTTCTGGGGTTTATGTTAGTAGCAGCACGTTCAGTTATCCCGAGGTTGTGGAAGTCCCAATCCCCCCCCCACACTCCTCTCCTGGCTTAAAGAGTTCCTCCACATCCGTACAATGGAGGACATGCTGGCAATGCTTCGTCCTGGCGTCTGTGGAACATGTTCTATTACTCCCCGGATTTCCGCGCCCTTTTCCCCTCTTCACCCCCGTGATACCTGTCTGTTTCCTTCTATTCCTACTTGCATTCATTTTTCCGGCCCTCCATGGTTACCACTTGGATTTTCGTATTACCGTTTACTGTTTTTTTGTTTCTATTTTCATATTACGGTTCTTGCTGTGTTCTCTTTTTCTCCATTAATGTGATTACTTGAAATGCATTGTTCATTTTAACTCTGCTGCGTCAGAGTCCGCCTTCCCCTGTTTTTCTCCCCCTTCCCCTTTTTTCCTTCTTTCTTTCCCATTGTTCCCCTGATTTTCCCCTGCCTTTCCTCCCCCCCCCCTTTTCCCTTTTGTAAAACCCTTTGAAAAACCCTTAATAAATAGAGATGAGCGAACACTAAAGTGTCTGAGGTTCGAAGTCCGATTCGAACAGCCGCACACTGTTCGGCTGTTCGAACGGATTTCGAACCCCATTATAGTCTATGGGGGGAATGCTCGTTTCAGGGGTAGGCAACATTCGATAAAATCATACCAAGTCCACGAGTGACAGTCGGGCTGCATTCCTCTTGAAGTCTTCTCTCGGCGCAGGGTCCCCGCGTCCTCTTCCGGGTGGAACTCACTCTGCCTAGACATCCGGCCTAGGCAGAGCCGACTGCGCATGCGCGTGCGGCTCTGCCCAGGCCCGACGCCTGAGCAGAGCCGACTGCACATGCGCGTGCATGCCCGCGCATGCGCAGTCAGCTCTGCCTAGGCCGGATGTCTAGGCAGAGTGAATTCCACCCGGAAGAAGATGCGGGGACGCCCCTGTGTACAGGAAAATGAAGTGTTCCCTTAGGCTCTGTTCACACTAATGCTTCATTTTGTAGTTTTAATGAATACAGTTTTATCAGATACATTATTTTCAGTGCTAAAAATAAGGCTGTATTCACATTTGCATCTTCTCCCTTTTTGTAGATTAATAACATCAGCAGTCAGTGGCGTAACTAGGAATGGCGGAGCCCCGTGGCGAACTTTTGACATGGGGCCCCCCCGACACCGAAGATCTCGACAGAGTCCCTCCTACGCATTCCTGCGCGCTCTATTATGTCCCATAGTGGCCCCTGCACACAGTATTATGTCCCTTAGTGGCCCCTGCACACAGTATTATGTCCCATAGTGGACCCTGCACACAGTATTATACCCCATAGTGGCCCCTGCACACAGTATTATGTCCCTTAGTGGCCCCTGCACACAGTATTATGTCCCATAGTGGACCCTGCACACAGTATTATACCCCATAGTGGCCCCTGCACACAGTATTATGTCCCATAGTGGTCCCTGCACACAGTATTATCCCCCATAGTGGCCCCTGCACACAGTATTATGTCCCATAGTGGCCCCTGCACACAGTATTATGTCCCATAGTGGTCCCTGCACACAGTATTATCCCTCATAGTGGCCCCTGCACACAGTATTATCCCCCATAGTGGCCCCTGCACACAGTATTATGTCCCTTAGTGGCCCCTGCACACAGTATTATACCCAATAGTGGCCCCTGCACACAGTATTATGTCCCTTAGTGGCCCCTGCACACAGTATTATGTCCCTTAGTGGCCCCTACAGGACTAAATACTGTCACCCGCTGACCGCTATACCAGGACAAATTGTGGATAAAAAAAAATATCTGGTCCTGTGCATTACAATTTAGTAACTCCATGTGCCTCATATTAATAACAGTTAACCCCATCATCTCCCTCACATTAACCCCTGTCTGCCTCACCATAAGGGTTACTGATATGTGAGAGACATGGAGGTAATAATAAAGTATCTTCATTATTATTACCCCCATATGTCTCACATATCAGTAACTCTTATGGTGAGGCAAACAGGGGTTAATGTGAGGGAGATGATGGGGTTAACTGCTATTACTATGAGGCACATGGAGTTACTAAAACACAAGTAATCCCCCCAAATGACGCCTGAGCAGAGCCGACTGCACATGCGCGTGCATGCCCGCGCATGCGCAGTCAGCTCTGCCTAGGCCGGATGTCTAGGCAGAGTGAATTCCACCCGGAAGAAGATGCGGGGACGCCCCTGTGTACAGTCTTCTCTCGGCGCAGGGTCCCCGCGTCCTCTTCCGGGTGGAACTCACTCTGCCTAGACATCCGGCCTAGGCAGAGCCGACTGCGCATGCGCGTGCGGCTCTGCCCAGGCCCGACGCCTGAGCAGAGCCGACTGCACATGCGCGTGCATGCCCGCGCATGCGCAGTCAGCTCTGCCTAGGCCGGATGTCTAGGCAGAGTGAATTCCACCCGGAAGAAGATGCGGGGACGCAGCGCGGAGAAGACTTCGGAAAGGTAAGAGAAGAACCAGCGTTGATTGGCAGAATGTATAGCATTCTGCCAATCAACGCTGGTTCTGCATCGAACATTAAACTTCGAACAGCTAGTAGTATTTGATCGAGTACGAGTATTTCGAATACCGTAGTATTCGATCGAACACCTACTCGATCGAACACTACTCGCTCATCTCTATTAATAAACTTTAATGTTGAAAAAAAGCACTGCGGAAAGAACTGTAATGCATTCAGCGGTTCTTTCCGCAGCGCTTTAGCGCTGCGTTTACGCCCAGTGGGCCTTAGCCTAAAGGGTATTCCAACATGCTGTTAGTGAAAATAGTGGTTCCCAATGATAGAATCCCTTTAAATGTCACATTGCTTGTTGCAGAAATTGACTCCTTGTCTCAACAATGTCTCTTTTGCTGGGAAACCACTTCAATCAAATATTTGGGGATATAGGTCCCCTCCGATTTGACATAGCTATATAATTTGAACTACCTCATGTTGACAGAATCCACTGTCCTGTACAAATACACCACTGACCTGTAAAAATACACTGGACTACATTTTTCCTAGTTCAGACATATTAATGCTCTTCAGATGAACGTCATCTCTAGGTTTTGTATAAGTTCCTAACTTTACCTACCCTTCCTTCCTATCTCTTCTTCATACATGTTACACAAGTGTCTAGAAATCTTCAGGCAAATAGAATTATGTGCCGCAAGATGAATGAAGTCACCAAGGGAGTTAGATGCAATGACACACACACATTATATGGTCAAAACCAGGGGCATAACTACCGCCATAGCAGCGGAGGCAGCTGCCACAGGGCCCGGGACATTAGGGGCCCAGTGACAGCCACTACCGCTGCTATCATTATACTCTGGGGTCTTTGCAGACCCCCGAGTATAATGATCGGCAGCCCGGGAGAGGTAAGGGAACGTAAAAAACACAGTTACTTACCTCTCCACGATCCTGCCAGGCCTCCTTCCTTCTTGTCTGACGTCACATGAACCCGGCCTGCTTCCCGGGTCATGAGACGTCCAACGTCATAGAACAAGGACGGCAGCGGAGAAGACAGCGTAGGAGCCAGGGACAGGTAAGAAACAGTAATATTTTATGTTTTTATTCCCCCTGGTCTCTGATTATTATACTCTGGGGTCTGAAAAGAGCCCAGAGTATAATAATTGTTTATGGGTGTCCATTATGGGCTATAACACTGTGTGCAGGGGCCACTATGGGGGATAATACTGTGTGCAGGGGCCACTATGGGGGATAATACTGTGTGCAGGGGACACTATGGGGATAATACTGTGTGCAGGGGACACTATGGGGATAATACTGTGTGCAGGGGCCACTAAGGGACATAATACTGTGTGCAGGGGCCACTAAGGGACATAATACTGTGTGCAGGGGCCACTATGGGGCATAATACTGTGTGCAGAGACCACTGAGGGACACAATACTGTGTGCAGGGGCCACTAATGGACATAATACCGTGTGCAGGGCTTACTAAGGGACATAATAGAGTGCGGAGGAGGGGGTCGGTCGAGGTCTTCGGCGTCGGTGCCATTTGGAGGGGGGGGGCCATGTCAAAAGTTTGCCACGGGGCCCCACCATTCCTAGTTACGCCACTGGTCAAAATCCAAACTCAGCCTGATGGTATCTCAGGCGTTTGCTCAAGCAAAATCTTATCACACTGAATAAGGTAACATGAAACAATGTCTGAATGACCTCAATTTTATCTTCTTTGCATTTAATTACTACTTGGAGTCAGCAGGGCATCTTTATCTAGATGTGGGTCTCTTCTAGGACATACCACACAATTTCATGAGTCATGATGACTCATGATCCCCTCAGGGAGGGGAGCGTCATCGGTTCTGTGCAGGTAAGTGGGTTGAGCGATTGGGATCGGAATTCCCATTCTGATCCCTACTAAAAATTTCACGATCGTGAAATTTACCCAATCGCTCAACCCTAATCTTGATGTGAATTTTCTTCACATATCAATTCAGAGATCTGAGACCTCTGGGACTGGAAACATTCTTAAATATATCCATAACATTCTATCTCTTTTGGAACTTCTATGACATTTTTACCAGAAAGTCTCATATCAGTGGAAAACCATGAGGAATCTGTTGCCTGTTTATAAAAAAAAATGATCTGTTGGTTTGTGGAGAATTTCTATTACCTAAATTTTTGTCTATGAAAATCTAGAACCCACTTGTCTTACGCTAGGTTCACACCTGCGTTCAGCTGTCCGTTCTGTGGTTTCCGTCTTCTGCATGCCAGAAGACGGAAACCACAGACCGGGTCCGGCAGTGAGCATTTTATGCTCTCCGCCGCAAAACCGTTTTTTTTAATCCAGACACAGAGTACTACATGTCCGACTCTGTGTCTGGATTATAAAACCCGGTTTCGCGGCGGAGAGCATAAAACGCTCACCGCCGCTCACGGCCGGACAGCTTTCTCACCCATTCAAATGAATGGGTGAGAAAGACTCCTGCAGGTTTCCATCTCCTGCTCTGTTTTATGCAGGAAGCGCAGATGTGAACGAGCCCTTAGGTATTATTACACCATGCTGGAAAAAAATTTGCAAACAACCTCCAACTTGACAACTTCTGATTAGAGATGAGCGAGTAGTGAAATATTCTATATTCAATATTCGTTTCGAGTAGCCCCTCAATATTCAACTATTCGACCGAATATCGAATCCCATTATAGTCTATGGGGGAAAAACGCTAGTTTCAGGGGAAACCACTATTCGACTAAGGAGAGTCACCAAGTCCACTGTGACACCTCAGCAAATGATGCCAACTCCCCTGGAATGCAACTGGGACAGCAGGGGAAGCATGCATGGGGGCATCTAACACGCCCAAGTCCCAGTATTACCCCACTATCACAGCCTATCAACTAGACACTTTCCAAACTCAATAGAACATCTATGAAAGTTGACAAATACTTGGAAACCTTCTTTCCTCCACAATAGTATGGACAGAAACACAAATTAAAAGCTAAAGAAACATTAGCATGCACCCCTTTAAATAACGTTGCCCATGACAATCACAGATGGCATAGGCAATGGGAAATCCAACAGCCCCCACCCTTAACTGTCATTGTGTGTGTGTGTGATGTGGTAAGATCTTCAAAAATTCACTTTTCTGGCCCTTAACGTGAGCCCTTCTAAATTAAGTTAGAGTCCCTTAAGCTGAGCTACCAGCAGAGATTGAGGAGCTTGAGGTGACTTCAGCCTTGCACCAGCAGAATTTTTTTTCCCTTTGGGTGAGTTGAGCCTTGCACCAGCAGAGTGTTAGCCCCTTTAAAATTGTTAGCCCCTAAAATGGTGGTAGCAAACTAGGCTATGAAGGGGTTTGCAATGGTGAAGAAACTTGAGAACATTCTAGTGCACCTTGGTCCTCAGACTCCTCAACATCACCTTCCAGATTGTCAACAGTTCTGAAAAACAAACAATTTTTAAGTAACAGACATTGTAATTTTTTACTGCCAGACTAAACAATTTCATAGTACAGTATATTGAATATATACTTACTCTCCAATTTCCATTACTTCTTTCAGAAACATCAGTTGTTGGGTACAGTATATATGTACGGTTTTTTAGTCCGGCGACCGGCTCCACTCTTCCCCTTTGCAGTTAACACACGCCGAAACTGGTCTCGGCATGTGTTCCACTGAGTCTTGACATCATCAACTGGAATAAAAATTAAAAAACATTATATTTAATCACCTTTGATGAAAATGTAAATAGTTTGATGATTGTGTAGTATTGTTCCTAGTAGGCAATTACTAACCCCCCCACTGCCAATAGTCATTCCCAAGCAGGCACAAACCACCCATAACACATTCAGTCCATACCTGCACCATGGTCAGGAGCTGTTCGACAAATTGTCGGGACATCCTCCCCTGTTGATGTTTGGCAGCTAATGGCTCCTCGGTTCTCGTCTTCTTTTCTCTCCTGCGTGCTGACCTAGTTCCGGCAGCGTTACAGTGTTGACATCCGCAATTACGGATATACACTGAACATGTGTTGTTTGTATCCACAAAACTGCATGTGCCCATAGACTTCTATGGGATCTTTCGTGCCGTAAAAGCACGGCCATTACGGACATGCGGTATACTGTCTGGACCACGGTTTCGGCGTGCTACACCACGGACAAAATCTACGGTGGTGTAAGAGGCCACATAGAAAACAATGGGTCCGTAAATGGTCCGCAATTTCAAACCCGCAATTGCGGACCATTTGCGGTCTAAAACTACGGTCGTGTAAGACCAACCTAAGTGTGTTTTACGGTGGGGCATAATGTAGGCGTTATCAAATTCATATTGGGGAATAATTGATTTGGTTTTTTGTGTTTATTTTTGTATGTATTCTATGTGGATTATTATCTTTTTTATATGCATTATTGTAATCTAGAGGAATGGGGGAGAGGTAATAAGGTTTGTTTGTTTTTTTAAACTTGTTTACTGTATTGCAATTTATGGCAAAATCCATATGTTACTCAATAGGAATATAGTGACACCTTTTAGAGACCACTTCTTTGAGAAGACCACTCTCTTACTGAGACCACGTTTTCTGTGATGTGATTTTTTAAATATTAAGTATCTTCTGTTGGAAGACCACCCACCCAGAAGACCACTTTTTGATAGTCGTCTCAAAGAGGTTTTACCAGTGGCGTAACTAGGAATGGCGGGGCCCCGTGGCGAACTTTTGACATGCCCCCCCCCCCCATCCCAACTGACGCCGAAGACCTCGACCGACCCCCTCCTCCGCACTCTACTATGTCCCTTAGTAAGCCCTACACACAGTATTATGTCCCATAGTGGCCCCTACACACAGTATTATGTCCCTTAGTAGCTCCTGCACACAGTATTATCCCCCATAGTGGCCTCTGCACACAGTTTTATGACCCATAGTGGCCCCTGCACACAGTATTATCTCCCATAGTGGCCCCTGCACACAGTATTATCCCCCATAGTGACCCGTGCACACAGTATTATCCCCCATAGTGGCCCCTGCACACAGTATTATCCCCCATAGTGGC
The DNA here is from genome assembly GCF_031893055.1 of Leptodactylus fuscus. Classification (NCBI taxonomy): domain Eukaryota; kingdom Metazoa; phylum Chordata; class Amphibia; order Anura; family Leptodactylidae; genus Leptodactylus; species Leptodactylus fuscus. The sequence continues at coordinate 201,784,388 of NC_134265.1, forward strand.
CCCTGCACACAGTATTATCCCCCATAGTGGCCCTGCACACAGTATTATTCCCCATAGTGGCCCCTGCACACAGTATTATCCCCCATAGTGGCCCCTGCACACAGTATTATGTCCCATAGTGTCCCCTGCACACAGTATTATGCCCCATAGTGGCCCCTGCACACAGTATTATCCCCCATAGTGGCCCCTGCACACATTATTATCCCCAATAGTGTCCCCTGCACACAGTATTATGTCCCATAGTGACCCCTGCACACAGTATTATCCCCCATAGTGGCCTCTACTACCCCTGATAAGACAGGTCTGTTTATGGGACCAGTACAATATAATGGGTCACAAGGGTCAATATAATAGGTCATGCACAAAGACAATGCACATATTTGTCTGCATGGAGCCTTAGGCTATGATTTGTCGCTATGGATTTATACAGCAGAAGTAAAGTAGATGAGATTTAACCAAATACCATCCACACAGCACAAACAGGTTTTACTGAATTTTCCCATGGTTGGACTATCTTTAGGCCATAGCAGGACAAAAAAAAACTCTGTATATGTACAAGATCACAGCAAATATAACTATGCCATCAAAAACAACTATTATGTGATCAAAAAACACAAATACATCACTTGATATATGTAAAAAATATATATAATTTATTGATGAAAATACATAATAAATATACTAAACAATTGGTACAGACATACAGAAAACACAGGATATATCTGGAGAGGAGATACAAAATGATATCATCACATATGACTAGATAATGGTAAGATATCAAAAAACTTCCAGCACAGTCAATATATCAAATCATAAAATAACATGTCTGTCAAATGCATCATATAAAAATAAGCAGAGGTATTATAAATAGAAAATAATCCATGCATATAAATCCACTATTGTGGGAGCAAAAGACCACTCAATAACACAACTGTGTGTTAATATATAGGACACAAATATTGTGAGAAGGATGCTGAGGATAAAACACAGTAAGATATATGTGAAGGTAGGTAAGAGAAAGGGAGTGACCACAAATAATTATCTGTAGCCATTGACAACAGTCAATAAAGCTCCATGATCCACAGAAGTATGTGCATTAAAAAAAACATCTCAACGCATTTCACCCTAAACGTCGAGGTGTGTTTTTTGTAGGCACATACTTCTTCTGAGGATTTAGTCTAATGGGTATTAAACAGCTACAAATTTCTCTTTCCAAAGCAAATAGCATAAAACTTAACCTTTAATGACGCCAGCTAAAACCAAAGTGTATTGCCTACTAGGGCTAAAAACCAAGCATTTACATAGGGGACGCCCTAGGAGTAGTTGGATATATCAACCCACACCCTCGTTCCTCCTTAACTCTGGGGGTGTATACTGGAGAGCAGTCGATCTAATCTATCAGTCCCTCATTGATATACCTTCATAAATCTCCTGCTGGGCTGATTAGTATTAAAGATTTACTGCGAGTACTCTCTCTCCCCCTATACACTGTTATCTAGATACACTCCTAGAACATTGCTAGTATGTAACTAATGACACCTAAATAAATATAATTCGCTGCCAGTCCTATTACACATGGCTCCAGAGATCTATGATATCCAATTGATCCCTTAATAACAGTCTCTCATTGATATAGCCACCAAGAGGCTAATTAGCATATGAATAAAAATGGGCTCATTCAAAAACCACTGAGGCGATTTACATACAAAAGGTACATGTGGAATAGCCTTTCTAAAGGCTATGCAAGGATATGCTTAGTTAAAAATGACTTTTCCCAATGATAGAGCCCCTATAAAGCGGTTGTCCTGTTATTAATACTTATCTCCTATCCACAGAACAGGGACTAAATGTTCAATTTCTGGGGAACTAATTGCCAGGTCCCCAGGAACGTATTGCGAAATCCCTAGACTTTATAGGCTGCCTAGCACACTATGTAATAAAATCTATCTAATGATAATCCTTGACGCTTTCAATAGGCTCCCGAGCATTGCAGTATTGGATTGCCAACCCCCAATCTGATACCACAACTGCCACTTCTAGTAGCAAAAAGATTCAGTGATGTCCAACAGTTTTGCAACTAGAATTCGTGGTACCTTTGAGATCTTATAGTCCTAATGTGGGGTGGGGGGCGGGGGGGGGGGGGCAGAAGAGCATAGTCGCAGCATCACCCCACTCTTGCCATTACAGACTATCTGCAGCAACAGGAGTGCGGTGATGCTGCGGGCTCTGGGTTGGGATGCGATGGTGTCCCAATGGTGCAAACCCCGTCCCAACATCTGCTGCACTATTACGGTGGATGCTTATATGTTTTCCTCTTATAATAGCCCCCTTATATATAATTTCCTTATAATAGCCCCCTTATATTTAATAGTTTCCTCCCTTATAAATAATAGCGCCCTTATAAATAGTTCCTCCCTTATAAATAACACTTCCCCTTTATATATAACATACTCCTGCTTATATATAATAGTTCCTCTTTTACACATAATAGCCCCTTATATATATGTCTCATCCTTATAACAGCCAATCTTATATATAATAGTTCTCCCTTATAATAGCTCCCTTATATATAATAGTTCCTCTCCTATAATAGCCCCCTTATATATAACAGTCTCCCCTGTGAGAGAGTGAAGGGTGTGGTCTGGGAACACAGGTATGTTCCAGCCTTGCACCTAAAGGGTGTATGGTAAAGACCCACACCAGGGAGGTCAGCTGTGTAATCAAGGCCTGATATTTGTCTGTGTGTGAAGACTAGGAGTGTGGCACCACACTGACAGAGCTGACCTGTCCAGACCAAATCTACAGAGCAGGTACTGTGCCACCCATTGGGGAGTCTGGTAGCCAGGCTCCTGTATAGTCAGGGGAAAAGTTTCTTATGTTTAGTTAGTTCTCAGCCGAGAAGGTTTTTTTGGTTTTTTTTGTATGTGCCTCTGCAAAGGCAGTTTATGCACAAGAAGTGAATAAATACTGAACTTAAGTGCAACCCAGTCTCTGTGTCCCTGTTTCCTGCACTGCTACCGAGCATCTACCTGAGCAATTCCCCACACCCCTTATAATAGTCATCTTTATATGTAATATTTCCTCTATTATAGTAGCCGTCCTTATATATAACGGTCCCCCTTATAATTCCTTTCTTATAATAGCCCTCCTAAACAATTCCTCCATTATAAATAATAGCCCTGTTATATGTCTCCCACTTATAACAGCCCCCCTTATATATAATAGTTCCCCCTTATAATAGCCCCACTTGTATATAATTCCTCTCTTATAATAGTGTCCCCCACTTGTGTATAATAGTTTCTCCACTATAAATACTAGCCCCTATATATAAAAGTCTCCCCCTTATAATAGCCCCCTCATATAAGCTTATAATAGTTTCACAATTTAGATGTTAAAAGAGCCATTTTGGCCTACCTGAATAAAACTAAGAAAATCAGGAATGAAGAAAACTTTTATTTTTACTTTTTTCAGTTACTAGGAAAGGGATGAAATACTCTAAAGACACTTTGACCATATGAAGCCTACAGATTAGCATATATCTCTGTGTCACCTGCACCAAAGGCACATTTTACATGCTCCACAGCAACCTCATGGGCTGAAAATCCTCAAGTATCCATCCAGTATATCCGTAATGCTGCTTCGAGGAGTTCTTCCTCCACCTTTATTAAGCATTATAATCTTGACATCCACTATAAGGGTCCACTCACATGGAGGAAAATGGTGCTTTATTTGGTACTGAATTTTCAGCGCTGAAAAAAAAGCCTCCATTGACTTCAATGGGTGCCGCTAGCTTTTTATTCCACTAGTGGGAAAAAAAAGCTAGCAGAACCCATTGAAATCAATGGGAGGCGCTTTTTTTTCAGCGTGGAAAATTCAGCACCAAATAAAGCGCCATTTTCCTCTGTGTGAATGGACCCTAAAGGCTAAGTTCAGACGGAGTATTTTGGACCAGAATCTGAGGAGGAGGCCGCCTCAGGTTCCGGTCCAAAATACGGATTAGCCGTGACTGGATGTTGGTGTCCAAATGAATGATCCTAGTCGGGAGTGTCTTCAAGCGGATTCGCGAGATGCAATCTGCCTGAAGAATGAGCATGTCCATTCTTTTTTCCAGGAGCTGGAAAAAAAAGAAACAACCGGCTCCCATTGAAATGGGATTTGAGGTGAATTTGAGCTCATAATTCTGACCAAAAAACTCAGTGTGAACTCAGCCTAAGGGTCTAGCCTTTGGAACAGTAGTACTTAATACGGTTTCCCCCATCCCTTAAGTAGCTAGTGAAATTCCATCTGTGTTGCCGCAACAGGAAATTGAAATACAAAATTGGGTTTTACCTGGAATTTTGCTTTTTTACAGTTCAAGGCAGCACAGCATACCCTCCCAACTTGATTAAAAAAACCTTGTCTATTTTAAAACACAAGGAACTAGAATTGATTTCTGGTATAACTTATGCCAGTTTTCTGGCATGAGTAACAGTAAATCAGATGGGCCAAGGTATTCCCACTTTTGATTCCAACCCAGCTCTGACACTTTTCATAAAACTAGCATGAGAGTTGGGAATAGAGATGGGTGAACTGACTCGTACTGACCCGGGTTCAACCCAAATATTCTAAATTGTTAGTTTTTTTCACAAAACCGAACAAATGGAGAATCGTCTAGGCAAACTAAGTCCCAGTTCACATCTGCGTTCGGAATTCCATTCGGGAAGTCATACTTTGAAGACACCCCGGAGTATAATAATGTCACTTTCACATTGACATAACGGACTGTGTTTGCCTTACAAAGACAGAAATGAGATAGATTAGATATATACATAGGTTCCTAGGAGCTCTGACAGTATTCTACACTATGTTTTATAGATAGGTTCCTAGGAGTGCATCTTTGGTACAAACATGGAAATATTTATGTGTATCTATTCAGTTCTCTGAAATGAAATAGTACATTTCCCCACAGTGACTTCTCAGGCTTTTTTAAAGGGGCTCTATCAGCAAAATCATGCTGATAGAACCCCACATATGCGTGAATAGCCTTTAAAAAGGCTATTCAGGCACCGTAAAAGTTATATTAAACTACCCCCCCGTTTTAAAATAATAACCTAAAAAAGAATTTGCTCTACTTACGGATCGTGCACGCTGGGCGGGCATTCAGGGTGTGTCTTCATCTTCGTCCACGCCTCCTCTTCCTCCGATGTCCTCCGGTCCCGACCTCCTCCGGCGCTCGTGAACTGACACTGATATAAAAAAATAGCTTGGGCGCATGCGCAGTAGCATGCGGCTTCTACTACGGCTACTGCGCATGCGCCCAGGCTATTTTTTTTTTTTTTTAATCAGTGTCCGCGAGCGAGCGCCGGAGGAGGATGGGACCGGAGGAAGAAGAGGCATGGAGGAAGATGAAAACACACCCTGAATGCCCGCCCAGCGTGCACGTTCGGTAAGTAGAGCACATTCATTTTTAGGTTATTATTTTAAAACTGGGGGGTAGTTTAATATAACTTTTACGGTGCCTGAATAGCCTTTTTAAAGGCTATTCACGCATATGTGGGGCTCTATCAGCATGATTTTGCTGATAGAGCCCCTTTAAGTTCACCCTATCTTTCTAGAAAGAAGAGTCATACTTTTTTTATTGTCTGTTTATAGGAAGCTCTTGTGACACAGGATTACTGGTGCCCTCTGCTGGCTTGATGGAGAAAACCAAAACAAGCTGCAGTCTCAATATCTGTATTGTAACATAGCCAAGTGAAAACAGGTGCAGATTATTATGGAGACGTCATTTTATCGCCAAATACCAGGATGAGCCTATACAATTGTGTTAAAAAGTTTATATACCCTGGCAGATATTTTTTTCAGAGAATATGAATGATAACACAAAAACTTTTTCTCCACTCATGGTTAGTGGTTAGGTGAAGCCATTTATTGTCATACTTCTGTGTTTTTTCATTTTAAATCCTAATGACAACCAAAAACATCAAAACAACCCTGTGCAAAAGTTCCCATCCCCTGGTGATTTTAGCCTAATAACATTTCCAGAAGTTGACACAAAGGGGTTTGGTAACATCCTCGCCTGTGACCTGTTTGCTTGTGATCCATGTGTGTGTATAAAAGCTGAATCAGTTTCTGGGATCCAGACAGACAAAAGAAATGTCCACGGTTCTACAGGAAAAGGTAGTTGATCTGTATATTTATTTTTATTATTAATAATATTATTATTATTATTGTTTATTTATATAGCACCATTAATTCCAATTTACATTTGGGGGTTACATACAATACACAAAATATACAGGTAGGGCAGTTCGGAAGTTGGACTCTCCTCCTCCGGCTGTATTTTCCTCCACGGGCGGTGAGTGCTGCTTTCCCGGGCCCTCACGTTTCGCCTCCGGAGCGCTGCTTCGGCCTCCTTGCCACCCGGACACCTGGACCGAGGCCTAGTGCTGCACACGCAGCAGCGGCCATCTTGGGAAGCATGGGCCCTGCTACTCCTCCCTGCCCAGCTCCTCAGCGTGCTGTCTGGACCTCTGCAGCCTGCCATCTCTGCACCTGGAGGTGTGTGCTTCCCCAGTCTTCCCAGCCTGACTTTGGGGAGGGATATCGCCGGACATCAGCGATCCTGTTGCTCTGGGACTTCACCTTACATCCACTGGTGGGGGATTCATCACCTTCTTTTGTGAACTGCTGTGTACCTCCCTACTGCCTGGGGCCCCTGCTTTCCATCCCTGTGGTATGTGTAAGTGACTGTATGCCTCACCTGGCCTCTGTATCTAGCACCTGGGATTGATTCTACAGACTCCCCTGTGTCCCTCTGGCAACCCTTCCTGGCAGCCAGTGGTGGGGAGACAAAGGAGGGTTGAGCCCCTGCGCTACCACCAAGGGGTTCCTCACCTGACCCCCATTTGGACTCTTTCCCTGTGTTATATCCCTGCTAGTTGAGCCCTCTGTGTGTCAAGTCCCCGCTTCACTGAATAAAAAGGGCTCCTCCCTTTGAGCTCCTCTGGAACTGTGACTGTTATTGTATGCCTGACTGAAGGGTCCACCTGCGTGACCTTGCATACCTGTTTGTGCTCCTTGGCGAGGGTTGAATAAATCTCTAACAGTATCGCCTATGGCTGCTCACATCTGATTACTGGGCACCCTGATGGACTCCGCCAGCATTTGATCTACTGATTCCTGCTACAGTGTTGTGTTTATTGCGTTTTCTCTGCCTCTTGTCCCCTCTACCTTCTATGACACCTCCATAACATTCTGCCGCTGCTGTGATGACTAGGAAGAAGTCGTCCTCTTCAAAGGTTCCCGGGAAACTTTCCGACGTCTTCTCCAGCTCGGGGCGGTCATCTTCCCAGACGAAGGCCCCCGCTCCCTGACGGAATCTCCTCTGCTTTCCCGTGCGACGGTTCCCTTAGACATGATGGCTGCTTCCCCTGATGACCAACGTTGTTCGCTGAGTGATGGTGGTAAGAGAAGCCTGAGCGTGTCCCCTCAAGGGTCCCCATCAGGTGAAGGCCCGGCGTGTAAAAGGAATCTTCCTGCTTTGCCTACCGCCTCGGAGGGACGTCCCACTCTTGGTCTCTCGGATATCTCTGAGTTCCCTGCATCCTCGGACCCTGTTACATGTGAAACCTTGAAAGGGATGCTAGTCCTTCTGCAAGCAGGGATCAACAAGAATGTCTCCTCCTTAGTAGGCAAACTGCAACAGGATATTGATGCCCTTGGCGAGCGGACGGACCACCTCGAGAATAAGATGGAAGAATTTTCTACGACTCATAATGAACTGGTCGATGCCCACACTACCCTTGAGGCGGAGGTCCGCTGGCTTAAACTCCGAGTTGCTGACTCTGAGGACCAGTCCAGGCGTAATAATATTAAGATACGTGGAGTCCCTGAGGATATTGCATTGGAAGATCTGGCGGCTTATGTTAAGCACCTATTCAAGAAAATTCTGCCTCACCTTGCTGAAATGGATCTAACTCTTGACAGAACCCATCGCATTCCCAAAGCGAACTTTGCTCCAGCAGGGGCTCCGAGAGATGTCTTAACCAGAGTCCACTTCTATAATGTAAAGGACTCGATCCTTGCTGAGGCCAGGAAGAGGGGTACCCTCCCTGCTCCCTTTGCATCTATTTCCCTGTTTCCTGATCTGTCAGCAGCTACAATGCAGGCGCGACGGGAGCTTGTGTAACACTCAGGAGGGCCAGGGCTGGTATCATGGTATCAATATATCAGATGTGGCCGGCTTTTAGGGGGTCCCTGGGTCCCAAATGTGCACAAAATCTCCTTTTTGATGTCCCCGACTACCCACTCCCACATGGTACCTGACAATGACAACAGACAACCAGGTCTCGGGGGTAGTCATTGCTCTTTTACTACCAGGACAAGACAATACAAATGTACATATGGAGTAATCCTTCACATACAATACAGCGATCTTTGTAGGTAGTGTCCAATTAAGCAGGTGATGGAGCTTGGAGCAGGAATGCTTTGGATAGTTTAATTAGTAGTTGCTTGGGTAGTTAAACTTGTATATAATTGTAAAGATGGCCTGTATCCAGGGGGTTAGTCCTCAACAAACTGGGTACACGTATGTAGGAGAGGAAATAGAGTTGTCGACAGCGGGAGACCCTCAAATTCTGCCAGACTAGCTATGGGTTTCTTAAATATAGATTTGTTCCAAAGACTTACTTGAATAGAGAGATACGTGTAGAGGTCCCAGATGAGATGGATAAGCAGGTCCGTAAACTTTAGTGCTTGTAGGCTTGGAGCTTCAGAGGAAAATACTCTCTGAGGAGGATCTTGAGTACAGAGGAAAAGCCATCTCTGTTTGGAGTGCCCTGAGACTTGGCTGCCATTTTCAGCTCCACATGTCTAGTTCTTCACACAAAGAGAACCACACAAGGTTCCCAACCCCCCTAGAGGGGGCTGTAACTCCTCCTCCTCCAGGCCAGTCAAGGGAGCTTGATTGGTCCTGAAGGTCACCTGATCATACTGGACACTCCTTGACATTGGCAACTCAAATTACAATGGCAAGTATAGGCAGGTGTAGTTCACAAAACATCCACAAGATGGCGCATTAATAGACCCCCTGTGTGCTGGCTCTGGGAAAATAGAAATACTGTTAATATAGAAAGAATGAAGGGGGAGGAACCTCTTTACCTTATATGCAAATGTCCATACCATCTCAGTCTGCAAGGACTATTAAAGGGAATTGGACGAGCAGTACCGGGACATTACACTTGTGCCGATCATCAAAATCCTTAGGGAACGGGGCATAAGATATCGTTGGGGCTGCCCTACCAAACTTCTCATACCCCGCAATGGGGTGCTCCATTCTGTCTCCTCTGTGCATGCAGGATTGTCCCTTCTTCGTAAGTGGAAGTTGGTCTCCGGAGACTTTCCCTCTGCTGCCTCGGAGGTTCCATCCCGACCTCCTCATGTCTCTAAAGAATGGACTGTGGTGGGTGGTGCTAAGTCACTCTACTATCTATCTTGATGGACTGAGTAGTGTTGCCCTGCAATTCCTTTCTTGCTATTAGTGGTGTTTAGTGGAGTGCTTTTTGACTAGTTCTCCCCCCCCCCCCCCCCGTTAAGCCATTACTGCGCAAATGCGACAAAGAATCTCGCCTTCAGTACACCAAATATCACAGAAACAAGACTCAAAACTTCTGGAACAACGTAATTTGGAGTGATGAGACAAAAATCTAACTTTTTGGCCACAATCAGTAATGTTACATTTGAAGAGATGTCAACAAGGCCTATGATGAAAGGAACACCATTCTACTGTAAAGCATGGAGGTGGGTAACTGATGAACTGAGAATGTGTGAGCTTCAACGGCTCAGGAAACTTGGTCAAAGTTGAAGGAAAGATGAATGCAGCACGTTATCAGCAAATACTGAAGGCAAAGTTGCACTCATCAGCCAGGAAGCTGCGCATGGGACATACTTAGACGTTCCAACATGACAACAATCCAAAACACAAGGTCAAGTCAGCCTGTCATTAGCTACAGCAGAAGAAAGTGAAAGTTCTGGTTTGGTCATCTCAGTCTCCTGACCTCAATATCATTGAGCCACTCTAGGATCTCAAGCGTGCAGCCCAGGAATTTACAGGAGCTGGAGACTTTTTGCCAAGAAGAATGGGCAGCTTTACCATCTGAGAAAATAAAGAGCCTCATTGACAACTACCAAAAAAGACTTAAAGCTGTCATCAATGTTATAGGGGGCAATACATGGTATTAAGAATTGGGGTATGTAAACTTTTTATCATAGCTTTGGTAGGTAGCTTGTGAGCTATCACGTTTTAGTTAAACAACGCAATTTGTACAAACCTGTATGAATGGTTACCAAGAATTTTGGCTACAAAAGCCAATCCCACAATTGTACCCTGGATTGTGGTCGACTGTCCAACTGCAATATCTCTTGGGGTGCTGGGCTCTACCCCCCAGTCCTCGGACTGGTTTTCACTACTGGGGCACTCTCAGGGTCTCTGCCATGGTGTGTCTGCCTCTGCTGTTGCTGCACCTATGGATCCAGCCATGGATTACTCTTCTACCCTGGCAGCCCTGCGTACCCCTCTCTCTTCTGATTCTTCCGATTCTGCGTGGTCCCACCGTTCCAAACGTCCTAAGCTGGTGGACATTTGGCAGCTTCTTCATACTATGCCCACTAAAATGGACTTGGAGGCCATGATCTGTAGGGTTGAGGAACGACAGGATAAGATCATGTCCGAATTTAAATCTGAGCTTCAATCCTTGTTGATGCAAGTTACCGCTCAACAGCAGGTTATAGATTCCATCAATCTTTGCTTGGCTGCGGTGGAGAAGTCCCTTGCCACCCAACGTTCATTTAATCGCCAAGTGGATGATCAGGAGAATAGAGGCCGCAGAAACAATATTAAGCTCAGGGGCATCCCCAACTCAGTTCCGACTGCTGAGATTCACGCTGTTGCTGCCTCCATTTTTAACACAGTCCTTTCCCGCTCTATGGACACTGAAATAAACATCGACAAAATTCACCGTGTACTCGGCCTCCGACGTGCTGCTACTGCAGAGCCTCATGACATCCTATGTAGAGTGCACTTCTACAGGGAAAGGAGGACATCCTTCAGGCTGCCTGGTGACATGGCCTGGTATCTTTTATGGATAGCCCGATACATTTGCTTCCTGATGTCTCCCGTCGCACACTGGCCATGCGATGCATCCTTAAACAAGCCTGCAGATGATCCTGGACTCTGGATCCACTTAACTCTGGGGTCATCCTTTTCATCTCCAGATCCGCCGCAATGGGGCAGTGTTTACCCTTCATTCTCCCAATCAAATGCCTCTATTAGCGCAGTTTCTGAATCTGCTTGAGCTTCATCTTCCGGACTGGCTGGAGTGTCCACAGCCACCCCCTCCGTCTGTTTCTCGTCTTTCTGCTTCTTCTGGGGGTCTGCCGGCCTCACCGAGTGGATGTACCTTTGCAGGATGTCTCCTCACAAGCTTCCACATGATGTTGGACGTTTTGGGACAATTGTCTTTTCTAGGGCCAGGCTTGCCTACTGGCTCAGCTTGTGCCTTACGTTTGATATGTTTTGCATGTTTTTCTCTTGATTTTGGTTTATGTGTCCTGCCCCGCTGGAGGTTGCTGTGGTCCTTGGTCCGTGGTGCCCCCTGACGGTGTAAACTGCCCTCTCCCTTTCTGGTTTGGAGCTGTCCGTGGTCAGCTGCCCCCTCTTCTTTCCCCCTCAACCTCTGTTTAGTGGCTGTGGTGGTGGGTTGCTCTGATGCTGCATTCTCTCTTGTATTTTCCTGGCCGCGGCGTGGTCTGGCTGATCTGTGCGAGGGGTCTCAGACGTCTTAAAGATAGTTCGGAATGGTCCTTGATGCATGGTTCTGATCTCCTTCTTTTAGTTACTTTATGGTTTTGCTGCCTGGGATTCGGGTAGCGCTATACTGTAGTTCTACCTCCCCCCCAACTAGTTAGGCTTGGCGGCTCTTGGAGCGTATACTGCGGTATACCTCTGACACCTGTGTTAGTGGGTTCCTTCCCACTGTTTTGTGTTGCCCGGTGCAGGGTTAGTTTGGTGCGGATTTGCTAATTTGTCTTGTTGTTCAATTTGTTATCCTTTTCCCTCTTTGTCTCTTTTCCCTTTGCTTCTATCCTTCTTCTCCTCCCTCTACCCCCCTTTTTTTTTTTTTCTTTCTCTCTCTCTCGCCCTCTCTTTTCCTCCCCCCCCCCCCTGTGCAGGAGTCCATCCTCCGACCATGAACCCCATTGCGGGTGTGGTGGATCCCTCATGAAGTTTGAAGAGGCTTGTTTTGGCTCTGATCCCATCAGACACTCCCTTTCTGACTTCTATTCGCTTTTGGTCTCCCCTCCCCCCGGGTTACCGACATTCTGTCTTGGCTGAGTGGGAGTTAGGCTTAAACTTGTCCCTCTCCAACTCGCATTGCACCAGAGTCTTGGAGTTTGCCAATGAAAGCTCATTAGCAAGCATATACCAGGAGGCGGGTTATGAAACCTTGACGCAGTGGTACCATGTTCCGTTGAAGCTACATAAGATTTTCCTGTTCTCCTCCCTTGTCTGCTGACGCTGTGGCTCAGAGGAGGGGACCCTCTTGCATGTTTTTTTGGGAGTGCACTAGGCTTCATGATTGCTGGCTAATCAGGTTTTCCAAGTTTCTCTCCCTTACTTGCCAGCCTTCTTCCTGCTTCACCCTTTGGACCTCCCTCTCCGTTTTGTACCGTAAGCCTTCCCTCCGTCATGTGATCAACGCAGGGCCTGTGTCCCGGCGCTGTGTAAGTCCTCTTACCCCCCTTCCCTTTGCCACTAGATTCATAAAGTGAAGGAATATCAGAGTCATGGATGACCTCACCGCGTCGTTTGGTAGGTAGTTGGTGCTCGGGATTGCCTGCTTCTCACAGGGGCCTCTTCCTTTTTTTTTTTCTCCTCTCTCATTTCTCTCCTCTCTTCTTTCCTCCCCCCTCTTCTTCCGTTAGTCTTCCCTCCCTCCATCTTTCTTCCATATTTTGGAATTTTATTTTTGTTGCCTAGTATTGTCCCATCTTTCTGGACATATCCTACTTGCCTGATTCTGCTTTGCCAATCTGCTTGTTCGGGCCCAGCGTTGTTGTGGTTGTGCCCGTTGTTTGTTTTATGTAACTTTGTGTTTATAAATAAAGAATTTTTAAGAAAAGAAAGCAGTTTTCCACTCATCACCCTCTTTGATTCTAATCACATTATATGCACCTTGCAGGTCTAACTTAGTAAACCAGCGGGCACCCCGAACTTGATTAAACAGATCTGAAATCATTGGCAAAGTGTGCTGAAATTTTACAGTGATTTTATTCTGTAACTGCCGATAGTCTATACACGGTCTCAAGGAAACATCCTTTTTAGCCATACAGTCCTATGAAAAAGTTTGGGCACCCCTATTAATCTTAATCATTTTTAGTTCTAAATATTTTGGTGTTTGTAACAGCCATTTCAGTTTGATATATCTAATAACTGATGGACACAGTAATATTTCAGGATTGAAATGAGGTTTATTGTACTAACAGAAAATGTGCAATATGCATTAAACCAAAATTTGACCGGTGCAAAAGTATGGGCACCTCCAGTGGCGTAACTACCGCCATAGCAGCAGGGATGTCTTCTTGTAGTGACGCCCTCTGGTTCCGTGTCTTCTTCCGTCTTCAAATCCTGCGCCTGCGTAGTAGCGCTTCCCTCTGGAGACAAGAAGACGGAAGAAGACACGGAACCAGGGGCCATCGCTACAAGAAGACAGAAGAGGTAGGCGTGCCTGAAGCTGACGTCGCACCGTGCATCCCCGCCCATGGTGCACGTTCAGGTACGATTAGCATATACAGTTAGGGCCAGAAATATTTGGACAGTGACACAAGTTTTGTTATTTTAGCTGTTTACTAAAACATGTTCAGAAATACAATTATATATATAATATGGGCTGAAAGTGCACACTCTCAGCTGCAATATGAGAGTTTCCACATCCAAATAGGAGAAAGGGTTTAGGAATCATAGCTCTGTAATGCATAGCCTCCTCTTTTTCAAGGGACCAAAAGTAATTGGACAATGGACTCTAAAGGCTGCAATTAACTCTGAAGGCGTCTCCCTCGTAAACCTGTAATCAATGAAGTAGTTAAAAGGTCTGGGGTTGATTCCAGGTGTGTGGTTTTGCATTTGGAAGCTGTTGCTGTGACCAGACAACATGCGGTCAAAGGAACTCTCAATTGAGGTGAAGCAGAACATCCTGAGGCTGAAAAAAAAGAAAAAATCCATCAGAGAGATAGCAGACATGCTTGGAGTAGCAAAATCAACAGTCGGGTACATTCTAAGAAAAAAGGAATTGACTGGTGAGCTTGGGAACTTTCTTTGGTCAAGAAGAACCCGTTCACAACATCAACTGAAGTCCAGAACACTCTCAGTGAAGTAGGTGTATCTGTCTCTAAGTCAACAGTAAAGAGAAGACTCCATGAAAGTAAATACAAAGGGTTCACATCTAGATGCAAACCGTTCATCAATTCCAAAAATAGACAGGCCAGAGTTAAATTTGCTGAAAAACACCTCAAGAAGCCAGCTCAGTTCTGGAAAAGTATTCTATGGACAGATGAGACAAAGATCAACCTGTACCAGAATGATGGGAAGAAAAAAGTTTGGAGAAGAAAGGGAACGGCACATGATCCAAGGCACACCACATCCTCTGTAAAACATGGTGGAGGCAACGTGATGGCATGGGCATGCATGGCTTTCAATGGCACTGGGTCACTTGTGTTTATTGATGACATAACAGCAGACAAGAGTAGCCGGATGAATTCTGAAGTGTACCGGGATATACTTTCAGCCCAGATTCAGCCAAATGCTGCCAAGTTGATCGGACGGCGCTTCATAGTACAGATGGACAATAACCCCAAGCATACAGCCAAAGCTACCCAGGAGTTCATGAGTGCAAAAAAGTGGAACATTCTGCAATGGCCAAGTCAATCACCAGATCTTAACCCAATTGAGCATGCATTTGACATGCTCAAATCCAGACTTAAGGCGGAAAGACCCACAAACAAGCAAGACCTGAAGGCTGCGGCTGTAAAGGCCTGGCAAAGCATTAAGAAGGAGGAAACCCAGCGTTTGGTGATGTCCATGGGTTCCAGACTTAAGGCAGTGATTGCCTCCAAAGGATTCGCAACAAAATATTGAAAATAAAAATATTTTGTTTGGGTTATGTTTATTTGTCCAATTACTTTTGAGCTCCTAAAATGTGGAGTGTTTGTAAAGAAATGTGTACAATTCCTACATTTTCTATCAGATATTTTTGTTCAACCCTTCAAATTAAACGTTACAATCTGCACTTGAATTCTGTTGTAGAGGTTTCATTTCAAACCCAATGTGGTGGCATGCAGAGCCCAACTCGCGAAAATTGTGTCACTGTCCAAACATTTCTGGCCCTAACTGTATGTATTAATGCTTTTATTTAAAAACAGGACCGGGGTTTAATATAACATTTACAGTGCCTGAATAGTCTTTTTAAAGGTTATTTATGCACGTGTGGGGCTCTATTAGCATAATTTTGCTGATAGAGCCCCTTTAAATGACCTGGATCTCCACAGTATAAGCACATTTTATTTTTGTGCCAATCCATCTGCTGATCAGGAGTTTTGAAATGATCAATTTGCATGTGCTCAGGAAAATCATTATCTATGGAAGGAAACACCAAATTGTTTTTCCTCTGGCATAGTCGGCGGCAGGGCCGGCTTCAGGTGTTTATGGGTCCTTGGGCGACAAAGCCTCAGTGGGCCCCCTTGTGGAGCAAAATTCCATGCACACAGTATTATTTCCCACTGTGGACACCCATAAACAATTATTATACTCTGGGGCAGTGCCGGATTTACCAATAGGCTAACTAGGCCTCAGCCTAGGGCCTCAAGATCAAGAGGGGCCTACATTAAAATTGTTAGCAAAATTAAAATGACATTATTCTAACAGTGAACACTAAAACACAGCCGAAAATAAGGAGAAATTCTACGCATATGACTAATAAACAAACATAAAAATTTATTGGTTAAGATTGTGGCGGAGCTACCACCAGAGGGCAGCAACAACTTGCTCAAGACATACAAAAACCGGAAGCTGACGTAAGTCACTCTCTCTTCTACTTTGTATTTGACGCGGTAAGGAGCAACGAAGGATCGCGCTCTCGACAATAAAGTATTTGTTCAGCTAATCTAAGAATGAGTAAAAGATTTGAAAGTGGCGCTTGCAAACGCCAGAAAAAGAAGCTACAAGAGTATGAGGGAAAGAAGCTAACGCCGATTACTGCTTACATGCATGTGCCAACTAGTACTACTCTATTGGAAGCAATGCAGCACGTTGTATGTGTGGACACGGCTGTTGCACCAATTCAAAGTGAAAATATGGAACTAATTCAAGAGCAACTTACTGAACACGAATATACAAACGAGCCACAAGAAAATAATACGAATATTCAGAATTTTTTTCAGACAACTAATGAGAAACACCATGTTCAAGATGTTGCAATTTTTTTTTTTTATTTATTATCTGTGTCACATTTTTTATAAATCTGGCACTGCTCTGGGGTCTTTTCAGACCCCAGAGTATAATAATCAGAGACCCAGGGGAATAAAAACATAAAAAAAACCCCACTGTTACCTGTCCCCCAGCTCCGCTGCAGTCCTCCGCTGTCGGCCTTCTTCAATGATGTCAGATGTCACATGACCCGGGACGCAGGCCGGGTTCATGTGACGTCAGACAAGTAGGCCGAAGCCTGCCCGGAGAGGTAAGTAACACAGTTTTTTATGTTTCTTACATCTCCCGGGCCTCCGGTCATTATACTCGGGGGGTCATGCAAAGACCCCCCCCCCCCCCCCCCCCCGAGTATAATAATAGTCTTTGTGGGGCCCGCGGTGTCACTTACCGATCCCGGCCCAGCCAGGATCGGTAAGTAAATAGTGCCTGTTACCGGTTGGTGATGGCCTATTAAGAAAAAAACGCAGCGGTAGCGGCTGTCACCAGGCCCCCTAATGTCCCGGGGCCCGTGGCAGCTGCCTTCGCTGCTTTCACGGTAGTTACATCACTGCACAGAACGCTGCACCTGCATTGCCTTGTGCTGACGCTGGCCCTGGTCGGCGGTGTACCTGTATGGCTAAAGACATAGACTTATTAAACGATTGAGGCTTAGAAAACCCCGACATGAAATCCTTTACTGGGTCATATAAACCTTTCCGGAAAATGGCTGCCAGCGATGAGTCATTCCAAGTAGTCTGAACAGCCCATTTTATAAATTTCGGACAATATAACTCCACATTATCAGAAGCCTACTGTAAATTAATGATAGCATGCTCAGCAACACGTTTAGCATTAGGTTCATAATAAACCAATCCAAAACTCTCAAAAAATGAATCAGGATTTAGCAAAGCAGGGTCATTTGGAAGCAAAGAATACGCCCATTGCTGGGCATCCCCTCGCAACAAAGAGATGATGACCTGAACCGGTTGAGGTGTTCCAATAGATTGAGTTTTAACCAAAAAATAAGTCCAAAAGCTATTTTTGAAGCTTTCAAACATAGTATAATCTCCTGAAAAACAGTCAGGTAACGCAGTCTCAAGAACTTTTATTTGCTGACCTAATTCCTGAGTTTAGAGTCAGTCTCTTCAACTGCTCAATCAAAGAACTAATAGCTTCATCCATTTCAGAAAAATTTTGAAGGATCTCACTACCAAAAAAAAAAAAAAACATTCTAATGAAAAAGGTTAGCTCAATATTTTATGGCCAGTCTTACTATTATGGTCTGGGGATCTTTGACCATGGACTGGTCCCTGACTGATAACCTCTCTTTCAAGTGTAAGGAAATACACAAAAGAAAAACAAAAACAAGAGTATAAGCGGTTTGGAATATCTTGTGTGTGATACTCCTAATCCCTGCCTTGCACACTAGAAGTAGTCGTGGGCCCGACTAACAAACTTGAGTGGGCGCGAACACAGCCGGAGAAATAACTCACCTACAAGTGAAACAGAAAACCTGATTTGCTTCACATTTACAAAGGAGAGGTAAGATATAAAAAAATTCCCCACAGGTGTCCGACTGGACTAACGGGGAATATGGGGAGCACAAAGTATAGAACAGAAAATAATCGTGAAACACAGAAAACTGACACTATGCAAAGGGATAGGAAAAACAGAACTTAGTATCACACACCAAAACCCTACAAAAAGTCCGAACATCCAGACAGAAAAAAAATGCTAGGGTTCACTGCACTTTCAACAACTATGCTTGGATCAATAAGCTCAATACTTAGCAAATATCCAGATGGTATACAAAGGCAGCAAGGAAGGCTGAATGGGCCAGGACTCAGACACAGAAGAGATAGCAGCTTCAGGCAGACAGACCATATCTGGAACACAAGAAACTTAAGTTTAAGACCGGCCACTGACAGCATGCAAAGCAGAGTTTAAATAGCCAGAAACAGAAGTATTCAAAAGGCCAATTGGATATCAGAACTCAGAACCACCCACAACCTGAATAGAGTCCTAGCACAGCAAAGAAACTTAACCCCTTCAGAGGTCAAGACACGTTAAAGCAAAGATTAGTGGTGCAGCTCATCGCACGATGCATGCAAGAGTGCAACCGCAGAGGCCGCATGCCCAGTGTGAACATTCCCCTGCTATGCATCAGACAATTCACGTTCAATTCACGAATGCAGTTCAGGCACTCCATGCCTGAACCTAACAGGCTGAGATAGCGAAGACTGGGTCATAAAGGCTAGAAGGGATGCAGAAGAGGACAATTTGACCAGATGTGTAGCATTGTTCCCCCATCGGCACCACATCTCCACCAGAGATCAGTCACCAGTCGACATGTCAGAAAAATCCTTGACAGGCTGGAATGCACATCACAACCACTGGGTGGCCACAAATGCACACATTGTTGAGGATTTATCATAAATATTCTACCAGTTTGTGGCAGAAAATGTCTGATAAAAGTCACATTTTTGTCACATTGCCCTATTTGCATGAAAAATTGAGACTTTCATCTCTTTTGCTGCCTGTCACACCTTGGGGCAGGACTGATTTAAAATTATTTGCACCAGAAAAATGCTGAAAATAACAACTGTAAGATGAATAGGCCCCTATATACCTGGAGACATGTATCAAGAATCAAAGAAGCTTTATTGACACGTGAAAATTGATATTTGGAATTGCCAAAGCAAGTAAAGTGTGTGTGTGGGGGGGGAGTTGAGGTTGGAGGGGAGAATGGTGGGTATGGGAGGGGGGGGGAGATTTGGGGTATAATAGTCTTTGGGGTCTTATCTTCTCCTTAGTTGGTGGCAGGTGGACACATATTGGGCAGCGATCTCCACAGTCGACTTCTCTTCTCCCAGTAGGATGTAGAATTTCCTCTTCTCATCATCCAATCAGATTAAAAGGTCAGAGGAGCTTTATTGGTGCCAGAGGGAATGGTTGGTATAGCGGGGGTTGGGTAGTGTGGAGGTGGGTAATTAGAGGGGGCAGAAATGTCTGGCGGAATGGGTGATTAGAGGTTATAACAGTCCATGGGGTTTAATCTTCCCCTCAGTTGGTGGCAGATGGACACATATTGGGCAGCGATCTCCACAGTGGACTCCTCTTCTCCCAGTAGGATGTAGACGGGCCGCCGATAGGCCAGTATTACTGCTACTGGCATCAGGGGCCCGGCCAAATTGAAAAATGGGGGGCGCCACCGTGTGCCGGCCCCCTGGCGCCCGCAGCAGTCGTGTGTCCGATTTCAACTCAGATCTGCGTCCAGAGGACGCAGATCTGAGTTGGACACATACGCGGCTACAGCAAGGAGCTGACAGAGGTCAGCTCCTTTCTTCGCTGCTGCACGCCGGCTACTGCTGCTGCCGCTGCACACCGGCTGTGTAGACGCGATGTGATGACGTCACATCGTGTCTACAACTATGCCCGAGTGAGAGAAAAGGCGCGCAGATAGCAGCGGGGGAACGAGGAAAAGGTAAGTTTAATGTGTACACTGAGGTGGAACGTGAAACGGGGCAGATGAAGGAGAGGACGGCATGACACTGAGGGCAGAGATGTGGGGACATGACACTGGGGGCAGAGATGGAGAGGACGGCATGACACTGGGGGCAGAGATGGAGAGGACGGCATGACACTGGGGGCAGAGATTGAGAGGACGGTATGACACTGGGGGCAGAGATGTGGGGACATGAATATGGGGGCAGAGATGGAGAGGACGGCATGACACTGGGGGCAGAGATGGAGGGACATGAATATGGGGGCAGAGATGGAGGGACATGAATCTGGGGGCAGAGATGTGGAGACATGAATCTGGGGACAAAGATGGAGCGCACATGAATCTGGGGGCAGAGATGGAGAGGACAGCATGAAAAATCTGCAGGACCTAGTTAGAGGAATCCGCAATCACAAAGAGGATGAGGTGAGAGGCTGGCAGGTGGGGGTGTGCAGGGATGATGGGGTGTTGTGGGACCGGGGGACTGTGCTGGGGGGCGTGAGTACAGGGGGCAGGGAGTGCGATATGGATCGGTGCAGACTGCCCTGCTGGAGATGTAGGTTACCTGACAGTCATCTGAGCAGTGGGTGGGAGGGGGCTCTGACACCTGGGACATGAAACTGGGGGCAGAGATGGGGGACATGAATCTGGGGGCAGAGATGGAGGGGGGACATGAATCTGGGGGAAGAGATGGCGGACATGAATCTGGGGGCAGAGATGGAGAGGACATGAATCTGGGGGCAGAGATGGGGGGGACATGAATCTGGGGGAAGAGATGGAGAGGACATGAATCTGGGGGCAGAGATGGAGGGGACATAAATCTGGGGGCAGAGATGGAGGGACATGAATCTGGGGGCAGAGATGGAGGGGGGACAAGAATCTGTGGACAGAGATGGAGGACATGAATCTGGGGACAGAGATGGAGGGACATGAATCTGGGGGCAGAGATGGAGAGGACATGAATCTGGGGGCAGAGATGGAGGACATGAATCTGGGGACAGAGATGTAGGGACATGAAACTGGGGGCAGAGATGGGGACATGAATCTGGGGGCAGAGATGGAGGGGGGACATGAATCTGGGGGAAGAGATGGGGGACATGAATCTGGGGGCAGAGATGGGGGACATGAATCTGGGGAAAGAGATGAAGGGACATGAAACTGGGGGCAGAGAAGGGGAGCATGAATCTGGGGGCAGAGATGGAGGACATGAATCTGGGGACAGAGATGGAGGGACATGAAACTGGGGGCAGAGATGGGGGACATGAATCTGGGGGCAGAGATGGAGGGGGGACATGAATCTGGGGGAAGAGATGGCGGACATGAATCTGGGGGCAGAGATGGAGAGGACATGAATCTGGGGGCAGAGATGGGGGGGACATGAATCTGGGGGAAGAGATGGAGAGGACATGAATCTGGGGGCAGAGATGGAGGGGACATAAATCTGGGGGCAGAGATGGAGGGACATGAATCTGGGGGCAGAGATGGAGGGGGGACAAGAATCTGTGGACAGAGATGGAGGACATGAATCTGGGGACAGAGATGGAGGGACATGAATCTGGGGGCAGAGATGGAGAGGACATGAATCTGGGGGCAGAGATGGAGGACATGAATCTGGGGACAGAGATGTAGGGACATGAAACTGGGGGCAGAGATGGGGACATGAATCTGGGGGCAGAGATGGAGGGGGGACATGAATCTGGGGGAAGAGATGGGGGACATGAATCTGGGGGCAGAGATGGGGGACATGAATCTGGGGAAAGAGATGAAGGGACATGAAACTGGGGGCAGAGAAGGGGAGCATGAATCTGGGGGCAGAGATGGGGGGACATGAATCTGGGGGCAGAGATGGAGGACATGAATCTGGGGACAGAGATGGAGGGACATGAAACTGGGGGCAGAGATGGGGGACATGAATCTGGGGGCAGAGATGGAGGGGGGACATGAATCTGGGGGAAGAGATGGCGGACATGAATCTGGGGGCAGAGATGGAGAGGACATGAATCTGGGGGCAGAGATGGGGGGGACATGAATCTGGGGGAAGAGATGGAGAGGACATGAATCTGGGGGCAGAGATGGAGGGGACATAAATCTGGGGGCAGAGATGGAGGGACATGATTCTGGGGGCAGAGATGGAGGGGGGACAAGAATCTGTGGACAGAGATGGAGGACATGAATCTGGGGACAGAGATGGAGGGACATGAATCTGGGGGCAGAGATGGAGAGGACATGAATCTGGGGGCAGAGATGGAGGACATGAATCTGGGGACAGAGATGTAGGGACATGAAACTGGGGGAAGAGATGGGGACATGAATCTGGGGGCAGAGATGGAGGGGGGACATGAATCTGGGGGAAGAGATGGGGGACATGAATCTGGGGGCAGAGATGGGGACATGAACCTGGGGAAAGAGATCAAGGGACATGAAACTGGGGGCAGAGAAGGGGAGCATGAATCTGGGGGCAGAGATGGGGGGACATGAATCTGGGGGCAGAGATGGAGGACATGAATCTGGGGACAGAGATGGAGGGACATGAAACTGGGGGCAGAGATGGGGGACATGAATATGGGGGCAGAGATGGAGGGACATGAATCTGGGGGCAGAGATGGAGAGGACATGAATCTGGGGGCAGAGATGGAGAGGACATGAATCTGGGGGCAGAGATGGAGGGGACATGAATCTGGGGGCAGAGATGGAGGGACATGAAACTGGGGGCAGAGATGGAGGGGACATGAAACTGGGGGCAGATGAAGGGTGTATATGAAACTGGGGGAGAGATAGAGGGGGGACATACAATTTACGGGTGACTGTAGGAGGATTATACTGTGTGCGGGCACATGAAAAATTAATGAGAATGTGTGGGGTCAACACAAAAGTGGGTGGGGCTAAATTTGACGCGGTGCGCGCCACACGTTTTGTCCCTCTTTCGGTTCTTCAAAAGTTGGGAGGTACGGTTTCAGTGTTGGACTTTAACCAGTTTGATACTGTGGACAGGTCATCATTATCACATATCTTCAGATCAGGGGCATAACTTGAGGGGGTGCAGGTGCACTGTGGCCCAGGAGCCTTAAGGGGCCATAAGCACTGCCATCAGTATTGAGATTGTAGCTTCCCTCTTGCCCACAAGCCAAGGAGACCCACAGATTACCCTGACCACACTAAGGTTGATCAAGAATTCGCTGTAGGGATGAGGTAGGGGCCCCGGACAAAAGATTGTACTGGGGCCCACAAGACATTAGTTACACCTCTGCTTCAGACCCTTTACAAGCCCTTTGATATTTCCCATTCCTTTTGAAGTCACTATTTACTTTGGTTAAGCCTTGTAATACGTTCTCTTACATTCTTGATATATATATATATATATATATATATATATATATATGGTAGTATATTTAGGGAATTGTTCTTGGTAATTTGCATGACGTTTAGCTATGATAACATTCTTCCCTACAACAATATAACAGCTGGAGAATCCGTCTACGTACAACAAAGATTGATATACGTGGAAAAACGAATCACGAGGGGGTTAACCGGCTCACCACAGTCCTCTTCCTCTATAACATGGAAGTAGTAATACACCCAGCGCACTCCGCCCTCTCCCCTCCAGTCAGCAGCCCCTCTACACTGAGGAACAGAGGCCGCACGTCACCGCTGCGGATACTCCCTGCGAGGGCGTGGCTACAGCTGTCTACCCCTGCAGCTAACCCCGCCCTTCTCTCCATCTGTCACGTGTGATCAGAGGGCGGGGAGTAGAGTCAGCTGAGCCGCGGCCATTTTGTGTGTCTGTGTCCGGTGACGGGAGAGTCCGGTGGGGCCCGAACCAGTGCACGGACATGGCGCTCCGTATGGTAAAGGGCAGTATCGACCGCATGTTCGATAAAAATCTGCAGGACCTAGTTAGAGGAATCCGCAATCACAAAGAGGATGAGGTGAGAGGCTGGCAGGTGGGGGTGTGCAGGGATGATGGGGTGTTGTGGGACCGGGGGACTGTGCTGGGGGGCGTGAGTACAGGGGGCAAGGAGTGCGATATGGATCGGTGCAGACTGCCCTGCTGGAGATGTAGGTTACCTGACAGTCATCTGAGCAGTGGGTGGGAGGGGGCTCTGACACCTGGTAAGGTGGCGGCATTGGGTGCCATTTACATGAGATGGTTTAGTTGGCATCTGCTTAGCACCACAGTAAATGGCTGGCTGTGGGTGAGGGGGGCTTCCTATCTGCTGGACGTATGATGTGGCAGAAATGGTGGCAATGAATGAAGTGGTGACTTGTCTGCCTCCACATCATGTGACAGGTCCATGCCCATGCTGCCAGGGGGTATACATGGTGTGGTACATTGTCAATGCTATGAGAACTTTCCATTATGGAATAGTGATTATTATCTGTCTACTTCATTGGGTGGTTTCCGGGATGAAGATGTCTTTTAGGATAGGCCGCCTGTATGCGAGGAGTCTGATGTAGTAGCTCACTGAAGGAGTTGTTCTCGGCTGATCACTGTGGACATTATGCACTTTACCTTCATGCTACACACATGAGCTAGGTTCACGCTAGTGCTTGGGTCCGCATGGGGACCTGAAAGACAGGGACCCTGTCCACTTGAAGACTAGACTATAATGGAATTGGTTGAGTTTATGTAAATTTTATACTGAAACCAACAGAGAGAAAAGTCCCTCTTGCAGGACTTTTCTCTGCCAATTTTAGGCAGAATCTGCGGTGGAGAATCTAGCTCAGATGTGAACCTAATCTTAGTTGTGGTGGTGCCGCCATATAGCATCTCATTCAAGTAAATGGAAGAAAGCCCCTGCACTGCTGATAGTAAGTGGGTAGTATGCAGGTAAATGTAAGGAGTGTGCTGCACTTGGCTGAGCACCTTGGAGGAGTCAGACTCTCTACAGTCTAATGCCTAACCTAGGATCGGATCTGTATTCTGACTATAGACTTTTTTGGAAGAACATCTTAAAGGGGTTGTCCAAATTTTTTTCTTTTTTTTTTTTGTGCAAGGGGGCCAGTCCAGGTTAAAAAAATAAAATAAAATAACATCAGAACCCCCCATACTTCCTAATTCTCCAGTCTTTCCCACTGTGGTCTGGTTCTGCTGCTCCACGGTTTTGTTTTGGCGGAAGTCCCTACCAAGTCTAATCAGTGGCCTAAGGTTTGGATACGGGATGTCGCAGGTGCAGAGACAGAAGGTGTCATGGCTGTGATTGGCCACAGCCTGTTTGACCAAACAGCCAACGCTCCTGGCAGCACCTGCCGGCTGGATCCATGCTGCACTTTATTTTAATTATTTCGTTCTAGGCTACCAAACTGTATTGACCTACATTGAGGTCTACAGCAGTCTTGGCTAGTTCCTGCCATGGCTACAATTAGTAGAACACATTGATTGCTACGGTCAAGTACGCACTTTTCATATTCCTCAAAAAAGAGTATTCTGAAACCAATCCTTCTACGTATTTCGTGGTTGTTCACTATTTTATGTAGATTGTGAGCCCCACATAGAGCTCATGATGTACTTTTTTTTTTTTCCTATCAGTATGTATTTTTTGGAATATGGGATGGAAATGCATGCAAACACAAGGAGAACATACAAACTCCTTGCAGATGGTTTTTTGCCCTTGGCGGGATTTGAACGCCAGCGCTGCAAGGCTGCAGTGCTAACCACTGAGCCACAGTGTGGCCCCTGTGGTTGCTCACTTATTTGAATAGCTAGTGTCTAACGTTATATTGGGACTCTGGAGTCAGGCTAAACCACCATCTCTGACTCTATTAATAAGTGGGATAAAATATTTAACAAGCTATGCATGTACCGGTAATGTAATTATTATAATTGTATATTATAATTTTAACTTTTTTTTTTTTGTCTCTGAAAGTGGCCCTAAGTCAGACTTTGGCTCCACAGCCATGCTTTCATGTACCCCCTGAAAATGTATAAGAAGTGAGTAGGTGTTTGTGAAGTCAAACCCATGATGATCAGCTGATCCTCAGACTGGCTTTAGTATGAATGAGATAATGCATTTCAGATTGGAGTGACCATCCTTTCATACTGCTAGCATCTCTTTCAATCATTGCTTCAATGTGCCATTGCTTCCCATAATGTTAAGGTGACCATACAGCTCCAACAGTCATTCCTTCCAACCTTGTTTATACACTTGCATTCTCACAATTCATCATGGGCGTAATGCACCCCTGTGTCCAATATTGGTGGAGGTCTGACCGCTCAGATAAATGGGTAAAGGACAAATAATTTGTGGCATAGGTAGTACAATGTATTGTGTAAGTATCACTGATAGTATACTTGCATAGTCTTGTCTTGTATTAGGCATATTTCCCACCACCCAATGATTGTAAGGCCAGGGCCCTTGATAGTATAATGACTGTACGTAGCCAAAACTAATGGCACTGATAACTATGGAACGGGTGAAGATACAGACAAAACTTTGTAATGGTATGTAACAATGATGGGGAACTGATGACGCATGTGACATGCCAAGACACTTTAGGAGACTCAAATCGGCAGGTACTTATAGTGTTATTACAATGAGCACTTTCTGATATTTTTACTCACTTGTCCATGCTCTAGTCCTTGCTGACTAGAGATGAGCGAGTACTGTTCGGATCAGCCGATCCAAACAGCACGCTCGCATAGAAATGAATGGACGTAGCCGGCATGCGGGGGGTTAAGCGGCCGGCCGCCGTCAAAGCGGAAGTACCAGGTGCATCCATTCATTTCTATGGAGCGTGCTGTTCGGAACGGCTGATCAGCACGCTCCATAGAAATGAATGGCTGCACCTGGTACTTCTGCTTTCACGGCGGCCGGCCGCTTAACCCCCCGCATGCCGGCTACGTCCATTCATTTCTATGCGAGCGTGCTTTTCGGATCAGCTGATCCGAACAGTACTCGCTCATCTCTATTGCTGACTTTTCTAGGCAGCACTACAATGACGTCATGAAACAGAAGAACGCCGGGACGCTATATGTAGTGTCCCGGCGTTCTTCTGCTGGAGGCTGCAGGACTGGAGCATGGATATGTGAGTAAAAAGTATTGGCCACTGTGTGTGTGTGGGTGTGTGTGTGTGGGTGTGTGGTAAAGAGGCGTCCTATATCGTGGGGGGGTTGCGTAGTTAAGGGCTGGCAAATACTGTTGGGTCTTTGAAAAAAATAAAAAGTTATATTCCTTATCATGAGCCAGAAATATAAATGCATATATCAAAAATATAACTATTTTTGAATTTTCATACCCCGAGCTCAAAAGGTTAGCCTTCACTGGTATATAATGTTCCCATTCATAGAGGTTGTGGCTAAGGCCCCACACTGTGGAAATGCAACATTTTATGTTGCAGATTTTGTTTCGTTTTTTGAGCCACAAAACTTGAAAAGGAATTAAATATACAAAGTAAGCAGTTATACGTTTCCCTTCCGTTAAATTAACATCTGACTTTTGCTGAAAAAATGACAGCAAAATCTGCAACAAAAAAGCTGCGTTTCTGCAACATGGGGCCTTAGCCTAAGCGGATTACATAGGACTGTATGGTCAGGCGTTTTTTGGAGGAGGATTTTGAGGCAGATTCCGCCTCAAAATCCTCAACCAAAAAACTCCATGTGAACTCAGCCTTGGATGCATTCACACGGAGGAAAATGGTGATGAATTTGGTGTGGAATTTCAGCGCTGAAAAAAAACCTCCCATTGACTTCAATGGGTTCCTGTTTCTGCTAGCAGAAAAAAGGAACCCATTGAAGTCAATGGGAGGCTTTTTTTTTTTTTTTCAGCGCTGAAATTCTACACCAAATTCATCACCATTTTCCTCTGTGTGAATGCATCCAAGGCTGAGTTCACATGGAGTTTTTTGGTTGAGGATTTTGAGGCGGAATCTGCCTCAAAATCCTCCTCCAAAAAACGCCTGACCATACAGTCCTATGTAATCCGCTTGTAATTTTTTTTCCGCTAGTGGAAAATAGAAGCGACATGTCCATGTCTTTTTTTTTTTTTTTGCAGATTTTTCTGCGGTTTTTTGAGCCAAAGCCAAGAGTGGATTGAGCAGAAGGGAGAAATATAAGAATTTCCTATATATTTCCATTCCTTTTGTAGCCATTCTCATGGCTCAAAAAACCTCAACAAAAAAAGCTGCGTTTCTGCAGTGTGGAGCCTTAGCCCTAATCAGTGTGAGAGCATTGACAGACTGAGGAATGAATGCTGGTTTAGCCCCATCAGGTGCCTCATGTAGTAGCATTCTATGAGAAGTTTATCTTCAAGGTGTTAGATCATGGACCCATGTGAAAGGTGCACTATATGGAGAAAAGTCTTGGTACACATCTTTTAATCATTGTATTCAGGTGTTTCCTTCAGTCGTATTGCCAATACTTGTGAAAGAGTAAGCCGTTCTAAACAGCTCAATGAATTCCAGTGTGGCATTGTAGTGGGATGCCACCATTGCAACACATCTGCTACCTGCCTGACTGCATTGTGCCAGATGTAAATTCTGGTAGCATAATGCCATGGGGTTATTTTTCAGGGGGTTGGTCTAGGCGCCGTAATTTCAGGGAAGGGGTTATCTGTGACTAAAATACTTGTTACTTGAGTGAATAAACATAACTAAGTACTTTTTTGTGTATTTGGACCATTTTACCATTCCTTGTATTTTTAGATTCATGCAATACTTCTTGGTTTACACATGCTAGTTGTGGGGGTGTCAGTGCTTTTTCCATCATCCACTCGCTGCACCTCGGAGCAGTTTTTCCTTCCCGCCCAGTACACCCTCCGATGTGCAGTACTCTCCCTGTCTTGCTACTTGCAGTGGCTTACAGTCAATTGCAAATGCTCTGGCTCTGCCTGCTGCTTCCTTTTAGCTGTGAACGATGGTGGTAGCGTCCTTGCCATCTGTAGGCAAATCTGTAAAATTAGGCCTGGTTCAATACGCATGCTAATTTGCATATCCATTAAAAGATAATTCCCTCTGCATGGCCACAGTGGTATTTTTATGCATTTATTAAACTCCCCTACATGTCATTAGGATAGGTGTGGCCTTGATAGTTGCTGTTGGTATTAAAAGGAGTCTATCCGCATCCTGTGTTGGCCACAATTTTTCTTCTGGTCGGGCGTATTCACATTATGCTCGCTGTGTCTGTTTGTGTATATGCTGGGAAGGCCTAGTTTATCTTCCAAATTCATCCATTCGATCTCTGCATTTCTCTGGTCATAAAGTTTTTATGAATGTCCAACTTTAAGCATGTCAGTACTAGAGATGAGCGAGTACTGTTCGGATCAGCCGATCCGAACAGCACGCTCGCATAGAAATAAATGGACGTAGCCGGCACGCGGGGGGTTAAGTGGCCGGCCGCCGTCAAAGCGGAAGTACCAGGTGCATCCATTCATTTCTATGGAGCGTGCTGTTCGGATCGGCTGATCCAAACAGTAGTCGCTTGTCTTTAGTCAGTACCTATTTTAAAGGGTTGATCAAGGTTTTTTTTTTTTTTTTTTTTTTGTCACAACCTATATAGTTGCATTACTGGTGCCCAACCACTATATACAGGGATTGGCCTTAAAAACCAAAATTCTGGACACTGCCCCCCCCCCCCAATTGTCATGCCTGGAGGCATTACTTAATAGTAGTGTCTAAACCTGTGGTTATGTAATTTTCTTTTCGGCAGGAAATTTGAGGAATCTTTAATATACAAAAGCCCTTTGTTTAAAGTCACATTTAGTTGATGAATAATCCATTGATTGCTCTTTGTAGTAATATACAAGTAATAATGGGGCACAAGTTTTTCCTTTTTTTCATTTTAACTATGTACTAAACCTCTTGAGCTTTGTTAGGTTGGGTGACTTGAATTAGTTGTGTATGCTGCTATAACTTCAGAAGCCAGTTAGATCACACCAGGCGCTTGGAGTTTGATTTCTTTTTTGGGCCATATTTCTAGGAGCCAACTCAAACACTCCACATCCTGGCAATAAATAGCTGACAATCAACCTATCCTATGAAAACTTTAGAACTATAGTGTGTTGGTAAGTCTTCTGGAAAGCCTCCTTTCCCAGCTGTATCTCCATTGTCACTTTAAGGGCCCGTGCACACGGAGTTAACTTGAGCGCATTTTAGCATAATACATGTGTATAGTTGTTCTAGTTTTACTGTAGCCAATAGCCTTTTGGCAGTACTTTTTTTCATTTCTGATGCAAGAGATCTACAATACTGATCGTCTGCCTCTCCTCCCCTATCCATTATTACTACTACTGGTTTCGCTATCACTGAGGGATGCTTCAACGGAACAAAGAATGTATGTGGAAGAAAAAAATACTGCTAAAACTTAGCTTTTAATATGATGTCTAAATAGACAAACCTACCCATATATAAAATATAGGAAGAATACTTCACCCAGAATATACCTGGTAAAGAGTAGTCAGTACTCATTAGTCTTAGCCTCAGGTACTCTGTAGACTCTACAAAGTACATCCACACACTGCTAGACTCTCTACACAGTGTAGAGAGTCTAGCAGTGTGTGGATGTATATACCACATTTCAGTATTAATTGAATGTTCTTGCTTATGTATGGCTGTTCAGAGCTCGATATAGTGTCCAAATAGTTTCTTGCCTAGTGGTAATCTGGCAGAATCCCACTGTGACAGTATATCTGTTTAGGTAATGGACCTCCATTGTGTCATAAATATTACGATATAACCTGCCCACAAGAGCTTAAATAGTTCACTCAATGAACTTCTAAACCTACAGCCAGATCACTAAGTTACTATGTTTGATACTACCATGGGCAGTCAAATAGCGTCTTTATTTGTGAACTTACTCCTAGGTTGGTGGGAATAGTGTTTTGTTTTCTGCTAAGATGCGAATAACTGGACATTGTTAGTGGTCCCATGGCTTAGAGACATCGTGGATTTCCTAGTCTTCTGGTCTGATACCATACACCGATTCTGGGCGTTTGTGTATTAACAATAATATCAAAGCTGGGCGATTAATCTAAAAATTACTGAAACAGAGCGATCAGGATAAGGCAGGGTTCACACTACCTTTGAATTCTGTTGTGAAGGTGTCATGGATCATAACAGACATTAATGGACACTAACTGATGTTAATGTGTCTGTTTTTTTAATTTTTTTTTAGCTCATCCATTTAAAGGATCAATTAAAAAGAACTGGACACTCTGACAGTAACTGATACTGACGCTGGGTTCACACCAGGGCCGGTCTCTGTTCTCAGGTTTCCGTCTTCAGCCGTGAGCGCCTGTGAGCGTTTTGTGCTCTCCATGATGAAACCGTTTTTTTTTTTTTTCCAAACGGGACACAAAGTCCTGCATGTCCAACTTTGTGTCTGGTTAAAAAAAAACTGGTTTCGCCGCGGAGAGCAGAAAACGCTCACCGGTGCTCACGGGCGGACATTTTTCAAACCCATTCATTTGAATGGGCTTGAAAAATTACAGCAGGTTTCAGTCTCCTGCCCAGTTTCGGGCAGTAAACGGAAACATGAAAGCGGAGACCCGGGGTGCAGATGTGAATGAGCCCTAACTAATGCTAGTGTCCTTTTTTTTTTTTAGTTTTTTTTTTCTGCTTTGAGCATGTGCAGAAAACAACGGACACAAAATAACGGACAGTAGCTGCTGGTCTCTTCTGACAGTGTGATGCTGTCCAGAGGGTTTTAGGCTTTGGTATTTTATACTGCTCCGGCATGGCTCCCTTCTCTCTTTGGCGCTGCTGTCTGACTGACGTGTGCATTGGGCCTTAAAGCATAACTTTCCTATTAAAAGGCAGTGAACAGATGGCGAAGGAGACACCTAGTGGTAGTAACTGTTAGGATAAGGCCCCACATAGCAGGCTGCAGCAATAAAGCGTTTTGGGAAATATTGTGTCGGATTTTCAGAGAAAGGCCGCAGAGGTTTCCTTTGCTGACTTTTTTTCTATCTCACCTATAGGGAATCTGCCATCGTATCCATAGGTATAATTGACGCTGGGTTCACACCAGCGTCCGGTCTCTGTTCTGAGGTTTCCGTCTTCTGCATGCATGCAGAACACGGAAACCTGTCAGACCGGGTCCTGCCGTGAGCGTTTTGAGCTCTCCACGGCGAAACCGGTTTTTTAAACTGGACGCATAGTCTTGCATGTCCGACTTTGTGTCCGGGTAAAAAAAAAACAGTTTCGCCACGGAGAGCTCAAAATGCACACTGGCGCTCACGGCCGGACACTTTACAAACCCATTCATTTGAATGGGTTTGAAAAATGCCGGCAGGTTTCCGTCTCCTGTCCAGTTTCGGGCAGGAAACGGAAACCTGAAAGCGGAGACCCCGGGCGTGGTTGTGAACGAGCCCTGACATGCTGTGATTAGAGCTGAGTGAACACTGTTCAGATCAGCCGATCCGAACAGCACGCACCCAGAGAAATGAATAGCAGCACCTGTGACGCCGGCAAAGTCAGCGTCACAGGTGCTCCCATTCATTTCTATCGGTGCGTGCTGTTCGGATCGGCTGATCCGAACAGTGTTCGCTCATCTCTAGCTGTGATTTCCAAAATTGCAACAGTTTTGGAAATAGCGTCTTCACTGCTTGTATTTTTCTGCGATGTGCTTATAGTATTCGCTAGCATGACATCCACCTTGCAGTGAGTGTAAAACACCATAGCCAAACTGCAGCGTTTATGCCATGTGGGGCCCCGGCCTTAGAGAAGCTTTTTAGTTAGAAAAATTTTAACTTTTTTTTATAATAATAAAGTGCATTTCGTTTTGGTCCAGAATCACGTGTTCTATTAAATGAGGCCAAGTTGTCTGAAAAGTTAGTGAATATTCAAAGTCCACTACATTCTTTAACACACCCACAAGAGTATAAGAAGCTTTTTGGCATTCTGTTTACTAATGAGAAATGATCTAGGTAACTGTGTGGTTAAAATACACCCTGGGTACATTCAGGTTTTTTTTTGGCTGTAATATTAAGTGAGAAAAAAAGTCATTGATCAAATATCTTCGTTCTTGCCTAAGTTCTTGTTGCTTGCTCCATAAAATATTTAGGAGGCTCTACATTGGTCGGATGACTGCATTCACCGATAGAACTGGTGCTGCACTCCATCTTTTACACATAGTGGTCATATGACCACTGTAGACAGGGCCTGATCAACGTCTTACATTCATCATATGCAGCAGCTGACTTGCACCCGGTCTCCATTCAGGTTTCCATCCCTGAATCTGCTTTAAAAAAAATATGTGGAGAGAAAAGACTTGCAAGCTAGGACTTTTCTCTCTGCATTTTTCTGCCTTTTTAGGGCAGAAACCCAGTTTCTGCAGGTAAGGGCTCGTTCACATCTGCGTTCTTCTTTCCTTATTGCAGGTTTCCGTTTCCTGCATAAAACAGATGCAGGAGACGGAAGCCTGCAGGAGACTTTCTCACCCATTCATTTGAATGGGTGAGAAAGCTGTCCGGCCGTGCGCGGCAGTGAGCGTTTTGCGCTCTCCGCCGCGAAACCGGGTTTTATAATCCGGACACAGAGTCGGACATGTAGTACTCTGTGTCCGGATAAAAAAAATCCGGTTTCGCGGCGGAGAGCCTAAAACGCTCACCGCCGCGCACGGCCGGACCCGATCTATGGTTTCCGTCTTCTGCCATGCAGAAGACGGAAACCATAGTACGGACACATTGAACGCAGGTGTGAACCCAGCGTTACGAATATTTTTTTTAAGCAGATTAGGTTTCTGTGTATGGGGTGTGATGCTAACGTGAATTGGCAACCAGCTAAAACCAGCCGCTTGTGCTACTTACAGTACAAACCTTTTTTTTTTTTGCTAAAAATATTGGTGATAAATAGGACGCTAATATCAGGTTATGGGGTCTTGGCTTAAAAATAAAACGTGGTTCTAATATTTTGCTTAAGCTTCGTGTAGAAATTGTCTGGACCTGTAGGGGGGATAAATAATAATTTTTGTTTATTTGAAAACTGTTTTTATTGATTACAACACACAAAGCAAGGCAACAATTTTACAGATAAGGACAATGTACAATTTTATAAAGTAACCACAAAGAAAAGGTAACAACACTTCTGGCAAAAGGTGTGTGTGTGTAGTGGTTGGAAATAAAAACCTGGATGAAGGTTCAGGAAGAGAAGATGGACAAATCGAGTCTACGGGTAGATAAAGGCCGAGATAAGTCTGGGCAGAATGGTGCTGTGTAGTGTAAAGTGCAATGTAAGTAACGCGCTGCTCATTTAGACACGTATACACATGTCAGAGCGCAGCGCTTCAAAACAGATCCTATTGATTTCAATGGGTGCCAGCTTACGCGCGTAACACATTGAAATCAATGGGAGGCTTTGTAACCCATTGATTTCAATGTGTTACGCGCCTAAGCCAGCACCCATTGAAATAAATGGGATCTGTTTTGAAGCACAGCGCTCTGACATGTGTATACGTGTCTAAATGAGTGGCGCGTTACTCCCTGAGAACGGAGCCTAACATGTAGGATAAGGGCTATAGGCTGATTTTAGTTCTTACTCTAAGGGAGCCTTCACACGGAGTTACGCTCCGCTCATTCTGAACGTAAAACTCGTTCAGAATGAGCACGTAAAAACCAGATCCCATTGATTTCTATGGTGCCGGCATACGTGCGCTACCCATGTACACTTCCCCTCTTGTTTTCAATGTGATATGCGCGTAATACATTGAAAGCAATAGGTAAAAAAGCCTCCCATTGACTTCATTGGGGAGCGCTCGTATGCCGGCACCCATTCAAGTTAATGGGAGCTGTTTTTTACGCGCTCATTCTGAACGTGTTTTACGTTCAGAATGAGCAGAGCGTATACTCCGTGTGAAGGCTCCCTAAGTCTGGGGAGAGGCGAAAAGTGATGTACATGTGCAGACAGAAGGGTGGAGTGGGGGAGGGGATGCTCAAATTAAAAGTTTGTTTAGCCACCAGCCAAGAGGACCACGTTTTGAGGTAGGCCGAACTGGACGTATTATTCCAATGAGCAAGTTCCTCCGTTCTACAAATATCAGAGACTTTGTTGACCCACTGAGTGAAGGCAGGAGGGGAGTTATTCTTCCAATGTAAAGGGATTAGCGATTGCTGTGACTAAAAAGTGGCCAGATATTTTTTTTGATCACCATTTTAGCTGTGGAGGCAAATGACTTTTAAAAGGAAACGTGCCAATAGGTTTTGGGACACTATACAACTAACTTGTCTATGCTGACTGACCCCATGTTAATGAATTGTATAGCTATATCTCAGCCGCTAGCATATACTAGAGGTGAGCCAAGCCCACTTTGTATATAGCTCATGTTCCATAAGGTTCAGACCTTGCCTTTGTCACACAATAGAACAGGCACAGTTAAAGTGTTAGGCTGGTCTTACACGACCGTAATGATTCTACGGTCCGCATGTTGCTGATCGGCAACATACACTCTGCAGATGTCCATGTCCTGCCGCACTCGCCCATAGAGTTCTATGGGCGAGTCCGTGCAGTGCTGTAATTCACGGGCATAACGGACATGCTCTATAAATTGCGGACCACGGTTGCGGCCCGGCCACACCACGGATAAAATATCCGGTGGTGTAAGAGGCCGCATTGAGTATAATGTGTCCGCAAACGGTCCGCAATTGAAAACCCTCATTTGCGGACTTGCATTACAGTCGTGTAAGACCAGCCTTAGGATTGGGGGTTTGGACAGTAAGCTGCTGGTGGTTTAGTGTCTCCAAACCTACTTACATGTTCCCTTTTAACATCTACAATTTTTGCTTATATTTCTTTAAATGTGAAATGCTAAAAATTTTAACAGAAACAATTCCATCCCAAACAAACGTGTCTAGCCCTATTCTCAGAAGGGAAAATTATGATGGTATGTATGGCTATATTTTCAGTAATGCCTAATAATGGTGGCTGTGCCTTTTCATCTTTTATTTCTCATGTCATGTACGGTGGTATATGCTCTCAATTACACTGACGCACCGTGGAGAAGAAAAGGAAACGATGTGACTAATATCATTCTCGCAGTAGACTGTTTGACTGCATTAACATTACGGCTTACTGGAAATAAGGGGCTTAACCTTAAAGGGGCTCTATCATTGGGAAAAGTCATTTTTAACTAATCACATGCTTGCATAGCCTTTAGAAAGGCTATTCCACACCTACCTATAGTATGTAAATTGCCTCAGTGGTTTCTGAATAAGGGTGCATGCACACTACGTAACGCCGGGCGTGTATGAGAGCCGTACACGCCGGCATTACGGCAGACTGCCGAACACTTCCCATTCACTTCAATGGGAGTGCTCGTAACAGCGGCGTTTACGAGCGCTCCCATTGACGTGAATGGGAAGTGTTCGGCAGCCCTGCTGTAACGCCGGCGTGTACGGCTCTCATACACGCCCGGCGTTACGTAGTGTGCATGCACCCTAAGTCAGTTTTTATTCATATGCTAATTAGACTGGTGCACGATGCATCATGCATCCTCTTTGCTATTGTTTCCTATGTATGTGTACAGCACAGGTTGCTGCTGCTGATGACTCAGCCTCCTGTTTGCACACACACATAGGAGATAATAGTAGAGACGAGTGCTGCTGGGAACCTCCTGTGCTGGTTGGAAGCTGTGGCAATCTACATACTACTATGCAAGGATGTGATTAGTTAAAAATGACTTTTCCCAATGATAGAGCTCCTTTAACCCTGAAAAGCAGCCTCATAGCATTATTCCTCCCAATATTATTGAAATAGGTAAAATCCACAATGAAAGTGTGCTTAAAGAGGACCTTTCACCACTTTTGGGCACAGGCAGTGTTATATACTGCCAGAAAGCCGACAGTGCGCTGATTTCAGCGCACTTTCGGCTTTCCGATCTGTGCCCGGTGTAAAGAGCTTACGGTGCCGGTACCGTAGTGCTCTATGGTCAGAAGGGCGTTTCTGACCATTAGCCAGGAACGTCCTTCTGCCCAGCAGCGCCTATCGCGCTGTACTGTGGAGCGGGGAGGAACGCCCCCTCCCCTCCTGATAATACTCGTCTATGGACGAGCTGTGTGAGCAGAGGGAGGGGGCGTTCCTCTCGGCTCCACAGCACAGCGCGATTGGCGCCGCGAGGCAGAAGGACGTTCCTGGCTAATGGTCAGAAACGCCCTTCTGACCATAGAGCACTACGGTACCGGCACCGTAAGCTCTTTACACCGGGCACAGATCGGGAAAGCCGACAGTGCGCTGAAATCGGCGCACTGTCGGCTTTCTGGCAGTATATAACACTGCATGTGCCCAAAAGTGGTGAAAGGTCCTCTTTAAAGAATTAACATGCTGCTGATCTTAAAGTTGACACGATTAAAATCCCTCAAAAATCATATTTATTCTAACTGGTACAGGTTACCACATTATAAAGTTTATTTTGGAGTTTCAGGTAATCTTTGCAAAAGCTTTGCTACGATATGGACAGTATGTTGAGGGACATAAATGATCTTTCCTTTGATCAGTAATGCTCCAATTGATGCGTGCAAGCATGAATGTGAAAAAATATCTACAGGTGTGTTTTTCCAGGGTCGTGCTCTTTCGGTGGCGGACTTTCTGTGTATTTAAAGTATTGAAATGTCAATAAAGGTGTGTAAGATGATTCACGTTTACGTGGAAGATTTACTTCTCCCATTGAACAGTTTTTGTAAAATTGCTCAGCATATTTAGAAAATAGATTATTTTTTTTTTTCAAATGACCAAAAATTTAATTTTTAAATGTCAGCAGCTGAAATGGCCAGAATCCCATGGCTTGCTTATCCCATGTGTATGGCCGCCTTTTGGCAGCAAATGAACACTAACTTTATAAGTTGATGCGTTAGGGGGGCGTTCACACTACCGTCAGTGCCCGACAGCTATTGTTCGCTGCTAATGTCCATTCAAAATCTTGCACGGACATTAGCTGTGTCCGTGACATTTTGCATTGATTTAAATGGACATCGGGTGCGTTCTTTTACAGTCCGTGCCTGTCCTTAAGTGTCCGTTTCAAGCGCACAGCAAAACCCGACATGTAGGTTTTTGCTGTCCGCTTGAAAAGTCGGACATCTTTGGGAACGGACACTTAAGGACAGACACGGACTGTAAAAGAACGCACCCGATGTCCATTTAAATCAATGCAAAATGTCACTGACACAGCTAGTGTCCGCTGCTAATGTCCGCAGAAGATTTTGAACGGACATTAGCAGCAGACACTAGCTGTTGGACACAGACGGTAGTGTGAACGCTCCCTTAGAAACTGGATAAGAGTGTGTGTTCACACTACTGTGATTGGGGGTCCATTCCTGGGTCTCTCATTCTTACGCTAAGTTCACACCAGCGTTCGATCTCCGTTCTGAGGTTTCAGAAACTTGTCATACCGGGTCCGGCTGTAAGCACCAGTGAGCGTTTATGCTCTCCGCAGCGAAACAGTTTTTTTTTTTAAAAATTGGACACAAAGTCCTGCATGTCCGACTCTGTGCCTGGTTAAAATAACAAAACTGTTTCACCACGGAGAGCATGAAACGCTCACCGGCGCTCACGGCTGGACACTTTTCAAACCCATTCAAATGAATGGGCTTGAAAAATGACTGCAGGTTTCGGTCTCCTGTCCTGTTTCGGGCAGGAAACGGAAACCTGCAGAATGGAGGCCGGGCACAGGTGTGAACGAGCCCTTAGGGAAACAACATGTCTTCCTTCTTTTTTTACTTTTGTAATGGAAGAAAAGTCCTGAATGCAGCTCTTTTTCTTCTGGTGAGAAAATAACCTTTATGGAAGCAACATCATGTTTATTATGTGGGGGTCAATGCAGACTGACTCCAGACTGAGGGCGTCCTTCTGCCTCTGTTGCTCCCATCCTGTGATGAGATCAGCTGCCATTAAATATCGGTAGTGTGAACCCACCCTGAGCATCCAAGCAGCTTTGACAAGGGACATATTGTTCTAGCTAGAAGACTAGGTTAGAATATCTCCAAAATAGTAGGTCTGGTGTTCTTTATATACAGTGGTCAACATCTACTACTGTTTGAAGGAGGACTAACAGGGTCATAAGTGTCCACATCACATATGGGCTATGGTAGGTGTCAGGAAATAATGCTTTACAGCTTGTTCACAGGGCTGCATGTCTGCAGATGCCCACTCTGACAATTGTCTAGTAGTAAAAGCACCTACAGTGGGCATGTAATAAGCATAGGTAGTTGGACCATGGAACAATGGAAGAAGGTAACCTTTTCTCATGGACCGTGTTTTCTTTAATATTATGTGGGCTGCCAGAAGTTTGTGCAAATGATGGTGGTGGGAGAGTTGGCAGTGTGATGTTCTGCTGGGAAACCTAGGATCCCAGTATTATGAAGATGTTTAGTTTACCTATTTAAAGTAGATGTTGAAATAGTCCACCCCTCCATGTGATATTCCCTAAAGTCAGTGGTCTCCGTATTATATGTCCTGTCACATTGCAAAAATTGATCAGGAGAGGTTTGGGGAACATGACAGAGTTTAAGGTTTTGTCTTGTTTTCCAAATTCCTCAGATCTCAATTTGGTTGAATAATATTTATAAGCAGTGCTACAAAAAAAATAAGGGATATGTGCTACAAAAGTGTTGGGTCTATGGTGTCTTCCATTTTGCAGTTTTTTGCTGGATTCATGTAGATGGATTCAGATGGCCGGTTAGTTATATTTTGCTTCCTCTAGTCATTTAAGGCTATTTGTTGAGCTTGTATGTTGGATCCTCCTAGCTTAGTTTTTTAATTTATTTTTTTGTCTGTTTGCTCAGGGCAGGTTCACACCAGCGCCCTCTCTCCGCTTTGTGGGTTTCTGCCTGAGAAACTGGACAGGAGATGGAAACCTGGCAGTCAGTGTTCGCCCATGAGCGTCTTGTGCCTCTCCACGGCAAAACCGTTTTTTTTTTTTTTTTTTTAACCGGACACAAAGTCCTGCATGTCCGACTTTGTGTCCATTTAAAAAAAAACAACCAGTTTCGCTGTGGAGAGGCAGAAGACTGTCACGGGCGGACAGTTTGCAAACCCATTCAAGTGAATGGGTTTGAAAACTGACTGCCGGTTTCTGTCTCCTGTCCAGTTTCTCAGGCAGAAGACGGAAACCTGCAAAGCGGAGACTGGGCGCAGGTGTGAACCCGCCCTTAACTGTCCATTTACTCACAGTTGGTACATTTATATTGTACACAATAGTGTTTCTGGCAATAATGGTACACTGACACCTACAAGAGATTGTCCTGTTTCTTTCCCAGTTTGGTCCCCTCTCCAGTATATAAAAATGTATTGTGTTGTCGTTGCAAAGCCATTAACTTTGGCTTTTTTTTTCCCCCTTTCATCTTTTCGTCATCTTTCATTTTCCTAGTGTCCACGATTTCATGGATTCGAGTGTTTATGGAGTTTTTCTCGGCACATGATCTCTTTCTTGTTGCTGCCGTCTCCCTGAGACTGGTTAAATAGACACACTTTTTAAATATTTTATGACTGCTCACCATTCAGAGAACAAACGTAATCCAATATTGCACACACAGATCCAATTTCTTCCTGCTCACACAGAGCG
The DNA here is from genome assembly GCF_031893055.1 of Leptodactylus fuscus. Taxonomy (NCBI): domain Eukaryota; kingdom Metazoa; phylum Chordata; class Amphibia; order Anura; family Leptodactylidae; genus Leptodactylus; species Leptodactylus fuscus. Next base: position 201,824,864 of record NC_134265.1, read on the forward strand.
TTACTTGAATTATTACTATTAAAGTGGGTCTGTCAGGTTTCCTATACTACCCTATTTCAGGACAGTATAGGGTAGAAGGAGAGATACTGAGAAACTGGATGTGTAGTTTTCAACGACTTAATTTAGTGGTGTTCGATAAAAAAACCCAAAACAAAAGAACCCAAAAACATTATTAATAGAGATGAGCGAACACTTTAATGAAATCACTAAAAAAGAGGACCCGTTTATCTGATATCAGCTGCAGCAATGGATTCATCTCAAAGTCAAAAATGGTACATGATGGTGGAGGATGCACATGTGTAAGATACATCCATTCCTACACCTACAATCCAGGAGGGTGGTGGATGCCTAGTATTCCAAATGTACCTATGTAAGGTTTATATAAGGTAGCAGAAACCATGTGGGATACACTATGTTGGCATATTAATTACGCCCGTACGTTTAGATCAGGTAGGATGTCCAACACCTGTATGCACCTCATATAATATACACCTATATAACCGTGAGGTATTAGTTGATATTTTGACCAAAATGTAGAAACTCACAATACATGTCAAGGATCCCCATGCCTTAAATTCCTATGCAGAAAAAAAAAAATCTTTGAAAAGGATGTCTTTAAACTGCTATAAGGGCGGTGTTAGACTAGCAGATTTTTCAGAATGAGTAAGGGTCACCTAAAAAATGTGCTTTGGCTTTCTGCCATGACCTTCACCTGCTGATTAGGCTCAAATCACTGAGCCGCTCGTCCCATGTGCTCTGTGTGGCAAGATCGAGTTGGACGTTTATTTTTACAGAGCTCTTGTTCAATTTTTCATACTGTGCCAGCTGGTGGTGGTGGTGGTCAAAAGTAGCAACTAGTCAACTGACCCCTGGTTTACGCTAGTGTATTAATTCCATCCGCATGGGGTACCCCCGAACGGAATACAATCTCAATTTCACGATCTGTACTGTAAAAGCACACGAACCCCATAGACTATAATGGGGTCCGTTTGCTTGCCGCACACTGTGCGAGGGTGTGGGCCCGGAATTTATAGGGTTGTCTAGGGTATTGTGCCAGGCAAGAAAATTGATTGCTTACCATTGGTTGGAACCGAGCCCTCCTTCTCTGGTGGAACTGATATCTAGAGTTAATAATACTATTAGGCTGGAGAGGGGAGTATACAGTCCTATGAAAAAGTTTGGACACCCCTATTAATCTTAATCATTTTTAGTTCTAAATATTTTGGTGTTTGCAACAGCCATTTCAGTTTGATATATCTAATAACTGATGAACACAGTAATATTTCAGGATTGAAATGAGGTTTATTGTACTAACAGAAAATGCGCAATATGCATTAAACCAAAATTTGACCGGTGTAAAAATATGGGCACCTCAACAGAAAAGTGACATTAATATTTAGTACATCCTCCTTTTGCAAAGATAACAGCCTCTAGTTGCTTCCTGTAGCTTTTAATCAGTTCCTGGATGAAGGGATTTTGGACCATTTCTTTCTACAAAACAATTCAAGTTCAGTTAAGTTTGATGGTCACCGAACATGGACAGCCCGCTCTCAAATGATCTGAAAACAAAGATTGTTCAACATAGTTGTTCAGGGGAAGGATACAAAACGTTGTCTCAGGGATTTAACCTGTCAGTTTCCACTGTGAGGAACATAGTAAGGAAATGGAAGACCACAGGGACAGTTCTTGTTAAGCCCAGAAGTGGCAGGCCAAGAAAAATATCAGAAAGGCAGAGAAGAAGAATGGTGAGAACAGTCAAGGACAATCCACAGACCACCTCCAAAGAGCTGCAGCATCATCTTGCTGCAGATGGTGTCACTGTGCATCAGTCAGCAATACAGCGCACTTTGCACAAGGAGAAGCTGTATGGGAGAGTGATGAGAAAGAAGCCGTTTCTGCACGTACTCCACAAATAGAGTTGCCTGAGGTATGAAAAAGTACATTTGGAGAAGCCAACTTCATTTTGGAAACAAAGATTGAGTTGTTTGGTTATAAAAAAGGCGTTATGCATGGCGTCCAAAAAGAAACAGAATTCCAAGAAAAACACTTGCTACCCACTGTAAAATTTGGTGGAGGTTCCATCATGCTTTGGGGCTGTGTGGCCAATGCCGGCACCGGGAATCTTGTTAAAGTTGAGGGTCGCATGGATTCCACTCAGTATCAGCAGATTCTTGAGAATAATGTTCAAGAATCAGTGACGAAGTTGAAGTTACGCCGGGGATGGATATTTCAGCAAGACAATGATCCAAAACACTGCTCCAAATCAACTCAGGCATTCATGCAGAGGAACAATTACAATGTTCTGGAATGGCCATCCCAGTCCCCAGACCTGAATATCATTGAACATCTGTGGGATGATTTGAAGCGGGCTGTCCATGCTCGGCGACCATCTAACTTAACTGAACTTGAATTGTTTGTCCAAAATACCTTTATCCAGGATCCAGGAACTGATTAAAAGCTACAGGAAGCGACTAGAGGCTGTTATCTTTGCAAAAGGAGGATCTACTAAATATTAATGTCACTTTTCTGTTGAGGTGCCCATACTTTTGCACCGGTCAAATTTTGGTTTAATGCATATTGCACATTTTCTGTTAGTACAATAAACCTCATTTCAATCCTGAAATATTACTGTGTCCATCAGTTATTAGATATATCAAACTGAAATGGCTGTTATAAACACCAAAATATTTAGAACTAAAAATGATTAAGATTCATAGGGGTGCCCAAACTTTTTCATAGGACTGTATATACAGAGAAAGGCCCAAACTAAATTTTAAAGATTTGGGGGGCATGGTTGGATACACCTGGTCTTCCCTCCCCGTCTCTGATTAGGGATAGAGCTCTCGCTTCTACTTTATCTGTTTCCTGATCCCTTGAGCGCTATTATTTGCAATGAATCGGATTTATATGTCAGATTTTGTCTCCATATTTACTATGAATTGTTGTTGTGTTGTTTTGTCGATTGTTTGAATTTATGTACAGAAAAATCTAATAAAAATTATCTGATTTAAAAAATAAAACGCTGAAATGTGCACCAAAAACTTCTGCTTTTGTCTTCACTTGTATTAGAAGAAACCAAAGTACAAGGCATTTTACCTCAATTATGAGTAATGGTGATTTAGGCCATGCCCTTTTTAAAATTTCGCTTTTCGTGTGTGTGTTGGGAAAGACTCGTCTTGCTAGATTCACTGAGCGATTTTATTCAGACCGAACAAGTGCGAACTAGATCTGCTATAATACTCTGGGGGTTCTCTGCTGAGCCCAAAGTATAATTAGTGAAAGTGAGCAAACCATAAAAACATCGTTATTCACCTCCCCTATGCGCCGGCGCTGCTTCCGGTCCTTTTCAGACCAACTAAAGACGTCAGGGACTGCTGAAACCTGTGATTAGGAAACGTCATTACACTTGAGTCTTTACGTCACACCGCCACGTAACCACTGAGCCCCCAATTGCAGGCCTCAGCATTTCCTGACTTTATTCAGCATTGTGGAAGAAGACAAAGAACCAGTGCCGGAGCCCAGGGAAGGCGAGTAACACTGTTTGCTTGCTCACCTCCCATGGATCTCTACTAATTATACACTGGGAGTCTGAAGAGACCCCAAAGTATAATAGCAGATCTGGTTTGGATGAAACTGCAGGCAAAGTCTCGCAAATAAGGAAATAACAATGTTTCACAAAATAGTAGTAATGGTAAAATCTGTGCTGTTCTATATTCAACCTACATTGCATCTCTGACACTCCAATTGAAGTGAATTGGAGCTCCAAGTGCCACCAATCCTGCCCACATTCTGCTTAGCGGCGCTCAAGTTGAATGTGGAGTGGATCAAAAAACCTACAGAATTTGCTTCATGGAACAAACCCTTTAAGTTACAAGTTTAAATAAGAAGTTGGACATAGGAACGCTCCTTTTAATAGTGTCGTCAGTGTGCCCTGTTAATAAGCTACAGAATAGTTTCTCTTAATATCATTCAGAGTGTCACCAGTAAAATGTCAGTATGGACCCATGGGCTCTTGATTCTCTCACAGGGACATAGCTATAGGGATGCAGAGGTAGCACTTTCTACAAGGACTTAGAATCTGCTGGGGCCCCAAAAGCTTCTCTGCCATGTAAAATATACTAGCATTCTAAATAGCACAAGGTAGGTATGTATAAACAGATTATGTACAGATTATGCATTGGGGTCCAGGAACCTCTAATTACACTTCTGTTCTCTCAGCAATACCTTTATGGAGGAATCTTTCCCTTATTATGGTCCCTTGAAGTAGCACTATTGCATCTCTCTAAAACCAAAAAAAGATCTGTGGTTTTTCCTTATGGATAATGTTGTTTCTTTACATTGTTTTATACTCCATTCGCATTTGTCATTGTTTTTGTTTCCTCCACCAGGCAAAGTATATCTCTCACTGTATCGATGAGATCAAACAAGAACTTAAGCAGGACAACATTGCTGTGAAAGCAAATGCCGTCTGCAAATTGACCTATGTGAGTAATCTTTTTTTTATTCTCTACTTTTTGGGGATTTTTTGCCCAATATTTCTTAAGTTAAAGAAACAACGGTTTTGGTGATGCGGTTTTTGATTTCAAAACCAGGTGTGGATCAATAAGGACTGTTAATAAATGGAGTCGCATTGTGTTCAACTTTTCTTGCGACTAGAAGTTGAGGTTGCAGCATATTAGGTGTTGCAATGATCAGGGTGATCTGACTATGTAACATCTTAAGGCTGCTGCCATCTGATATATTTGAGGCAGCTATAGCTGTATTCAGTCCCCAGGCTGCTGGTTATTTCACTTTTCTGTAAGTGAAGCAGTGATAAATGTTAGGTGTATATCATTACTGGCTACGCAAATTTGCTGTAGCTACTCGGCCAGTAATGGTATACAGTTGAAATGAATAGGTGTTTCACTTAATTTCTTATAAAGTGAAAACACTGACGTTACTGGCCTGAATGCAGATATATCGTGTAGCACCACCTTTATTGGTTAAGTTTCACCAAGCACTTCGTATCAGTTGTTAGTGATCAAAATCTAAGACACTCTTTAGAAAGAATTAAGGCAAGTTTACACGGTCAGTTTTTGCATGCAGTTTTTAAGGTCCCGTTCACACGGGGCACGGGTTGGCATATTTTGGTCCTGATTTTGACGTGGGAAGCCGTGTCAGAATAGGACAAAAATGTGCTTGTCGCGGCTCCCCACTCCAGAGTAGGCCCAAATGTGTGAGTCTGCCTGAAGAAAGGGCAGCTCGCTTCTTTTTTCCGTGAGCGGTATGTTGCTAGCGGTCTGCATAGACCACTATTGTGAGGGGGCGGATTATGACGTGGATTCAGCGCCAAAATCCGCCCCTCTTGCCCCGTGTGAACGAGCCCTTAGATAGTCAAAACTGGAATTAAAAATAGATGTAGTGTAACACCTGTCCTTGATCTCCTTTATGATCCATACTGCAGAAACGGATAAGTTTACAAGAATTGGTTACAGGATCTTTTCCACAGCCATCTTTTCCAAACCACTGAAAAGTAGGGTTGAGCGATCGTGTTCGGAAAAGATCGGATTCCGATCGGCGATCGAGAAAATTTCACGATCGCCATCGGAATTCCGAACACTATCTTTTTATGTGGGATCGAGATCGGTGATTTTCCCCACAATGCATTGCTTAGCCTTCACACTGAGTATACGATGTATATTCAGTGTGAAGGCTCCGCTGCAGTTCCATAGGAATGAATGGAAGCAGCCGACACACAGCCTTAACCCCCTGCGCGCCGGCTGCCTTCATTCATTCGAATGGAAGGCTAAACTAAATCTCTAGCAGCTACTTACCTCTAGAGATGGCTGCTCCAGTGCCCTCCTTCTTCTTGCCTCGCTGCCCCGCCTCCCAGGTTAGTGTTTAAAGCGCTAGGTAGGTGGGGCTTGTGACTTAGTGTGGGCGGGTACAGGGAGGGGAGACGTGACGTTTCCCCTCCCAGTACCCGCCCACACTCAACTAACCCGCCCACACTCAACTAACCTGGCAGGGAGGGGGCAGCGAAGGAAGAAAAGCAGCGTGGAGCAGCAGCGAGGCGAAGAATGAAGGCATGGGGCACAGGACCAGTCATCTCTGGAGGTAAGTGGACACCAGGGAGTAGGATTGCTTTTAAAATCCGATCTCCGATTAATAAAAAAAATCCCATTGACTTGCATTGGGATCGAGATCGGATTCGAATGAAAAATGATCGGAAATCGGATTTTAAAATCAATCCTGAAAAGTCAAGATCGGCCCAACCCTACTGAAAAGGGAAAAAAAAAGTGATTGGAGACCAACATTATTAACAACATGAATATAGTGAATGTTGGTGCTCACAGTCTTTAATAACCTCAGGAAGCTATTTACTAGCATGGGTTTAGGACAGAATTAGAAAACCGTATGGAAGATATTTCATCATGAGATTTCTGATAATTAGAATTTCCTCTAGTCTTGTGATCTTCTTATTCGCAATAAGAGCTATTCAAGAACTGATCACGCATAACGGCTGTTGCTTGTAATATGGACAGTTTGGATATCATCTGTATATCTGTTACTGAAATTTCATGGGTTCCTTTGGCATGAATGATATCCACAGTAATATAACAAAGATTTAGCCAAGGCTTAGCAGCTATTCCTCTAGCAGCTTTAGGGCAGGCTAGACATTGAAGAAAAAAGTAAGATGCTACTTAAATTCTGCCTTGATAATGTAAGAGATATACTCTTGTAACATAATGGTCTTATTTACATTTTTATGTTTGACACACTGACTGGCAGGTTTGGCAGGTTTTTACTGGGCATCTTTTTTTTGGCCTACTTCTATAGAAGTGATAAGTCTTGCAATGTAGGAACTCCTACAGCAACAAATTTACATTTTCGGCTTTAAGATTTGTTTCGTCTGAAATTTTCTCTAAGCCAGATGCATTTTTGTTGCTTCTCAGTGTCTCCATAGTGACAGACTACAAACTGACTTGTAGTCGCAATTTACAGTCAGAAAGTGATAGTTCATAATCTGCTTTCATGGAGAAAGTGAGAAGCTGATAAGCTTTCCCATGGGGCCTTAACCTAAGACAGCTTTTCACAGCAGAGGTCATTCTATCTCTTCACTTTAGCCTTTCACCAGCCAATTGCGACACAGATCAGTAAGAAGTTAAAGCATTGTTCCACTGTAAGGAAATTGCTGTCAAGATGGAAATAATAGCTATCAGTCTGCAGGATTTTTTTTTTGCATTATACTGTTTTATTGAAATCATGCAGAGAACAAAGGTTTTACTGTTGTTCAGATCTGTTTCATCTTGAGCTGGAGATAGGCTAGGCTACGCACCTTCACTCAATCGGGTAGTAGTACTTAAAGATCTTTTGCCACCAAAGCAAGTTATCCTTGGGACAGGGGATAACTTGCTAATTGGTGGGGCTCCCAAACCCCTTATCAGGAGAACTGGGGACTTTTGTTCCCCATTCTGAATAGAGCGGTAGTCGGGCAGAATTCACACTACTTCTTTTATTTCAATAAGCGTGCTGGAGATAGATGAAATATAGCACTATAGCAGTTCTACTGATCACTGGAGGTCTGAGTGGTTGGACCTCCACCACCAAGGGCACAGCAGGGAGACTCCTGCTCCATTTAGTTGTTTTACAGCCTGTCACAGGACAGTTAAGAGCGTTATATGACTGGGCTCCTGAGGCAGAGAGAACTGTAATATGAATCAAAATATATATTTATTTTTTGTGCATTTTCTGTGAGGGTTTTTTTTTTTTTTTTGACAGGTGAAGATAATTCTCAAGTGACAACCAATGCTGGGAAAAAAGCTGAAAGTAATAAAAATTAAAAGCTAAAGCCTTTGTAGCTTTGGGTTATATAAGGTGCCTCAGAGTTGAGGTCACGCTATTTTCATGAGACATGCAGATTAACTCAGAAATCCACCCGTTACTAGAACATGCAGAACCTAAAGTGTATTTTAAAACATTGGATCTACAGCTTCATGTTTTGGTAACATCTGAGTTCATTGTAGAGTCTGTTTGTATTCTCTTTGCACCCTAGGGAGGATGTATTAGTCTTCTAATCGACCTTGCTTTTAGCTAGATTATATGAACCTTTTCTTTTGACTTCTGTCAACAGTTGCAAATGCTGGGCTATGACATCAGCTGGGCTGCTTTCAATATCATTGAGGTGATGAGTGCCTCAAAGTTTACTTTTAAGGTAAGTTTTAAAATAAAATTAGCTAGTCCTTTTTATATTTACCGATTTTGTGCATTTAAGGAATGTTTTTGTTTTATTGTTCTTTCCTTCTCTCTTGTTCAGAGAATTGGATACCTAGCTGCATCACAATGCTTTCATGAGGGCACAGATGTCATTATGCTGACCACAAATCAGATAAGGAAGGTAAGTGCTATAGACCATTAGCTTAAGGCCCACTTACGTGTTCCTATAATTATCAGGAACTGTTTATGAAGGTGATCTATATTACCTGATAAACTAGCAAAAGCTAATGTGCTGCTTAGAAATTCAAACTAAAGAGGGTTGAAAGCGTGGGTAATGACCATGAGTGTGACACTGTATATGAGTGTTTATTGTATATATTGCTTGCAATTTCAGCTTTTTATTCATTTCTGTCTGCATTTATTGAAAGATGAGAACTTTTATATGATCTTGGTAATAAAAATTTTTTTCTTTCTTTTCCCCAGGATCTAAGCAGTCCTAATCAGTATGATACTGGTGTAGCCCTAACTGGACTGTCTTGTTTTGTCACTCCAGACTTGGCCAGGGATTTAGCAAATGACATCATGACGCTGGTAAGTACAGTAGTAGTATTGTCAGTATAACTGACAAACCCAGATGTTAACACCCCCCCCCCCCCCCAAGTGATGCCATATCCTAGAGATTTACCATCACTTTATAAGCTGGAAAAGACCCCTTTAAGCCATAAATGAATACATACGAGTTTCTTTAAAATTAGCGGTTTAAACATCATACATGCTATGTTAAAGCCACAAAAAAAAAAAAAAAAAAAAAATCAACAAATCTATTTGTATGAAGTTCTGAGCTTTAGAACGTAATATATTATTATGGTATTGGCCAAAAGGGATCTATCTGCCCCTCCTATGCTGTGTAATTTAGGGGACAAAAATTCAATAAACTGCTGTGCTTAGCAGTCACAGCAGAGCAAGTGCAATATAATAAAGGTTCTGTCCACTTTGTCTTGGCAATGGCAGAGGGATCGTAAAAAGTATAGACTGCATTAATAAATCTGTATCAAAGGGGAAGAAGAAATCAAGAAGGCAGACTGCTAATAAATGAGATGTCAAAAACCAGTACACACAAAGCAAACTGAAGCCTCTACAGTTTTCTTTAAAGATGACCGTTCACCATTTCCAACATGTCCATCTCTTTACATTATTTAATGGGTTCTACTCCTCTAATTCCGGTGCAGTTGATTTTCCCGAGTAGTCAATGCTCTTAGTTTTGATGCTTCACATGCTATTTAGTCTCTGTACTATCAGAAGGAAGGTGTCAGACAAGAGCAGGCAAAGGGTGTCATTCTGAGCTGTCTCCCATTGGAGCTTTACATCACTCTGGAGCCTCCTACTTGAAACCGCCCTTGACATTACAGAAAACTAAATGCACTCGTTGCTCAAGAACAGTGGGGGCTAGAGAAAAAAAATACAACTGTGCTGGAATCATTGGAATGGTGGCTATTAACAGACGCTAAGAACTAGAATTGGTGAAGGTGGGTGATAGGTCCTCTTTAATATTAGACTATGCAGGTTTTTTTTTTTTAGCCTGCCTACACGCCAGAGACTCTGCAGCACTCTCTTTTGAGGTCTGTGGTCATGTGCGTTTACCCACTCAGATGTGTCTAAGTAGTTGCTCTTATGTTCAGTTTCACTCCCTAGCAGATTGTGATAAAGTATATACAGTACAGTATACAGTATGTAAGGGTTTCACCAACAAGTGCTTGGTTCTTTGTTCAGATTTATAAGTCATAGAGTTGAAAGTGTTTAGGCTATGTACACATTGTGCAGTTTTGGGGCATTTGTGTGAATGTTTTATTTTTGTTGCTGTGTAATATCAATAAAAATCTTTTACATTCATTTTAGATGTCCCACACAAAGCCTTATATTAGGAAGAAGGCTGTTCTGATCATGTATAAAGTATTTCTCAAATATCCAGAGTCTCTGCGCCCAGCATTCCCCAGACTTAAAGAAAAACTGGAAGACCCTGATCCAGGTATGGGTTTTTCTCCGCATCTTCACTGTTATCACCTGAGCATGTTATCAAGACTGGTAGTAAGTGACCTATATTTTTTTCTACTCCTAGGGGTTCAGTCTGCTGCAGTGAATGTTATTTGTGAACTTGCTCGTAGAAATCCAAAAAACTACCTGTCATTGGCTCCACTCTTCTTCAAGCTCATGACTTCGTCTACTAACAACTGGGTCCTAATTAAAATTATCAAATTGGTAAGTGCATATAGTGTCTCTTCCCATCTAATTAACAACATCTATAAATGGCATTAAAAAAATCTCACCTCCTCTCAAGACACGAGAGAAGTGCTGGATAAGATCTTTCCTTGTGAGAATATTTTATTTTTTTAACTCCTTGTGACTATTTAAACTCTTTGTGACTAGACTGCTTTATCATTAAGCAATGGAATTGGTTAAAATTTATTGCTCGTACACCTATTCAATTGGTGCTTCAGGATGTCTGTGAACTGGGAAAAATTATCAACTGACACTGAATTGCAATTTGTAAATCAATTAAAAACGCAGAACCTTATGGATGCTTATACTATATATATATTCATGTTTTATATGTATTGCATAGAGATGAGCAAGTACTATTAGAAATTCCCGTTTCGAATAGCACGCACCCATAGGACTGAATGGATGGAGCTGGTTCTCAGGGGGTTAAGTGGCCGGCCCCCGGCAAAGTCTGCGTGCCGGCCGCTTCCATTCATTCATATGGGTGCGTGCTATTGGAAACGGCCGTTTCAAATTTTACTCACTCATCTCTATTATTGCACTACTTATAGTAGTTCACTAAATCTGTTTAGAGTGTAGGTTGATTTGTGTTTCCTTTGCTTTTCTGTTTTATCTATAGTTTGGGGCGCTTACTCCATTGGAACCAAGATTAGGAAAAAAATTGATTGAACCTCTGACCAACCTAATACACAGGTATGGTATTTCAGGGTTGTGCTGTCTGTAACTACTCTTTTCTGTTTCACTTGAAATAGACTTGTATTTTTTTGGTACATTTAATATAGAATACACGCAATAGGTGCACTTTATGGTAAGGCTGAAAAAAAACACATGCATCACCCATCCAGTTCAGCCTTTTGTCCTATGGTTGTGACCCAGAGGAAGGAAAAATACTCATGAGAAAAGTTTTCCTCCTTGTTTTCCTAGCAGAGCAGTACTTTCCATTTTATTGCTGTTAACTAGTCACTACAGTGCGACCATGGTTTTTCATCGTCTTTGCCTTGTGATGCTCTGAATTTCTTACACCTTATGTGTTATCACACTTTTTAATTGGTTCTTTTGTTTCCTTACAGTACATCTGCAATGTCTCTTCTCTACGAATGTGTGAATACTGTAATAGCTGGTAGGTAAAATAATTAGAACCAGCGGTAACTTAACATTATAGTTAAAATATTTTGAATATTGGGAACTTCACTTTTAGCCAAAAATGGTAATCTGACAATGCCTGCAAGGGCTATTACTATTCCATTTGTTTCTTGCTTGCTATCTAGTTTTCCCGTTGTGTACTCTAGTTATTTTCTGACGGTTACCAATGTTGCTAGATTGACTATCCTTGAGCTTCTTAGCAAGTCTGAAAGGTGTCTGATGAGTTTTCATACAATCTTTATGTACCTGTGATGAATTACTTAAAACACCCATATTTACAGAGTCCTTCTAGCAATATATATACCTATTTAAAGAAGGCAGCATGATAGCTGGGTTGTTGCTACGTGATGCTGGAGTCTTAGGCTGAGTTCACATGGAGTTTTTTGGTCAGGAATCCGCTTCAAAATCAGCCTCCAAAAAAGCCTCCCAATAGAACTCTATTGGGAGGCTGATTTTGAGGCGGATTTCCTAACCAAATTCCTGACCAAAAAAACCTCAGTGTGAACTCAGCCGTGGTACTACCATGGGGAACGGCTAAGTTTTCTAAGCACTCCTCGTGTAGTTAAGAGTTACTGAATTTTTTTTTTTTGTGATGGTCCATGACAATTAAATTTTTATCTATTTAAAAATTATAATGGAAGAGGGGTACATAGAAATGGCAATAGCTGAAAAGCAGTTTTATAAAGTGTCCAGAGATATTAAAGATTTTGCTTAAGATAGGTAACAGTGAATTTTTCCATTTTTTTTCATTTTCATTTTTTACTCCCCAGTTTTATGTGTTTATATTTTGTGTTTAAAGAAAGGAGGGGGTAATTTGATCTTTTAGTTTTTTTTTATTTATTTATTTTGTAAGAATTTAAAAATACTTTTATTTTTTTTAAAACCTACAACATCCACTATAAGGCCTAGTTCACACGGAGCAAGCGGGGCACATTTTTGTCCTGATTTTGATGCGCGAAGCCGTGTCAGAATAGGATCAAAATATGCCTGCCATGACTTCCAACAGTCGCGGTACTCCAGTCCAGCGTAGGCCCGAATGAATGGGCCTACTCCGGAGCATGCTGCCACGAGGCGGACGCTGTGGCTGAATCGGCTGCGGAATCTGCCTGAAGAAAGGGCAGCTTGCTTCTTTTTTTTCCGTGAGCAGTCTACATAGACCTCTATTGTGAGGGGCCAGATTATCACGTGGATTCAGCACCAAAATCCACCCCCTCTTGCCCCGTGTGAACGGGGCCTAATAGTATAAAACAAAGGAGTGAATAGGCATCCTAGAGGGGATAGTACCACGTAGACTTCAAAAGAATCTGGACATTTCTGTTTAGTAAATACTTCTGTTTCCAATAATGTAACAGTCCTGTGGTGTAAATTAATGTTTACCAAGACAGTTGACTGTATCACTACCATTGTAAGTGTCAAAACTGTTTTTATTAAACAAAATTAATTGTATGATTATTTAAAACCACTTCATGTATTCTTCGTTTCACAGTCTTGATATCGCTGTCATCAGGGATGCCCAACCACAGTGCTAGCATTCAGGTAGGTTAATCTTCTCTATTTTACAGTATGACTTGACTTAAAGTGTACCTCTTCTATAAAACACAGAAGCTAAACATGCTTTTTCTTGTTTGGGGGACATGGCACCATGGGTATAGGCCTGGCCACTAGGAGGCTAACACTAGGAAAGAAGAAAGTTTGCTCTGCACAAGTGGGCTATACCCTCTCCATAGAGAGGAAGGTAATCCGTTTTAGCCCAGTGTCCATAGGAGGCAGACACGTCCTGTTTGCAGCCGTCTGCTTTTTATTATTTTAGTTCTATTTTTCTTTTCTCTTTCAAATTACAGAGGGGTCCTCAGTGTGCACCATCACATTAGTTGTACCCCCCTGTGGGTGCCAGGAGTCAGGCAGTTAGGGTTTCACTTGCTAGGCCTGTGTCGTTCCTCATTGCCGGTCACCCAGTCCCCCTACTTTTCTGCAGCCGCAGCTGGATTACTGTTAATACCACTTGGAGTTTACCAAAGGGGTGGACCTGCAATCAACCAAAGGCTTTGGACGGTTGAAGAAGCTTCACTCCTCGGACCCCCTCATTTGCTAGGTCCTTTCTCCAGTGGCCCCATCTTCCGCTGTTTGCCACCTAATGTCTTTCCAAGTACAGGCTCCTCTGCATTGTAGTCTTCTGCAATACTGTGCCCCTCCAAGCTCCCACATGCTGCAGCACACCATCCATTCATGTTAGACCCAGTCGTTTTCCTTTGATAGGTGCCCCTTACTGTGTCACTTCTGGGTTGTCCATGGGTACCTTTCCAGTTTGGGTGGAGATACCAGGCCCTTTCCAGGCCTTCCTCTTTCTCAGGCTCCATCTTTGCTGCAGCATGGCTGAACTAATTATCCCAGGCTTCTTCTAGGCATAGGCCACATTCAGTCCCACTACTACAAACCCTGCATTTCAGGCTTTTTCGTCTGCCTGTAGAGAAGAGTTTCTCTCTCCTTTCTCAGAGCAGGAGCAGGCTTTTGGGAAGGGCCTTAATTTCTGGCTCATGACAAATCCTGAACGGACTTTTTAGGGGGTTTGATAGGCTTACCCTTACTGTTCCATGTGCCTTTTGGAGCCCCCACCCTCTGCAATGGGTGGTGTTCTGCTTTTTTGAGGGGATTGATCTAACCTACGGTGTTTGACCTGTGTTTACTCTCAGTACAGCGATTTTATTGCTACAGTGGCCCCTCTTCCCTGCCAGTCTTTACCTTAGACTCATGTTGACTGAAGTTTCTGACTCCAGGCCCATTACGCCAGGCCTCTTTCTCTCATAATTAGCCTGCTGCCTTTTTCAGGCACATTTAGCTACTGGCCTTTGTCCTGGGCTTAGCAGTAGAGTGACCATCTCTTTGGTGCCCGGAACTGGGCACCTCATTCATTCACCATGGCATGCAGCAATGGGGTCCCAGCAGATCAGCCCAATGTCATCTTTTATATGAAGCTGGAGGTATGCTTTTCTAACATCCCTTTTCTCAGAATAGCTTCTTGTGTGCTGCAGCCCCCTTTGGCAACAACATCCAAGAAAAGCTAGCCTACCTACTGTGAAGGGGTGGGGTGGGGGGTGGGGGGAATTCAAAGTAAATATGGAGACACAATCCGACACATAAAGAGGGAGGGGGTGGGGGGGAGTCCATTAGGACCCCCCGCTAAATCTCCCGAACCTCCTTTGATTTCCATGTAAAGAATAGCACTCAGGGGATCAAGGAAACAGAGAAAGTTGAAGTGAGAGATCTGATCCTAATCAGAGACGGGGAGGGAAGGCCAGGTGTGTCCAACCATGCTCCCCAAATTTTTTCAAATTTAGTTTGGGCCTTTCTCTGTATATATACTCCCCTCTCCAGCCTAATAGTATTATTAACTCTGGATATCAATTCCACTAGAGAAGGAGGACTCGGGTCCAACCAATGATAAGCAATCAATTTTCTTGCCTGGTATAAAACCCTGGACAAACCTATAAAATCCGGGCTTTCCGTGTCCACACCCTCCCCCAAAAGACCTAGGAGGCAAACTAATGGTGATCGCAGAAGTGTAATAGAATACACCCGGCCAAGCAAGGACAGTACCTGACTCCAGTAATTGGCTAACTCCTGACATTCTCACATCATATGCAGGATATGTGCGGGTTCCATACTACAGCGGGGGCATTTGGCATCAGAACGGATATGCATACGGAACAGTCTCTGTGGAGTCCTATAGACCCTATGCAAGAGATAAATATGAGGCAGTCTCTGTGCTTCACTAGGGGACAGTGTTGGGGTTAGGGCTAACGCATCTCGCCAGGTTTCCTCATCCACCGCACCAACATCCCCCTCCCACCTTTCCCTAGTCTTGTCCGGGAAATCCTCCAAGTATGCGATTAATAACTGTCAGTACAGTGTAGATATCATTCCCTTAGTAATAGAACCCATAAGAGTATGTTGCAGTGCGGGGTGTAGTCCAACTGTCAGGGGGGGTACGTCTAGTCTGAACATAGAAGGCATGACGAAGCTGAAGATACTGATAAAACCACACCTGGGGTATAGAAAAATCACTCTGAAGGTCTGCAAAGGTCTTAAATATCCCGTTATCTAGGATATGACTAAGGGACAGGACACCATTATCCCTCCACCCCTCGAAGCCCGTTAGCACAGTAAATTCAATCAAGCAATTATTATGCCACAGAGGAGTAAATGTAGTAAAGCCACAAGTACCTAACAGTTTCTTCCCCCTATCCCATTCCTTGTATAAGAGGGCTAACGTGGGGAGTCGAGAACGAGCGGTTGGTAGGGGACCAGCCTCCAAAACAGCCACCGGAACAGACCAAGGGGTATCTTGCACACATGGATGGCCTGATCTCACCGAGCCCAGCGGAAGTCCCCATCCCTGAAGCTGCTGCAATTGCGCTGCCAAAAAGTAAATCCAGGCATTCGGAACTGCCAAGCCCCCCTCTGTCTTGTCCCGCTGTAGTGCCTCTAGACTGATGCGTGCTCCCTGATATTGTTTTTAAAATTAAACTGGTTGAGGAAAAAGCCCTCCATGCAGGACCTTTTCCCCTGCAAATTTTTGGAAGACACTGTGACTTTCTCCAAGAGAGACTCTGGTGCCCATGTGAACGTAGCCTTACATGAAGCTTATGTTAACAGTACTGAATGGATTTTGTATTGGAACAGCTCTCTATGTTAACTGTTGTTTCATAGGAGCAGATTAGACTATGCACAATATATTAGTATGGTTAGATTTCTTTATGTTAATGTTTCATTATCTGTATCGAACACCCACATGTTTCTCTTATTCTAGTACTAAGTTTTATTTAAATCTGTCTCCCATGATATTAATATAGGGAGTCATGCAGCCCACTAGGGCACTGTCTCCCTATATTAACATCATGGGAGACAGATTTGCATATTCTTCCCATGATCCTTCACAGTGGGAGCGCAAATGGCTTAAGTCTCCACACACCTATATGGTGGTCTCTCTCTAAGGAGTGACAATATCGCCTTAACTAAGTTTTATTTATTCATTTTGTAGCTGTGTGTTCAGAAGCTGCGGATTCTTATTGAAGATTCAGATCAGAATTGTAAGTAGTATATCTCTGTCAAATTGTCAACAATAGTATGGGGAAAGGGTAATAGTGATAAGTGTATTTGTTTTGGCAGTGAAGTATCTAGGATTGCTTGCTATGTCGAAAATCTTGAAAACTCACCCAAAGTCTGTACAGTCTCACAAAGATCTTATCCTTCAGTGTCTGGATGACAAGGATGAGTCAATTAGATTACGAGCCTTGGATCTTCTTTATGGAATGGTAAGCAACAAGAGCTTCAGGGTGCCCTGATACTGCGTGACCAGTCAACTAACTTTTTTTTATCTTGCTATGTCTGTATAGGTCTCTAAGAAGAACTTGATGGAGATTGTCAAAAAGTTAATGATTCATGTTGACAAAGCGGAAGGAACTGCATACAGGGATGAATTATTGACCAAAATTATTGATATATGTAGCCAGTCTAACTACCAGTACATTACCAACTTCGAGTGGTTAGTACTTAAGCACATTGTATTATTTTGTTGATCTAAATGTACAAATTCCTCAACCCTTATGATGTTCTGTGAGCCACTGACACGTAATGGGAATATCAGCTGTGGCCCTTGACTACTCTCTTAGCTTTAGTTTATTGGTAGCTTGGGAGAGTAGATGTATGAGTAGATGACTTACCAGTCAGATATTTTTCTCTTTATTGTATTTGCAACAGATCTGAGACATTTTAGACATTAGCCATAGCATTTGAGCCTCACGTTTGTTGTATAAACTAGGAAAACTTCCGGCATATGTATCGAACATATGCATAGGGCTCTGTTCACCTAACAGAGGCATTATCCTGTAAAAACAGCATAGAATCCTACAAATAACTTTTGCTATGCAGTATTCTTTTTTTCTTTGCCATGGGAGCCAATGGGTGGCGATTGCCATCATATTCCTATATAGTGGCATGAGTCCATACTTTCTCACAGACCCTTATTTTGGGCAGTACAGGTTGTTTACCATACGTGTGGTGGGGTATATACAGTGAACTGCTGCGGAGTAGTGACCTCTGGGACACCATTGATTATTCTCTTCCATGTATATGTATGTGATGGAGATTGCGTGTGTTCAGAAGAGTAGCTGCGATCACTGAGGGAGCCCAACTATAACTAACAGCCATGCTCTCTTAAGATATTAAACTGACACCACTATTGCTCCCCCAGTTCGATTACAGGGTACCAAGGGGTAGGTAAAGTCACCAGGGGCTTAACAAATGCCATTATAGACTTTCCTAATAGGACCTGCTAGAGGCATGTCCTAATAGAATGCCTGTTACTATTCAGTGCAATACACATATGTTGGATGTGTGATTGAGCCCTCTAGTAGTAAAGTAATCTGGTTGGACTTGGAAAATGAAAAAAAAAAATTATTTTTTTTTTTAATTAAAATATATTTTAAAAAAGAAATATTCCCTATTTTCCTCATTAAAATGTTTTGCATGTTTTAAAAAATAAAACACAAAACGTGGTTTCACCACATCTGTAACATCCTGACATATTTTTACTCTTTCACCTCCACAATGAATAACATTAAATATGTCCAAAATTGATTTTATTTTGTTTTTTTTTTAAACCCATCATCCATTAAAAAAAAAAAGCAATCGATGAGTCAATTGACTCCTACGATGACACCAATGATAACTTTATATTATCCCGGCAAAATAAATAAATAGAAGTCATCTCACAGATCCATTGATGGAAAAATAAAAAGTTATCAGTTTGGAATTATTTTTTTTGTGACAAACTAGTAAGATATTAAAATCAAAAAACAAACTATAAAAAGACTACTTTTGTGGTATTGCCATAATTGTAATGACCCACAGAATAATTTAAGAATGTTTTTACCATACATTGAAGAGTGCAAAATCTATAGTGCAAAAATGTTTTTTTTTCTCCCAGAAAGAGTAACAAAAAAAAGAAATTGTTTAAAAAATTATGGTTATAAAAGATTTTTGTGGGATCATTTGAATTTTGTCAATATAAAAATAGTTATAACTCTTGCAATATGCTGATTAAAAAAATGTATATGCTTTGTCCTTAAAGCGAAAATAGGCTGTGTGCTGTGTTACATTATGTATATGAATTGATTCATGGTATTGTCAGTATCTAATTTTTTTAAAAAAATTTTTTTTATGTATATTTAACCCTCTGTAGGTATATCAGTATTCTGGTAGAACTTACTCGCCTAGAAGGGACACGCCATGGCCACCTCATAGCTGCTCAAATGCTTGACGTTGCTATCCGAGTAAAAGCTATTCGAAAGTTTGCAGTCTCGCAGATGGCCACGTTGCTTGACAATGCTCATCTGTTGGCCAGTAACACACAGCGAAATGGTATCTGTGAAGTTCTTTATGCGGCTTCCTGGATCTGTGGCGAATTCTCAGAGTAAGAATTTTTCTTAAACCGGAAAATTATGACATTGTCCTATGTCCTGTCATTAAGAAACATTCATGGTAACAGGTCTGTTTTTCTAAAGGCGGCAGTTTCCTATAGTACTATTAAAAAGTCTGTGTAATTTGATTGGTAGACCCTTCACTATACTATACTATCCTACTAATATTATAATCCTATCCTACTAATATTATCCTATATTATAAATGTGAAAGTTTGTATGTTTGGCTGTTTGTTCCTCAATCACGCAAAAATGGCTGAACAGATTTGAATGAAATTCGGCCCATAGATAGATTGTAACCTCGATTAAAACATAGGCTACTTTTTATCCCAGTAAATGACATGGCTTCACGAGTGTTATGAATTTATGTTCACATACTATATTAAGAAGCTCTAGGCTACTTTTTATCCCAGTAAATGACATGGCTTCACGAGTGTTATGAATTTATGTTCACATACTATATTAAGAAGCTCTAGGCAGCGCCTTATCTCAGCTTCTGATAAAACCAGGGCTGTTATCTGTTTGTGTAAACACACACTAACCCTAAAGCCACTAAAGTGGTTTGTGTACATGCATTTGCATATTATCTGATCTGCTCCAGGCAGTGCTGACAAACTGAAATGGGGAAACACCATTCATCCAAATTGGCAGTTTGCCAATTTTAAACATGCCTGGAAAAAGAAAATCTAATTTGTCGCAAACAAGGAGAGCTATGAATGTAGCCAGAATTCAGAGTTCTCCACAAGTGGAGCTGAGGGGAATCATCGATGCCAACAACACATTCATTATATGGCATCCTAGCGAGCTGCTGAGATACCTGAACAATCACGGGCACAACGCGAGGAACCAGTTCAGTGGCAGGCCAGCTTAAGAGCTGCTGAAACACCGGAGCATGTGGATCATCAACGCCAACAACCCGCAGACAGTCGCGGGCAGAGGCTAGTATAGACTAAATAACATGCGTTTTAAACAATCATTCTGTAGGTCAGATTGCAATGTATTAAGGGCCTTTCACATCACATTTTGATCTTCAGCCTTGTGGAAAAACAGATGAAAGTGGATGGAGCCCGATGGCCAGATGGACTCCACAACCTTTCAGTCAATATGTCGATTATCATGAATACAAAATGATTTGAAGTTTTAGCAACTTTATTAAAATGTGAATGTCTGATTGTGCAGTCTCAAAGCGTCTCCTCCAAACTCCTTTTTTTTTTTCTCCCCTCTATCTTTACAGGCATCTTCCAGAACCACAGCAAACATTGGAGGCCATGTTGAGGCCAAAAGTCACTACTTTGCCAGGACATATTCAAGCAGTTTATGTTCAGAATGTGGTTAAATTATATTCTTGTATACTTCAGCGCAATGAACAAGACGGAGACCAAGAAGCTGCACAGGAGATTACTCAGTTTATGATTGACAGACTTCCCCAATTTGTACAGAGTGCAGACTTGGAAGTTCAGGAGAGGGTAAGTTAAATGTAGTTCACTCTGCAATGGAAACCGTTAAAGGGATTGTTATATGATCAACGTTTATCCCCTATTTGCTGGGTAGATGGTAAATATATGATTGCTGAGACTGTGACCACTGAATCCCAGCTATGTGTACATGGAGCAGTACCGCTGCACCATTTACTACTTTGAGACCAAGAGACCATAGCAAAGGGGAACGCTCATTCAGTCACACAGAAGATTGGTAGTCACATATGCACTTACCCTGCCTTTTATATATGGTAGCAGTGGTTCAGCCCCAGTGGTTATACATTTGCAGTGCCACTATAGTGGAACTGAGCACGTTTCCATATTTATTTCAGTGGTAGTTCACCCTCTGTATAGCGTGGTTTTTTTTTTTGTTTTTTTTTTGGGGGGGGGGGGAATGGGGGAAGGGATTGTTAAACAATAGTTATCACAATACTTTATTTGCATGGACTGGTGCCTGTCAGTTTCACTTGTAAGTAGTAAACTTTAAATTTACATTTTTTAAATTTTTTATTCTCCTTTTGGTTGTTGCAGGCTTCCTGTATATTGCAACTTGTAAAATATATACAGAAGCTACAGGCAAAGGAGGTTCCTGTAGCCGAGGAAGTTATGGCCCTATTTGCTGGAGAACTAAACCCTGTTGCTCCGAAAGCTCAGAAGAAAGTTCCTGTTCCTGAAGGGTATGTTGTGGAATTAGTCCCGTGTATGTTTTTGACCATAGCAACTAGATTAGTCATGTGAAACCTCACATTTTACATATTGCAATATATCCTTACAAGGGTTTAGAACTTTATTGTAGTTCCAGGATACAATCTATTGGAGGGCATATACTAAGTCAGTTTTTTGGCATTAAACAGGCTGTGTTGTTGACCACTTTGGAGGAACCATGTGCAACTTTTTTTTTTTCCCGCTCTTCAGATATGCACTCCACTTCAGTGAAAAGGAGTTGGGGTTTTAGGAGCGTGACAGTTTCATAAAACTGGCATACCTTATATATGTAACTTATATCAGCTGCTAGCTGTCATGGATTTTTTATTTTGGCATTCAGGAAACCAAGTGATGCTCTAAATTTATAAGGAGCCGTGAACCTCTCAATAAATTCTACATCTGTTACTCCTGTGGGCCTAGTTATTGTCGAATGAGTCGTGGATCTTAGGAAATGCATTTTGTGTGCCATGATATCCTTTCTATACGTGTTTATGGCTGCATCTTTCACCATTTATAGTGGTATGTAGAATCAGGTTGGTGGGTTTCTCCTAGGAAAATTGCAAATTGATCCAGCTGTCATTACTAAAGTGTCAAATGGATGATTGCAATACCAACCACAGTAGTCACAGATTGCCAGTGTGTTTGTTCCTAATACGACTAGTGTCCATGGCAGTTAACCCCTTCCCGACCCATGTGGTACTATTACCACATGGATGTCTAGTGCTTCACGACCGATGTGGTAATAGTACCACATGGATGTAAACAATCCCCGCAGTGCAGTGCGGGCGTTCTTGGAGCAGGTGTTAGTTGTATCTGACACCTAACAGCCTGCTCCATCCCCCTCCATCAGACATGAGTGCTGATTTTGGGTTTTAACCCGTTGATTGCCGTGATCAAACATGATCACGGCAAACAACGGGTTGCCCGATCTTGTAGGGATCCCCGGCACCCCCTGCTGCGAGATCGGGGGGTGCTGGTATCCCTACCATGTAGCCAGGGGTCTGATTAGTCACCCCTGGCAGTCCTGAGTCCCACTTACCTTTCTTATCCTGTGCGGGATCTCCTGAAGCTGAGTGTCCCGTCTGTCTGCACGAGCCGAGCCTCACTTCCTGTTTACAGAGTGATAACGTGCAGGCTCTTACTGAAGCCTGTGACTCACTCTGTAAACAGGATCAGTGATGCAAGCTTCACTCATGCAAGTGTCCCATAGGGACACATGAAAAAGTTAAAAAAAAAAAAAGTGGAAAAAAAAAAAAGTGTTTTGAAACAATTAATAAAGTTATCAAGCCCCAAAAACCCTTTTTTTCTATAGAAAATGAATTATATAAAAAAAAACCTAAAAATTAGTAAAAACAATACATATTTGGTATCGCCGTGTCCGTAACAATCTGTACAATAAAACTGAAACAATATTTAATGTACACGGTGAATGACGGAAAAAAAAACCCGGAAAAAACCCGCCGGAAGTAGTGATTTTTCGCCATCTCACCTTACAGAATGTGCTATAAAAAGTGATCAAAAAGTCAAATGCACCTCACAACAGTACCAATAAAAAGCACACATTGTCCCGCAAAAAATAAGCCCCCAACCAACACTGTCAACCAAAAAATAAAAATGTTACGCCTCTCAGAAGATGACGATGCAAAAAACATTGATTTATGTCTCCAAATGTGTTTTTGTTCTGCAGAATTAGTTACGCATAAAAAAATAATATAAATGAGGTATCGCCGTAACCGTACCGACCCACAGAATAAAGATAATATGTTACTTATACTGTACGCTGCATGGCGAAAAATTTACAAGGTAAAACGCAATACCGGAATTGATTTTTTTTATTTAAATCCAGCAAAAAAAGAGTTAATAAAATGTATTCAGTAAGTTGTAGGCACCCAAAAATGGTGTAATTACAAAATACATCTCATCCCGCAAACAACAAGCCCTTATATGGCCGCGTCACCAGAAAAATAAAGAAAATATAGCATCTAGTAATGCAAGAACAAAAGCCCGCAAAAATCGCCAAATTATTAGAACTCAACTGGCGGCGTCAGGAAGGGAATATATAAGCTGTGCGAGCGAATATCAGGGGACACCCCAGATTTAGAGCTTACGAGGGAAAATATACCAGAAGTGACCCCAAAGTGACCCCCAGAGTGACTCCCCCAATTATAGGAGCTACTGGGACATAGTAGGAAATTCGGTGTTTGCAATGTCCTCCGCACAGCTTATATATTCACTCTTCGCCATCCGCTGTGCAGTCACGTCTGGGATACTAATACTCACTACACCCCCTGATAAATTCTTTGAGGGGTGCAGTTTTCAAACTGGGATCACACCTTTGGGGAATCCACTTTTCTGGTACCTTACAGGCTCTACAAACATGACATGGCGTCCAGATACCAAACATCTGAATCTGCGCTCCAAAAGCCGCATCGCGCTCCTTCCCTTCTGCGCCCTGCTGTGCGCCCAAACTACAGTTTATGGCACATATATGACACATGTATGATACTGGTGTACCCCGGATAATGCACGTAATGCCATATGTGGGTATAAATTGATATTAGGGCACAGCCAGACACAGAAGGGAAGAAGGGTTATTGGGTTTTTGTAGCACAGACTTAGACGGTTTTTTTTTTTTTTTTTTGGATGCCGTGACACTTTTGCAGAGACCCTAAAATTGCCCTTACAGAATGGGGTCACTTCTTGGGGAATTCCAGTTCACTGGCACCTCCAGGGCTCTGCAAAAACATCATGGCACCCAGAAAGTCCCTCTAAATCTGTACCCCAAAAGCTAAAAAGCGCAGTGCTCCTTCCCTTCTGAGCCCTGCTATGTGCCCAAGCAGCAGTTTATACCTACATATATAATTTTTTGCCCCTCAGGATGGCCCACTTAATAGTTTTAGGAGTGCAGGTCTCTGACAACACGAAGTGGGTGCAACGTATTGGGCACCGAAATGGCAGATTTCTTTAAAAATTAAAATTTTCATTTTGTACATTAATTTTTGGGAAGCATTTTTAGGCTCAAAATGATAATACCCCTTTATTCATTCCTTGACAGGTGTAGTTTCTAAAATGGGGTCACTTTTGAGGGGTTTCCATTGTATTGGTACTTTAGGGGCTCTGCAAATGCGACATGGCACCAGAAAACTGCCCTCAAAAGCCAAATAGCCCTCTTTCCATTCTGAGCCCCGCCATGTTCCCATACAGCAGATTATGGCCACATATGGGGTATTGCCGTGTTCAGGAGACATTGTGTGACAAACTGGGGGGCTTTTAATTCTCTAACTACTTGTAAAAATTAAAAATATGGCGCTAAATGGACGATTTATTGGAAAAAAGTAATTTTTCATTTTCACATCTCAATGGTAAAAAAAAATCTGTGAAACACCTGTAGGGTCCAAGTGCTCACTAAACCCCTTGATAAATTCCTTGAGGGGTATAGTTTCCAAAATGGGGTCACATTTGGGGGTTTCCACTGTTTTGGCACCTTGGGAGCTCTGCAAACGGGACATGGTGCCTGAAAAGTATTCTAGCAAAATCTGGCCTACGAAATCCAATTAGCGCTCCATCCGCTCTGAGAGCGACCGTGTGCCCGTACATTAGGGTACCAGCACATATTGGGTATTGTCGTGTTCGGGAGAAATTTTGTAACAAAATGTGGGGTGCAATTTTTCCTTTAACCCCTTGTGAAGATGAAAAATTTGGGGCTACAGTGACATTTTATTATAAAAAAAAGTAATTTTTCATTTTCACATCTCAATGGTAAAAAAATCTGTGAAACACCTGTAGGGTCCAAGGGCTCACTATACCCCTTGATAAATTCCTTGAGGGGTCTAGTTTCCAAAATGGGGTGACATTTTGGGGGTTTCCACTGTTTTGGCACCTTGGGGGCTTTGCAAACGGGACATGGCGCCTGAAAAGTATTGTAGCAAAATCTGGCCTACAAAATCCAATTAGCGCTCCATCCGTTCTGAGAGCGATCGTGTGCCCGTACATTAGGGTACCAGCACATATGGGGTATTATCGTGTTCGGGAGAAATTGTGTAACAAAATGTGGGGTGCAGTTTCTCCTTTAACCCTTAGTAAATGTGTAAATTCTAGGGCTAAATGAATATATTAGTGACAGAAATTGAAAAATGTAAATTTGACCTCCATTTTGTTGTAATTGTTGTGAAATGCTGAAAGGGTTAAGAAACTTTCTAACTGCTGTTTTGGATTCTTTCAAGAGTGCAGTTTTTAGAATGGAGTGATTTTCGGGGGGTTTTATTAGAGAGGCCTTTCAAGTACCCTTCAGAACTGAACTGGTCCCTTGAAAAATGTGTTTTGGAAATTTTCTTGAAAATTTGGAAAATTACTGCTTGACTTGTAAGCCTTATAATATCTGAAAAAAATGAAAGGGTGATTAAAATTTGATTGCTACATAAATCAGAGACATGGTTAATTATATTTATGAAAAAATTTGGGTAGTATGGATTTCTATTTGAAAGGCTTGCAATTTCAAAGTTTGAAAACTGCATTTTTTTCAAAATTTTCACCAAATTTCCTATTTTTTCATAATGAAAGACAAAACATATTGACAAAAATTTACTACTGACATGAAGTACAATGTGTTACGAAAAAACAATCTCAGAATCACTTGTGTAAGTTAAAGCGTCTCAAAGTTATTGCCATTTAAAGTGACACATGTCAGTTTTGAAAAAAGAGGCCTGGTCCTCAAGTCACTTTTGAGCTGTGTCTCTATAGGGTTAAAGGATTAGTAACACACTTTCAGTATTTCTTTTCAGTTTGGATCTCGATGCCTGGATAAATGAGCCTCCATCAGATAGTGAATCGGAAGATGAAAAGCCTAAAGCTATCTTTCATGATGAAAAACAGACTCATGGGAAGTCATCCCGTCCAGAGATAGATGAGGAAGAGTTGGCAAGGGTTAGTAAAATGGAAAAGAGGCACTGTTCGCAAAAACTGCTCAACATATAATCCTATGAGTATGTTATGCCCAATGACTTAAATATAGAAGTATTAAAAAAAAAAAAAAATTTAAAATCTTTGTATTGGTGGTGATATAAATTGATTTGCCTTTAAGTAATAAATGTACTTAGCAGTTTTTGTTCTATAGAGACGTGCTGCACGGAAAGAAGAACAAGCCAATAACCCATTCTACATTAAAAGTTCTCCTTCACCACAGAAGGTATTCTCATATTTATTGATGAAAAGATGCAAGTTATTTTTACTATTTCTTTAAATATTGTGTGGATTTCTATCAGATTCTGCTTATAGATTCATACAGATTGGAAGACTTTTCATATCCATGATAAATTATTAGTTTGTAGCTGTTTGCATAGTTCTGATAGAGAGAGGGACACATTGAGGCTAAATTATTAATAAATAAATTAGATCAGACATTAAAGGGGATTTGACATTATATGAAGTGATGTTTTATCACCCTAATAGTGTGTGTGTGGACATGGGTTGCCCCTGTAGAACAACTAGGAAAATTTCATTTTCTCCAGCGAAGCAATGCCATGTCTGTCCATCGGCTGACTCTAATATTTCCGTTAAGCCCAATTTACTTAAATTGATATATATATATATATATATATATATATATATATATATATATATATATATATATATATATTTATTTTTATAGATTTTTGCATATTTCCAGTATTTGCTTTTGTGTGTGGTGCTACATCTCCTACAATTTTATATACTATATGCTGTGCCAGATTTTTGAGATCCTCTTTTCTTCCTACAGCTTTATCAGGATTCACCTGGCGTTGACCATATACCTGTTGTGCAAATTGATCTTTCTGTTCCCCTCAAAGTTCCAGGTATGAAACACATATTATGAAAATAAGAGGAAAGTGTATTTCTGCATTTATAATAAAGGTTTGGAATTTAGGGAAAAGATAATCTTTAATAGCCTCTAACTGGCCTAGCTTAACATGGTTATGACTAGGTCAAGACTCGCTTTATTAATGGCTATTTTAAATGCAGCAGTTTTAGACATGCACTGGTACATCATAATTCCAAATTCGAGGGCTTCTCAGCAACATCTTTTAGACCAAATTCCCATGCAGACAATGGGTTTAAAAATCTAAAAAGATGCAAGATGTATTGGATCTACAAGCGGAACACACTCACCCCAGGGGGTCTGAATAAAGCCCTTGAAACCGTATAATCTAATAATTTCCTATAGAGCCATGAATGTGTGCTTTTTAGTTGGTCTGTTACTCTTTGGAGTTCTAGATCAGCTCTATCCACCTATGTATTGACCACACTAGAATGTATCTTGCTATATATCATTTGTATATGTGTATATATGTATATGTGTATATATGTATATATATGTATATATATATATCTATATCCCTTTTCTTCTTTGATGTGCTTTATGCTTATACAATATGATTTCTCCACTCTATATTTATTCATTTTATAATATATTTATTCATTCATTATTCATTATTGTAGCATTGTAATCATCCCCTATATAGATTACTTTTCATTGCCTTACTCTCCAGTTTATTCACCCATTATATTGGTATATATGGCAGAAACTGTTTTTATTTTTCATTAATCTAAATAGCTATATTTATTTATATATATAAATATATATGTATATATATATGTCTTGCTATTTTGTTTGGTACCGTACGGTTTTACTTATCCAATCAATTATTTATTTCTGTTATGTTATGTTAGAACTGCCTTTTTTTTCCAGTGATGTATTTATCTGTAGGTATTTTATTTTTTAACAAACATAACTGGGAATAATATCCCCTATTATTTTTACATATAAATTGAGGTTAATCCCTTTTTTATAGTTTGTTGGACCTTACCGCTAGTTTGCATCAATGAAGAACTATTACATTTATTATAAAAATTTCTATCTATCTATCTATCTATCTATCTATCTATCTATCTATCTATTTTCTATAGAAGATGGAGAGAGTTTAACTACCTTTTTGACAGTTTTTATTTCCAAACTACCGGCTGCTATTTATAAGATACTCTCTTATAAAATGTAGTTAATTCATGTGCCTACAAACCGATCAACACATCAAGCAACATCTGTGTTCTTCTAATTCAGAAGACCCTCATTGTTCCCCCTGTTGCCGGTACTCACTAATGCACAACTCCTACTGAGCATGCTCATTTTCTATATCCAGTGCCTGCATGGCGCGGCTACAGCATTTTTTGTGATGTTTATTATGTGCAAACGTGTACAATTGCTTTATTAGGGTTACCCAATTCTGACCAGTACGTGAAGCTGGAGGAGGAACGAAGGACCAAACAGCGCCAGGAGAAGGATAAGAGGAGGAAGAAAGAAAAGGACAAGAAAAGTGGAAAGACTCGGCGACACAAATCTGTTCACACTGAAAGTGATGAGGACATTGCCCCAGCTCATCATGTAGACATCATTACTGAGGAGATGCCAGAGGTTAGTTTATTAACTGATATATCTTATTGGCAATATAAAGAACATGCATAGAACAACATGGTTGGTGTTCCTGTGCAGTCTGTTAGAAGTTATACATATTATTTAACATGGATTTCTCTAGTGCACAATGTTGGGTATTTAATTATAGCGGTCGCTGAGGTGACAGTGAAGAGCCAGCAGCAGTGCCCACACTTATATGGAGAGCATTTAACCTTTCTTAAGCCTTGGTTAAAGATGACAATGGTTCCATTTTCCTGTCAACACTTGGGTGCCACCATTTTAGGGTGGATCCTGACCCTGAGAGGCGATCTGTTTTGACATTCAGGAGACTATTGAAAGCTCCTGAGCTTGTTTTCTGCATACTTCTATTACAGGATGTGCTAGGCAGCCTAACACTATTTTTTTTATTATATGACCTGTATTTTGCACTATTTAGCAATTTTCCCCTTTGCTGACTCTATCAGTAGTTTGCATTTTTTTTTATTTTTTTTAGCCAGTAGGTAGAGACATGATGCCATACACTGCTCGGAATAAGTACAGGAAACCAACCCAGCACCATGCCAGACCTTCATAGGAAAATACTGGTGCTTTGGCTGATATGTACTTTGGCTGTGATATTAATCCCCAACATCACTTTGAATCTGTGTTTCTGCTACTGTGTATCTCTCACTTTGCTTACTCCTCTTCCTCCACGTATAGGCAAGTTTACTCTGAGACATGCAACTTACAGTCCACCTCAATATAGCAGCAGTTTTCAGCATGCAAGTCAGATTAACGGAGGGAAAGTGGAGCCTGATGTATGCAGAAAGCAGCTTTTTACTCTGATATATTGCCAAGTTTTTTCATTCACCTGTGCTGTTCATGATATATGCAGAGTTTGTTTAAAGTTAGTAACCATTTAAAGACTTCTTAAAGGAGGAGACAGGCTCTTCTGTTCAATTTTGGCAGTCACTTTCCACATTCTCCCCAGCCCCATGTCACAAAAGTGACTTGGAGTTTATAACCACAGGGAACCACTGAAAAATATTTCTGTTTCCAGTGAATCCTATGAAGCAACTAAGTTTACATGTTGTTCTTCTCACCCATTCTGTAAGTGACATGTTTCTGCTATCTTATGGGTTCCTCTGTTCACACCGTAACTTTTGACATGCAATATATGGTGGTGTGTTTCTTTTCTTAATCATTCTTAATTATATTTGTTTCAGAATGCCCTTCCTAGTGATGATGATGACAAAGACCCAAATGATCCCTACAGAGCACTGGATATAGATTTAGACAAGTATGTTTTTATGTATATTTTTTAGGTTACAGCTTTGTTCTGATTTTTACCATGATCCACGTGAATCCCATGTCGTGCATTTCAGGGAGCCTATTATTGAGATCATTGAATTTTATACTAGCTTGCTATAATAATAGTTCTGTTTACTACAGTTTTACAGTTACGGTCTATGTCTTTCAGGCCTTTGGCTGATACAGAGAAACTTCCAGTTCAAAGGCACCGTAATATAGACAGTCTAAAATCTCCAGAAAATGATGCTTCCACAATAGATCAAAAAATTAAGTCCAGCAAGAAGGAGAAGAAACAACCTGAGTCTGAGAGGGTGAAGAAGAAGGAAAAGAAGGTGGCTTTCCCTTTTCTCCCCTGTACTTTTTATTTCTGGATTCCATGAAACGTTACTTACATGTTTTGTGCTCCTAGACAACTTGCAGCAGTCATTGCCTGATCTCTTACATGATACTTTTGACATATAGTATTCCAGGCTATGCAATTAGTAATCTGAAGCTAAAAGTGTATCTGAGTAAGTCCAGAGTGGCCATTGTTACAACACTATAAGACAGTCTTATAGGTTAGCAAGGTAACTCCTATCCTCACTTACTGCTGGACCCCCCCCCCCCCCCCTCCCCCTGCTGATCAAGATAATGGAGATCCCTTACTACTTTGTGGGATTGTTGAAGAAAAGTAGCATTGGGCCTGAGTGACTGACTCTTCATTCAAAGAAGGGTGCAGAGGACACAACTCCTGTGATCGGTGGGAAACCTATGAATAGGTGATACTTTAAATTGTCAGCTTGGTTACAGCTTCTTTAAGTGATTAACCCCTTAACGACAAAGAACTGTGCAGCCAAAATAACATGTCATCTGTATTCTATGTTTTGGTACGATTCGGAGGATACCAAATTTATATGGTTTTATTTATATTTCAACTCCTTAACAAAAATCCCAAACTGTGCAAATAATTTTTTTTTCTATAAAGTCACCATATTATGACACCCGTAACTTTTTTATAGATCCATGTATGGGGGTGCATAAGCGTCTTTTTTTGCGGGATCAGGTGTACTTTTTAGTTATACGATTTTGGAGAATTGCTATTGTTTTGAGCCCTTTTTATTCAAATTTTTATCAGAGGCAAAATGGTGGAAAAAAAACGGTGGTTTTGCACTTTTGATTTCCCCCCCCCCCCCCCCCCCCCGCTACGGCATTTACTGAATGGGCAAAATATTTTTCTTCATTTGTAGACCAGTCATTCTCGTACACAAGGATATATAATGTGTATGTGTTTCACGGTATTCCCGCCAATGGCACTTTTTGACTTCCTGACCAAGCTCAATTTTTCAAAACTGACGTGTCACTTTGTGGCAATAACTTTGGAATGCTTTAACTTACCAAAGTGATTTTGAGATTGTTTTTTCGTAACACATTGTACTTCATGTTAGTAGTAAATTTTGGTTGATATGTTTTGTGTTTAATTATGAAAAAATAGGAAATTTGGTGGAAATTTTGAAAAATATGCATTTTATAAAGTTTACAATGATGTGCATTACATACAGATAGTCAGACCGCCAAAATTATATCATAAATGTCATGTCCCAGATCTCTCCTTTATGTCGGCATCAAAATTTAGTCGCCCTTTTATTTTTTACGGACATTAAAAGGTTTACAAATGAAACAACAATATTCAAAATTTTCAAGAAATTTCCAAAACCCATTTTTTAAGGGACTTATCCAGTTATGAAGGGGTTTTGAAAGACCCTTGTATTAAAATCCCCCATAAATCACCCCATTTTCAAAACTGCACCCCTTAAATAAGCCAAAACAACATATACCAAGTATTTTAACCCTATAAATGCTTAACAGGAATTAAGACAAAATGGAGGTGAAATTTTCAAATTTGATTTTATTTTACTAATATTTTTGTTTAGCCCTAGAATTTGCACATTCACAAGGGGTTAAAGGAGAAAACACATCCCACAATTTATGTAAGTTCTCCGGACTACCATAGTACCCCACTTGTGGGTGTAAACTAATATATGGACGCACAGTGAGACGCAGAAGGGAAGGCGCGCCAAGGAGCTTTTAGAGGGCAGATCTGGCTGTGATCAGTTTCAGGAACCATGTCACATTTACAAAGCCCTTGAGGAGTGAAAACAGTGGAAACCTCTAGAAAGTGACCCTGTTTTGAAAACCGCACCCCCTCAAAGAATTTATCAAGTGAGCATTAGTAACCCCGAAGTGAATGTGTAAGCTGTGCGGAGTAAATTGGGTACACCAAATCCCATTCTATTTTCCCACTAGCTCCTATGACACGGATGGGGAAGAGGAGCATTCTGGGTGATCAGCGCTGGTGTATTCTCTCTCGTAAGCTCTAAATATGGGGTGTCCCCTGAAAACGCTCGCTCAGCTTATACATTTCCTTCTAGTCGCAGCCACTTATGTCCTAATGATTTGGCGACTTCACATTGTCTTCACATTGTACAAGGTAGATTTTTATTTATTTTCTGGCAATGTGGCCATAGGAGGGCTTGGTGTTTGTGGTATTAGATGTACTTCTAGAGTAGCCTGCAATAGAACATATTGAATGACGGGCCTGGAAGCCTTCACAAGCCTCCCGGCTGTTATGAAAATGGGACGCCGGCCCCGGAGCTTGCTCCGCATGTCAGTGGTCCCTTGGGGAATGGTGGCACCAACGCACCACCGATAAAATTACCTGCTTGCAATCAGTACGGGCATTAGCACCAGGTGTCTGCTGTATAAAATAGCAGACACCCGGCAGCTATGGCGCCTGCCCGTCTCCCAAGTGGCCACCATCTTTAAACACCTGACATCTGCCATACTAGTACAGCAGATTTCACTTTACTGGCAATTCATTGGCTCTGCAAAAGTGTCATGACGTCTAAAAACCAAGAACTCCTTCTTTTCTGTGCCTGGCTGTGCCCAAATAGCAGTTTATACCTACAGATGGCATTATGTAAGTTATCCGGGGTACAGCAGTGTCATGAATGTGGTCACAAACTCCTGTTTGGCCCACAGGAGGGTGCAGATGTGAAAGAGAGCTCTGTGCATTTGGAGCACAGATTTAGATTCTTGTTTTTTGAAGGCCATGTTATATTTGCAGAGACCCTGAAATTGCTCCTACAAAAAGGGGTCACTTCTTGGGGAATTCCAGTTTACTGGCACCTCCAGGCCTCTGAAAAAACATGGTGTCCGGACAGTCCCATTAAATCTATACTTCAACAGCTAAAAAGTGCAGTGCTGATTCTATAAAAATTTCAAATTTCACTTTGTACATTCATTTTTGGGAAGCACTCTTCCCCTAATACCCCTTGATACATTTCTTGATGGGTGTAATTTTCAAAATGGGGTCACTTTTGAGGGGTTTCCATTGTACTCTAGGGGCTCAGCAAATGCGACATGGCACCTGAAAACTGTTCCAGCCACATCTGCCCTCCAAAAGCCAAATAGCCCTCTTTCCATTCTGAGCCCCACCATTTGGGTGGTATGACTATCTGTCTGATTAAGCATATAATTTCCCATTTTGAAAATGGCGAATTATTATTATTATTATTATTATTTATTTATTTTTTTTTTATGCAAAAGTATTGATCAATACTTACAAATAACTTGAAGTACAATGTGTCACGAAAAAACAATCTCAAAATCACTTTTGTAAGTTAAACATCTCAGTTATTGCCATATAAAGTGTCACTTTTGGGTGGATCATTATGGGTTAAATAATTTTTATGTTGTAATCCAACATGGCAGGTTCATGTTTTCCTTACACATTTTAGATCATGTTCAATAATTGGGACACCTGATGTGCTCTCTGTATCCTTATTCCATGTCATTTATTTTGTATTCCACAGCACACAAAGCATTTCTTATTATACGTTATGTTTTTTTTTGTGACAGAAAAGCAAAGAGAAAGAAGATAAGACGAAACGCAAGAAATCAACAACTAGGGAAGTAGTAGGGGAGAAAGCTGAGGCGAAGGATGAGGAGCCACAGGAGAAGACTCCAGCAGATGTGAGTACAATGTGATTATCCATATACAGTTCTGTTACCAAATAGTTTGGCCTGTTGTCAAGTGATCTCTTTACTCCAATCAAACTATTGCCTGAAAGAACAGTTACAACCACTATTTTTATACCTCTTAGGGTGGGTTCACACCTGCGCCTGGTCTCCGGTTTAGCCAATCTGGCCGGTTTCAGTCTTCTGCCCTGTGAAACTGGACAAGAGACGGAAACCCGACAGTCAGCTTTCAAACCCTTTCACTTGAATGGGTTTGCAGAGGTGACCACCTGTGTGCATCTTCTGCCTGTCCGCTGGGAAAGCGTTTTTCTTAGTTGGACATGCAGGACATTGTGTCCAGTTAACAAAAACAAAAAAACAAACAAACAAAAAAAAAAACTTTTTCCCCGCGGACAGGCAGAAGACTCACATAGATGGTCACCTCTGCAAACCCATTCAAGTGAATGGGTTTGAAAGCTGACCAGCGGGTTTCTGTCTCCTGTCCAGTTTCACGGGGCAGAAGATGGAAATCTGCTAGATTGGCTAAACCGGAGACTGGGTGCGGATGTGAACCTGCCCTTTCCCATTGAAACCTTAGAGCAGTGGTTCTCAACCTTTCTAATGCCGTGACCCCACAATACAGTTCCTCATGTTGTGGTGACCCCATTCATTTTGGAACACGCGTCCATAATGGCGTGCGTTCCAGCTGAATAGCGCTGCTGCAGACAGTAGCGCGGCTTCTCAGTGGCTAAAGCCATCAGAAATATGTATTTTCTGATGGCTTTAGGCATACCTCGCAACTTTTGAAGATTAGAAAGAGGGAGAAAATATGCGGCGTGCGCAGCGTGCCACGGCAAATTTAGCCCCACCCACTTTTATGTTGACTCCGCTCATTCTCATTCATTTTTCATGTGCTCCCACACAGGATAATCCGCCTACAGTCACCCGTACATTATATGTCCCTCCGCCATCTCTCCCCCAGTTTCATATAACCCCTTCATCTGCCCCCAGTTTCATGTCCCCCCCTCCACCTCTGGCCCCAGTTTCATGTCCCCCCATCTCTGCCCCCAGTTTCATGTCCCCCCATCTCTGCCTCATACAGAAGCCGCAGCGTTAAAGCAGGAGCTGGCTGTGTCAGCTCCTGCTTTAATCGCTTGTGTGTTCAACTCATCGGCGTCCTCCGGGCGCTGATCATTTGAAACCGGGACATACCTCCCACCGACCGGGACGGTTGGGAGGTATGTGGCGACCCTTGTGTTTTGGTCGTTCGACCCCAGCCAGGGTCGCGACCCACAGGTTAAGAACCGCTGCCTTAGATTTGTCGACCTAATATAGAAGAGCCGAGGTGAGCATTTATTTAGTGCAGAGTGACTCAACACCAGCAGGGGATGCTTGTTTTACATTGTCTTCCAAGGTGCCTTTATATAGATTAACCTAAAGTTCACCCACTGAGTGAGCATTGAAACTAAGTGTCCTAAAGTTTACCCTACACATTCCTCTATTATCATGGCATCATCAGGGGTGTAAAAGCTGTCTGGGCATATCTCAACCCTCACATTTTACATAGCAACTAGCAGCATTACATTCTGTAGGCTAAGACGGCCATGGTGCAGATCTAGATAGCCCAGACCCCCTTACTAGGGAGTGCCAGTCAGGAGTTTGCACATCAGCCCATCACACGCATGTGTGTTGTATGTGTATTACACATTAGTATCCTGTTGTCAAGGAAACCTTCACAGCGACTCCACAGGCTCAGATGAATGAATGAGACACAGGGCAAACTGATGCCACTATCCAGGAGATCCTTACAGTCATGGTACAGTGCATCACGCCAACACTGATATCCTGCACTGCAACTCCACAGTGTTACCATCCAAACATATATAATTTAGTCAGTGAGGTCTCCATCAGCGTCTCAATTGGCTTTTACACTCCTAATCAAAATAGCAGAAACACATAGGATGAAGTTTAGTACAGGTTCTTGAGTGAGGGCCAGGGGGATTAGCAGGGAGTATGTAGAGGCATCTGGATAGCAATAAGAAATGGGCACCCCCTGCTGGTGTGTGGTCACTATGCAATGAGTACACTGAGCTCACTCAGTTGGCACTCATAGCTCTATTGACTATATGTTTTAGTCGATAACAGAATAAATATTGGATGAATAAAGATTATTGGTTTTATCCTTTCTTTCAGGTAATGGTTTGATTAGTATAGTTAGTAACGGATACCATTATGTTTGCTTCTTTTGAATACCTGTACACCAGGCTTTTTCTTATATTTATATCTTCATTCATTCATTCATTCAATCAATCATTCCTCTTATAGATTTTTCCTGTTTCAACCTTTCTTTCAGGACATGGATTTCTGGCTTGCTAGCTCTCAAGTGCCACCACAGGAACAGGTTTGTGAACAGCGAAGGCAGTGATGTTTTTGATAGACCTCTAATGTTGTGTTCACATATGTATGTCCTTAACCCCTTCCGGCCATAGGGAATGTCTATTGTATTCTTATTATTGCTTGTTGTTCAAATTTTTATGAGGCAATAGCAAAAAACAAACAAACTGAGGATCTGCTATCCCCCCCCCCCTCCTAATTACGGCATTTCCCGTACGGTAAGAATATTTTAAAAATAATCAGTTTCAGGCACAGGTATGCCTAATGTGTATGTGTGGTTAATATTACTTTTGAACTGTTACATGTGTTCTAGGTAGGAGGGTATTTGAATTTTTTTTTTTTTTTTTATATACTGTAATCATTAGACCCTCTTATCATTTTCAATGCTAATCCATTGCAGAATACCAGTATTTCTATCATAGGCTGCAATTTATTTACTGCTTTACAACTGTATCTTCTCTGGGGTTATTTGCGGTGATTGGTGACTGAATATAGAGTATAGTGGCACTATACTCTATTGAAGCCGAGGGCTTCAAGACCCATACAGCAACCGCTGCCCAATCTTGTAAAATGGTTAAGGTTAGTAGCAACCATTCACAATTCATGGTGCAGTGTCAGTGGGTCTTAAACTTAATGGCACTCTCTCTCAACACTGTGTAGCAGTGGCACCATGCCCTCTCTCTCCTTTATGCTCTAGTGGAGTGGCTGCATTTGTGGGAGTAAGCAGGGATGACACCTGATGTCTGGTCATGTAGGTTAGCCAACCCACAACATAGTAGCAACTGGGAGCTGGCACTCAGAAGGTAGACTCGAGAGGCAGGAGGCGTGACTCTGGAGCAGGTTAGCACATTTTGCCCAGCTGTGGCGGGAGGTAGCGGGGCATTTTTCCAAGACGGTTGGGAGGCTATTCTGTTTCCATGACGTAACCTGATGCTGACTGTTTTTGAAATACAGTCTGTCTATGGTGTTGATTTCATATTCTTCATGCTGCTGCTTGCACATAGTTTTTCAGTTTATCACATGGCCAGTAATGAGGGAAAGCTCACATTTCAGCATCTTTAGCTGTCCCTATACTTGCCTGCACAGAGTGAACATCTTGATCCTTAGTCATTTTATTTCTGACTTGGGCTCTTATTATACTTGCATTTTGGTTTCTATTTAATACTTAAATCAGATTGCATTGCTGGATCTATCGCCTATCAGATACAATCACAATGAGGTTCTTTTGTAATTACTTTTGATTACACCGGAATCCTAGTATTGCATTTACTTTTTTTTTCTCCCACCTGTCCATTTGTATTGATGGCTGTGTGTACATGATTTAAGAAAATTGGGAATATAAATTGAAATGGCCAAATTATTCTCTCCATATGACCAGAAACTTCTCTCGCTGCTCTTCCTCTGTGTGGTATGAGGGCAATATGGCCGAGTTCACACAGGGTTTTTTGGTTCCTAAATTGAGGCGGAGGCAGCCTCAATTTCCGGACCAAAAAACGAGTAGCTGCAACTTGATGCCGAAGCAGTGCACCAGCATCCAGTAGCGCACTCCGCTCCGGATTTGGCCCAATGAATGGACAAACGGCTCCCGGAAAAAAGAACTGACCAAAATCCTGACCAAAATACCCCCTGTGAACTCAGCCTGAGGTGTATTAGTGTTTACTACAGTTACACCCAATTATTTTGTTTTTAAGAAAGTAAGACATAAATGTTTAACCAGGGTACCATCTTTCCCTTCATGTGACATTGATATAATTTATACACCATGCTATGTATTATATTTCCAGAACATAAGGTGAGTTTATTTTTTAACAGAGCCCATCCACCCAGAGCCCACCAGAAGTAATTACAGCCGAGACAGAGTCAGAAGAGCAGACAAAACCAGAAGTACAAGAGGAAAGAAATGAGGAAGAATCAGAGAAGGTCATTGTCACACTGTATTCTCTGTTGCACAACGCCTTTCTGGACTTCGCGTTAAAGGGAATCTGTCAGCAGGTTTTAGGACGCTAAGCTACCAGCGTACCCTTATGGGTCTCTACTGGTGGTATAGTTTTCCAAACCTGCCTTTGTAATCCTGTCCACCCTGGGGGGTTTTATGTTCATTTTTATTTTTCTTAAAACCCTCCATTAATTACCGAGGGATGTGTTTCTTGCACATGCACCTTTTTGTATTGAAGATTGAAGATACTGCTTGACTGCACTATCCTGGCTTCATAGGAGGAACTTTAAGGATTAGGCCCCATGTTGCGCAAATGCAGCTTTTTTTGTTGCAGATTTTGCTGCGGCTTTTGGAGCAGAAGGAAGAAGTAGTATAAGGGCTTCCTACATATGTCCCGTTCCTTTGGTAGCCATTCTTGGCTTTGGGTTAAAAAAAAAAAAAATGCAGCAAAATCTGCAACAAAAAAAGCTGTTTTTCCGCATCGTGGGACCTCAGCCTAAAAGTGCTCTCTGTAGTTGAACAACACCTGGGTGAACAGGAGACATGGACATGTATGGTGAAAATTGTAATTAAAAATATCAAAATGTTGATGGAAGTGATATATTTTTCTTACCTAGCAGAAATCTCATCGACACAAGAAAAAACACAAGAAGGAGAAGGAGGAATCCAAGGAGGAAAAGAAATCTCGAAAGAAAAAACATCACCATCACCACCATCACAGTGAATCTCATGTCGATAATCATTCTGAATCTGTTCATAATGGAACATTAGATGAGGAAGAGGCTCTACCAGTAAGAAAAATTGGATAATATACAATAGGATTATTCAAAGTTGTTAAGTGGAGTCTTGTCACCAGGAAATTCAATATACCAGCATTGTAGGGGACGTTATGCAGAGCACAATCTTTAACTTTAGACAGTTGAATAGATTCATCATTTCTGATTCAAACCTGGGTGTGGACACTTTGCATACTTGTATAAACTTTTTTTCAATTAAGTAATGCATTTATTGAATTAACCTAAGGTAGGAATATGCTCAGCATAGAGTTGAGAGCTTCTGCCTAAAGAGCTTCTTTTTTTTTTTTTTTTTTTTTTAATAAAATAAATGTAACTTTTTCGTGGATTTTAATTTTAATCTATTGACCACCTTAATCTTGTGCTCTTCGCCTTTTGTCCTTCAAGTTTGCCTTCCTGATGGCCATTACTTTCATTCTTCAAACTGATTGGCCTGTCCTTCTTTTCTTCTTCACAAGGACAAGGTTTTCCTTTGTCTGCCACCTTATTTTTATTTATTTATTTAACCTATTGTAGTTTCTTCCTTCCACATTGAGGACATTGTCTTAGTCTTTCTTCTCAGACCCCAGGTATCCGGTGAGCGCTCTCTTCATTGCCTGGATGTGGTATGAGCGATCTGGGTCTGTTTTTTAATGACCCCTTCCGCTGTCCATATACCTTGCTTGTTCTCCCTGTGAGCCTTCACAAGGGACTAGTTGCTTCTAGGTCTTCCTATCTCTAGACGGATTTGGTCTGCATTCAGGGGGGAAGCTACTCTATGCAACTGCTCATTCTATGAGAGCTGTCAGAACCTCCTGTGCTCTTCAGGGCTTCCACCACCCAGGTCTTCAAGGCTGCCACCTGAGCCTCTGTCCATACGTTCACCAAGTTCTATGTCCTTTGCCCCTGCCAGCTTGTGTCATAACGTTATGCAAGCAGCAAAGTGTGATAGTTTGCTCACATGGCCATGTAATTCCCACCCTTTGGGCCTGCTTTTAGACATCCCATGGTGCTGTATCCCTCAATGAAATTAGCAAGAAAAATTTTTGTGCTCACTGTAAAAACCTTCTCGTTGTATTCATTGGAGGGATACAGATCCCACAATTGTTTGTTGTTTGTCCTGCCCTGGGCTCTTTTGGTTTGTTTTCAGGTTCAGGACATAGTGGTGATGTTAGTTCTGTGTTCTTTTTCTTTGTGTCTCTCTCCTACTACTGCGGTACAAACTGGCTAGCATAGTGTCTGCGGAGGTTGTATAGCCTGGAGGCGAAGCCAACAACTTTTGCTATTCCTAGTGTCAGCCTCCTAGTGTCCAGGTCTATACCGATGTTGCTGCCCCCCCCCTTCAATGAATACAATGAGAAAACAGGGAGTACAAAAATGTTTTCTCTATAGATTTCGCAAGGGAAGAAAAACCGAGAAAAACGTAGGAAAAGATGCAATGATAAACAATGCAGGAAAAAAGTGATGTCTTTTCGTTGTGGTTCACTATGTGGGGCCTTAGACTAAGGACGACTTAATAGAATTTAATTACTCGCCCAACGCATATAATATTGCTGTGACATCTTCGGAGGATAAGTTTAGCTAACAGGATTGCCATCTTGGTCAAAATATGAGAAATTTCCAATAATTTCTCCTTCTCCAACACAGTGGAGCCAGCTCAGCCTCATCCCCCCATCTCCTTCTGTCTCTATCCCCCTTCCCTCATAGATTGTAAGCCCTCACGGGCAGGGCCCTCTGCCCCACTGTGCCAGTCGATCATTGTTAGTATTATATCTACCTGTATATTTTGTGTATTGTATGTAACCCCCAAATGTAAAACAGCATGGAATTAATGGTGCTATATAAATAAACAACAATAATAATAATTATGGGATAGATAACTCATTTTATAGAGCCTTCCACCTGGCTGCGAATTAAACCATTTATGTGTAGATCCACATGAAACGCTCACCCAGACTTTTCTCTTCTGAACTGCTTTCCTAGAGTGAAATAAGTGCTTTGTTGTAACTCTAGTGGCATACAACATGCCACCCCCGCAGTCATAGTGCCTTATAGAGTTTCCTAAGGACAGACTCCATTTAAAGTGTAAGTTTTGATAAAATGTTGCAATGCTACACTTTTGTAATGTATTTTAAATATTCTCCTTCTGTTTTATAGCCAATGTCCAGTTATAAACTTTTGGCTGAAAACAAATATATCAAGATGGTAAGTAAATTGGTGATATATTTGTATTAAGTAAAAAATGTACTGAGCTGAAAAGATGCAAATCTGTATCTGTGTTTGACATTCTAGTACAATATAACAGTACTGTAGTATAACTGTCATTTCAATGTGAAGCTTATCTGCTTTATTGGGCAGTTCACCCCATCTATTATAAAATAAACACTGAACTTGTGGCTGTTGATACAGATTTTGCTTAAAGGGTTTGTCCGGGGCTTACATTTACTTTGATTCATATGCACCTTTAAATCTTCTGATCTCATAGGTAATTTAATCTGTGCTACGGGGACTGGCTTTACTATAGTCAGCCAGCTCTCATAGCACAGATAAATTAACCACTGAGATCAGAAGACCAGGAAGAGGCAAGGGCTAGTTTCAAAAGTTGGAACTAAGCTGAAACGGCTGAATGCATTTGAATGAAATTTGGCACATAGATTGTAACCTTGATTAAAACATAGGCTACTTTTTATCCCGATACATGACATAGCTTCACCACTGCGATGAACAAATTTAGCTTCGTACTAGGCTCAAGGACCCTTGATGATGTCATCACAGATCCTTGAGCCGGCTACGATAGGATAACTCTATTGTGTGGGTGGGGCTATATCGGATTGAACAGGGCAGTGTCGAAGCTGCAGAGAATGGCGTCTATTGGAAGGTGAGGAGCAAAGAGAACATGCAGGCTGTGTGTGGGCAATTGGGGTATATGGGGGGCTACTTTGTAGCTCGGTACATGACCTGTCTTCACGAATGCTATGAAAGAATTTATGGTTCAGGGGAGACTAAAGGTCCTTGAGCCATCTACGATAGGATGATGCTATTGTGTGGGCGGAGCTAGATCGGTTTGAACAAGGACAGTGTGGAAGCGGCTGAGAATGGCGTCTAATGGAGGGTGAGGAGACAAAAGAACATGCAGGCTGTGTGTGGGCAAGAGGGGTATATGTGGTGTACAGTTTGGGTGAGTGAGAGGGGGGAATGTGGGGTTCAGGCTTCAGCCGTTTGTAACACAGAAGCTGCTCAGACACTGATATAAAAAAAAAACCCTTTCAGCCAAATAACCAGATGTAGCAGAGCTTATGCAGATACGTAGCATGCCTGGGTATGCTGTCCATATGCAGGGATTTAGATAAGAGCTTGGTATGCTGTGCATATGCACAGATGCAGCAGAGTAGGAACAGGGGGATCATGGACAGCAGAAATTCGCCAAATATAAGCAGATCATCGACACCAACAACACACAGACGAAGTCGCGGGCAGAAGCTAGTACTATATATACCGTATGCTAAGGTCCGTTGGTGTAGCTGAACAACTGAGATGTGGATCACTACAACAGCTGTTAAACACAGAGCCCGGTGGATCCCATTGACTGTAATGGGGTCTGACGGGTGCCTGGTGTTTCAAAACTGAAAGTCCCTTCAGGACTTTTTTCTTTGACAGTTTTCCTAGCTTTATGCCCCATGCACATGACTGTGTGCTATTTGTTTTTTGGGGGTGTTTTTTTTTTTTTTTTTTTTTCCAGATAGCATACTGACCCATTCATTTCTATTGGCTCATACACACAACTTGATTTTCATGCA
Organism: Leptodactylus fuscus; assembly: GCF_031893055.1. Taxonomy (NCBI): domain Eukaryota; kingdom Metazoa; phylum Chordata; class Amphibia; order Anura; family Leptodactylidae; genus Leptodactylus; species Leptodactylus fuscus. The sequence continues at coordinate 201,867,771 of NC_134265.1, forward strand.
TCTATGTGCGGGCCAACAGTCCATGCTGCAAAAGTCAGGACAGATCCTGTCCTATTCTATGACATGCGTTTGCCAACCATGCCATTCAATCACAGTTGTGTGCATGAACTCTTAGCCATATTTCTTGCTGCATAGATATTTTCATTGAGATCTGATGGTTATATTAAATATTCATTGTCTGGGTTATGCTGTTGTCTTTCTAGGGGAAGGAGATTCATTGGGGTGTAACTTTGTTTTTTTTCTTCTTCTTCAATAGTCACTCATATTGTATCTCTCTTTATAAACGAATTGTGTATTTTTATACGTTCTGTTTTGCAATAAAGATGTTATCTAACATGAGCATTAATTGTTAGAAATAAATCATAGGGAAAAATCTGAGCAATAAAAAATATGCAGAAAAAACTTGATCTCTAGACAAATTGACAAACACCTGTTGTTCATATACTGTATGCATAAACTGTTGTAAATATTTAACTTGTTATATTTAGTAATTGCACTTTTTTAACAGATGTATGACATTCAAGGAGATTTGCAGAAAGAAAGTCAGGTCACAGTCTCCATCATCTTAGAAAACCAGAGTCAAAGCTTCCTTAAAAATATGGAGCTTAATGTTTTAGACTCCTTAAATACCAAAATGCAAAGGCCTGAAGGATCATCAGTACACGATGGAATCCCTATACCATTTCAGTTGCCTCCAGGTGAGTCTGCAGTCTGACAATGAGTTCACCAGAACCCAGAATATCAACCATGCCGTGTGGATAGAGAATTCAGAGACGTCTGATTCACACTGTATTTTCCCCTTGTCAATCGTGCCTCCACTGCTTATATATTGCTGTTTTTGTCAATATGCAAAAAAGCTATGAGGACCAACAAAGGTGTTGCCGCTTACCTCTTTGGAGCAGAAGCAATACCCTTGTTGCTCCAAGGGACTCATTTGCATGTGATATCTTGGCAACAGATGCACTGATTCAAAAGGGGAAAAGACAGATTAGGGTCACCTGAATCAATCTGTCACCAGAACCCAGCTTATCAACCAAGCAGACTTCCATTATGGATGTAATCTATTATGGCCACCAGGATCCCTGCTTTCCAAAAGCTACAACTTTTGAAGTTGTTGGGTTTTTTTTTGCATTAATGGCACATTTTTAGATATATTAAACCGTTCTTAATGTTTTTTGGGTTGATGGAAATGGGAAGAAAAAACACTATTCTGCATCTTTTATGCAGATACAGGAAGTATAGTTGGAATAAGATGGCAGATCTAAAGGCCATCATTTGCTTCCTGACTGACTTGTCAACCCATTGACACCCTGCAATTGCACTGCGGGCAGTCAATGTTGTAACAGAGGGATCGCTCTCCCTTTGTATAAGTACCTAGATATCACCAACTTTGAGCATGGCATCTGGTGGGTAAAAGGTTGCCGTTATCTTTTATCCTGTCATCTGCAATGAGATTGTCCGCTCCATGGAAATGCTGTACATTTTATATCTGGTCATGCAATCTGCATGATTGCTGTAAAGTAAATGTCATGTTGTGGGAAGTTGTTAAAGATCACTTGTCATTTCAAAGGTGTGTGTGTGTGTGCGCGTGCGTGTTTTTGTTTTCTTTTTTTGTTATTGAATAGTTCAGATCAATATATTAGAAGTCTATGAAGGTGGAGTGAGAAGCAAACACAAGCTGCTACAGGAAATAGATTTCTAGCACACCTACAGTTTTTCAGTAGGTTTTAGCAGGACTGAGCAGTATAGATGTGATGTAGATATCTGTTGAGGATTATGTCCTTAGCTATATTCACCCAATTGCGGAGATAGATTTATAGACTTCAGTCTATTAAAGATTCTATAACAGTCAAAGATTTGCCTTGTTCTGCTTTTTTATGGTCTCTCTTGAACAATCCATCAAAAATTGGACATGTGAATAGACACTTTAGCATCAATGGGAGGAGAATTTTGCAGATTAGTGTATAACTGATTTATTATGAGGGGCATGCTTCTTCATAAACCAGGCGCTCTATCCGCCTGGCCATGCAATGGCGCTCTGAAATCTAATACCAGCTAGTGACTGGCAGAGTTCAGGCTTAACTTTTGGCAGTGAACTGTAAATGACAATCTAGTGCAAACTAGAAAAAGTTGCACATTTTTGAGTAAAATCTTATTTGCGTGTTTCCAGAAAAAAAAAAAGTGACAAGATAATTGACTGATCTGGCAGTGAATTGAGCAGTTTAGCAGGCAGGAGAGAAACTTTTTCTCTGATAAGATACTACAACTTTTCTTTTTTTCTCCTGAACTATTCATTTACAAAACAAATTTAAAATGTTATTTTTTAAAGAGTTCCTTTCACCATCTCCACCAATTCAAGTTCTTAGCATCTCTTAATAGGCTCTGATTCTAGCACAGCTGGATTTTTCTCTCTAGGCTCCCACTGTGCCCGATAAACTAGTGATGGAGTAAAGAGATGGCCTTGATGGAGGTGGGTGAAAGGTCCTCTTTAAGGATCTAATCCTGTAAACACCCATTGTTTTTAGTTATTCTAAAGGTAGAGTTCTCTAGTAGCATTTAAATACTGTGATTGTTGGGAAAAGTGGTGGTTGCAGTCATCAGGCTCCAAAGCGAGAGCCCTGGTACTTTTTTCATAGTTTAGAGGGGTCCATGTGTTTTGTGAAAATTCTCCATTGAAAACATGGAAAGGGACTTTGTGTCCAGTTTTTTGGTAGAAAAGACAGAAATTGACAGACAAGATTTCTTGTTTTTTAGGTGTTTCCAATGAAGCTAAGTTTGTGTTCACTGTCCAAAGTATTGTCATGCCCCAGAAGCTAAAAGGAACATTGGCATTCATAGTAAAGGTAAGTTCTATGTGATTTGACAGTAACTGACTAGGTAGCTTTAGCCTGGTCACTCTGCTTGCTAAATCTTTACTCCAGGACATGTTTGACCACCTCCATACCTGCTGGCCAAATCTGACTTGCTCTGTTCCCTGTGGCATGCAGTTAGCAGAGCTGGATGAGAACTTTTATACTGCAGGTTCCAGGACTCTGGTGCATGCGCAACAGCCTCCTGAAGCCTGCAGTCCAGAAATAAGCAGACACAAGATTTGGGCAGTAGCTAGGGATAGGGTCTGGTGATGATGAGTATGATGGAGTCATCAGTCATGCCCTGCAGATGTAATTAACAAGCATGGCATGACTAATCTAAAGCTGCTCCCTCTGAGTTTTATTTGCATTTGCCATTTTATGCTTTTAGACATTTAGAACTTATCTGCCGCAACAGAAAGATTACAGAGGAGCAGTAATAGAAATGTCATTGCTTGATCCTCCACAAGATGGGGTTAGTTTATGTTTGAAAATTGTTCTAGCCTTCAAAACTGCGTCTACAAGAAAAAAAAATCCCCAAAAATGTCTGGTCTGGAACCAGGGAAAATAGTCCGGTACTAAATTTGTTAAAGGGGTTTTCCATTTAAAGCAACATTCTTCGATAATTCCATTGAAGTTAGAATTTTTTCTCTAGCACTCACTGTTCCCACTGAATAAATGCAGTTAGTTTTGATGCCTGATATGCTTTGTAGCCACTGTACTGTCAGGAGCATGCAATCGTGCATGATTCAGAGCTCCAATTAGAGGTGGACAGTGTCAGAGCTCAATCTTATCCCTTGTCTACTCCTGCCTGACACTGCCCACCTGACAACATAGCCTAAATGGCACATCAAGCACCAAAACTACCTGCACCTGTGATGGGCTACAGAAAAAAAAATTCAACCTCTAGACATGACAGAAGTGTTGAAAGGTCCTCTTTTAACTGTTTAAGTGCTAATGTTACAATGTATTTGAGATGTGGCAGTATGATTTAGAAGACTGTGAAGACATTGAAGGTTGTGATGCTAGGTAATATCACTGCATCTTCATCCTTATCCATTTTCAGAGAATAGAATATTTTATTTCTGATCAGTTGGTATACTTGCTGTTCCTCAAAGCATTTCTGTCAATGACTTTTTTTTTTTTTTCTGGTGCTTTTTTAGGATGATGATGGATCATCCCATGAAAAATTAGATTTCAAAATCACTTTCAGCTGTTCCTCTTATTTAATTATGACCCCATGTTACAGGTATGATCGTTTATAATGTTTAACTCTTTGACAACCATCACTGGAATAATGTTTGCCTCTTGTATAGCATTGGAGTGCTAATATCTACGGGGCAGCTTTTTTGGTGTCTGATCAGTGACTCTGGGCCTGCCTTATCATTGGCTTGCGACGATCCTCCTGTTGGCATGATTGATTGCATGGGCGGTCAGCCTCAACCCTCAGTAATACATAGTTTACAGTTTCAAGTCCACTAGTGGAAAACAAATAATATAATAAAAGGATAAAACAGCCAAAATGCCCCTTTTTCAAATGAAAATTATTCATAATGTTGAAAAGCAATTTAAAAAAAAACGAAAAAAAAAATAAATTATATGCCTCTTAGAAGTTGAAAAACAATAGATGATTCCCCCCCCCCCCCCAGCATGTTACTTTGGGGCGTTGTGATTCATCGCCACGACAGCAGGGAGGCTATTGAAGCTCTCTCCCTGCCCACCCAGCTGATCTGACAGTGCATTGCAATGCATTGTATTAGTGTTTAGACCCTCTTGAGTTCAAGACCCCAAAGTCTAACAATTACAGTAAAAATATAAATATACGGTAAAAACCCTGGTGGGCGCACAATCCCTTGTGGATGGAGTGATTGAAACAGATACTTGAAATACGGCAATGTGTGTGCGTGCGCGCGCATGTATATATATATGTGTGTGTGTGTGTGTGTGTGTGTGTATATATGTATACATATATACACACACACACACATACATACATACATACATACATACATACATACATACATACATACATACATACACACACACACACACACACTAAATAAAACTGTATAAAATAAAAAATCACTTAGGTAAGTTAAAGTGCTCCATAGTTATTACCATATAATTTGACACATCTTATTTGAAACATGGGGCTCTGTCAGACTTTTCAAAATTGGCTGCATTGTGAAAAATGATTTTCATTTGTCATATCCATTTCAATATCTTGCGGTTTTTAGCCTAATAATATCCTGCCACTTTCTGTTCTGTACATTTTTACAGCACTTCTCTTATAATAGGGAGGCTTACAGCGAAAAGTAACTCCTCCATTATAGGATCCACCATTCACAATAGGTGGTGGTCACAAGTTACCTACTCCCCCTCCATGCACAGGTCAAGAAACACTTATAGCTGTGTAGGGTCTATGTAGAGCAGCTCTCTATATGCTGTTAACTGCAGCTCAAGAAAGATGGCAGGCCGCATAACAATGTAGAGAAAATAGAACATATAAGTCTGCAATCAGAAATAAAAAAAAAAAAAAAAAATAAAAATCACTCTCTAACTATTAAGATGCATGGCCTTTGAATAATTTCAATGTAACAAATGAAGCATTGTTTCTCAAACTGAGATATTGTTTTCTGCCATCAGTGATGCTTTTGCCAAGCTGTTGGAATCTGGAGACCTTAAAATGAGTTCTCTGAAAGTTGAAAATACAAGTCTGTCATTTCATCATTTGTTAGCAAAAATTTGCTTTTACCACCACTTTACAGGTAAGCAGTCCCAATCGATATGTGATGTACAAATTACTGTAGTTGTCGGCACAGTGGCTCAGTGGTTAGCACTGCAGCGCTGGAGTCCTGGGTTCAGATCCTGCCAAGGACAACATCTGCAAGAAGTTTGTATGTTCTCCCCGTGTTTTTGTGGGTTTCCTTCCACACTCCAAAGACATACTGATAGGGAAAAAATATTGTGGTTTAATTTTAATTCTACTTCTTTCCATTCCAGTGGTTGAGCGAGTTGATTCTTGTGCATCCATGTACAGTCGGTCAATCCAAGGACACCACACTTGTCTACTGGTGAAAAAAGTAAGTATGTTACTCCCAATGCGAAACCTACAGATTAGTTAAAAATGTGTTTATGTGCAAACAAAAAATCTATAGGCAAATACTAGTGAGTTTGTTCATGTAGGATCTCTCAAGTGTCCTGATTTGTCTTCCACTCATGCTCTATTATTAGGTGAAGCTGTAAGGTGGCAAGCAAAAAGAATACCTTGGTACTGTATTAGCTAGCAGATCTAAAATATAAAAATTGAGTCGTCAGAAGTTAATACCCTTTAACGAAAACTGAAAAGATGAGAAATGGCAATCGTCTTAGGTTATTTGGGTCTCTTCATCAGGCATGGTATAGCACAGCATGTGAAGAGTCATATTTATACATAAAAAAGACCCAGACATACTGTGGTAAATGAGACAAGTGATGTAAAATAGAGCTATCAATGGAAGGTGTAAAACAACTAGGGCAGTAAGTATTAGAACAGTTCCTAAATAAGGAATGTGAAAGGATTTTTTGCGCCCGATTGCGATCTGATCTGGAACAGTTTTAAAATCAATGTTTCCAGATCCTCCTCATCTGTTATAGGCAGCCCCCTAATAGAAGGAAGATAGTCAGGAGCTCACTGTTACCTCCAATCAGAACGGGAGAATTTCCCTGTAGCCAGAGAAAATGTAAAATCTGTTAATACATAATGATCAATGACAAGATAAAGATCCCCTTGAATCAGGAATACAAAATCCTAGGTACTTTCACTTGCACCACACCAAATATGGCCTACTTCATTATATGTACAGTGGTCTAGGAGAAACAGGATGAACTCTCATAATCTTACAATCAAAGAGAAGAAAATGGAAATTTTGGCATTGAAAGTAAACTTCACAGTAATCACAGAGACAGGGTTTGGGAGTATAAACTCATGATGACCAATATGTACTGATAGGTGCAACACGGTGGCTCAGTAGTTAGCACTGCAGCCTTGCAGCGCTGAGGTCCTGGGTTTGAATCCTGCCAGGAGTTTGTATGTTCTCCCCGTGTTTGTGTGGATTTCCTACCTTTCTACAAAGACATACTGATAGAGGAAAAAAAAAGTACATTGTGAGCTCTATATGGGGCTCACAATCTACATAAAAAAAACCCAAAACAATATGTATTGCTGTACTTGTTTACTCTTTATATTGATCGCTCACTTGTCTTATTTATCACTTTTTTCCCCACATCTTTTTGTGTATAAATATGTGACACTCCAGCTAGCCATACCATGCCTGATGAAGAGACCTAAAAGTCAGTTCACACAGAGGAATTTGCTCCGGATTCAGGCAGAATTCTCCCCCAAATCTGCAGCAGATTCCTCTCGAATCCACTTCCCATTGTTTTGAATGGGAGGCAGAGATCGGAGCAGGATGCGGGAAAAAGAACCGTCCTGCTCAATATTGCCGCAGATTCTGCCTTCGGGGTCTGCAGACCGAGATTCCCTCTTGATTAGTCCCGTTCATCCGGGCCTAATCAGGAGTGGGAAGCCATGAAAGTATGCTGGATTTCACAAAATGAAGAGAATTTCCTCCTCTTTTTCCGCTTTGTGAACCAGACCCTAAGTAGTCTTGAAAGCTTGCCATCTGACATCATCTTTTCAAATGGGCATTAAAAAGTAACTACTGATTACTCTCAAATTTTTACCTTCAAGATAACTTTAAGGGATACTTAATTATTGTGTGTTGTATACACACCATGTTTCTTCATGACACTTTGGTTTTTGAAATGAACTTTTTTTTTTTTTTTCCTCTTCCCGAAAAGGGTGACCAGTCTATATCCATTGATGGAAAATGCAATGAAGCAACTCTCCTCAGCAGCCTTCTCAGTGAGATTAAAGCAACACTGTCAGAGTCTTGAACAAGAGGGAAGCTGTTCCTCTCGTTTTAACCCCACCACCTCTCTGCTCCTCCTGCCAAGCGCACTCAGAACTGAAAGTTAAAAACCATGCGCACAGTTGCATGTTCATCATTGCAGGGGGCCCAATTTTACTGTCATCTGGAAGTGTAAACTTTTTCTTTTTTTTTTTTTTTTTTTTTGTACTTGTTTATTTTATCAAAATGCTGGCCCTTACATTTTATTTAAACATTACTTATTGATATCCCATTTCTGTAGTTGTACACCCGTTTTAATTGAGTATTCACAAATTCATTTAGCAATTTTATAATGATTCTTGTTTAAACTTTCTTCCACTTTCTTTCTTTGAGCTTTCATTTGTTAACAATGGGTGAATACCTATTGCACAACTTATGTTAAGATATAAGCATCATATTGACAGCAGTTTCTGTGACTCGCACAGTATTTATGTAGCGGATTACTGGAAAAGCAAGTACATCATTATTTGCATTAAATGAGGAATAGTATTAAATTGCTTAGACTGGCTGTCCGGCATAGCACGTGGGTGATGAAACACTATCTTATGCCTTGTTTGCAGTTATGCATGAACTGCCTGTAAGAATAGTAAGACACTTAAATCTTGCTTTTTTGATCTAGCTTTATATCATGTCTTATATGGGATCATAAGTTTTGTTGTTGGATTTTTTTTTTGTTAGTTTTTTTGGGGGGGCCAGCAAGACATTCCTACCCATAAATTATGAGCAGAAACTGGAAATTCCATGTTTTGTTTATCTAGAGTATCTTATACGTGTGTTTGTGTGTTTTTTTTCGTTTTTTTTTTCGCTGTGTGTGTCTTCACTCATTTTGGTTATGACTCTTAAGAGGTTGTCCTCTATACATTGTCCAGAAGATGTGCCGTACAGTCTGCCTGAATAAGTACAAAACAATAACCACTTTTACCTTCATAAAAACTTATTTATCATACTGCGGAGTTGTGAAGGTAAAAGATTCTTCTGAATCGTAAATCATGTTAGGACCTTTGGGGGGGGGGGGGGGAACAACTGGTGGTGCCTTAATATAAAACGTCCAGATGTAGGCAAGTATATAAATAAATAAATAAATAAAAATTATGTACAACTCTAGGTAAGTTGATCCATCTACCGGAAAAGACTGCAACATTATTAAAAAACAAACAAACAGTACCTCTATGCTGTACAATATACATGGAATGGTTAGAAAATGAAGAAATGTTGCTTACTGTTACATATGCAGCTTGTAACCTTTAGGTTGGTATTACTTGCTGGGCCTTCAAGGCTTTTTGTCTTCTACAAGTCTGGAATCCTGGTGTAGACATCAGGCGATCTCAATGAATTTGAGGAAGAGTCAACACATTATCGCACCATTAGGAACACTAAAACCTACTCTCTGTACCAAGCGTGAAATGGTGGGAACATACCAACTTTCTTGATTCTATTTTTATGCCACATTTAGTATTGTTTACAGAAAAATACAAGGATAAAGCCTCTGAAAATGTTTGTAATATATTAACCAGGTCATAAGGAAAGGCAATTAACTATTCAGCTTCCTGGAATGGATATACCAGAGACTTTAATAGTCATCTCTGTTGTATATTAGAGTAGTTTTTGTTGCCTACAGTTTTTTTTTTTTTATGTAGGTTTACTTTATTTTTCTGTATCCACATAATATATTCGTGAAATTCTCCCTGTTACATGTCCTACCCCTTTGCACTGCTTTTAGTGTGTTGTATGTCCAGGTCTTCCCCACTGTATTTCCTGGTCTCAAGATATATCTTAAAAGAAATCCTGTCAAATATATCAATCTTGTTTTCTGACCACAGCCTCGCCCTCTACTATATCCGCATGTAGAATATGTTCTATCCAGGTTCATGTTTGGTGATTCTTGAAGTTTTCAGATCTGTATGTGTTAAATTTGCTATTCACATTCCCTTGAAGAGGGCAGAGAAAAGGTACCGCAAAAGCTGCTGTAATTGTGTCAAGATGATCCACAATAAAGTATGGAAATGGTTATAATTCTGTGTTTTAAACCTGTCAGTTCTTTTTGGTAATTTGCAATGATAAGCAATTATTTTTCTTCCTCTTTGTGTGTTACCACTAAATGTACATAAACTAAAGGGAAAATCAATTACCGTATTTTTCAGACTATAAGATACGCCGGACCATATGTATTCTAGGTAAATGGGTGATTTAGAACTTTTATTTTTTAAAAAAATTTGATTGCAAGTCCCATAGACTGCAATACAAGTGTATTGCAGTCTACAGGAGATTCTGTACATTACTATTGGGCTGGTCGTAGACCAGGGGGAGGGGGGGCTTCTAGGTACTTTTAGGTACTAAATCAGAGTGGACTTTGATCGCAGGCATTAGTTCCGATTCTCCGCTGTACATTACAGCGGAAGCCCAGGGACTATGGCGATCGCTCTGCAGCAGAGCGGCCACCATCATTTTTACAGACTCGGACATCCGCTATAATAGCACGGTTGATCTCGGGGTGGGTTTGCGCCACTGGGACAAACCCAGGGCCTGCAGCATCGCTGCAGAAAGCCAGTGTGGCAGGAGTGGGGCGATGCTGCGACCTTGATTCTCTGCGTCACCCCGCAAAAAAAAAAAAACCTTCAAAAAACATTGGGACTATAAGATGCATCCACCATTTTCCTTTCAAATTTGGAGGAAAAAAGTGCATCATAGTCCAGTTAATATTGTACCATGTTTTTTGTTCCTGTGCTCAGGATTCATAAATTTAGACTTTTAAATCTGTTTAACTTTATGACACACATGTCACTTTCCCATGCACCAAAATTCGGACAGCAAAAAAAAAATTAAAAAAAAAAAAATTAAAAAATTAAATACAAAAATACCAAATATGTGGAAAAGTCACATGAGCCGAGAAACTACCACATGTAGATGTGGTCAGGTGCCAAAATGAGGGGGACACTGCAGAATGATGTAACTTAACATATACAGGCTTGTGGTTACATAATGGCTATGCAAGGAAAGTAGCCTAAGAATACATAGCATAGTGTGTGACAGCAAAACAGTCTACTACAAACAAAGCCATGTACATACTCATGGAAATGCAAAAACAAAATGCATTATGAAAAGCAGTATACCTCTATACTTACCCACCAGATGCACAAATACCCTGACAAGCATTTCTCCCCCAGGCTTTTTCTGGGGGTGTATAATAGTTTAATGGAGCAGTTTATAAAGTATAACAGGCCTATCAAAAGGCTACACAAAACACATGACATACACACCTGTATAAACTGAAGTGACAGCGATGATTGCTCACATACTTTAAGATGGTAGCCTCCGTGCGAAAAACGTACTGCGTAAGAGCTTGAAAATACAGTGAGATTATGCACACATAACTCACATACATGCCTGAACTAGTTATCCCTACAGAAAGCAAAAATTAACGCTGGACATGCGCAGATGCCCAAAAGATCTTGAGAGTACATGTAAAGTCATGAAATGTGTTAATATAAAACTACAGGAATTACGTGGTATTGAAAGGTATATACTATATAGCATACATGAAATATGACGCCTTATATAAATAATCTAATGTCCTAAAGAGCCTAAAATAACATTTTTATAAAATATGTAAAAATACACGTGAATGACCACAATGATGTAACTACAATAATGCACATATAAGAATTGAAGACCAAACTTCATTATGGATTGTAAAGTGATGAAGTGAAGTGAAAAAAACAAAAAGGGAAAATATAAAAGTATCATGTGTATATAAAGATTATCACAAAAGCTGCATGTAGCAATGGATCCAGAATAATTTAACCCAGTCTTCAAGGGAACATGTCCATGAAGTAGAAGATGTTGAAATAACGATAACCAGAAGATCATAGTGACCAGAACAATAAGCTAAAAAACACACAAAATGTTAAAATCAATTAAAAACAAACTGCGCAATACAAAAATATGAGATAAGATACAAAAAGACCTGTAAATAAAGAAAAAAGGAAGTTGAGCTGAAATACAGAAAGTATACCTTACAGAAATGGAGAAAAACTGATCTGTTCGTTAAGACCATCAGAACGGTTTTGTGGGTAAAAATCCATCTATTTTCTTTCGGTGCCAAGTGCTGTTACCAGCCCTAGGACCTATATGTACACTATTGTTGGCTTTCACATGGAAACCTGATAGGTTAGAATCTTAAAAAGTTTAAAATGTCTCTGGAATTATTGTGACTAAAACATGTCAACCGAAGACATGTTCTCGAACACAGCGACAACATTCGCGAGTTGTCAACCCTATGTATATCAGTCCACAGGGGCACGTGGCAAAATAAATTACAACCATTGATTGACAACTGTAGCTCAATAAAATTTGGAATTGATTTCCCCCATCTGAACTCCAAAATATACAAGTTTCATCAATGTTGACACAAGCCACAGGAGCGGCAACCATGTCTTGGACCTGTATTCCCAAATGCAAGATGAGGTACCTTGCCCATTAGATGGCTACAGACGAAGATATTCTTAAGATTCCTTGATCTACAGTAAGAGATTGATGGGCAGGGATCTACATACTGCTTTAGAATAGAATCACAGGTAAGTATACCCCAATATTTTCAAAGAATCCGATTGACAAGGAACCACCTGGAATTAAATGTAGTGATGGACCTTACCTTTTGTTCTGAACAATTTTATAGACAGAAACCCAAATTTTAAGCTAAAGAAACTTTAGCATGGCCCCCTTTAAATCACGTTGCCCAACCACAGATGGCATAGGCAATGGGAGATCCAAAAGCCCCCACCCTTAACTGTCATTGTTTATGTGTACAGTCATGGCCAAAAGTTTTGAGAATGATACAAATATTAATTTTTACAAAGTCTACTGCTTCAGTTTTTCTAATGGCAATTTGCATATACTCCAGAATGTTATAAAGAGTGATCAGCTTAACAGCAATTACTTGCAAAGTCAATATTTGCCTAGAAAATGAACTTTATCCCCCAAAACACATTTCAACATCATTACAGCCCTGCCTTAAAAGGACCAGCTAACATCGTTTCAGTGATTGCTCCATTAACACAGGTGTGGGTGTTGATGAGGACAGGGCTGGAGATCAATCTGTCATGATTAAGTAAGAATGACACCACTGGACACTTTAAAAGGAGGCTGGTGCTTGGCATCATTGTTTCTCTTCTGTTAACCATGGTTCCCCCACGTCCAAACCACGGCACAACAGATGGGGTATTTGTGCCCCTGTGCATGTTTTAGGACAGGTGGAATTTTAATTAATTAAATTCAACTCTGACCCCCTCCTATAAGAAGGTAAGAGGAACCTCCTCCCCTTGTGTTTTTTTTCTGTCCTGTGTGCAGGACAGGTGGAAGGAGGTTTCTCTTACCTCCTTACTTGCTTTTTTTTGCTTTAGGAACAGTTTTTTTTTTTTTACCTGTTCCTGTGTCCAGCTCCAGGCTTGTCGGTGCTCCGGCATCTCCCTGGCTGGTTTTCCCCCTGGCCGGCGTCTCTCTCTGCTCGCGCTATTCGCGTGCGAGCTCTCCCTGACTCCGGCGTTTTTTTTCCCTTCTGCGCATGCGCGGCTTCTCCGCTGGCGCATGCGCGGTCGGCTGGGAATGCCGCCGGCCGGGTGGGGCGTCTGTGCTCCTCCGGCCGAGTGTTAACCCTCTCCCTCCCTGTTTGAGGGAGAGGGGAAGATCTTTGGGGGCTCTTTTTTTCTGGCCCCTCTTCTCCTCAACCCCGGTTGGGGGAGGGAGTGGAATGCCTTTAAAAAAAAAAAAAAAAAAAAAAAAAAAAAAAAAGGGAAAAGAGGAAATAAGGGAAAAAAGAAAAAAAAAAAAAAAAAAGAGAGGGGGACGTTTAGGAAAGTGGGAGGAGCTATTTCCCTACTCCTCCCCTCCCCTTCCTCCTTTAGGTATTTAAACCTTGTCAGTGCAAGGGTGCAGTTGCTTGCTCTATTTCTTGGACCAAGCTCCGCTATTCCTAGCGTTCTTTGTGTTACCTTGCTACCCTATTTCAAGGACTAGCACATATTTTCTACGGTACTGTTAACCCTAGCTAGGCTATGGTGTTGTTTTTCTGTAAAATACTTAGTGTATTTTCTTTTCTTTGCAGATGTCTTCCTCCCCAAAAGAGGATGAGCCTCCCAGGCGTAAGGGGACGTCGAAACGCAAACATCTTGCGTGCAGAGAATGTAACATCCCGCTCCCTGATGGGTACGAGTACAACAGGTGCCGCCAATGCCGTGCCCCTCCACCTGAGGAACCCGCTCTCCGCGACATGGTCGCTTGGGTGAAGGAATTTGTTACTGACTCCATGGAGGCCTTTGTCAGCTCGGCCAAGAGATCTCGCAGGGAACCACGGTCCTTATCGTATCCTTCGGAGGAAGGTTCTAATATCATGGACGACTCTTCTGCTGACGAAGAATCTGATGTTCCCAGGACTGCCTTTTCCGTGGAAAAAATGCCAAAACTCCTCAGGTCCATCCACCCAGGCGGGCGTGATGTTGACGAGGGGGATGCCTCAGACTCCACCAATAGAAGGTCCAGGACCTTCCAAGTGGAGCCCGCCCTGGCCAAAGCAATGAAAGCGGAGTGGAAACGCCCTGAAAAGGCGTTCTTTCAATCAAAGAAGTTTAAACAAATGTTTCCCCTGGAGGAAAGTGCCCAAACTAGCTGGATGCCTCCGCCGAAAGTTGATTTCGCAGTGGCCAAGCTGTCACGGCGCACTGTAGTTCCATCGAAGGATGGATCAAACCTGCCAGACGCCATGGACAGACGCGCTGAATGTATCCTGAGGCGCATTCATATGGCCGCGGCCTCCCAGGATTCCATCGGCATAGCCTCTTCTGAGGTCTGCAACCAGCTTCATGCCAATCTAGAAAGATTGCGGTAAGATATTGATGACGGAGTTCCCCGGGATGACCTCCTGAAGTCCTTTTCCTCCTTGTGTCTGGCTACGGAGTTCTTAGCGGAAGCAGCCACTTACCAAGTGAAGGTAGCCGCAAAGGGCATAGCTTTATCAGCAGCTGCCAGGAGACCTCTCTGGTTAAAACCATGGAAGGTTGATAATGCTTCCAAGTTCAATCTCTGTGCCCTCCCCTTTGAACCAGGAAGACTGTTTGGGAAACAGCTGGACGAGATCATGGAGGGGCTGGCGGACAGTAAGGGTAAATCCCTTCCGCAGTCTTATGGGAACAGACCAGGTACATCTCGTGGCAGAGGTTCCCAGCGCCAATCTTCATCTAGGCCTCAATACAGGAGGTCAGGTTTTCAGTCCAGAGGATCTGGCCGCCGTTTTTCCAGGGAGGGGCCTAAGAAGCCCTCCTTTTGACAATCAGAGTATCCCTCCAAGGGAGAAATCCCCACCTGTTAGAGGGCGCCTACAGAAGTTTCTACCAGCCTGGCGTCAGAACATCAAGGACCCTTGGGTCCTACAACTAATTCAACACGGATATCACATAGATTTCGTGTCGCCTCCTCCCGCCAGGTATAGCGTAACCCGCTCTTTTTCAAGTCGAAAGCAGACGTGTCTGGAAGAAATGATTCAAGATTACCTAAACAAAGAGGCCCTGGAACCAGTCCCGATGGAAGAAAGAGGCGCAGGCGTATATTCTCCAGTCTTCCTGGTGCCAAAAGCATCAGGGGGCTGGAGAATGATCATCGACCTCAGGTTTCTGCACTTCCGGATGTGCACAAAGTGCACTTCCGGATGGAAACAATAAAATCTGTCATCGCCTTTCTCCAGCCCGGCGACGTTCTCGCCACTTTAGATCTCAAGGATGCCTACCTGCACATCCCGATTTTTCCTTCTCACAGGAAGTATCTAAAGATAGGTCTTAATGCACGGCCGACTGTGTCACCTTCAGTTTGCGGCTCTACCCTTCGGTATCACCTCGGCACCTTACATCTTCACGAAGGTAATAGCCCCGATCGCCGCCTGTCTCAGGCTTCAAGGGCTATTCATAGTCCCATACTTGGACGATTGGCTACTAAAAGCGCACTCAGAGGAGTTGCTAAAAAATCACTTGCATGCCACTACCAGCCTCTTACAAGACCTCGGCTGGATAATAAATTGGGACAAGTCAAACGTGGAGCCCTCTACAGAAAAGAGTTTTCTGGGGTTCGTGTTGGATTCCGTTCAGATGACAGTAGCTCTTCCTCATCCAAGGAAAGAGAAGATCAAATTAGCTGCCAAACAGCTCTTCCAGAAACGCCGGGTCTTGATCCGAACGGCTATGAGAGTGCTGGGTCTTATGTCCGCCTCGGCGGAAGCAGTCCCATGGGCAATGTGGCACATGCGCCTTCTCCAGAGCGAGGTCCTCAAGAAGTGGAACCGCAGTCCTCTGAGTCTGGATTCACGCATCCATTTATCCCTCAATACCCGTCAGTCACTCAGGTGGTGGTGCCATCTCAAAGACGGAAGGTCCATGGTCCAGCCGGTCTGGATCTTGTTGACAACAGACGCATCTCTTACCGGTTGGGGAGCCCATCTAGGCGAGATGTATGCAAGAGGGATTTGGAATCGGTCAGAAAGGACCAAGTCTTCCAATTGGCGCGAAATCAGAGCCATTTACCTAGCACTTCTGCATTTCACCCCCTTCCTTCGGGGCAGGGCAGTGAAGATACGGTCAGACAACTCAACCGCAGTCCTCTACCTGAACAAGCAGGGAGGAACCCGGTCACTCGCCCTTCTGAGAGAGACGGAACTCCTCTTCTCCTGGGCAGAGAAAAATGTTACCCATCTCATGGCAGTTCACATCAAGGGAGCCTTGAATGTAATAGCGGACCAGTTAAGCCGGGGTCTGACTGTGTCAGGCGAGTGGTCCCTGAACAAGGAAGTATTCCGCCAAATAACCGAGATGTGGGGAACTCCAGAAGTGGACCTGATGGCCACCAGATACAATGCCAAGGTAGAGAAATTTTGCTCCCTCTACCGGGAAGACAATCCCTTGGCAGTGGATGCCCTGTCGATTCCATGGAGGTTCAGGCTGGCATACATCTTCCCTCCGCTTTCCATGATACCAAGGGTATTGATGAAAGTCAGACAGGAGCAGGCATCCGTGATTGCAATAATTCCATTCTGGCCAAAGAGGGCATGGTTTACCCAGCTCATTCAGATGAGTCGAGGGACATATTGGAGGCTCCCCCCACACCACAACCTGGTCACTCAGGGTGCCAGAGTTTGCCAGGACCTCGGCAGGTTCAACTTGACAGCCTGGAAGTTCACAGGTCCATACCTGGACTAGAATTGCTACCCACAGCCATCAGGAATACCATAGCTTACTCTAGAGCTCCGGCAACTAACCAGGCCTACCATAGGATCTTCACCATCTTCAAGACCTGGTGTACGAAGAAGCGGGTATCTCAGGATAGCCCTTCCATTCAAACCATTTTGGAATTCCTGCAGGATGGCTTGGACAAGGGCCTTACACCGGCCACGCTGAAAGTACATGTAGCTGCTTTATCAGCATGTCTGAATAGGCGTCTAACCCAGGACACCTTCATATCCCGGTTTCTTAAAGGGGCAACCAGGTTAAGACCTTCCATAAGGTCACCAGTCCCCCAGTGGGACCTCTCCACCGTCCTATTGGGACTTTGTAACCCACCTTTTGAACCGATGCAGGAGGTGGACTTTAAGTTCATGTCCTTAAAGGTGTCTTTCCTTCTAGCTGTCACATCAGCCAAATGGGTGGGGGAACTTCAGGCCCTGTCGGCCCATGAGCCCTATACAATTTTTTATCCTGATCGGGTACAATTGAGGTTTTTACCGGGGTTTTTACCCAAAGTGCCTTCTTATACCAATTTAAAGCAGGTCATTTCCTTACCTGTATTTTTTCCTTCTCCATCCTCTCCTGAGGAGGAGAAGTGGCACACTTTAGACCTAGTCAGGTGCTTACAGATTTACCTGCAACGCACAGTTTCAGAAGAGAAGAAAACCTGCTGGTTTCTTTCTTTGGGCGCTCCAAAGCGTTAAAGGCCTCGAAGCCCACACTATCAAGGTGGATTAAGGAGGCGATAAGGTTATCCTTTGTCTATCAGGGTTTGTCTCCCCCTGAATTTGTTAGGGCCCATTCTACCAGGGCAATGTCCACTTCCTGGGCGGAAAAACATTCAGTATCTTTGGAGCATATTTGTACAGCTGCCACCTGGCAGTCCCATACTACTTTTGTTAAGCATTACCGTCTAGACCTTCAAAGGTCAGAGGCTACTGCCTTCGGCCAGACCATTTTATCATCTGTGTGCCGAGGGGGCCCTCCCTAGGGGTTATCTCGCTACATCCCCATCTGTTGTGCCGCGGTTTGGACGTGGGGGAATCGTGGGTTATGTAGATAACCTGTTTCCCATAGTCCAAACAGCGGCACAAGACTCCCTCCCTATTAAGTTTTTTCTTTTTTACTGCTAAATTTACTTTATAACTAACACAAGGGGAGGAGGTTCCTCTTACCTTCTTATAGGAGGGGGTCAGAGTTGAATTTAATTAATTAAAATTCCACCTGTCCTAAAACACGCACAGGGGCACAAATACCCCATCTGTTGTGCCGCTGTTTGGACTATGGGAAACAGGTTATCTACATAACCCACGATTATCTCTAAAAAAACACGTGCAGTCATCATTGCACTGCACAAAAATGGCCTAACGGAAGAGTATCAAGAGTATCGCAGCTAGAAAGATTGCACTTCAGTCAACAATCTATCACATCATCAAGAACTTCAAGGAGAGAGGTTCCATTGTTGGCAAAAAGGCTCCAAGGCGCCCAAGAAAGACCAGCAAGCGCCAGGACCGTCTCTTAAAAGTGTTTCAGCTGCAGGATCAGGCTACCAGCAATGCAGAGCTTGCTCAGGAATGGCAGCAGGCAGGTGTGAGTGCATCTGCACGCACTGTGAGGCGGAGACTCTTGGAGCAAGGCCTGGTCTCAAGGAGGGCAGCAAAGAAGCCACTTCTCTCCAGAAAAAACATCAGGGACAGACTGATATTCTGCAAAAGGTACAGGGAGTGGACTGCTGAGGACTGGGGTAAAGTCATTTTCTCTGATGAATCCCCTTTTCGATTGTTTGGGACATCTGGAAAACAGCTTATTCGGAGAAGACGAGGTGAGCGCTTCCACCAGTCTTGTCTCATGCCAACTGTAAAGCATCCTGAAACCATTCATGTGTGGAGTTGCCTCTCAGCCAAGGGAATCTGCTCTCTCACAGTCTTGCCTAAAAACACAGCCATGAATAAAGAATGGTACCAGAATGTCCTCCAAGATCAACTTCTCCCAACCGTCCAAGAGCAGTTTGGCGATCAACAATGCCTTTTCCAGCATGATGGAGCACCTTGCCATAAAGCAAAGGTGATAACTAAATGGCTCAGGGAACAAAACATAGAGATTTTGGGTCCATGGCCTGGAAACTCCCCAGATCTTAATCCCATTGAGAACTTGTGGTCAATCATCGAGAGACGGGTGGACAAAGAAAAACCTACAAATTCTGACAAAATGCAAGCATTGATTGTGCAAGAATGGATTGCTATCAGTCAGGATTTGGTCCAGAAGTTGATTGAGAGCATGCCAGGGACAATTGCAGAGGTCCTGAAGAAGAAGGGTCAACACTGCAAATATTGACTTGCTGCATTAACTCATTCTGTCAATATAAGCTTTTGTTACTCATAATATGATTGCAATTATATTTCTGTATGTGATAAAAAACATCTGACAAACACACATAAAAACCAGAGGGCATCAGATCATGTGAAAATATAATATTTGTGTCATTCTCAAAACTTTTGGCCATGACTGTATGTGATGATGTGAGACCTTCAAAAATTACTTTTCTGGCCCTTCACGTGAGCCCTTCCAAATTAAGTTAGAGGCCCTTAAAGGGGCTCTATCACTGGGAAAAGTCATTTTTATCTAAACACATGCTTGCATAGCCTTTAGAAAGTCTATTCCACACTTACCTTTTGTATGTAGATTGCTTCAGTGGTGTCTGAATAAGTCCGTTTTTTATTCTTATGCTAATGATCCTCCAGCCAGCTCAGGAAGTTCCCAGCAGCCTCCTCTCTCCTATTATCTTCTATGTGTGTGAAGCAAACAGGAAGCGAGTCATCAGCAGCAGCAGCCTCCCATAGAAAACAGCAGAGAGAGGTGTGCACCATCTATCGTGCACCAGTCTAATTAGCATATGAATATAAACGGACTTATTCAGAAACCACTGAGGCAATCTACATACTATAGGTAGGTGTGGAATAGACTTTCTAAGGGCTATGCAAAGGTGTGATTAGTTAAAAATGACTTTACCTAGTGATAGAGCCCCTTTAAGCTGAGCTACCAGCAGAGATTGAGGCCCTTGAGGTGACTTGAGCCTTTTATCAGCATAGTTTTAGGCCCTTTAAGTTAGTTCAGCCTTGTACCAGCAGTTTTTTGCCCTTGGGGTGAGTTGAGCCTTTAACCAGCAGTGTTTTGGGCCCTTGGGGTGAGTTGAGTCTTTAACCAGCAGTGTTTTTGGCCCTTTGGGTGAACTGAGCCTCAAACCAGCATAGTTTTTGGCCCTTTAATTTATTTTAGCCTTACACCAGCAGAGTTTTTGGCCCTTGGGGTGAGTAGTGCCTTGCACCAGCAGTGTTTTACTTTTTGGCCCTTGGGGTGAGTAGAGCCTTGCACCAGCAGTCTTTTACTTTTTGGCCCTTGGGGTGAGTACAGCCTTGCACCAGCAGTGTTTTATTTTTTGGCCCTTTGTGGTGAGTAAAGCCTTGCACCAGCAGTGTTTTAAGCCCTTTGGGTGAATTGAGCCTTTAACCAGCAGAGTTTTAGTTTTGGCCCTTGGGGTGACCCCTAAAAAATTAGATTTCAGGCCCTTGGGGTGAGCCTTAAAACATTAATTTTCAGGCCCTTGGGGTGAGCCTTAAAACACTAATTTTACAGGCCCTTGGGGGGAGCCCTAAAACATTAATGGAATTTTTTTTTTAACTATTTATTTACGGTGAAGATGGTAGTGGTGTTGGAGGAGGACGAGGAACTTGTGTGCTGGCACAAACACATGGAACTGTGTCTCGTCAGTACTGTGGATGGGACATGCTGGTTGCGGGTCCACAATATCTGCTATCCGCCCTAGTATAGGTTCCTGGTGCTCGGGCCTCGTCAGCACTACACTCTGCACCCCGCTTGATATTCTGGCACTGCTGGCTGTCCCTCTCCAGTATATAATTGGAGTCGAGCTACTGCGGCCTGGATCCCCTCGTCCTTGCCCCCTTGTGCTACTGACGAGGGGTACTGCTGGCACCCCCTCTCCAGTAGCTGGACTGTGGACTGGATGTCCACATCCTTGCCCCTTGTGCTACTGACAAGGGGCACTGCTGGCAGCCCCCCTCCAGTACCTGGACTGTGGACTGGATCTCTGGATCTCCAGCTGGATTTCCACATCCACGTGCCCGCCCCCGTCCTTTGATGCTACCCTGACGCTGACACTGTTCCTGCAGTGTAGCTCTGAAAAGAGCTGTTGTTTTTCACTTTCCTGCCTAGCACAAGCTAAACTTTCTCACCCTGATCACGATGTCTTTCCCTAGCTTTCCAAACCGCATCGGAAACGAATATGGCTGACACTATTCTTATAAATCCGAGGTCACCTGATTTCGCTAGCCAATGACTTTTTCCTATTTTTTTTTTTTATGCCTACGTTTTCCTGCTTCCTGTGCCACATTCCCTGCACAGTTATTGGTGCAAAAAAGCGCCATGGAAGGTGGGAGGGCATACGAATTTTTACTGCGTTTATCACGTGGTATTCGTTCGAAATCGAATGTCGAATACTTTAAAATTTGATCGAATATCTACTCGATCGATCGCTTATCTCTAGTAGCCAGTAACAGATTTTTAGAACAAGCACAGGGAATAAATTATGGAATCACTCAATTCTGAGGAAAAAATTATGGAATCATGAAAAACAAAATAACACTCCAACACATCACTAGGATTTTGTTGCACCAACTCTGGCTTTTATAACTGCTTGCAGTTTCTCAGACATTGACTTAATGAGTGATAAACAGGACTCTTCAAAGATGTGATTTACATACAGAAAAGCTAAAAGAAAGTGATCATTAACACCTAAACAGAAAAAAACAAGGTTACAATGGGCTAAGGAAAGGCAATCGTGGACTGTGGATGAAAGTCATATTCAGTGATGAATCTGAAATCTGCACTGGGCAAGTTGATGATGGTGGAACTTTTATTTTGTGCCTTCCAATGCGATTTATGCAGACTGTCTGAAGAAAACATGCAAATTTCCACAGTCATTGATAATATGGGGCTGCAAGTCAGGTAAAGGCACTGGGGGGATGGTTGTCATTAAATCTTCAATAAATGCACAGGTTTACATTGAAATTTTGGACACTTTTCTTATCCCATCTATCAAAAGGATGTTTGGGGATGATGAAATCATTTTTCAAAATGATAATGCATCTTGCCATAGAGCAAAAACTGTGAAAACATTCCTTGAAGAAAGACACATGAGGTCAATGTCATGGCCTGCAAACAGTCCGGATCTCAATCCAATTGAAAATCTGTGGTGGAAATTAATGAAAATGGTCCATGACAAGGCTCCAACCTGCAAAGCTGATCTGGCAACAGCAATGAGATAAGGCTGGAGCCAGATTGATGAAGAGTCCTGTTTATTACTCATGAAGTCAATGCCTCAGAGACTGCGAGCAGTTATAAAAGCCAGAGGTGGTGCAACAAAGTACTAGAGATGTGTTGGAGTGTTATTTTGTTTGTTTTTCATTCCATAATTTTTTTCCTCAGAATTGAGTGATTCCCTAATTTATTCCCTGTGCTTGTTCTGTCACTGGCTACCACAATTATTTTTCTTGATTTCTTTTAGTGTTTCTTAAAGCCAGAAAGTTGCCATATGAAATGCTTTTAGCTTTTTTTCATGGCTATGATCTGCGTTTTTTCTACAAAATTAAACAACTGAAGGAACATCCTCAGGAACTGGTGATTCCATCATTTATATAAGGAGTCATTAGGGGTGCAGTATTTATGTCAGAGGGATTCAGGGGCATAATGTAAGGGAGCAATACAATTAATTATGGTGGTACTTGGCTTTATTAAGGCTAAGACCCCACGTAGCATTCCACAGCAAAAAAATACTGCAGGAAAAACTGTAGCATTAACGAATCGTGGTTTTTCCTGCAGCTCTTTTTACAGAAAGTCCACCGAGGTTTCTTCTGCTGACATTCTGCTTCCATTATAGGGAAACCTCCAGTGTTTCTGTAGGTATAATTGACATGCTGAGATTTTCAAAACCACAACACCTTTGAATACAGTGCGCTAAATTCAGCACACTGTCGGCTTTCCCATTCTTTGCCCCCGCTGAAGAGCTATCGGTGCCGGTACCGTAGCTCTTCAGTGTCAGAAGGGCGTTTCTGACAGTTAGTCAGGAACGCCCTTCCTCACAATAGCGTCTATTGTGTTATACTGTGTGAGGGGGCGTTCCTTACAGCCCAGCAATGACACTGAGTTCTGATGAACGCCCCCCCCAGTACTAGTCTATGGACGAGTACTATCAGGAGTAGGGAAGGTGTTCCTCACTGCTCAGCGTCATGGCTGGGCAGTAAGCAACACCCCCGCTCACAGTACAGGCAATAGATGCTACTGTGAGGAGGGGCGTGTAGTGTTGTAGTGAGGATGCAGGGCTTCTGGAATAAGTCCACTATGAGATGGTTACTCTTGTAGATCAGAACCCTTTATTCCATGCTTCCATCATGGCTCCCTGTCTAACAACTCCTCCCCCTAAGCTCGGCTCCTCCTCCATTACTACCTCACTGTTGCTAGGCAGACAAAGCAGAATAAGTAAGCAGAACAGAATATACAGAACATACTTATAACAACACCACAAGGCGTTCCTGACTGTCAGAAACACCCTTCTGACACTGAAGAGCTACGGTATCGGCACCGATAGCTCTTCAGCGGGGGCACAGAACGGGAAAGCCATTAGTGTACTGAATTCAGCGTATGGTCGGCTTTCTAGCGGCGTATTACACGACATGTGCCCGAGGACGTGAAAGGTCTTCTTTAAATGATGACCTATCCTTAGGATAGCATCACATGGGAAGAAACAGAACAGCAATCCAGAGCTTCCTATTTATTGTGAGGAGGGACGTTCCTGACAGACTGTCAGAAATGCCCTTATGACAATAAAGAGCTACTGTAATGCACTGATAGCACTTCAGCGGGGGCACAGAACGGGAAAGCCATCAGTGCGCTGAATTCAGCTTTCTAGCGGTGTATTACACCGCACGTGCCCCAGGACATGATAGGTCCTCTTAAAAAAGTCCTGGAAAATCCCTTTCACTATTCACAAGAATAGGCCTGCTCTTCATTGTTAATTTGAGGATAATACAAAAACGAGTCACTAGAGGGTACCAACGTACTATGAAGGAATATTCTAAATAATACTCATGAGAAATGCAAGTATATAAAATAACACTAAAGAGCAGTCAGATGTGCATCAAGTCTGCACAATTGACCTGAAGAAAATAAGGTATAAAGAAAACTCTAAGGGAGCATTCACACAATGTAACGCGGCGTTGATTATGACACGTAAACTCGTGTCAGAATCAGCATTGCAAAACAGAATCCCATTGACTTCAGAGGGTTCCGTTTAGTGCACGCAACACTTTGAAATCAATGGGAGGCTTTTTAACCCATTGATTTCAATGTGTTACGCGCGCTAAACGGAACCCATTGAAGTCAATGGGATTCTGTTTTGCAGCGCTGATCCTTACACGAATTATCATGCAAGAATAAGCGCCGCGTTACATCGTGTGCATGCACCCTTATGATAATAAAAAATTACTATTAGTCTAGTGAGTTACTACTGTATTTTTCAGACTATAGCACGCACCGGACCATAAACCACACCGAGGTTTTAGATGAGGAAAATTGGGAAAATATTTGAAGCAAAAAATGGTAAAATTTAATATATGGGAGTTGTAGTTTTGTAACAGCTGCAAGACCACATTGATAGGTGACCCTGCAGCTGTACGGGGATGCATAGGGCACCTTTTTTTTTTTGCGGGGCCAGCTGCACTTTTTAGTCATACCCTTTTGGGGAAATTCTATTGCTTATATCACTTTTATTCAAATCAGAGACGAAACAAACGGTGGCTTGGCACTTTTGATTTTCTTTCCTGCTATGACATTCACCATATAGGAAAAACATTTTTATAACTTTGAAGACTGGGCATTTAAGAACACAGAGATAATGTGTATGTCTTTCACAGTATATTCTATTTTTATAAATATTCTAGGGAAGTGGGTGATTTAGAACTTTTATTTTTAATTCTTTTTTTTTTTATATCGTGTTGTTTATATTGTTTTTTTAAACTTTTTTTTTTTTTTTTTTTTTACTATTTTATTAGCTCCCCTTAGGGGTATTGAACCTACAAACATTTTATTGCAAGTCCCATAAACTGCAATGCAGGCTCCCGGCTATCACAGGAACAGGATGGTTCCAGCGATCACGAGAGCTGTCTTGCAACAAAAAAAGTACAGGGTTGGTGGGGACTGGCCCGGGGGGCCTTGAAGTAGTAATACCCGTGATTACAGTGGACTCTTATCACGGGCATTAGTTCCGGGTCTCCACTGTAATGTAACTATGGTTGCCGCCATCTATACTGATCCGGAAACTGTTTTTGTCGTTGACACTAGAGATGAGCGAACAGTGTTCTATCGAACACATGTTCGATCGGATATCAGGGTGTTCGCCATGTTCAAATCGAATCGAACACCGCGTGGTAAAGTGCGCCAAAATTCGATTCCCCTCCCACCTTCCCTGGCGCCTTTTTTGCACCAATAACAGTGCAGGGGAGGTGGGACAGGAACTACGACACCGGGGGCATTGAAAAAAATTGGAAAAAGTCATTGGCTGCCGAAATCAGGTGACCTCCATTTTAGACGAATAGTGGATTTCAAATCCGGATCATATGAGAGTGTGAACTTTGTGACTATGAGACAGGGATAGCTGTACAGGCAGGGATAGCTAGGGATAACCTTTATTTAGAGGGGAATGTTATTAAAAATAACTTTTTGGGGCTCTATCGGGTGTGTAATTGTGATTTTTGTGAGATAAACTTTTTCCCATAGGGATGCATTGGCCAGCGCTGATTGGCCGAATTCCGTACTCTGGCCAATCAGTGCTGGCCAATGCATTCTATTGGCGTGATGAAGCAGTGCTGAATGTGTGTTTTTAGCTCAACTACACCGGTGGAGTAGTTGAGCTAAGCACACAGATTCAGCTCTGCTTCAATCAGCGCTGGCCAATGCATTCTATTAGCTTGATGAAGCAGAGTGTGCACAAGGGCTCAAGCGCACCCTCGGCTCTGATGTAGCAGAGCCGAGGCTGCACAAGGGTTCAAGCGCACCCTCGGCTCTGATGTAGCAGAGCCGAGGGTGCGCTTGAACCCTTGTTCACACTCTGCTTCATCAAGCTAATAGAATGCATTGGCCAGCGCTGATTGAAGCAGAGCTGAATCTGTGTGCTTAGCTCAACTACTCCACCGGTGTAGTTGAGCTAAACACACACATTCAGCACTGCTTCATCACGCCAACAGAATGCATTGGCCAGCACTGATTGGCCAGAGTACGGAATTTGGCCAATCAGCGCTGGCTCTGCTGGAGGAGGCGGAGTCTAAGGTTGGACCTGAATGGAGACTGGTGTGGAGCGATCTTAGACTCCGCCTCCTCCAGCAGAGCCAGTGCTGATTGGTCGAGTTCCGTACTCTGGCCAATCAGCGCTGGCCAATGCATTCTATTAGCCCGATGAAGTAGAGCTGAATGTGTGTGCTTAGCACACACATTCAGCTCTACTTCATCGGGCTAATAGAATGCATTGGCCAATCAGCGCTGGCCAATGCATTCTATTAGCGTGAACTGAGTTTGCACAGGGGTTCTAGTGCACCCTCGGCTCTGCTACATCAGATTGCTACATCTGATGTAGCAGTGCCGAGTGTGCATCAGATGTGTAGTTGAGCAGAACTGGCTCAGCACTGCTAAGTCTCTGCATTCGCATAGGAATGCATTGGCCAGCCTTCGGCCAATCAGCGCTGGCTCTGCCGGAGGCGGAGTCTAAGGTCGGACCTGAATGGAGACTGGTGTGGAGTGATCTAGACTCCGCCTCCTCCAGCAGAGCCAGCGCTGATTGGTCGAGTTCCGTACTCTGGCCAATCAGCACTGGCCAATGCATTTCTATGGGGAAAAGTTAGCTTGCGAAAATCGCAAGCTGACAGGGATTTCCATGAAATAAAGTGACTTTTATGCCCCCAGACATGCTTCCCCTGCTGTCCCAGTGTCATTCCAGGGTGTTGGTATCATTTCCTGGGGTGTCATAGTGGACTTGGTGACCCTCCAGACACGAATTTGGGTTTCCCCCTTAACGAGTATATGTTCCCCATAGACTATAATGGGGTTCGAAACCCATTCGAACACTCGAACAGTGAGCGGCTGTTCAAATCGAATTTCGAACCTCGAACATTTTAGTGTTCGCTCATCTCTAGTTGACACGTCAGAATAGCCTTAAGAAAGGCTATTCTTCTCCGCGCCACTGTTCAGTTAAGATTCCATTTTCTGTCGGTATGCAAATGAGTTCTCTTGCAGCACTGGGAGCGTCCCCAATGCTGCGAGAGAACTCTCCAGCGCCACCTCTATCTTCTTCTGGAACGTCATCTTCATGTGCCTTCTTCCGGCACAGGCGGTGAAACTTGTATGCCTTGGGCCTCACTCAGAGCCGACTACACATGCCCGTGGCCACAAGAAAAATGGCCACTTGCACAGTAAGTAAGCGGCCATTTTCTTGTAGCCTGTGGGCATGCTCAGTCGGCTCTGCCTGCACCAGAAGAAGATGCATAAAGACGACGTTCCAGAAGAAGTTGGAGGGGATGCCCCCAGTGCTGCAAGATAACTCATTTGCATACCGACAGAAGACGGAATTTTAACCAAACAGCGGGGCAAAGAAGAAATTGAAAGGTAAGAGAAGAAGAGGCTTTCTTAAGGCTATTCCTATGTGTTATTGAGAAAAAATGTGATTTTAATGGTAGAATCCCTTTAAACTATATTCCGGCCCTCCAATGGTCCGAGGGACAGTGACATGGCCCACCTTTTAAAAAGTTTGAGGACCCCTGCTTTACACCATGGAAATCCTGGATAACTCCTGGGACTTTGTCTACCTTTACCACCACTTTTGCCAAAATACAGGGCACATCCCAGCCATTTATACCTTAGGTTTCATCTATGTTCAGCAGTGGAGATGTTCGTTATTCAGTAGGGTTATGAAGTCTTGGTTCTGCAAGCTTTGGTCCAGTTATACTGAATACTGAAAAATATGTCTTTCAAAACGGGAAATAGGAATTTGCAAATGGAGAGTTAGGAAGGGGTCAAACAATAGGAACATATAGCTGTACAGTAATTTCTGTGGTGGGCTTTAGATACCCCAGCTAAACATTGGTCATGTCCCATGCCATATAGTTTGTGTCAAAATGCTGTTATGCTCCTTTCACCATTTGTTTGCATTAGTAAGTTTGTCTCTCTGTAGCCTTAGAAATTGTACCAGGGGGTACCTACTGTAGCGGACCACAGACCATGGACTAAAAGTGGTGTTTGTTTTTGTTTGCATCTAAAATCATTACATATGCTCTTTTTGTCTTTCAGGTCCCAGGGCTCACTACTGGACCTCAAGCATGGACATTGTTATATTTCATTTGTTGTGATTACAGACATGTTATATTCCATGTATACTCTGTATGCTGGTACTTATATGTTATTTAATGCAGTTGTCTATGATTCTAAAAAGGGCTTAAATATTTCAGCATCACAACCATGGGCTTTGTTTGCTAATGCATCAATTAAATAGGAAAAGTAAACCCTTTTTATAATCCTAGAAACCCCTTTAAGCCCCCAAATAACTATAGAATTAGACTTTTTTTAGAAATGTGTGGTAAGTTTCTCCTTATCATCTGTTTTCAAAAGATTTTGCTTAAAAAATGAAATACTATTGCCAGATTACCTCATCTCAAGCTCTGACTGGTACAGTGAAACTTTAGAAATTCTTACCATACCCAACCTTTGTCTTGGATTATGACCCATGCAAAAAGAATCGCTGGTTTTATTCAGTCATTTTTAGAGAGCAATGTAAATCAACATAGAAAAGCATCCTACACCTGGAACCGAGGGAGTAAATATTTAGAGTGAGAATCTGCAACTCATCCAAGTGGTGAAAGACGGAACACACCTGGGAAGTTTACTCATTGCTAAATGTGCTGTGGTTTCCTTTGGCATTACAGTGTATGTCTAATGCAGTATGTGTCACTATGTACTATTCTAGTTTAGAAAGGCAATATATTAAGAGTCAGCAGGGGTGGGATTAAAATTACGGTTACGGGTTATTTAGGGAACTTTACAACCTAGCACATTACGCAAATTTTTGGGGGATGGGATGGCTTGTGTTTCGTGCACCACAAAGATTTCCCGATGTCCCAGCCTTCCAGCAGGCCGGAATCCCAATCCCAGTCCCAATCACATAGCTGCACAAGGATGTATATGTATAAGTGGTTAATGGCCAATTGAGGAAAAAGTAGACACAAGAGTAAACAAGAGTAAACATCTCCCTAGTGTTCTGACCTTCTAACCTTCTGACCTTTCATTTCTTACTAGTTTTCAGTGTGTATATAACTCTAGAGTGATGGCTAGGGATAGTGACTATTCCAAGGGTCTCGGAAACATATGTATGTCAGTGAGTGTGGAAGAAAATCCGCTGATGATTTCTTATAGTAAGTTGACTAAAGATACTCATTGTGGGTTTTCAGGATGAATAGAAAAAGTTTTGTAAATTGTAGTAGAAAGTAAAGTCAATGGTTAATTTGGATTTGTGGGATCTACATTACAATAAGTGAGGGAAGGCAGCTGGAATAAAGTATCCTTCATAGTTCTGTAAGACTACACGTTGTGATAAGTTTTACATAGCAAATTATACAAATACAATACAAAGCAATTTAAGTAAATAAGTTGCAAGATTCATGACTGTATAAGTTGTGTTATGATCTTTGTTTTATTTTACTTACTATGATTTATATAACAATTTCACATCTTCGAGATGATTGAAATGTTCCTTCCTTTCCCACATCGCTCAGTTCTCAGATGATTTTATAATTGATGCTGATGGTTCTAGACCCTTTGGTTTTGATGGTTCTAGACCCTTTCTTGAGGTCCTCTCTGATCTCCAGTCATTTACCTTGGTAAATGAATGTAGATCATGGGAAAAGTAGTAGTGTGCCCTGTGGATCTCATTATGTAGTATTTTCTCATACCTGACTGCTGTGTCTTATGGTGTGACACAGCTCAAAAGGAGGAATGATTGAGTTAATACATAGTTTCTTAGTACGTCATTGGGTTTACCTCAGTTGCAACCACTTATTGTCAATCATGTTTGACGTTTTTAACCCTTTCCTGACATCCACTGTAGTATTACGTCTGAAGCAGGATGTTTATATTTGGTTTCCACTCAGGAGCTGAGCGCCAGTCATAGCTGTCGGGTGTCCGCTGTATTATAAAGGGCAGATCAGGCAGTAATACCCGTAATCAGAGTGAGCTCCAATCATGTATATTAACCTTTGCATTATGGGCCCCAAACTAAAAAAAAAAAAAAAACAAAAAAAACGCTACCATTGCTTTCCCCTGCTGTGGCAGGCCTCAATCGGCATATGAGGATATGCTCATAGACTGCAATACAGCAGTATTGAAGTCTATGAGAAAAGCAATCTAAAGATCTCCTAGGGAGGCATAAAAAGAAAAAAAGAGTGCATGAGGCGACAGTGTGCGCAGTGTGTGTATCCAATAAGATTTGCGTTGTTTTAGCCTCTTTCCAGCCCCTCTCTGTGACAAAGGCACATGTTCCAGCACCTGAAAATGCAACTGCGATGCAGTATGTTTAAGTCTCACAAAATGATCAGGAGCCGGAAGCATTGTTTTTTCACAACGAATATCCGATTTATGCTTAGATATGCGGTCTCGCACATATTGGGTAGTCTTCCCAACATATGTGAGACCGCACAGACATTTTAGTAGGTAAACCACATATGACCTGAAACATGTAAAGAAATCCCAAACCAAAATCATATGCCCAGAATGTGGATGCTGCATTTGGCTACACCTAATAGTATTATTACATTGCCTGCAACAAAGGCAGGGAAAGGTACCTTTCCTTAAAGGATGTATAACCTGTTGTCTCATGGGTCTACGAATTGGGCCAAAATCTGCAAGGATCAAATGATCCCTAATATTCTGGCTTAAAGCTGGACAAAGGAGGATTTGTAAATTCAGGGATGTCAAGATAAGCCCTATGCAATAATGGCTAATGGTTCCATAGAATTTGATGAACCTTAGGGATAAGAGGATGGTAAGTATTAACACAGGTAAGTTTATGGGTCTAACTTGCCACTCTCTATTAGGTCCTATCGAGTCTAATCTAGTTAGCTCTTGTTGTAAAAGTTGTGTGGGATAACCTCTACCTGAGAACTTATCCAACATCTCCTGTTAACCTTCTCGTTACAAATCTGGATCCGTGACAATCCTGTGGACACAGTGTAATTGAGATCTACGTAAAGAATTCTTTAGGGCTCATTCACACGGTGGCAAAGGGGTGGATTTTGACAGCGGATTTTGCTTCAAAATCCGCCCCTTTACAATGGTGGTCTATGCAGACCGCCGGGCTTCTTTTCTCTACTAGCGGCGGGCTGCTGCTAGCGGAGAAAAGAAGCGACATGCCCTTTCTTCAGGCGGAAGCCGCGGCGTGCTGGGCCGTGGCTTCTGCCTAGCGGCAGCACCCTCCTGTATCGGCTCATTCATTTGAGCCGACATAGGAGGGGAAAGCCGCGACCGCGATGGTTGTGGCAGGCGGGTTTTGACCAGAGAGAGACACGGCTCGCCGCGTCTCTCTCTCTGTCAAAACCCGCGCGGTCGGTTCACGTGTGAACTGACCCTTACCGTTCTAGGATGACAGGTAATGAAATGTAAAAGACCATTCCGGTCAGTAGGTTTCTGGTATAAATCAAAGAAAGATTGCTAATTGTGTATTGTTGACATTAATAAAGAAGGTACATTTATTTCAACATCCACTGGGTGAAGTGCAGTCTCTTCCTGGTGATCTCTGGGAGAGTTCTTCACGGTCCTTTTTGGTTCATAGCTTCCATTGTGTCAGGAGTATCAACACAACAGAAAGAGGATATAAACGAATCTCCTGTATCAGTTTATGATGACTCTACTTCCAGACTAGAACATTCACCCTGCAGCAGGATTGATGATGATGATGATTTAATCACAGGTCCTTCAGTCCTTCTTAGCCATGGAGACTGCACTGATATTCAAGGCTGGCATTTTCACTGCGGTTTGTGCTTTAGGGTGCATTCACACTGAGTAAACGCTAGCTTATTCTGAACGTAAAACACGTTCAGAATAAGCGGCGTCTAAAGCAGCTCCATTCATTTCTATGGGAGCGGGGATACGAGCGCTCCCCATAGAAATGAATGGGCTGCTTCTTTCACTCCGTGCAGTCCCATTGAAGTGAATGGGGAGTGCCGGCGTGTACGCTCCGGCATGAGCAGAGCTTGCCGTATACGCCGGCACTTCCCATTCACTTCAATGGGACTGCACGGAGTGAAAGAAGCAGCCCATTCATTTCTATGGGGAGCGCTCGTATCCCCGCTCCCATAGAAATGAATGGAGCTGCTTTAGACGCCGCTTATTCTGAACGTGTTTTACGTTCAGAATAAGCTAGCGTTTACTCAGTGTGAATTCACCCTTAGAGTCCCAAAGAAAGGTTTACTTATAGATAGTTTTCAAAAATCTGCTCCTATGTTTGAAGACAGCTGAATCTTCCGAGTCCAGGTATATTGTGAGTTAGGCATGGAACCATCTAGAAAGCCACTGAAGTAAATTGTAGAGACAGCCTTGATCAATAGGGTCTGTGTGAGCTGGGCAAGCAACCCGTATGTGAGCAGGAATTCTGCTGTGTTTTAGTGAACCTTGTGACTCCAAGGCTTCATGTACATAACCAAGTGTACAACCCGAGGCACTTCTGAGTTGTGTTCCGATGCTCCATTTTTGTAATTATAGAGCAGATCCAGTGGCGTAACTACCGGGGTAGCAGGGATAGCGGCTGCCACAGGGCCCGGGACATTAGGGACCCGGCGACAACCGCTACCGCTGCGGTTTTTCTTCTCCAGCCGGTAACTCCAGCCAGTAACAGGCCCTATTTCCTTACCGATCCTGGCAGTGGCCGGGATCGGTAAGTGACGCCACGGGCCCCACAGACATCATTATTATCTTTTCAGACCCCCGAGTATAATGATCGGAGGTCCAGGAAAGGTAAGAGAACATAAAAAAACATGTTACTTACCTTTCCACGCTCTGGATAGGTTCGGGCCTACTTTTGGATGATCCCAGACGTCACATGACCCGAGACGCAGGGCCTGGTCATGTGACGCCCCGGACGTCATTTAACCCCTTCCCGACATCCATCGTAATAGTACGGCGCATGCCGGGTGTGTAACTATGGTGACCGCCCGGCAACCGGGTGGCCATCATAGCCGCTGGTTGTCTACTGCTTTAAGCAGTAGACAACCGGTGCTAATGTCTCCGATTGGTCCCCAGACCGATTGGAGGCATGAACCCCTCCGGCACCACGGTCAAAGGCGCCAGAGGCGCCATTTTCCTGGCGGCGCTAAGGCGCCGCCATTTTGCCAGTGATCGCTGGCGCCTGAAGCAAGCTCCAGGGCCGACGTCACGTTGCCACAACAGCTGGGAGTCTTTACAAGGCTCCCGGCTGGTCTGCAATCTCTTTCTTTTGCAGGCTGGTCTATACAGCATGCAAAAGAAATGATGATTTTTTGCAATGCATTAGCATTGTAATGCATTGCTTTAGTGATCAGACCCCCTGGGGTTCAGCACTCCTAGGGGGTCTAATAAATGCAAAAAAGAAAAATTAAGTAAATAAAAATATAAAAAAATTTAAAAACTATTAAAAATTCAAATCACCCCCCTTTCCCTAGAACACATATAAAAGTAGTTAAATACTGTGAAACACCTACATGTTAGGTATCCCCGTGTCCGAAATCGCCCGCTCTACAAATCTATAAAAATATTTTTCCTGTTCGGTAAACGCTGTAGCGGGAAAAATAGTCAAGTGCCAAACCGCCGTTTTTTCACTGTTTTGATTCTGATAAAAATTTGAATAAAAAGTGATCAAAGCAATAGCATTTCCCGAAAATGGTAGAACTAAAAAGTACACCTCACCCCGCAAAAAAAGACGCCCTATGTATCCCCGTACAAGGATGTAGAAAAAGGTTACGGCTGTCAGATTATGGTGACTTTTAGAAAAAAATTTTTTTAACACAGTTTTTAAGGGGTCAAAATTAGAGATGAGCGAACAGTGTTCTATCGAACTCATGTTCGATCAGATATTAGGCTGTTCGGCATGTTCGAATCGAACACCGCGTGGTAAAGTGCGCCATTACTCGATTCCCCTCCCACCTTCCCTGGCGCCTTTTTTGCTTCAATAACAGCGCAGGGTAGGTGGGACAGGAACTACGACACCGGTGACGTTGAAAAAAGTAGGCAAAACCCATTGGCTGCCGAAAACATGTGACCTCTAATTTAAAAGAACAGCGACGCCCAGGTTCGCGTCATTCTGAGCTTGCAATTCACCGGGGACGGAGGTTTCCGTCCAGTTAGCTAGGGGTTAGATTCTGGGTAGGCAGGGACAGGCTAGGATAAGAAGGAGAAAACAACCACAACAGCTCTTGTAAGAGCTAAATTCCAGGGAGAAGCTTGTCAGTGTAACGTGGCACTGACGGGCTCAATCGCCGCAACCCAGCTTTCCCAGGATCCTGAATGGAATACACTGACAGTGTATTCCCGTATACCCCATATATACACCCCAAATCCCCGTTCCAACGGTGTGCCCCCCCCACCTTCACCTCAGAAATACCCTGCAAGTCCCCTAGCAATAGGATTGGGGCTATATACACCCACTATTTTTGCTACTGCCATATAGTGCCATTGTCTGACTGGGAATTCAAAGAATATATTGGGGTTACAAATACCCTCATTTCTTGCTACTGCCATATAGTGCAAGTTTCTGACTGGGAATTCAAAGAATATATTGGGTTACGTGCACCCACAATTTTTGCTACTGCTATATAGTGCCATTGTCTGACTGGGAATTCAAAGAATATATTGGGGTTACAAATACCCTCATTTCTTGCTACTGCTATATAGTGCCATTGTCTGACTGGGAATTCAAAGAATATATTGGGGTTACGTGCACCCACAATTTTTGCTACTGGTATATAGTGCCATTGTCTGACTGGGAATTCAAAGAATATATTGGGGTTACGTGCACCCACAATTTTTGCTACTGGTATATAGTGCCATTGTCTGACTGGGAATTCAAAGAATATATTGGGTTTACAAATACCCTCATTTCTTTCTACTGCCATATAGTGCCAGTTTCTGACTGGGAATTCAAAGAATATATTGGTGTTACAAATACCCTCATTTCTTGCTACTGCCATATAGTGCCATTGTCTGACTGGGAATTCAAAGAATATATTGGGGTTACGTGCACCCACAATTTTTGCTACTGGTATATAGTGCCATTGTCTGACTGGGAATTCAAAGAATATATTGGGTTTACAAATACCCTCATTTCTTGCTACTGCCATGTAGTGCCAGTTTCTGACTGGGAATTCAAAGAATATATTGGGGTTACGTGCACCCACAATTTTTGCTACTGCTATATAGTGCCATTGTCTGACTGGGAATTCAAAGAATATATTGGGGTTACAAATACCCTCATTTCTTGCTACTGCTATATAGTGCCATTGTCTGACTGGGAATTCAAAGAATATATTGGGGTTACGTGCACCCACAATTTTTGCTACTGCTATATAGTGCTAGTTTCTGACTGGGAATTCAAAGAATATATTGGGGTTACGTGCACCCACAATTTTTGCTACTGCTATATAGTGCCATTGTCTGACTGGGAATTCAAAGAATATATTGGGGTTACAAATACCCTCATTTCTTGCTACTGCTATATAGTGCCATTGTCTGACTGGGAATTCAAAGAATATATTGGGGTTACAAATACCCTCATTTCTTGCTACTGCTATATAGTGCCATTGTCTGACTGGGAATTCAAAGAATATATTGGGGTTACGTGCACCCACAATTTTTGCTACTGGTATATAGTGCCATTGTCTGACTGGGAATTCAAAGAATATATTGGGGTTACGTGCACCCACAATTTTTGCTACTGGTATATAGTGCCATTGTCTGACTGGGAATTCAAAGAATATATTGGGTTTACAAATACCCTCATTTCTTTCTACTGCCATATAGTGCCAGTTTCTGACTGGGAATTCAAAGAATATATTGGTGTTACAAATACCCTCATTTCTTGCTACTGCCATATAGTGCCATTGTCTGACTGGGAATTCAAAGAATATATTGGGGTTACAAATACCCTCATTTCTTGCTACTGCTATATAGTGCCATTGTCTGACTGGGAATTCAAAGAATATATTGGGGTTACGTGCACCCACAATTTTTGCTACTGCTATATAGTGCCATTGTCTGACTGGGAATTCAAAGAATATATTGGGGTTACGTGCACCCACAATTTTTGCTACTGGTATATAGTGCCATTGTCTGACTGGGAATTCAAAGAATATATTGGGGTTACGTGCACCCACAATTTTTGCTACTGGTATATAGTGCCATTGTCTGACTGGGAATTCAAAGAATATATTGGGTTTACAAATACCCTCATTTCTTTCTACTGCCATATAGTGCCAGTTTCTGACTGGGAATTCAAAGAATATATTGGTGTTACAAATACCCTCATTTCTTGCTACTGCCATATAGTGCCATTGTCTGACTGGGAATTCAAAGAATATATTGGGGTTACGTGCACCCACAATTTTTGCTACTGCTATATAGTGCCATTGTCTGACTGGGAATTCAAAGAATATATTGGGTGTACAAATACCCTCATTTCTTGCTATTGCTATATAGTGCCATTGTCTGACTGGGAATTCAAAGAATATATTGGGTTTACAAATACCCTCATTTCTTGCTACTGCCATATAGTGCCAGTTTCTGACTGGGAATTCAAAGAATATATTGGGGTTACGTGCACCCACAATTTTTGCTACTGCTATATAGTGCCATTGTCTGACTGGGAATTCAAAGAATATATTGGGGTTACAAATACCCTCATTTCTTGCTACTGCCATATAGTGCCATTGTCTGACTGGGAATTGAAAGAATATATTGGGGTTACGTGCACCCACAATTTTTGCTACTGGTATATAGTGCCATTGTCTGACTGGGAATTCAAAGAATATATTGGGGTTACGTGCACCCACAATTTTTGCTACTGCTATATAGTGCCATTGTCTGACTGGGAATTCAAAGAATATATTGGGTGTACAAATACCCTCATTTCTTGCTATTGCTATATAGTGCCATTGTCTGACTGGGAATTCAAAGAATATATTGGGTTTACAAATACCCTCATTTCTTGCTACTGCCATATAGTGCCAGTTTCTGACTGGGAATTCAAAGAATATATTGGGGTTACGTGCACCCACAATTTTTGCTACTGCTATATAGTGCCATTGTCTGACTGGGAATTCAAAGAATATATTGGGGTTACAAATACCCTCATTTCTTGCTACTGCCATATAGTGCCATTGTCTGACTGGGAATTGAAAGAATATATTGGGGTTACGTGCACCCACAATTTTTGCTACTGGTATATAGTGCCATTGTCTGACTGGGAATTCAAAGAATATATTGGGTTTACAAATACCCTCATTTCTTGCTACTGCCATGTAGTGCCAGTTTCTGACTGGGAATTCAAAGAATATATTGGGGTTACGTGCACCCACAATTTTTGCTACTGGTATATAGTGCCATTGTCTGACTGGGAATTCAAAGAATATATTGGGGTTACAAATACCCTCATTTCTTGCTACTGCTATATAGTGCCATTGTCTGACTGGGAATTCAAAGAATATATTGGGGTTACGTGCACCCACAATTTTTGCTACTGCTATATAGTGCCATTGTCTGACTGGGAATTCAAAGAATATATTGGGGTTACGTGCACCCACAATTTTTGCTACTGCTATATAGTGCTAGGTTCTGACTGGGAATTCAAAGAATATATTGGGGTTACGTGCACCCACAATTTTTGCTACTGCTATATAGTGCCATTGTCTGACTGGGAATTCAAAGAATATATTGGGGTTACAAATACCCTCATTTCTTGCTACTGCTATATAGTGCCATTGTCTGACTGGGAATTCAAAGAATATATTGGGGTTACGTGCACCCACAATTTTTGCTACTGCTATATAGTGCTATTGTCTGACTGGGAATTCAAAGAATATATTGGGGTTACGTGCACCCACAATTTTTGCTACTGGTATACAGTGCCATTGTCTGACTGGAAATTCAAAGAATATATTGGGGTTACGTGCACCCACAATTTTTGCTACTGGTATATAGTGCCATTGTCTGACTGGGAATTCAAAGAATATATTGGGTTTACAAATACCCTCATTTCTTGCTACTGCCATATAGTGCCAGTTTCTGACTGGGAATTCAAAGAATATATTGGGGTTACAAATACCCTCATTTCTTGCTACTGCCATATAGTGCTATTGTCTGACTGGGAATTCAAAGAATATATTGGGTTTACAAATACCCTCATTTCTTGCTACTGCCATATAGTGCCAGTTTCTGACTGGGAATTCAAAGAATATATTGGGGTTACGTGCACCCACAATTTTTGCTACTGCTATATAGTGCCATTGTCTGACTGGGAATTCAAAGAATATATTGGGGTTACAAATACCCTCATTTCTTGCTACTGCTGTATAGTGCCAGTTTCTGACTGGGAATTCAAAATGCGCAAGGCTCCCGGAAAGGAACGTGGACGAGGCCGTGGGCGAGGTCGGGGGAATGGTTCTGGGGAGCAAGGTAGCAGTGAAGCCACAGGGCGTCCCGTGCCTACTCCTGTGGGGCAGCAAGCATTGCGCCACTCCACAGTGCCAGGGTTGCTTGCCACATTAACTAAACTGCAGGGTACAAACCTTAGTAGGCCCGAGAACCAGGAACAGGTCTTGCAATGGCTGTCGGATAACGCTTACAGCACATTGTCCAGCAGCCAGTCAGACTCTGCCTCCTCTCCTCCTATTACCCAACAGTCTTGTCCTCCTTCCTCCCAAAATTCCCAAGCTTCACAGAACAATAACCCCAACTGTCCCTGCTCCCCAGAGCTGTTCTCCGCTCCTTTCATTGTCCCTCAACCTGCCCCTCCACGTCGCGATTCCACGAACCTAACAGAGGAGCATCTGTGTCCAGATGCTCAAACACTAGAGTCTCCTCCATCTCCGTTCGATTTGGTGGTGGATGACCAGCAACCCACCCTCATCGACGATGATGTGACGCAGTTGCCGTCAGGGCATCCAGTTGACCTGTGCATTGTGTGGGAGGAGGAGATGAGACAGGAGTTGGAAGAGGAAGTGGTGGATGATGAGGACACTGACCCGACCTGGACAGGGGGGATGTCAAGCGGGGAAAGTAGTGTGGATGTTGAGGCAGGTGCAGCACCAAAAAGGGTAGCTAGAGGCAGAGGTTAGCAGCTTAGGCGAAGCCAGGCTACACCCGGAATCTCCCAAGATGTTCCAGTTCGTACCCAGCCCCGAAAAACTCCCACCTCGAGGGCACGTTTCTCGAAGGTGTGGAGTTTTTTCAAGGAATGCGCCGAGGACAGATATAGTGTTGTCTGCACAATTTGCCTCTCGAAATTGATTAGGGGCTCTGAGAAGAGCAACCTGTCCACCACTTCAATGCGCCGTCATTTGGAATCCAAGCACTGGAATCAGTGGCAGGCAGCAACGGCAGGACAAAGGCCGCCTTCCGTTCACGCCACTGCCACTGCCTCTGCCTCTGCCACTGCTGACTGTGCTGGCGATGCACTCCAGAGGACGAGCCAGGACACCACTTCATCTGCCTCCGCCACTTTGTTGACTTCTTCCTCATCCTCCCCTGTTCCTGTCTTATCTCCTTCTCCTGCACCATCAAAGGCACCATCTGGCGCTTCTTTACAACAACCCACCATCTCTCAGACATTGGAGCGGCGGCAGAAATACACTGCTAACCACCCACACACGCAAGCCTTGAACGCCAACATCGCTAAACTGCTGGCCCAGGAGATGTTGGCGTTCCGGCTTGTTGAAACTCCCGCCTTCCTGGACCTGATGGCAACTGCGGCACCTCGCTATGCCGTCCCTAGCCGTCACTACTTCTCCCGGTGTGCCGTCCCCGCCTTGCACCAGCACGTGTCACTCAACATCAGGCGGGCCCTTAGTTCCGCGCTTTGCACAAAGGTCCACTTGACCACCGACGCATGGACAAGTGCATGCGGACAGGGATGCTACATTTCACTGACGGCACACTGGGTGAATGTAGTTGAGGCTGGGACTGCTTCCCAAACTGGCCCGGTGTACCTCGTCTCCCCGCCTAACATTCCTGGCAGGGACACAAGAAGAACACCCCCCTCCTCCTCCTCCACCGCCTCTTCCTCTGCCACCGCCTCCTCCTCCGCCACCGCCTCCTCCTCCGCTGTTAGATTGACCCCAGCTACGAGTTGGAAACGTTGCAGCACTGGCGTTGGTAGACGTCAGCAGGCCGTGCTGAAGCTGATCAGCTTGGGGGACAGACAGCACACTGCCTCCGAGGTGAGGAATGCCCTCCTCGATGAGACGGCAATATGGTTTGAGCCACTGCACCTGGGCCCAGGCATGGTCGTTTGTGATAACGGCCGGAACCTGGTAGCAGCTCTGGAGCTTGCCGGACTCCAACATGTTCCATGCCTGGCCCACGTCTTCAACCTAGTGGTGCAACGTTTCCTAAAGAGCTACCCCAATGTTCAAGAGCTACTGGTGAAAGTGCGGCGCATGTGCGCCCACTTTCGCAAGTCGACAGTAGCCGCTGCTAGCTTAAAATCTCTCCAGCAACGCCTGCATGTGCCACAACACCGGCTTTTGTGCGACGTCCCCACACGCTGGAACTCAACGTTTCAGATGTTGAATAGAGTGGTTGAGCAGCAGAGACCTTTGATGGAATACCAGCTACAAAACCCTAGGGTGCCACAAAGTCAGCTGCCTCAGTTTCTCATCCATGAGTGGCCATGGATGAGAGACCTTTGTGACATCCTACGGGTGTTTGAGGAGTCCACAAGGAAGGTGAGCTCTGAGGATGCGATGGTGAGCCTTACAATCCCGCTCTTGTGTGTTCTGAGAGAATCCCTGATTGACATCAGGGATAACTCAGATCACACAGAGGAGTCAGGGATAGCATCCGATCCGTCACAGCTGGAGAGTAGGTCCACACATCTGTCCGCTTCATCGCGTTTAATGGAGGAGGAGGAGGAAGAAGAGTTGTCTGATGATGTGATGGTGATACAGGAGGCTTCCGGGCAACTTCGAATCGTCCCATTGTTGCAGCGCGGATGGGTAGACATGGACGATGAGGAGGAAATGGAGATTGAACTTTCCGGTGGGGCCAGAGGAGTCATGCCAACTAACACTGTGGCAGACATGGCTGAGTTCATGTTGGGGTGCTTTACAACCGACAAGCGTATTGTCAAAATCATGGAGGACAACCAGTACTGGATCTTTGCTATCCTTGACCCCCGGTATAAAAACAACATCTCCTCTTTTATTCCGGTAGAGGGGAGGGCCGATCGCATCAATGCTTGCCACAAGCAATTGGTGCAGAATATGATGGAGATGTTTCCAGCATGTGACGTTGGCGGCAGGGAGGGCAGTTCCTCCAGTAGGCGACCAAGTTCTCACCGGTCCACACAAACGAGGGGCACACTGTCTAAGGTCTGGGACACCTTGATGGCACCCCCTCGCCAAAGTGCCGCCACGGAGGGTCCTAGTGTCACCAGGCGTGAGAAGTATAGGCGCATGTTGCGGGAATACCTTTCCGACCACAGCCCTGTCCTCTCCGACCCCTCTGCGCCCTACACGTATTGGGTGTCGAAGTTGGACCTGTGGCTTGAACTTGCCCTATATGCCTTGGAGGTGCTGTCCTGTCCTGCCGCCAGCGTCCTATCTGAGAGGGTGTTCAGTGCAGCCGGTGGCATCATCACTGACAAGCGCACCCGTCTGTCAGCTGAGAGTGCCGACCGGCTCACTTTGATAAAAATGAACCACCACTGGATAGAGCCTTCATTTTTGTGCACACCTGTGTAAAGCACCCCAACATGAAACTCCATGTCTGTGCTCAACCTCTCCAATTCCTCCGCATCCTCATACTCATCCACCATAAGCGTTGCACAATTCTGCTAATACTAGGCTCCCTCCACCATGATTTCCCCCAACTCTGCTGGTTAGAGGCTCCCTCCACACTAATTTCCCCCAACTCTGCTGGTTAGAGGCTCCCTCCACCATGAATTGGTCCAAACTGGGGTTTTTAGAGGCTCCCTCCACCATGAATTGGTCCAAACTGGTTTTTTTAGAGGCTCCCTCCACCATGAATTGGTCCAAACTGGGGTTTTTAGAGGCTCCCTCCACCATGAATTGGTCCAAACTGGGGTTTTTAGAGGCTCCCTCCACCATGAATTTGCCCAAACTGGGCTGGTTAGAGGCTCCCTCCACCATGAATTGGTCCAAACTGGGGGTTTTAGAGGCTCCCTCCACCATGAATTGGTCCAAACTGGGGTTTTTAGAGGCTCCCTCCACCATGAATTGGTCCAAACTGGGGTTTTTAGAGGCTCCCTCCACCATGAATTTGCCCAAACTGGGCTGTTTAGAGGCTCCCTCCACCATGAATTGGTCCAAACTGGGGTTTTTAGAGGCTCCCTCCACCATGAATTGGTCCAAACTGGGTTTTTTAGAGGCTCCCTCCACCATGAATTGGTCCAAACTGGGGTTTTTAGAGGCTCCCTCCACCATGAATTGGTCCAAACTGGGGTTTTTAGAGGCTCCCTCCACCATGAATTGGTCCAAACTGGGTTTTTTAGAGGCTCCCTCCACCATGAATTGGTCCAAACTGGGCTGGTTAGAGGCTCCCTCCACCATGAATTGGTCCAAACTGAGGTTTTTAGAGGCTCCCTCCACCATGAATTGGTCCAAACTGGGGTTTTTAGAGGCTCCCTCCACCATGAATTTGCCCAAACTGGGCTGTTTAGAGGCTCCCTCCACCATGAATTGGTCCAAACTGGGGTTTTTAGAGGCTCCCTCCACCATTAATTGGTCCAAACTGGAGTTTTTAGAGGCTCCCTCCACCATGAATTTGCCCAAACTGGGCTGTTTAGAGGCTCCCTCCACCATGAATTGGTCCAAACTGGGGTTTTTAGAGGCTCCCTCCACCATGAATTGGTCCAAACTGGGTTTTTTAGAGGCTCCCTCCACCATGAATTGGTCCAAACTGGGGTTTTTAGAGGCTCCCTCCACCGTGAATTGGTCCAAACTGGGTTTTTTAGAGGCTCCCTCCACCATGAATTGGTCCAAACTGGGGTTTTTAGAGGCTCCCTCCACCATGAATTTGCCCAAAGTGGGCTGGGTAGAGGCTCCCTCCACCATGAATTGGTCCAAACTGGGGTTTTTAGAGGCTCCCTCCACCATGAATTGGTCCAAACTGGGTTTTTTAGAGGCTCCCTCCACCATGAATTGGTCCAAACTGGGGTTTTTAGAGGCTCCCTCCACCATGAATTGGTCCAAACTGGGGTTTTTAGAGGCTCCCTCCACCATGAATTGGTCCAAACTGGGGTTTTTAGAGGCTCCCTCCACCATTAATTGGTCCAAACTGGGGTTTTTAGAGGCTCCCTCCACCATGAATTTGCCCAAACTGGGCTGTTTAGAGGCTCCCTCCACCATGAATTGGTCCAAACTGGGGTTTTTAGAGGCTCCCTCCACCATGAATTGGTCCAAACTGGGGTTTTTAGAGGCTCCCTCCACCATGAATTTGCCCAAACTGGGCTGTTTAGAGGCTCCCTCCAGCATGAATTGGTCCAAACTGGGGTTTTTAGAGGCTCCCTCCACCATGAATTGGTCCAAACTGGGGTTTTTAGAGGCTCCCTCCACCATGAATTTGGCTTAACTGGGGTTTTTAGAGGCTCCCTC
Source organism: Leptodactylus fuscus (assembly GCF_031893055.1). Taxonomy (NCBI): domain Eukaryota; kingdom Metazoa; phylum Chordata; class Amphibia; order Anura; family Leptodactylidae; genus Leptodactylus; species Leptodactylus fuscus. The sequence continues at coordinate 201,911,789 of NC_134265.1, forward strand.
CACCATGAATTGGTCCAAACTGGGGTTTTTAGAGGCTCCCTCCACCATGAATTGGTCCAAACTGGGGTTTTTAGAGGCTCCCTCCACCATGAATTTGCCCAAACTGGGCTGTTTAGAGGCTCCCTCCACCATGAATTGGTCCAAACTGGGGTTTTTAGAGGCTCCCTCCACCATGAATTGGTCCAAACTGGGGTTTTTAGAGGCTCCCTCCACCATGAATTTGGCTTAACTGGGGTTTTTAGAGGCTCCCTCCACCATGAATTGGTCCAAACTGGGGTTTTTAGAGGAGCCCCCCACCATGAATTGGTCCAAACTGGGGTTTTTAGAGGCTCCCTCCACCATGAATTTGCCCCAACTCTGCTGGTTAGAGGCTCAATCCACCCTGATTTTCAAAACAAATGTTGGTGCCAACCTCAACTTACTACAAGGGCCAAATTCACTGCTGGTGACAAGCTCTCCTCACTGCAAGTGCCAAATACACATGTTTCAAGGTGTTTTCCTACTGTCAGAGAGGTGGTATTGAGTGTGTAAAGTGTGTAGTTGTTAGGCTGTGATGTTGGGGTAATAGAGGGTCTTTGGTGTGTTAGATGCCCCCAGACATGCTTCCCCTGCTGTCCCAGTTGTATTCCAGAGGTGTTGGCATCATTTCCCGTGGTGTCATAGTGGACTTGGTGACCCTCCAGACACGGATTTGGGTTTCCCCCTTAACGAGTATATGTTCCCCATAGACTATAATGGGGTTCGAAACCCGTTCGAACACACGAACAGTGAGCGGCTGTTCGATTCGAATTTCGAACCTCGAACATTTTAGTGTTCGCTCATCTCTAGTCAAAATGTAAATAAAACCATATAAATTTGGTATTCCTGGAATCGTACTGAAACACAGAATACAGGGGACATGTCATTTTGGCTGCACAATGAATGCCGTAAAACCGAAGCCTGTAAGAATGTCGCAGAAATGCATTTTTTCTTCAAATCCACTCCATTCTGAATTTTTTTGCAGCTTCCCAGTACATTCTACAGAATAATTAATGGTGGCATCATAAAGAAAAATTTGTCCTGCAAAAATTAATTAAAAATTAAGACCTCATATGGCTCTGGGAGCGGAGAAATAAAACAGGTATGGGGTTTAGAAGGAGGGGAGTCAAAAACAAAAAATCAAAAATCAAAAAATGCCATCGGCGTGAAGGGGTTAAGAAGGCCGACGCCACTGAGGACTGCAGGGGAGCCAGGTGATAGATAAGTAACATTGTTTTTTTTGTGTTTTTATCAAACCTTGGGTCTCCAATTATTCTAATCTGGGGTCTGAAAAGACCTCAGAGTATAATAATTGTACATGGGTGTTCACTATGAGGTATAATACTGTGTGCACGGGCCACTATGGGGGATAATACTGTGTGCAGGAGACACTATGGGGGATAATACTGTGTGCACGGGCCACTATGAGGCATAATACTGTGTGCAGGGGCCACTATGAGGTATAATACTGTGTGCAGGGGCCACTATGGGACATAATACTGTGTGCAGGAATGTGTGTGTGTGGGGGGTTTTCGGTTGTGGGGGGGGGGGCCATGTCAAAAGTTCACCATGAGGCTCCGCCGGTCCTAGTTACGCCACTGAGCAGGTCCTATCCTGCTCTGTGACAACCGAACAAATTGGAAGTCCCATTGAAATCACATTTGGATGTCATCTGAGTGCAGTCAGCTAAAAAAATCATACTTCCTCTGGCATGCACAATTGGTTGTATGCATGACGCTAGGTTCACACCTGCGTTCAGGGTCTCCGTTCTATGGTTTCCGTCTTCTGCATGCCAGAAGACGGAAACCACAGACCGGCTCTGGCCGTGAGCGGCGGTGAGCGTTTTAGGCTCTCCGCCGCGAAACCAGTTTTTTAAATCCGGACACAGAGTACTGCATATCCGACTCTGTGTCCGGATTATAAAACCCGGTTTCGCGGCGGAGAGCCTAAAACGCTCGCTGCCGCTCACAGCCGGACAGCTTTCTCCCCCATTCAAATGAATGGGTGAGAAAGACTCCTGCAGGTTTCTCTGTTTTAGGCAGGAAACGGAAACCTGAAGTACGGAGTGCCGGGCGCAGATGTGAACGAGCCCTGAGGCCTAAATTTGTCATTGAAGGCCATTGCCTGCATTTGAACAAGCTGCTGTAAAACTATTGCCAAATTACTGTGTTATTCTGTACTGCGAAACTGATGTAAAGTTATTATGTATTTGAAACTACCTGAAGTACTATGTCATTTGACTCTCTGAGTTCTTATTCTACCATAACACGTACAGAAGCATGCAGTACCCCCACATCAGAAGCATAACTATAGAGAGTAGCTTCCGGGCCCCTAAGCCTTAGCCTAAGCCCAAAGACCTCACTATAAAATAAGAAGGCCTCATTATTTTAGATAAAACTTGATAAGTGAGAGCCCTGGTACAGATTTTGCATATATAATATTAATAGTAATTCATGCTTGGGGAACCTCACAAACTACTATTATGGGGGGCTCCCACCGTGTGGCATTACCCTGTATATAGCAGGTTGAGAACCATTGAACTACAGTATTACCTATGCAGATTGTATTGATTAGTGTACACAGTTAAAAAAAAATTTAATCTTCATTAGAGATGAGTGAGTACTATTCGAAACGGCAGTTTCGAATAGCACGCACCTATAGGAATGAATGGACGCAGCCGGCACACAGGGGGTTAAGTGGCAGGATGCTGGCTCCGGCTGCGTGCCGGCTGCGTCCATTCATTCCTATGGTTGCGTGCTATTCCAAACTGCCGTTTCGAATAGTACTTGCTCATCTCTAATCTTCATGCATTACTTACATTTTGGTTGGTAATATATACCACTGCAATCTTTTGGGCAATACATATAGAGGCCTGTATGACTGTGTATAGACATACTCACTAGAGTATGCATTACTTAAGTGAGAATGATTTGGCTATTACTAAGTATGGAGTTAATCTGTGGAGTACTGCGGTATGACTCACTGGATTTCTCTAAATACAGTATGTATATGCACACATCACGTATATGCCCGCACATATCAACAAAGTACATTTAGGCTCTTATCAGGCTGTTTAGAGGTATAGTCATATTCAGATGCCAGTTTAGACGTATACAGTATCCATCTGTGGGTTCTTTAAATGAATCTGTAACATTATAACTACAGTTTTACCACTAGCCAGGGATACAGGGATGACAAATATGCTTATTTTCCAACCTGTGATGCCAATAAATGATCAGTATAATCTCTGCTGACATTTTGTTACATGCAGGAAACCATAAACAGTGTGATTCAGGCTTCTGCAGACCATCAGTTTTACAAAACCCTTTTCATTGTTGACGTGTCTCATCCCAGATAAATCTTCAGCTTTATAAAAGACTTGATGTGGTCAGAATAACTGTTTTCTAAACCAACAAAGGAGTGGAGAGAATGTACAGTGGCGATATATTCTCAGCACATGCCACTGTTCTAACGTGTTCAGCGGCTGCACACTTGCCTTACTCCCACGCATTCAACTTTCTTTGCTACATGTATGAAAAATGTTGATTGTCTTCCATGTTTGGTATTCACCCACCCTTGTAGGCAAGCATATAAATCTAATTGCTTTACTACAGTCATATACAGTGTTGGCCAAAAGTATTGGCACCCCTGCAATTCTGTCAGACAATACTCATTTTATTCCAGAAAATGATTGCAAGCACAAACTCTTTGGTATTAATATCTTCATTTATTTTGCTTGCAATGAAAAAACACAAAAGAGAATGAAAAAAAAGTCAAATCATTTTACACAAAACTCCAAAAATGGACCGGACAAAAGTATTGGCACCCTCAGCCTAATACTTGGTAGCACAACCTTTAGACAAAATAACTGCGAACAACCGCTTCCAGTAACTATCAATGAGTTTCTTACAATGCTCTGCTGGAATTTTAGACCATTCTTCTTTGACAAACTGCTCCAGGTCCCTGAGATGTGAAGGGCGCCTTCTCTAAACTGCCATTCTGAGATCTCTCCACAGGTGTTCTATGGGATTCAGGCCTGAACTCATTGCTGGCCACTTTAGAAGTCTCCAGTGCTTTCTCTCAAACCATTTTCTAGTGCTTTTTGAAGTGTGTTTTGGGTCATTGTCCTGCTGGAAGACCCATGACCTCTGAGGGAGACCCAGCTTTCTCACACTGGGCCCTACATTATGCTGCAAAATTTGTTGGTAGCCTTCAGGCTTCATAATGCCATGTACACGGTCTAGCAGTCCAGTGCCAGAGGCAGCAAAGCAACCCCAAAACATCAGGGAACCTCCGCCATGTTTGACTGTAGGAACTGTGTTCTTTTCTCTGAAGGCCTCTTTTTTTTCCTGTAAACTCTATGTTGATGCCTTTTCCCAAAAAGCTCTACTTTTGTCTCATCTCACCAGAGAACATTCTTCCAAAATGTTTTTGGCTTTCTCAGGTAAGTTTTGGCAAACTCCAGTCTGGCTTCTTTATGTCTCTGGGTAAGAAGTGGGCTCTTCCTGGGTATCCTACCATACAGTCCCTTTTCATTCAGACGCCGACGGATAGTACGGGTTGACACTGTTGTACCCTCGGACTGCAGGGCAGCTTGAACTTGTTTGGATGTTAGTCGAGGTTCTTTATCCACCATCTTGCGTTGAAATCTCTCGTCAATTGTTCTTTTCCATCCACATCTAGGGAGGTTAGCCACAGTGCCATGGGCTTTAAACTTCTTGATGACACTGCGCACGGTAGACACTGGAACATTCAGGTCTTTGGAAATGGACTTGTAGCCTTGAGATTGCTCATGCTGCCTCACAATTTTGCTTCTCAAGTCCTCAGACAGTTCTTCGGTCTTCTTTCTTTTCTCCATGCTCAATGTGGTACACACAAGGACACAGGACAGAGGTTGAGTCAACTTTAATCCATTTCAACTGGCTGCAAGTGTGATTTAGTTATTGCCACCACCTGTTAGGTGCCTCAGGTAAGTAACAGGTGCTGTTAATTACACAAATTAGAGAAACATCACATGATTTTTCAAACAGTGCCAATACTTTTGTCCACCCCCTTTATATGTTTGCTGTGGAATTATATCCAATTTGGCTTTTTGACAATTCTTTTTGAAGACAAATTAAATGAAGATAATAATACCAAAGAGTTTGTGATTGCAATCATTTTCTGGAAGAAAATGAGTATTATCTGACAGAATTGCAGGGGTGCCAATACTTTTGGCCAACACGGTACTACATCCATATAATCACTTTTATTATTAGTTCTATAACAGGAATACTGTATGTACTACATAATACATTTGTCACAGTATTTAGGAAAAAAATTGCTAATAACATAGTAAATTATGTCATACAGCTCAGTTACCAAGACCATTATGAAATATCTGGCCGGAGAAAAGAATACTAAAACATTTCTGAAATCCATAATAGGTTACCTGTCATGAATTGTATGATTATTATTATTATTATTATTCACTAGTATAGTAGCTACACACATTTATGCAATGCATCGAAACAGTAAACCAGAACTCTAATTGAAACAAATATATGAAAAATTAGAGAGCACAGAACTGCAGATCTGAAAACAGAATAATGGTCATTAAGGTTAATAAGCACAATTGGCAGGAAATCCATTCTGAGGTTTACTATGGAGCTTGGTAATTATATGCGTATACCCCTGCTTATGTTATATTGTGTGTTAAAAAGAATAAAAGACCTGAGCAACCCATTCCCTTTCATATACTTGTATGAACCTCTTGTGTCTACCATGTACCCCATCATGTCCCTCACATTAACCCCCTGTGTGCCTCACATAAGAGTTACTGATATGTGGGACATATGGAGGTAATAATTAGGTGTCTTCATAATTAAGGACCTTCATTAGTACCCTCATGTGTCTCACATATTAGTAACCCTTATATGGGGCACATAGTGGTTAATATCAGGGACATGATGGGTTTAACTGTTATTAATGTGAGGCACATGGAGTTACTGAAACTAAATTAATAACTCCAAATGCCTGATAATAGGTAATAGGTAATAGGCAGAGTAACTAAAGGAAGGTCCCTGTGTGTCACTTTACTGTAGCTTCCTCTCCTCCATACAACAGACATCTTCCATAAGACACAATGAATCCTGCACATAATGGCCACTGACTTATCTGCAGATGTTACATTCTAGTAGTTACAGGACCTTGGATGACATCACAGTCACGTGACATACATGACAAGCCAATCAGAGAACAGTAGCACTAAAGGACCTTCCTCTTTGTTTAATTTATGCAGGTCCTTGCAGGTCTCTGCATATCTCCAAAGTGTTACGCATTTGGCGGGACAGTCCCGCTTTCATACCCCTGTCTCGCGGTCCTGCGCAGCTCCCTACATGTCCCTTTGATGTTTTACTGAATAAACATTCCTCGGAGGAACGGTTCACTATGGTTCAAGGACCTTTGTGTGACATCACATGGTCACTTGACTAGGTGGGTGTGTAAGTGTCACGTACAGTGAAGAGATGAAGAGATGTGTGTAAGGTACTGAGAAGGGAGGGGGGATGTGAGATGCAGAATGGAGAGAGAGAGTGTGAGTGTGCATGCGTCTGTATGTGTCTGTGTGTGTTTCTGTTTGTCATTATACTGGGGGCTGAGATGGAGGGGGGATATGAAACTGGGAGCAGAGATGGAGGGGGGACATGAAACTGGGGGGCAGATGAAAGGGGATATGAAACTGAGGGAGAAATGGAGGGGGGGAGATGAAACTGGGGGCAGAGATGGAGGAGGGGACATGAAATGGGACAGATGAAGGGGGCACTTAAACTGGGGGACATTAAACTGGAGAAAACTGGAAGGGAGCATTAAACTGTGGGAGTAGCTGGAGGGGGATCTGTCTGCCTCTAGTTGCCCCCAGTGTAATGTTCCCCTCCAGCTACACCTACGGTTTAATGTCTGCTTCCAGCTGCCTGAGTTTAATGTCCCCCTCTAGTTGCCCCCGTTTGATGTCCCACTTCATCTGCCATTAATTTATTGTCCCCCTCCAAGTACCTCCATTTCTAATGTTTCCCTCCAGCTGCTCCAGTTTCATGTTTAAACTGGGGCACCGGGAGAGGGACTTAATACTGTGGGGCAGTTGGAAGGGAACATTACAATGTGGGGGCATATAATGTATGGGTGACTGTAGGAGGATTATACTGTGTGGGGGCACATGAAAAATGAATGAGAATGGGCGGAGTCAACGTAGAAGTGGGTGGAGCGAAATTTGCCGCAGCGCACTGTGCGCGCCGCACATTTTGTCCCTCTTTCTGTTGTTCAAAAGTTGGGAGGTATGTCTCTGTGCTCTGTGGACCCTGACTCGAGTATAAGCCAAGGGGGGCTTTTTCAGCGTAAAAACTGTAGTAAAAAAGTCGGCTTATACTTGAGTATATACGGTATATATTTTTTTTATAAAGACAGACATACTTGACCACATTCATTATTGGATCCTAAACAGAACTTGAATCTGTCCCTGAAGTTGATAGTTCTTGCTTGTTCATGACATCATTACAAATGAAGGCTGTCAGTGTTATTACATGTAATGGGTGCCATAACACTAAATTTCATTTGTTAGACTTCTGACAGTGAGGTAAGATGTCCAGTAACTTGATGAAATGAGCATCCTGTTTCTTTAAGTCCAATGATGTGCCCCATCTCAAAGTCTGTCAACTAGGTAAAATTTCTGAGTGCATTCTAGAGGCATGTCTTAGAGTCCATTCACATGATGGAAAATAGTGAGGAATTTGGTGAGGAATTTCAGCGCTGAAAAAAAGCCTCACATTGACTTCAATGGGTTCCTTTTTCTGCTTGAAGTCAATGGGAGACTTTTTTTTTCAGCGCTGAAATTCCACACCAATTTCCTCACCATTTTCCTCCGTTTGAATGGACCCTTAGAGTCAACAAAATCTCACCAAGAAGTACACTAAACAAAAGCAGCCTCTGGGTGCATTCACACGGAGTAATGTGCAGCGTGACCTGGCACGGAAATGCCGCGTTATTTTGCGGCCGCAAAATAAGGGCCGCAAAATAACGCGGCGTTTATGATCCACGCTCCCATTGAAATCAATGGGAGCGTATACGGCCTGCAAAATCTCACACGGCATATACATGCCAGGTCACACAGCACGTTACTCCGTGTGAATGCACCCTCTGAGAACCTTTTTTTTAGAGGAGTGGAGGAAGCATTCTTACCCTCTCTTTTGGTAAGACCCAATGTCTTATCAAAGCACAACTGTAATCCTTTACATATCTGCCTGAAACAGTCTTTGAAGATTCTTGTTCACCTGTACTAAGCTTATTAATTTATAGAAATACTAGCTTCTGCCTGCGACTTCGTCTGCCGCTTGTTGGCGTTGATGATCCGCCTATATTCAGAAAATTGCTGCCGTTGATGGTTTGCCTGCTCTGGCATTTTTGCAGCTCGCAAGCTGTACTGCTGCTGACCTTGTTCCTAACACCATGCCTGTGATTGTTCCAGCATCTCAGCAGCTCACTGAGACACCATATAATGAGCGTGTTGTTGGCGTTGATGATTCGCATGCTCCGGCGCTTTGGCAGCTCTCAAGCTGGCCTGCTACTGAACTTGTTTCTTGCACTGTTCCTGTGATTATTCCGGCATCTCAGCACCTCGCTGGAACGTCATATGATGAGTGTGTTGTTGGTATTGATGATCCGCCTGCTCCAACGTTCCTGCAGCTGTCAAGCTGGCCTGCCCCTGAACTCGTTCCTCGTGCTGTGCCCGTGATTGTTCCGGCTGTGCTGATGAAGTCCAACCAGACAGAAACAGTGCCGTCCGTAGCTGAGAAATTGATTTGGTTATAACCCCGCATTATGCAGTAAAGACTTCTGGGAAAGTCAGGCATGATGTTCAGGGTGCTTCCCATAGAGGGCAGCATAACAGAGGCACTGTCTAACTGTTTACATCTTGGGAGACAGATTTCCATATTCTTCCCATGTTCCCTTGCAGTGGATCAACTATGGCTGTATAAGTCTCCACACACCTGAGAAGGTGGTCTCTCCCTAAGGATGGACGTTATCGCCATAATCTAGGATAGGATACTAATTCATAGAAAAATTCATATATGTATCATCCTTTCTTAGCCTAGCCAATATGAAATTGCATTATGGGGTATAAATTAATTTGGTTTAGCTGTCCAAACGTTGAAAAGTAAATAATGGAATATTTCAGTCAACATTGTTGTTTTAAGATCTGTGTCATTGTTTCTACTGAATGCAAAGTGATGAATAGTTGCAATGTGATCACATTAGCATTTATTTGGACATTGCTTAGGTTTAAATGTTGTTAAATATGCCAAATTGGATCAATCTCTAGCAGTCAGCTGTAACTGTAATGTATTTATAAAGGGAGACTGTAATGGGAGTGTCAATATTAAGCTACAGTCCTATGAAAAAGTTTGGGCACCCCTATTAATCTTAATCATTTTTAGTTCTAAATATTTTGGTGTTTGCAACAGCCATTTCAGTTTGATATATCTAATAACTGATGGACACAGTAATATTTCAGGATTGAAATGAGGTTTATTGTACTAACAGAAAATGCGCAATATGCATTAAACCAAAATTTGACCGGTGCAAAAGTATGGGCACCCTTATCATTTTATTGATTTGAATACTCCTAACTACTTTTTACTGACTTACTGAAGCACAAAATTGGTTTTGTAACCTCAGTGAGCTTTGAACTTCATAGCCAGGTGTATCCAATCATGAGAAAAGGTATTTAAGGTGGCCAATTGCAAGTTGATCTCCTATTTGAATCTCCTCTGAAGAGTGGCATCATGGGCTACTCAAAACAACTCTCAAATGATCTGAAAACAAAGATTGTTCAACATAGTTGTTCAGCGGAAGGATACAAAAAGCTGTCTCAGAGATTTAACCTGTCAGTTTCCACTGTGAGGAACATAGTAAGGAAATGGAAGACCACAGGGACAGTTCTTGTTAAGCCCAGAAGTGGCAGGCCAAGAAAAATATCAGAAAGGCAGAGAAGAAGAATGGTGAGAACAGTCAAGGACAATCCACAGACCACCTCCAAAGAGCTGCAGCATCATCTTGCTGCAGATGGTGTCACTGTGCATCGGTCAACTATACAGCGCACTTTGCACAAATAGAAGCTGTATGGGAGAGTGATGAGAAAGAAGCCGTTTCTGCACGTACGCCACAAATAGAGTTGCCTGAGGTATGAAAAAGCACATTTGGACAAGGCAGCTTCATTTTGGAAACAAAAATTGACTTGTTTGGTTATAAAAAAAAGGCGTTATGCATGGCGTCCAAAAAGAAACAGCATTCCAAGAAAAACACATGCTACCCACTGTAAAATTTGGTGGCGGTTCCATCATGCTTTGGGGCTGTGTGGCCAATGCCGGCATCGGGAATCTTGTTAAAGTTGAGGGTCGCATGGATTCCACTCAGTATCAGCAGATTCTTGAGAATAATGTTCAAGAATCAGTGACGAAGTTGAAGTTACGCCGGGGATGGATATTTCAGCAAGACAATGATCCAAAACACTGCTCCAAATCCTCAGGCATTCATGCAGAGGAACAATTACAATGTTCTGGAATGGCCATCCCAGTCCCCAGACCTGAATATCATTGAACATCTGTGGGATGATTTGAAGCGGGCTGTCCATGCTCGGCGACCATCTAACTTAACTGAACTTGAATTGTTTGTCCAAAATACCTTTATCCAGGATCCAGGAGCTGATTAAAAGCTACAGGAAGTGACTAGAGGCTGTTATCTTTGCAAAAGGAGGATGTACTAAATATTAATGTCACATTTCTGTTGAGGTGCCCATACTTTTGCACCGGTCAAATTTTGGTTTAATGCATATTGCGCATTTTCTGTTAGTACAATAAACCTCATTTCAATCCTGAAATATTACTGTGTCCATCAGTTATTAGATATATCAAACTGAAATGGCTGTTGCAAATACCAAAATATTTAGAACTAAAAATAATTAAGATTAATAGGGGTGCCCAAACTTTTTCATAGGACTGTATAGTAAATAACACAAAGCACATATAAGGCCCACTTCATATCTGCATTCGGGCCATTCTGTTCCCCTCTCCACATGAAAAATGCGGAATGAAAAGCACTGCAAACAGCACTTTTCTCTCCACATTTTTCACGCGGAAACCGAGCAGAAACCATACAGTCTCCATTATAGTCTATGGGATCCATGGATTTCCTAAGGTAACTGCTTTTTTATGCAGATTAGGTTTCTGTTTGGGGGTTCCCTAAGCGGACCCCCCGACCGCAAAACCATGTGCAGGTGTGAACAGGGTCTTGGGCAGATGTGAACCGGGTAATAGTACACATACCAGAAGTATGGTAAATAATAACACTATTTAACCATTTAATAACAATATGTTATCGATAGCTTACACCCCCTTCACTATGAGTAGGTTTACTAAAATAAAACTTTTTGAGATTAATTCTTAATAGTTGTTGCTTTTTTTGAACTTTTTTGATTCAAGACTTTACTTGTCATGTGACCAGCCTGTTAAATATTATGATATTACAATATTCATAGCATACATAGCGTTAACATTCTAGTCTGCTGACTTCATGGTACATGGGTGCAGTTTAAGGTACACCATTTTAGAATTGTCCTTATAAAGCAACAAGATGAAGGGCAACACCCTCTCTCATAAACATAATTGAGTGACAGACACACATGGGGAAGTATGCGGGTCTGCCTGCTATCTCTCTCTGTTATCCTGGACAAGATGTCGTGACCAGCCCAGAGTCCATCAACCAGATGATCAAGCATGAACCAAGCTGTAACTCTACAAAATATCCAGATTGAAGAAACCTAACCATGAGCTCCTCTGATGATGTAAGCTAATGAGACATTGACTGATATTTCTATCATTCTGGAAGTTTTCCCTGTGTTCCTGTTTTTCCTTGAAGACATTAATAAACCTCCAAATTGTTTTTATAACAAGCTGACTCTTCCTATCATGTTACCTTATGAGTCCTTTCTCTTTAGGGCTAGTTCACACGGGGGCAAAGAGGCTGATTTTGACAGCGGATTTCGCTTCAAAATCTGCCCCTTTACAATAGTGGTCTATGTAGACTGCTAGCTTTTTTTTTTCTGCTAGCAGATTTTTCTGCCTGAAGAAAGCAATAGAAGTGAATGGGAGGCGAAAAACGTGCAATTCTCTTTCTTTCTTTTTTACAAAAAAACGCTCCAAAAAAAGCTCCAAAAAGCACAGCAAGGTCCAAAAAAGGCTTCCTAATTAGGAAGCGTTTCTTTCCGGTGCCAAAATAAGCCACACGTGATTTATGCCTAAGGCCTCTCAACACGTAATCACAAGTTTCACCAAATATTGAGTATTTTACACAACCAAAGTCTGGTTTAAGGTTCTAATCTACCTCAAGGATCAATGTATTTAATAAATGCAGAGAAAAGAAAAAAAGTTTGTTAGGTACAATATTCACCTTTCAATGACCTGAAAGTTGCTATCAATGGTTATACTTTAAGGGGTTTCCAGGAGTTGGAGCAACCTGTAGGTTGATCGAGGGCATGTACATATCCTTATCAGTGATTGCTGATGCCACTGTGGCATAATGCAGACTGGAACATGGGGAGTAGGTGGCTTCAGATCTTGGACAACCTTTTTAAGTCAAACAGCTTACCAGCATTATCTATCTGTCTATCTATCTATCTATCTATCTATCTATCTATCTATCTATCTATCTTAGTTTTCTTATAAAAGGAGTCTTCTACCATCAAAATCACTTCTAAACCACTCATATGCTGTTGTACAGTCAGTTAGTGGCACACTTCCTGCTAAAGAAAATGAGATGTGTGGTGCATATTGAGTGTGGTCGTGTCTACCTGTTTTTGCCTGTTCTTGATGCACATTGGGATCTGGTAATCTTTATGCTATATGTGGCAACCACAAGTGTAAATGGTTGCTCCAACAGGTGCGACCACTTTCTGAGAGCACCAAACAGTTCGTTTGCATATGGATTAAACATTTATTTTTTTGGTGGCAACGTTAAACTATGGGACTTTCATTTTTCTTTTTTAATCATGGTTGCCTCCTTTTCTACATGAGCTAGCAATCTAGCTTTGGAATATAAAATTTGCTTAGCTGCTGTGCTGTTTAAGGTGGATTGCTGCAGCACAGCAACACAGACATCTTTGACTCCTCACTTCTCCAGGCACCTGACCCATATTGTCCTCACCTACACAAAACCCCTTAAAGAGGACCTTTCATGAGTTTGGGCACATGCAGGGGTTTATATATCGCTGAAAAGCCGACAGTGCACTGAATTCAGCGCCTCAACGACTTTCCCGTTCTGTGCCCCCAGTGAAGAGCTATTGGTGCCAGTACCATAGCTCTTCACAGTCAGAAGGGCGTTTCTCACAATCAGTCAGGAACGTCCTTACTCACAGCAGCGCTTATAGCGCTGTACTGTGGGAACATGGAGGAACGCCCCCCCAGTACTTGTCTACGGACGAGCACTCTCACAGTACAGCGGTATAGGCTCTGCTGTGAGGAAGGACGTTCCTGACTGACTGTGACAAATGCCCTTCCGACTGTGAAGAGCTACGGTACCGAAACCGATAGCTCTTCACTGGGGGCACAGAATGGGAAAGCCGACAGTGTGCTGAATTCAGTGCCCTGTTGACTTTCTAGCGGTGTATAAAAACGCATGTGCCCCAACTCATGAAAGGTCCTCTTTAAATAGTGCCCCATATTAATAATACCCCCTTATATTAATAATGCCCCTAACAGTCCCTATATAACCCCCCACACACACTTGTATTAATGATATGCAGTATTTATATAAGGGCTGTTAGGGGCATTATTAATACAAGGGGGAGGGGGTATTTATATAAGGGCTATTAGGAACAATATTAATACAAGGGGGTATTTATATAAGGGCTATTAGGAACATTATTAATACAAGGGGGGAGGGTTGGCGTGCTGGGGGGGTTTGGGGTGCTGGGGAAGGGAGAGGGGGGCTTTTGAATGTCTGTCTGGCCCTTCCTTGGGCTTGAGGACAGTTTTTTTTTCCTCACCCACTTGCAATTCTTGCACTTGGGGGTTAACAGGAGCACTACAGTCTGTAGTGTTCCTATTAACCCCCAAGAGCAAGAATTACAAGTGGGTGGGAAAAAAACAGTCCTCAAGGGCCAGACAGACATTCAAAGCCCCCCTCCCCCAGCACCCCAAACCCCCGACAGCACTCCAACCCCCCCATCTTCATCATCATCTTCAATCTCGTATTTATCCCCTATCCGTGCTTTTTTTCAGCAGCAGTGTACTTACTGCTGTCTGATATTCAGTCTGCGCAGCTGTCTTGTGAGACCGCATAGGAGCACAGACACATGTTGGGTGTGGGCCTGATTACGTGGCCACATCACCCGACTTGTGGGGAGGAGGGGGAGGAGAGGGAGGAGGGAGAGGAGAGGGAGGAGGGAGAGGAGAGGGAGGAGGGAGAGGAGAGGGAGGAGGGGGTGGCATTAGCATACAGAGAGCAAGCAGGGAGATGACCTGCTCTCTGCTAGGGATGAGGGGCGGCCGCTGGAGCAGTGCTGCTGCTAATAAGTGAGAGTTAAAGCAGTGCTGCATCCACAGGTCCGTCCCAAGCCACTGCTCGCTTCCCCTGCCGGGCTGCCGTAACACTAAGCCAGTCCAGGACAGTTCGCATGAAGCTTGTCCTGGACTGGCTTAGGTCAGTAAAAAGGCCGCCCCCCCAGCATAGCGCCGCCTGAGGCAGTCACCTCAGGTCGCCTCATTAGAGGGCCAGCGCTGCTTGTGTGATATGTGTAAAGGAGGGGGTGGCAAGAACCAGGGAAGGCTGATGAGTCATCATCATCATCATCATCAGCAACCTTCCATGCTCTCACCTCCCCCTGTTTACACATATCACATAAGCAGTGCTCAGGGAACATCACAGAGACTTCCAGTGCTCCATGGTGGCTAATTAGCTTATCAAAAAAAGAGCTGGGAGGATTAATGAATAAAAGGTATGTCTAGATAAGCCTTTCTAAAGGCTATGCAAATATATGCTTAGTTAAAAATCACTAGAGCCAATGATAGATTTCCTATAAGCATTTACTCACCACAAATGTAACAGAAGGTATTGTGACTGTTTTGACATGGATGAGACATTTTAGCTATATCAAATCATACTGGAGTAGTTTATAGCTGCTTAGATTTGAAATAACTTGCAGAATCTTTGCAAGCAGATATTACAGCCTCTACAGGCAGAAATCAGACATGTCTAGACATGTGTAAGAGTGCCTAGTCTGTAACAATTCCACTGAAGTTTTGGAACTTCAATAAAATACAAGGAATTCATGCCTTTGCATGCCTGTAAATCACATAACAGCACAGCACATATATTTTGGATATTACATGAACAGCCTGAAAATTTGAAAAAAAAATTCTAAAACAGAAGATTTCTGAAAAATGGTATGTGACAGGTAAATTTTGAGGTGATTTTTATGATCAGCGGCTCAAACTACATAAGAAACACTCGAGTGTTCAGGAAGCAAAATCTTCATTGTCTAGTGTTATAGGTGGTCACTATGTTCTTTGAGAAGGCCTTCTCTATAGAAGAATCGCTTCCAATGCTATTTTGGGTGGTTATTTCATAGAAGTTTTACTGTATTCATATAATATGCTGTGCATACTACTAAGTGCCAGACTGTCTGTTTAGCACACATGACTGTTCAGTCTTTGTGTTTCTTTTAACAACTTATGTCATTCTTTATTCACTCCTGTAATAATTTTGTTTATATGATAGTCAGCCAACTTTTGTTATAATAATATTAACATATTCTGAGAAGGAATCTCGTAAAAAGCCCAGGCTTCATAGCCAAAGAATGCCTAGAGCAGACCTATTAAACAACATTGGCACCAGTCAAACACAATGAAATCCATACTTTTCTTAAAAGACTTTTCATAATTGGTCTGCTGTTATTAAAGACAAGAGATGGAAAGACAAGAGATGGAAATAATAATATTAAGGGGCGACTAGATGCAATCATTAGTATTCTATGCAGACATTTTTGAGTTGTGACACAAGTCTCCTTAGGAAACAGATATTAATGGAAATATTGCATTTCGGCTCAAATTCTTAAATTGTTTGCGCTCTGAAACAGAAGTACTGTGGAAAGAATGCAGGACTTTCTTAAGACTCATTGCAGATGAACAGTAATGTCTTACTCATATTGTTCCAACTTCCTGCCTACAATTGATGTCAGCAATAGGATTTCTGACTATTAGCAGAATGCAGCACACACTCTGCATATTTGGAAACTGTTCACGCAATCATACACACACATATAGGGACATACTATACTAAGAATGAACAAAAGGCGTGCAGAAATAGAATGAACCATGTTCTTTTCTATAAACAAATGTAATGAGTTTCTTGAGACTTCCTAGATATGGAATGAACAGGTTATACAGATAGTTTATAGAGGAATAAACACATATTCTACATATTCAGACATATACAGAATTCCCTGTGCATCCTAGAAGTGGAATGAACAGGTTATATGAGTAGTTTATAGTGAAATAAATACATATTCCACATATATAGGCATATGGCAAATTTCTTGTGCTTTCTAGAGGTGGAGTGAACAGGTTGTAGGTATAGTTTATAGTAGAATGAACACATATTTTACATATACAGGCATGCGCTTCATAGACAAGGAGCAAATATGTTATCCCACATTTACACAACCAAGTTTTAGCTGTTAAACTCTGTCTATGTGTTAGATGGACATAACGGCCTGAACAGTATCCTGGGAGAGGGGCTCCTAGCATAATAGTTATCTATGCTGCTTATGAGCAGCTATGGCGCTCTTCTGAGATGTCTTGTATATGGAGAGGGAAGAAATAGTTTGCTGGAAGCCTTAGAAATAGGTGAAGGATAGTGGGTATGTTTTTATTTACACTTCCTTTAGGCCTACTCCCATTATACTATGGAGTCTGAAGAGACCCCAGAGTATAATTACCACAAATCATGTCAGGGTAGCCATTTTAGTTCTCCCAAGATGAATCACAAATTATTTTGATTTGTTTCAGTAAAAAATGAACAATTTGGAATATTCGTTGCGAGCCATTTCGTTGCTACCCTGCACCCAATGCACTTAGTAGCTTAATATTCACAGATAACGGACACAAATAAATTCAGTCTTATGACCTTCTTTATTAAAAGATGGCTGGACCATTGTACCAAACAAACCTTATTTCCTCATAGAGTGTCAACTCTCGCTTGCAGGGCCCTCACTACTATTGTTTGATGTGTTCATTTTATGTTACACTAGCTGGTACCCGCGACTTCGTCTGCGGTGATTGTAGCAGTGGGTATATACAGGCGTGGGTAAGGTTTTCGTACTGTGTATAAGGTATGGGATATGAAATGTAACTTTGTATCTTGTTTTTGCTGTAATTCTGAGAATACGTGAGACTTTTGTGTTGAAGTTAATTTGTATTTGAGCTGCTATATATACGGTGTTGTGAGAAACTTTACATAGTGACTTTGGGACAGAAGAATTTGAAGTTAACCCTTTCCCGTCAATGGCATTTTTTGATTTTCGTTTTTGACTCCCCTCCTTCTAAACCCCATAACTTTTTTATTTCTCCGCTCCCAGAGCCATATGAGGTCTCAATTTTTGCGGGACAAATTTTTCTTCATGATGCCACCATTAATTATTCTGTATAATGTACTGGGAAGCAGGGAAAAAATTCAGAATGGGGTGGATTAGAAGAAAAAATGCATTTCTGCAACTTTCTTACGGGCTTTGGTTTTACGGTGTTCACTGTGCAACCAAAATGACATGTCCCCTGTATTCTGTGTTTCGTTACGATTCCAGGGATACCAAATTTATAAGGTTTTATTTACATTTTGACCCCTTAAAAAAAATCCAAAACTGTGTTAAAAAATTATTTTTTGAAAAGTCGCCATATTCCGACAGCCGTAACTTTTTTATACGTGCGTGTACGGGGATGTATAGGGCGTCTTTTTTTGCGGGGTCGGGTGTACTTTGTAGTTCTACCATTTTCGGGAAATGTTATTGCTTTGATCACTTTTTATTCAAATTTTTATCAGAATCAAAACAGTGAAAAAATGGCGGTTTGGCACTTTTGACCATTTTTCCCGCTACAGCGTTTACCGAACAGGAAAAATATTTGTATAGCTTTGTAGAGCGGGCGATTTCGGACGTGGGGATACCTAACATGTATGTGTTTCACAGTTTTTAACTACTTTTATATGTGTTCTAGGGAAAGGGGGGTGATTTGAATTTTTAGTCCTTTTTAATTTTTTTGATTTAATTAGATATGCGCGTCAGCACACAGTTCCAAACTTCACAGGATTAGATACACGCATCTGCACACAGTTCTACATGCCACAGATTTAGATACGCGCATCTTCACTACAGTTCCACACGCTGCAGGATTAGATACGCGTGTATGCACAAAGTTCCACATGAAAGAGGATTAGATACGCGCCTCTGCACAAAGTTCCACACGCTGTAGGATTAGATATGCGTGCAGCACACAGTACCACCTGCTGGAGGATTAGATACACGTACTGCACACATTTCCACAAACTGTAGGATTAGATACGCATGTTAGCACACATTTCCACACACCGGAGGATTAGATACATGCATCTGCACACAGTTCCACACGCTGGAGGATTAGATACGCGTGTCAGCACATAGTACCACACATTGGAGGATTAGATATGCGCATCAGCACACAGTTACACACGCTAGAGGATTAGATATGCGCGTCAGCGCACAGTACCACACGTCGGAGGATTAGATACACGTGTCTGCATGGAGTACAACATGCCGGATGATTATATAGGCGCCTCGGCACACAGTACCACATCCCGAAAGATTAGATACGCACGTCAGCAAGCAGTACCACACACCGGAGGATTAGATATGCGCCTCTGCACATGGTTCCACATGCCAGAGGATGAGATATGTGCCTCACCACTCAGTACCACGTGCCATAGGATTAGATACGTGTGTCACCACACAGTACCACACATCAGATCTTTATTCCATTATTTTCATAGCAACCATTTTTCTTCACTGCTGATGTCAGCTTTAAAGGGGCAGGGTGCTGTGGATGACACTGTTACACAAGGTCACATTTAGTAGCTTTACTCCAGGTCTCCATAACAACTGATTGCAGGTTTTTCAATGATATCCAAACTGAGATACACATGATCACTTGACGCTTATGGACACACACACACACAAACGACATACAAAATACACCAGTGAAAAACTGGACAATTCTTATGGGGCCACTACACAAACAAAAAATGAAATATGAATATCATAACAACTCAAGACTCGCAGAATATAAAAAATAATCAATTTATTAACAATTATAATTAATAAACAACATATAAGATAGGGAAAACACACAAGGGGACAGAACCCCCCACACAATCGATGGCAGTATGACACCTAACCCTCCCACTAATGATGACCGAGAGAAATCCTATAATATGAATATAGTATCGCAGAACTGGATAGAATATCCGGTATAATAATTTCTATCAAAAATATACACAATATAGAATAGATACTCTGAAGTGCTGATAGGATATTCCAGCCAGAATGATAAATATATATCCGCATTCGTATTCCCACCACATGTCAATAAATACAGCTAAGAGGATAATGTAAATGCATACCCGTTTGTAGAGACATGACCAAATGTCAGCAATGCCACAGGGGGAAATACTCAGCAGAAGGAGACTCTCAGTACATCAGAAGATGGGACTTGTTGAAACGCCCGATGTGCGTTTCGCCGACACCCGGCTTCGTCAGGCCACCTAGGCTCTGTGGTCTCGCTCGGCTGACGGGCTGGGCTTCTGCCATTGCCTTAAATCACAGCTAATGTGAACAGCAGCCTGTCGTATGTCATTAAGTTTGAGAATCGCTGGATTCCCAGAAACTCGCACATCTCCAGGTGAGGTAAGCTGAAGGTGCAGCAAGTCTACTCTTAATAGTGAGCAAGTTTCCTTTAAAAAGGGAGTTTTTTGTGGCTCAGTCTGTAGGGAAACAGACTTTTATGTTTGAATGCACTGGGTCTAGAGTTCAAGTCTGTTTGCACTCCACCAGAGGTGGCTACTGGCATTTTTGACCATCTCGGATACCTCCCTGCTACCTGCCACTTGGTGTGCCTACCTGCATCTTACTTGATTGTTGGCTATTACCTGCTGACACCTATGGTGTCTGCCTGTCTGTTGGCTACCTGCCACCTAGGTGGCTACCTGCCACTTATCTGACTGTCGGCTACCTGGGCAGTCATCTGTGGTGTCTGCCTGACTTGGCTACTTGTCTCCTGGGGTGGCTACCTGCCTTGAGTACCTGCAGCATTGAGGCTCTACTTAACACCTTGGCTGTTCCAGTTCCTAAGGTACAGTGGGGTTTTTTTGTGCCCGTTTAAACCTATCTAAAGTAGTCTGAGATATCATCCTCTACCTCTGCTCCTGAGGGGAAGCATATTGCAGATTGTGAGAAGCCTAAAAAAAAAAAGAAAAAAAAAAGTACAACAGCACCTTCATAGGCGCTCCTGTCTTTACCTTCTATTTAAGACCTGCAGGTAATGGATGAGATTACCTCTTCTGGAGATGAAGACTCCAGCATTTCCAACAGACATTTTTTTCCTGTGGACAAAGGTTTTTTAGGCTTCTGAAGTCCATCTGGGCATGAGACCAAAGATGTTGATGGGAAAGCTCCTCGTCCACCTCTTGGGGACAGGGCATTTCTATGTGGACGCAACTCTGGCCAAGCTGATGGAACTTGAGTGATGCATCTGGAAGAATCAGTTGGCTACCCGACGCTTCAAGTCCATGTACCAATTGTATCATCTCAGCTGGACTGATAAGGCGCTCCTCCTAAGGTTGACATGGCAGTGTTTAACTTTCCCGCCATACAGTGGTTCCGTGGATGGGTCCAATTTGCAGGATTCATTAGCTGGCAGCCTTAGATCAAGCCTCTGTACCCATAGCATTCACCAAAGTCTCTGACAGTTGCGGGCCAACTGGCACAACTTGAGAGAAATTGATTCTGAGGTGCCTAGAGATTACATCTTAGCCTCTATGAGTTCTTTATTTCTGGCAGCCGACTTTCTGGGCGAAGCTTCTCGTCAGCAGCTGAAGCTAGCCTCTAAGACTGTAGCCCTCTCCATGGCGGCCAGGAGTCCCTTGTGGATTAAACCGTGCAGAGCAGGCATTGCCTTCATATTCACGTTGTCCTCGCTTCCCCAGTCTAGGCCCGATCCCCAAAGACGTTTGATGTGGGCAGTGCTCTGTGACCAAACTACCTGTGTGAGGTCGACTCTACCTCTTTTTTCCATGTGGAGAAAAATACATCTAAGACCCTTGGGTCTTGCAGGTTGTGGAACGCGGGTACGCTAGAGAGTTGCTCCATCCTCCCAGCATTTGTTTGTTATAGTGCGTCCCTTCCTGCTGCTCTACAGTTCAAACTAGAAATCCCATCAGTGTCATCATAAAAAAGGGGTCTGGAAAGGTTCCCTTTCTTGAAGTGAAGTTTTGGGGTCTACTTTCCAGTCTTCCTGGTACTGATGCCAGGTGGAGACTGGTGGAGAATCTTAGACCAAATCTCTTTGGAGATCTCTTTGACCGTTCCAAGGAAGTTAAGGATAATAGCTACCGCCCAGTTTTCTATTCAGGACACAGTGTGTACCCATCAGAACCGCTATGAGAGTCCTCGGCTTGATGTTATCCTCGGCCATAGCAATCCCTTGAGCTTGATGGCATTTGCGTCCCCTCCAGATGGAGGTATTGAGTGGCTGGCAGCGGGATTTTGACCAGAAGATCCGCCTTTCTCCCAGTACTCATCTTTCCCCTAGATGGTGGATACACCTGAAAGACAGAAGGTCCTTGGTTCAACCTCGTTGGATCCTGTTGACAACCGATGCATCCCGCTTGGGATGGAGAGCCCATCTGGATGACAGGACTGTTCAAGGTCGATGGAGTAAACAAGAGGTGGGAACAGCATCCAATTGGAAAGAACTCAAGGCTGTTTACCTGGCATTGCTTCACTCCCCCCTTTTACTCAAGAGGAGAGCAGTTAAGATCTGTTAAGACATTATGACCACTGTAATGTTTCTGAACAAGCAAGGAAGAACCAGGTCTCTATCTCTGAGTTAGCCTCAGAGGGACAAGTTTGATTTTCATGTGGGCAGAAAAGGGTCTGACCCATTTATTTGCGGTTCACATCAGGGGCTCTCTGAACTTAATAGCGGATCAGTTTAGTCGAGGTTCTACCATATCAGGTGCATGGTCCTTCAATCCAGAGGTGTTCCAACAGATCATCCTGTGACGGGGTCTCCCAGGAGTAAACCTCATGGCAACTCGACTCAACGTGAAGGTGGAAAAGTTCTGCTCACTGTACAAGGAGGACAATCCCTTGGCTGTGGGTGCCCTGTCCATCCCTTGGAGGTCCAGGCTGGTATACATATTCCCTTCAATTTCCATGATACCAGAGTGGTATTGATGAAAATCAGACAGAACCAAGTCCAGATGATTGCCATAATAACTCTGACCAAAGAGGACTTGGTTTGCCCAGCTCATATGCATGAGTCAAGGCACATACTGGAGACTAGAAGTGCCTGGACCATGGTATGGATTCCTCCGATCCACCAGTGGGGGTGATTCTGGATTTTCTTCAGGATGGTCTAGACAAAGGGCTATCTCCTGCCACCCTGAAGGTGCAGGTCAACGTTTTGTCCGCCTGTCTGGAGAGGCGTTAATCTCAAAACCCTCTGGTGAGTGGTTTTCTCAAAGGAGCCCTCAGTGACCGCTCCTGTGCATCAGTGGGACCTGGGTATGGTCCTATCATTGCTTTGTGATCCACCATTTGAGCCTCTGGAGGATGTTGACCTAAAGTATCTGACTTTCAAAACTATGTTCTTCTTCGCTATTATATCCCCCAAAAGGGTAAAAGAACTCTAGACATCTCCTCGGAAGAACCCTACATTCCATTGTTTGAGAACAGGGTCCAACTAAGGTTCCTTCTAGGGCTCAGGCCTAAAGTGCCTTCCCTAACATTAACCAGTTGGTGTCACTTCCTGCATTTTTGTCTTGCGCTTTCCTCTCCTGAGGAGATGAGGCTCCACACTTTGGACCTTGTGAGGTCCCTTCGCATTTACCTTGACCGCACAAGGCCTTTTAGGAGATCTGAAAACCTCCTTAGCTTAGCTGGAAGAGAGGGGGGCCTTAAAGCCTCGAAGACCTCTATTTCTAGATCGGTCAAGGAGGCCATTAAAATTTATTTTCTGCTTAGGGGATGTCTCCCCCCGTTTTTTCTGAGCGCTCACTCCACAAGGGCAGTCTCAACTACTTGGGCGGAGAATAGGGCTATGCCCTTAGACCAAATTTGCTCCACAGCTCCCTCATCTTCCCAACTTACCTTTGATCGAGGGGTTCCGGTGTCTCTAATATGCAGCCTGGGGTCTGTCCAGTGACCCCAGGCTGCTACAGCCCCCTGATACCTGGTTGATCCTGCCAGGTAATGAGGAAGTCAGCCACAGTCAGCTGACTTCCTCTATATGCTCCAAGACACTGAATGCTGTGCCTTGCAGCGTACAAAGAATTAGTGATGCTTTTATCAAAGCATCACTAATTCAAGTGTCCTAAAGGGACACATGAAAAAGTAAAAAAAAAAAAAAAAAAAGAGCGAGAGAGAAAAAAATAAATAAAATGAATAAAGTTTTGAAGCCCCCAAAATTCCCTTTTTTCTATAGAAAATAAATTATGTAAAAAACCCTATAAGTTAATAAAAAAAACAATGCATATTTGGTATCGTTGCGTATGTAACAATCTGTACAATAAAGCTGAAACAATATTTATTGT
This sequence comes from Leptodactylus fuscus, assembly GCF_031893055.1. Lineage (NCBI taxonomy): Eukaryota > Metazoa > Chordata > Amphibia > Anura > Leptodactylidae > Leptodactylus > Leptodactylus fuscus. The sequence continues at coordinate 201,935,729 of NC_134265.1, forward strand.
ACAGGGTAAAAGTAGGAAAAAAGATGGAAAAAACCCGCCAGAATTAGTGATTTTTCGCCATCTCACATTACAAAATATGCTATAAAAAGTGATCAAAAAGTCATATGGACTCCACAACAGTACCAATAAAAAACACAGGTTGTCTGACAAACAATAAGTCCTCAAACAACACTGTCAACTGAAAAATAAAAATGTTATGCCTCTCAAAAGATGGCGATGCAAAAAACATTGATTTATGTCCACAAATGTATCTTTGTTCTGCAGAATTAGTATTGTATAAAAAAATATAAATGAGGTATCGCTGTAACCGTACCGACCCGCAGAAAAAAGGTCACCTGTTACTTATACTGTACACTGCATGGCAGAAAATTTAAAAGGTAAAACACAATGTCAGAATTGATTTTTTTTTTAATCCAGCAAAGAAGAGTTAATAAAATGTATTTATAATGTATTATATGTAAAATGTAAGTTGTAGGCACCCAAAAATGGTGTCATTACAAAATGCATCTCATCCCGCAAACAACAAGCCCTTATATGGCCGCGTCACCAGAAAAATAAAGAAAATATAGCATCCAGCAATGTGAACACCCCCCCCCCCAAAAAAAAACACCCCAAAACCTGCCAAATCATTAGAATACAACTGGCTGCGGCAGGAAGGGAATATATAAGCTGTGTGAGCGTATATCAGAGGACACCCCAGATTTACAGCTTATGAGGGAAAAGACACCAGAAGTGACCCCCAAAGTGACCTCAGAGTTACTCCCCCAATTATAGGAGCTACTCGGACATAATAGGGAATTTGGTGTCTGCAATGTCCTCCGCACTGCTTATATATTCCCTCTTCACCATCCGCTGTGCATTCACGTCTGGGATACTAATACTCACTACACCCCCTGATAAATTCTTTGAGGGGTGCAGTTTTCAAAATGAGGTCACTCCTTTAGGAAATCCACTTTTCTGGTACCTTACAGGGTCTACAAACATGACATGGCGTTCAGATACCAAACATCTGAATCTGTACTCCAAAAGCCGCAACGCACTCCTTCTCTTCTGCGCCCTGCTGTGCGCCCAAACTGCAGTTTATGCCACATGTATGCACTAGAGTACTCAGGATAACGAAGGTAATGTCATATGCGGTATAAACTGATATGTGCGTACATAGGACTAAGGCCACAAAGTATACATTTTTTAACACGGGAGAAGTGGGGTGATATATCTTGGGGTGTGTTTCTTCTTTTTGATGTGATGTGTGCAAAAAATTGCCTTTAAAATGACACATATTTGAAGAAAATGAAAATGTAATTTTTTTTGTTTGTAATTTGTAATAATTTTTTTTTGTTTGTAATTTGTAATAATTCTTGCAAAACAATATTTGTTTGACCAAAATGCTTACTATACCCCTCAAAGAATAACTGAAGGGGTCTAGTTTTCCAAATTGGGTCATTTAATGGGAGATTCTATCATTATGACACCTATTCCTGTCTGCAAACATAGCTTGGTACAGGAAAAAAAATCACGTGCTCAAAATTTCCAAAATTTGCTTATAAGGTGGAATTCACACGGAGTAATCTGGTGCGCGATCTGGCACGTATACGGCGTGTCAGAGTTTGCGCGCTCAAAAAGTTCCCATTGATTTCAATGTGAGTTACGAGCATATACGCTGCGTAATTTTTGCGGGCGCAAAATTAAGCGGCGTATACGCTCGTAACTCACATTGAAATCAATGGGATCTTTTTGAGCGCGCAAACTGCTGACACGCGTATACGTGCCAGATTGCGCTCCACTTTACTCCATGTGAATTCACCCTAAACTTGTAAATTGTGTAAATTACAAATATGCTTGAAACACAAAAGGAAGGAGTTAGTCTCCTGCACTTTACAAGATATGGAGAACTTATGGCAGGAGCAGAAGGCAGTGAGCCACATGACAGGAGGGAAGGTTGTTCCAATCACCCTTTCCCAGCCAGTTACAAACAAAGACAAGGGAGAGTCAAGGTCTGCGGACAAGAGATTGGGTGCATCATAGTGCTTACACAGAACTTCTCTAACTGGGAGAGGAATCGATGCAGATTATTCATTTTCTTAAGGAAGGTCTAGAATTAGTGAAATTGAAGGTATTGCCAGTGGGATTTTTTTTTTACATTTTTTGTCTCACTGAGGAGCTAATGATCGCTGGTTCAGAAGCATATATTGCAATGTATATATATATATATATATATATATATATATATATATATATATATATATAATACAGACTCGATGGAGGATAGCATATATATAGAATATTATAGCTAACACCCACTCCTGAAGCCTCTCAATCAGTCACTGCCTTAATAGTACGGCTTTTTGCTTTAAGCCCTTGAAGGCTGTGCCGTACTGTTGCGGCACATGTCGCTAAGGAGTTAATAAAAACATCACAAACTTGTAGAGGATATTTTGTTGAGTGGTTCTACTATCCCACCAAGTTCGTGCTTCAGGCAGTTACAGCCCCAGCGGACCATGTCTCACAAGAGGACTAATATCCCTATAGTGGCATACAGTATAGGATCTTGCTGTAGTTATTACATTGTAATATATATTATCTTGTTTTGGCCAAGGCCTGTCCAAAACATTCATTCGTATGTCATTCACATATACAGTCGCTCCTCTTATATTCGTACAGGATATTGAGGGGTATTTGAGGGGCAATTATTCATCCCTGAATCATGCCTTCTTTTATTAGCTGGATTAATAAATATTATGTTTTATTTCTCGTTATACAGTTCATGTCTATGCATACTCTAGGTCTTTCTTCACCTTTCCCTTCATGTATCCATTCCTGACCTGAGAATATGAGCTGCCCATCCTCACCTTTTAGCCGGTTTATGACCTTGCACATTTGCCACCTGCCACAGACCTTTGACCCATTGTTGACCACTCTACTATTACTTCCCTAACATATAAAAAATATTCAACTGTAAAACTGTTACAATTAATTAACAAATATTAATTAATACCAAAAACTTAAATTGCCAAAAATAAGACATATGCTATACTTTTGTGACCTGGAAATGATATCTTTGTTTTATTTCCTTTTATAAACCAATAGATGCAGTTAGTGGATCAATCACTAGATGGCAAAAAAGGGCAGAACCACAGAACAACTGATATAGTCATTGTTTTCAGACATTTCTTTTGTTCCAGTTGCATGGTTATCTTCATGGTTATTTTCATATCTAACTAATCTAACATATCATAAACTCTGACAGAAATTGTATATCACTGACTTAATAAAGACAACGGTGTATCCTTGGCAAAACAATGCTGCAAATAGAAATGTACAGTGTATTATTTGATTTTCAAATGTTTGATATGAATGAAATGTTTTTCAATAGCTACTTGATATAGAGATGTCAGCATGCAGCATGATATATGGAGCATGTTTATTCACCAAGGTATGATCCGAACCTATGGAGAAGCTTTTTTTATGCTAGGTTCACACTAGCAATGTGCTCTATGTTGTTCAAGCCCGCTGGGTGATGTGAATGATGGAGAGACGTTTTGCTAATACAGAGGTTACACACAGACAGCGGCAAACACTGAGAACCCAGCCTTACTTTGTCTGTTCAGGAGGTATGCTGTTTTTTATTGAAAAGACACAATGGTGAATGGAGGCTTTTACAATGGAAACCTCCAAAAGTGACCCCATTTTGGACACTACACCCCTCATAGAATATATCAAGGGATATAGTGAGCGTCTTGACCCCACAGCTATTTTTCTCAGATTTTATTGGGATATGAAAATGAAAGATTACGTTTTTTCCAATTTTCCGTTCATTAAGTCCCAAGTTTTTCATTTTCACAAGGTATTAAAGAAGCAAAAACACACCACAGTTTGTTACACAATTTCTCCTGAACACGGTATTACCTCATATGTAGTCATAAACTGCTGTATGGGTACATGGTGGGGCTCAGAATGGAAAGAGCGCTATTTGGCTTTCGTAGGAGAGAATTTTCTGGAACAGTTTTCAGGTGCCATGTCACATATACATAGCCCCTAAAGTACCAGTACAATGGAAACCCGCCAAAAGTGAACCAATTTTAGAAACTACACCTTTCAAGGAATTTCTCAAGGGGTATTATCCTTTTGAGCCCAAGAGTACTTCCCAAAAATTAATGTACAAAATGAAAATTAAAGTTTTTATAAAAATATGCCATTTTAGTGCCCAATACATCGTGCCCACTTGGTGTGATCAGAGACACGCAATCCTAAAACTATTAAGAAGGCTATCCCAAGTACAAAAAAGTTTCATATGTGGGCATAAATGGCTGCTTGGGCACACACAGGGGTGAACCTACCCTTTTCGCCGCCTGAGGTGAACGACAGAAAGCCGCCCCATCCCCGGAGGAGGGGGCGGAGCGGAGGGGGCGTGGCAGAGCACAAAGGGGGTGGGGCAAAGCAAAGCAGGGAGAGGACCTGCTCTCTGCCTGAGCGTGAGGGGAGGCTGCTGGAGCAGCGCTGCTTCAGCGGCCTCCCCAATCCACTGCTCGGTGCTAAGCCAGTCCAGGACAGCCTGTCCTGGACTGGCTTAGGTAAGCAAAAATGCTGCCCTACCTGAGGCCCTGGCATAGCGCTGCCTGAAGCGGTTTCTTCAGGTCGCATCATGGGAGGTGCGGCGCTGGGCACACAGCAGGACTCCAGAAGGGAATGAGCAATGTGCTTTTCAGCTTTTGGAGTACAGATTTAGAGGAACTTTCTGGGCACCATGTTTTTGCAGAGCCCTGGAGGTGCCAGCAAATTGGAATTTCCTAAGAAGTGACCCCATTTTTGTTACTAATTTTGCAGAACAAAACTCATTTGGGGACTTAAATCAATTATTTTTGTATCACCACCTTCTGAAATGGGTAACATTACTATTTTTTCGGTTGACAAAGTTGGTTGATGACTTATTTTTGCGACGACCTGTGATTTTTTTTGGTACTGTTTTGGGGTACAAATGACTTTTTGATCACTTTTTATAGCATTTTTTGTAAGGTGAGATGCTGAAAATCATTACTTTCAGCACTTTTTTCCTGATTTTCTTTACAATCAGGGGCGTAACTACCATAGAGGCAGCTGCCACAGGGCCCGGGCCATTAGGGGGCCCGGTGACCACCGCTACCGCTGCAGTTTTTACAAATTTTTTCAGTAGGCCGTTAGGTTTGCAGACCCCCAAGTATAATGATCGGCAGACCGGGAGAGGTAATAAACATAAAAAACACTGTTACTTACCTCTCCACGATCCTGCCAGGCATCCTTCCTGACGTCCTTTCTGACGTCTCTGACGTCACATGGACCTGGCCTGCGTCCTTGGTCATGTGACGTCTGACATCATTTCAGAAGAACGTCAGCGGAGAAGACAGCGTAGGAGCCGAGGATAGGTAAGAAACAGTAATTTTTTATGTTTTTATTCCTCCGGGTCTCCGATTATTATACTCTGGGGTCTGAAAAGACCCCAGAGTATAATAATTGTTTATGGGTGTCCACTATGGGGTATAATACTGTGTGCAGGGGACACTATTGGGGATGATACTGTGTGCAGGGGCCACTATGGGGTATAATACTGTGTGCAGGGGACACTATTGGGGATGATACTGTGTGCAGGGGCCAGTAAGGGACAAAATACTTTGTGCAGGGGCCAGTAAGGGACATCATACCCCCTTAATTTTTTTTTTTTTTTAAACATACCCTTGGGGTGTATACATGTGTATTGCAGTGTATAGAGTAAGTCAGCTTATCCAGACACATAGGCTGACTTCCTCCCAACTCTGAACAGAGAGATTAAAAAAATGATACAGCACCAAGCGCTAATAGTGTAATGCTGTAAAGAAGTAGTGAGTATTATTATCACAGAACCCTTTAAATGCCGCTGTCATGTTTGTCTGCAGCATTTAAGGGGTTTAAACATGAAGCAATTGAGCAGGGTGTTAGCTGTCAGTTACAGCTAACACCCGCTCCTGATGCTGCCTGTACAGACTCTGCCACCATAATAGTACAGAGGCTGTCCTCTAGGACTATATGGCAGCACTTTCTATTCCTATTAAAATTAGCTAAGAGTGCATCATAGAACATAGTAGATTAGTAGGGTTGACAATACACACATGGACAAAATTGTTGGTACCCCTCATTTAATGAAAGAAAAACCCACAATGATCACAGAAATTACTTGAATCTGACAAAAGTAATAATAAATAAATGAACAAATGAAAGTCAAACATTGCTTTTCGCTTCAACAGAATTAAAAAAAAAATTAGAACTCAAGAAACAGGCCTGGACAGAAATGATGATTCCCATAACTTAATATTTTGTTGCACAACCTTATGAGGTAATCGCTGCAATCAAACAATTCCTGTAACTGTCAATGAGACTTCTGCACCTCTCAGCAGGTATTTTGGCCCCCTCCTCATGAGCAAACTGCTCCAGTTGTCTCGGGTTTGAAGGGTGCCTTTTCCAGACGGCATGTTTCAGCTCCTTCCAAAGATGCTTAATGGAATTTAGGTCAAGGTTCATAGAAGGCCACTTCAGAATAGTCCAATGTTTTCCTCTTAGCCATTCTTGGATGTTTTTAGTTGTGTGTTTTGAGTTATTATCCTGTTGCAACTGACCATGACCATGACCATGACCTGCAACTGAGACCAAGCTTTCTGACACTGCACAGCACATTTCTCTCTATAATCCCTTGATAGTCTTGAGATTTCATTGTACCCTGCACAGATTCAAGACACCATGTGCCAGATACAGCAAAGCAGCCCCAGAACATAACAGAGCCTCCTGCATGTTTCACCGTAGGGACAGTGTTTTTTTCAAGATATGCTTCATTTTTCTGTCAGAACATAAAGCTGATGTGTCTTGCCAAAAAATCCTATTTTTGTCTCATCTGTCCATAGGAAATTCTCCCAGAAGCTTTGTGGCTGGTCAACAATTTTTATTTATTACTTTTTTCAGATTCAAGTTATTTTTGTGACCATTGTGGGTTTTTCTTTCATTAAACAAGGGGTAACAACAATTTTGTCCACGTGTAATAAATTGTATCCATCAAGTTCCAATAGGGGATTGGAAAGGGCATGACTGAAGGAAATAAGTATTCTATATATTCTATACATTTCCATAAGCATCAATACTATTTTGCTTTAAAAACGCATCTAAGCCTTTTTTTGTAGCTGACAGCTATGACTGCTGGGACCATTCCTGGGGTATGCTATTCCACAGATTCACGGTCCTTACAGGGAAGAAACTTTGTCACGTCTGGCGATTAAACCTTGTTTACTCCGAATGGAGGGAGTGACCCCTTGTGTTTTTTTAATTTTAATTTTCAAAAATAATAGTCTCCAAACTAAACAAATTTAAATCCTTTAATCTCTTCTCATAACTGAGGTCCTCCAGACCATTAGAGGCCATCCATTGAAACTTTTCCATCTCTAGGACATCCTTTCTATGAACTGGTGCCCAGAGCTGAACTGCATATTCCACATGGAGCTGCACCAATGATTTATAGAGTGGTAATATAGCATTCCTGTTCCATAGGTCCATACACCGCTTAATACAATACAGTAAACTGTTGGCCTTAGAAACAGCTGACTAACATTGTATGTTGTAATTTAATCTTTGATCTACATCCAGGTCCTTCTCCACCAGTGACTCTCCCAGCTTTACTGCCCCTAGGATATATGTTATTCGCAGATTATTTGATCCAGATGCATAACTTTACATTTTTCCACAGTGAAACTCATTTGCTAAGTGGATGCCCAAACACTCCGTCTATCCAAGTGTGCTGTTGGTGCGCTGACAGGCTCCATTTAAACATCAGAACATCCGTCCATGTTTCTTGTTGCTTACAAAAGGCAATATGAGTCATAACAGCATTGAGCCAAAAGTAGTATAAAACACAAAGCACTGAGGTTACATCAATTTATGCAGGGATACATGTGAAATGAAAACACAATACAATTTTTTTATTACTGTATGATTGCGCAGGTGCATGTGCGCATGTAGGTTCACCTAGATTCATATTCGTATGTATAAATGTAAACTATACGGCGTCTATGAGAAACAGTAAAAAAGAAAAAATCTAGGCTATGAGAAACAGGAAAAAAGCGGCCCATAAACATCAGTATAAGCATGTAACATAAGAATGTTCTATTAAAAATTAAATCTGTGCCCACTGTCCCAAATAACAAGTACTCTTCTCTTGATCACCAATTGCATGCCACTAACATAGAAAGACATACAGTAAAGACCAAAAGTTTGGACACACCATCTCATTCAAGAGTTTTCTGTATTTTCATGACTATGAAAATTGTAGATTCACACTGAAGGCATCAAAACTATGAATTATCACATGTGGAATTATATACTTAACAAAAAAGTGTGAAACAACTGAAAATATGTCTTATATTCTAGGTTCTTCAAAGTAGCCTCATTTTGCTTTGATTACTGCCTTGCACACTCTTGGCATTCTCTTGATGAGCTTCAAGAGGTAGTCACCGGAAATGGTTTTCACGTCACAGGTGTGCCCTGCAGGCTTAATAAGTGGGATTTCTTGCCTTATAAATGGGGTTGGGATCATCAGTTGTGTTGTGCAGAAGTCAGGTGGATACACAGCTGATAATCCTACTGAATAGACTGTTAGAATTTGTATTATGGCAAGAAAAGAGCAGCTAAGTAAAGAAAAACGAGTGGCCATCATTACTTTAAGAAATGAAGATCATTCAGTCCGAAAAATTGGGAAAACTTTGAAAGTGTCCCCAAGTGCAGTTGCAAAAACCATCAAGCGCTACAAAGAAACTGGCTCACATTAGGACCGCCTCAGGAAAGGAAGACCAAGAGTCACCTCTGCTGCGGAGGATAAGTTCATCCGAGTCACCAGCCTTAGAAATCGAAGGTTAACAGCAGCTCAGATTAGAGACCAGGTCAATGCCACACAGAGTTCTAGCAGCAGACACATGTCTACAACAACTGTTAAAATGAGACTTTGTGCAGCAGGCCTTCATGGTAAAACAGCTGCTAGAAAACCTAAGGACAGGCAACAAGCAGAAGAGACTTGTTTGGGCTAAAGAACACAAGGAATGGACATTAGACCAGTGGAAATCTGTGCTTTGGTCTCATGAGTCCAAATTCGATATCTTTGGTTCCAACCAGCGTGACTTTGTGCGACGCAGAAAAGGTGAACGGATGGATTCTACATGCCTGATTCCCATGGAGGAGGAGGCGTGATGGTGTGGGGGTGCTTTGCTGGTGACACTGTTTGGGATTTATTAAAAATTGAAGGCATACTGAACCAGCATGGCTACCACAGCATCTTGCAGCAGCATGCTATTCCATCCGGTTTGCGTTTAGTTGGACCATCATTTATTTTTCAACAGGACAATGACGCCAAACACACCTCCAGGCTGTGTAAGGGCTATTTGACAAAGAAGGAGAGTGATGAGGTGCTACGCCAGATGACCTGGCCTCCACAGTCACCAGACCTGAACCCAATCGAGATTGTTTGGGGTGAGCTGGACCGCAGAGTGAAGGCAAAAGGGCCAACAAGTGCTAAGCATCTCTGAGAACTCCTTCAAGACTGTTGGAATACCATTTCCGGTGACTACCTCTTGAAGCTCATCAAGAGAATGCCAAGAGTATGCGAAGCAGTAATCAAAGCAAAAGGTGGCTACTTTGAAGAACCTAGAATATAAGACAGATTTTCAGTTGTTTCACACTTTTTTGTTAAGTATGTAATTCCACATGTGTTCATTCATAGTTTTGATGCCTTTAGTGTGAATCTACAATTTCCTCAGTGATGAAAATACAGAAAACTCTTTGAATGAGAAGGTGTCCAAACTTTTGGTCTGCACAGTAAATGTCAACTCACGACGATGAATAGTCATTTTCATCTGGCTCAATTGTATTCACTGCACTTTGACAGAGGAGGTTGTTAAGAGTTTATGAGTTTACAATTGCAGTTTACTGGCTAAGCCACAAGCTTTATTAGATTCAATGATTTTTAAAATAAAATAGTATTTTTTGTGCCTACATAATGAATTGGTATTGTCGTAGGATAGGCTCAGTGGTAGCAGCAGTGGACCCAGACAGTCAGAGACAGACAGAAAAATTCAAGTTTATGTTTAAACAGGTTTTACCCTGTTTATTTATGTGTCAGAACACTGGTAGAAAATAAATAAGCCTTAACATTCAGGCAAAAACAACAACAAAAACTCCTGCTCGTCTGAGTTTCTAACTAAACAGGTAGTATCCTAACTGTACTGACTTGCTTCAGCCACACAGAGCACAGCAATGGCAACAGTTCCCACTAGAGTCTCACTAGTTTTGACAAAGTTGTGAAAGAACCCAGCATCTCCTCTCTCCCCAAGAACTGATCAGGAGTGAGAACTTACCAACCTTTTATAGGCCTTTAATGAGGCCCAGCTCCCACCTGTGCTTTAAGGCTCCTCCCTAGTAGGACAAGAAGAGGTCAGTAGAAGACGTCTTCTCACAGCTAAGGTTTTATCTGAAATGTAACCTGGCTTTTACCACACATAAGTGAGGAATCTAGGGGAAACATAGCGATCTTCCAGAATCTTACCTGTAACCTTCTCACACAACCTTCCCCTTTGTTGGAATCTATAGGGCGAACACTTTTTGCTACTATACAGTGTGTCCTGGACAGAGCAACTGCAACCTATCAGACTGGTGCTCCACATTGAATTTGAAATGTTGTAGGGTGAGGAATTCTCTAGTAAGGGCTCGTTCACATCTGCGCCCAGGTGTCCGTACTTGAGGTTTCCGTTTCCTGCCTAAAACAGAGGCAGGAGATGGAAACCTGCAGGAGTCTCTCTCACCCATTCATTTGAATGGGTGAGAGAGATGTCCGGCCGTGCGCGGCGGTGAGCGTTTTGCGCTCTCCGCCGCGAAACCGGGCTTTATAATCCGGACACAGAGTCGGACATGCAGTACTCTGTGTCCGGATAAAAAAATCCGGTGTCGCGGCGGAGAGCCTAAAACGCTCACCGCCGCGCACGGCCGGACCCGGTCTGTGGTTTCCGTCTTCTGGCATGCAGAAGACGGAAACCATAGAACGGAGACCGTGAACGCAGGTGTGAACCTAGCGTAACTCAGGCTTTTCTCTCTTTGGCCTGAGACATCTAAGTGAGAGAGGAGTGGCCAGTAATCAACCTAAAATGTCAGCCCAGCAAGTAGTACTGATGTTGATGGGATTTTCTAGAATGCTGCAGTTTTTGTCTGTGGGCCTACATCCTGACTTTGTGGTAAAAAAAAAATGCTCAGTGAACATGCTGCGGTTTCCAAAACAGTTGCGGTTTAGGAATTCACAGCATGTCAATTATACCTATGGAAATGCCAGCGGTTTCCCTATAGAAATAATTGAAGCAGAAAATTCGCAGAGGATACTTCTGTGGACTTTCTGGGCAAAGCGCTGCAAGAAGAACCGCGATGCATCTCCACCACGTTGTTTCCCCGCAGCACTTTTTTGCTGCATGACGCCATGGGTGGCCTTAAGTAGTTTTCCAGCTCATTTTTATTGATCTATCCTATCAATAAGAGATAAGTGATTCCCCATTGACCAGCTGTATGAAGGGACCTGTTTATATCACACACTGTCTGTTTATAGTGACTGTGTGATGCAATTTCAGTCTTGTCACAAAGACATGTATAGGACGAAGCTGTAGTTACATTAAATGGCCACCATGAGTTGAATGACACTATGTAAACAGAGAAGCGGTCACGGCGCTTACACAGATACCACCGGTCATTGCAACAGCTGTTGCCGGTATTTGAATCCCAACAATTTTATTTACCTTTTCATTTGGAAACACCTGGGGCATTATTAATAATGGGTACTATTAATTTAAACATGCACTTGGGCGTATTATTAATTATGGGGGTTATACTATATGTCTTATAATTGGGGGTAGCAGCAGGATAGGTGGGCATGTAAGGACAATGTGGGTCAAGTGACTGGAAAAGTAAGGAGCCAAAGTTGTCTGTGCTGTAAACTTTACCGAGACTGGATGAAGTGGTCATGGTGGTCCAGATTGAAGAGACGAGAAATAATGTGAGAGTCGCTAAATGTTATTGCACTTTATTCACCTAAATTGTCTGCAGAGACTTGTGTAGAAACTGGCATCTACCACTATATGGTCACTGTATAGTGATAATATCGGTATACCTATGCTGGGTGCCAACTTGGACATGTTCGCCCCCCCCCCCCGTGCTGAACTCCTAGCTATGCCTGAGTCTAAGAGACGTCAGAGATCAGTGGGTGTCCAACACCTGGGGCCCCTACTGATCAAATGTGACACATTGACTCTTGTCAACATTTGAAGGTGCTGTTGCAAGCACAGTAATTACTTCTGTAATTGCGATGCACAGGATCTATTTTAGACAGATGGTGTGTGATGTGAATAGTGAAGGGGCTCCGCATAGTATAATATGGTGCACAGTTGCTGCTCACACAGTATAATATGCTCCACAGTGGCCCTCACATGGTATGATATGCCCCTCAGATCCCAGAGTATCATAAGTAGAGCCCCAAGGGGAGAATTAAAGATAACAAACACTTATACTCACCTTGCCTCACCTGTCCTGAACATTCTTGCTCTGTCTGGCTCTCTTCAGCATCTTTGGTCCTCTTCTGCCTGCGACTGAGGTGATGCGACCCAGGGGCCTGTGATTGGGCCTCAGTAATCAGGTAGGGTGTGCTGACATCATTGCAATTCATAGGCTGGAACAGCCCGGAGAGGATGGTGTGGACTGTCCAGGAGAGGTGAGTATAAGTATTTCTTATTTTTAGTCACCTACCCTGGGCAGATTTCTATTGTAAAGGGGTCCAGTGACATACTGGACCAGTTAAATTCACAATATGTATAGTGGTCAGGGAATCAGGCTTTCCCTGAACGCTATCATAGTGGTCCAGGGCCCTGGCCATCTCCAGCTGGCTGTGGCCCCTGTGCCCTTGAGTCTTGATATATCGGTTTTAAAGGGGTTTTCCAGCCTAAAATTAATTTTTCATACTGATGACCTATTTCGTGGATAAGTCATTAGTTTGTGATTCGGACCCTGCAAAGGTCAGCCTTTGCAGCAGGCTCCAAGTGTTGGAAGCTGGTAGTGGAACAGGAAGCATGTGCAGCCCTGCTCCTATTCAAGTAAGGGCCCCTTCACACGGCGTAAGCGCTCGGCTCATTCCGAGCCGTACACACGAATGCTTCTAAACACTTCCCATTCACTTCAATGGGAGCGCTCGTAAAGCCGGCTTTACGCGCACTCCCATTGAAGTGAATGGGAAGTGTTTCGAAGCGCTTGCGTGTATGGCTCGGAATGAGGCGAGCGCTTACGCTGTGTGAAGGGGCCCTAATAGGAGCTGTGACAATTGGGGGTGGTTTAGCATCAAAGGTAGTGGTTTCCTGGATTTAACAGAGGTGTTGCTGGCTCTGGGTACCAAATAAACAGCAGGTAATGGAAATGCAAAATAAATGGCTTTATTCAGTTTGCAACAGGAACAAAAATAACAAAACCGGCTAGCCAACACACACTTGTACCCTGACTACCTTCTGAGGGCAGGAAGTTTTACTGGGGATTCTCCTCAGCAATCTGGCTGAAACTGAGCTTCAACTTGGAATCTAGTACTCTTGTGACAGACCACCTGCTCCCTGCAAGTCACCAGCAGCACTGTCTCTGGAGTTGGGTCCCAGGTATGGGTGTGGTTAAGGTCCTATTCAACCCTGTTTCTGGGTCACTCTCCAGCACCCTCTAGGTTCATACCCTCACACAGAGTAGATGAAATTCCCAGAATCACCACTATCCAGTGGACACGGATACTGTACCACTCCTATTATGCGAATAGCAGCAAAGTACAAGTGCTGCCCATTCATTCACAGCTTCCAGCACCCTGTGGATAAGTGAACAGATTGAGAAATCAATTTGGTGTCAGAAAATTGTCAGAGGAATGTAGAGACTTTCTACATCTGTCACTAATGGCATTTATTCTGCCACAACTGATTTTCTACATCAATTGTGGTGTAATAGTGCATTATTTCCTGTACTCTCAGAAGCGAGTGTTTGGCTGTGTACTCACAGCCAGGCACCTGCTTCTGACACCAAGGATTAGCATACTGCAGATCCTGAGTTTTTAACCCATTAGAAGATGTTTTTGAGGGAGGGGACTCTGTAATGTCCCGGTACTGTTTGTCTGTTTCTGGATGAAAATGAGTATTATCTGACAGAATTGCAGGGGTGCCAATACTTTTGGCCAACACTGTATATACTCTCAGCAGTGGCGTAACTAGGAATGGCGGGGCCCCGTGGCGAACTTTTGACATGGCCCCCCCCCAACCGACACCGAAGATCTCGACCAACCCCCTCCTCCGCGCTCTATTATGTCCCTTAGTAAGCCCTGCACACAATATTATGTCCCTTAGTGGCCCCTGCACACAGTATTATGTCCCTTAGTGGCCCCTGCACACAGTATTATCCCCAATAGTGGCTCCTGCACACAGTATTATCCCCAATAGTGGCCCCTGCACACAGTATTATACCCCATAGTGGCGTCTGCACACAGTATTATCCCCCATAGTGGCGTCTGCACACAGTATTATCCCCCATAATGGCCCCTGCACACAGTATTATCCCCAATAGTGTCCCCTGCACACAGTATTATCCCCCATAGTGTCCCCTGCACACACTATTATCCCCCATAGTGTCCCCTGCACACAGTATTATGTCCCTTAGTGGCCCCTGCACACAGTATTATCCCCCATAGTGTCCCCTGCACACAGTATTTTGTCCCTTACTGGCCCCTGCACACAGTATTATCACCAATGGTGTCCCCTGCACACAGTATTATGTCCCACTGTGGACACCCATAAACAATTATTATACTCTGGGGTCTTTTCAGACCCCAGAGTACAATAATTGGAGACCCGGTGGAATAAAAACATTAAAAAAACCAGTTGCTTACCTGTTCCCCGGCTCCTATGCTGTCGGCCGCCGCTCTCATCCTGCTTTAATGACGTCGGACGTCACATGACCCGGGAAGCAGGCCGGGTTCATGTGACGTCAGAGATGCCAGACAAGTATGAAGGAGGCAGGATCGTGGAGAGGTAAGTAACAGTATTTTTTACGTTCCCTTACCTCTCCCTGTCCGCCGATCATTATACTCGGGGGTCTGCAAAGACGCCCGAGTATAATGATAGTATTTCTGGGGCCCGCGGTGTCACTTGCCGATCCCGGCCCAGCCAGGATCGGCAAGTGAATAGGGCCCGTAACAGCCTATTAAAAAAAAACCAAAAAAACAAAAAACGCAGCAGTAGCGACTGTCACCAGGCCCCCTAATGGCCCGGGCCCTGTGGCAGTCGCCTCCGCTGCCTCTACGGTAGTTACACCACTGGCTCTCAGCACAAGGTCACTTCACAGATTCTAGTACTGTGTGTATTTATCCTGGCGAAAAGCACATCTAGGAGAATGAATGTGAAGAAATGAATAGTGCTAATGAAGGATAGGCCCATGGTGTGAGATAACAAAAAGGAGGTTACAACCATCTTCCAGTGGAAACTGTGTGGGAACTATTATGTCCACAATGTTCCTGATGCAGTGGGAGTTGGCTGAATCTGGTGTGTGAGACCAAATAAATAAGTCAACATTATTAATTTCTTGAATATTTTACATATTATAATAAACAATGCTTTATTAGTACTTTTCCAGCATAATCATTTTCTCTTGCTCATTCTGCTTTTTTTTAAGAATTAATTTATATAATTTTTTTTTCTTAAAAATTTTAACATTTGGAGTCAATGCTGTAAACTTACATTGGCAGACATGTCATGATGCTTTTTGGGGCCAGTTTGTATCCGCAACAGGTGGATTGGATGCTACTGGAAAAGGGATGTACTTATACATGGAACAGCTAAGATTCCTAAATGATGTTATAGATATAAATGAATGTATTTTTATGCATTTAATGAATATAGTGATAGTATTCTTCAATAATGCTATAAAAGACATGTTGACATACCTCCCAACTTTTGAAGAACTGAAAGAGGGACAAAATGTGCGGCGCCCGTAGCGCGCCGTGGCAAATTTATCCCCGCCCACTTTTGTGTTGACTCCGCCCACTCGTTAATTTTTCATGTGCCCGCACACAGTATAATCCTCCTACAGTCACCCGGTCACCCGTAAATTATATGTCCCCCCTCTATCTCTCCCCCAGTTTCATATACACCCTTCATCTGCCCCCAGTTTCATGTCCCCCTTCCATCTCTGCCCCCAGATTCATGTCCCTACATCTCTGCCCCCAGTTTCATGTCCCCTCCATCTCTGCCCCCAGTGTCATGCCGTCCTCTCCATCTCTGCCCCCAGATTCATGTCCCTCCATCTCTGCCCCCAGATTCATGTCCCTCCATCTCTGCCCCCAGATTCATGTCCCCCCAGATTCATGTCCCCCCTCCATCTCTGCCCCCAGATTCATGTCCCCCATCTCTGCCCCCAGATTCATGTCCCCCATCTCTGCCCCCAGATTCATGTCTCCACATCTCTGCCCCCAGATTCATGCCCTCTCCATCTCTGCCCCCAGATTCATGTCCCCACATCTCTGCCCCCAGTGTCATGCCGTCCTCTCCTTCATCTGCCCCCAGATTCATGTTCCACCTCCACATTAAACTTACCTTCTCCTCCGCTCCCTCGCCGCTCTCTGCACGCCTCTCGCTGACACATGCGGCTGAAGGAAGGAGCTGACACAGGTCACAGGTCAGCTCCTCGCTTCGCCGCTGCGTGTCTCTCTCGCTGACACGTATGCGGCTGAAGCGAGGAGCTGACCTGGCGAAGTGAGGAGCTGACACAGGTCAGCTCCTCGCTTCAGCCGCATACGTGTCAGCGAGAGAGACACACAGCGGCGAAGCGAGGAGCTGACACAGGTCAGCGCCTCGCTTCAGCCGCATATGTGTCAGCGAGAGAGGCGCGCAGCGGCGAAGCGAGGAGCTGACCTGTGTCAGCTCCTTGCTTCAGCCGCATATGAAATCGGGACATACCTCCCTCCAACAGGGACCGCGGGACATGTCACCCAAATCGTGAATGTCCCGCGGAAATCGGGACGGTTGGGAGGTATGTGTTGAATTGCATTCCCTTCCAATGTCCTCAGCAGTCACTTGCACAACACTAGATATTATGTCATCAGCATGGCACTGGAACCAGTGTATGAGAGTGTCAGCGGGATAGATGAGTATTCTTGGAATAATCTTCTACATTTATTGTTCTTTTCAGTTTCACAGTGATTGCATTTTCTGCTAGAAGAAGGTACAACCAATACATTTTTGAAGTATTGCGTTCACTAGATATTTCATTGTTAAACATGTTTTCATTGTGCTTGTGTAGATGTGACATATACATTTAATACAGAAGTGCTTCTCAATCCATGAGGTTAGCCTAACTGATGAGACAGAAGTTCATGACAGTGTCTGCTTTGGCACAAAGCAGGAACTCAAGTGCAGAACTTGCACTGATAATGGAAGTGCCAATGTCTGTGCCAATGTCTGTGGTTAGAAAGGCTGAAGGACTGTGGTGACATAATCACCTTGAGTCCACATGTTCTTCACCTGGAAGCAGCTCAGACACAGTCTGCAGCTAAATGTTACAATCTGGAGAGTTCTATTAACAGGTTTTTTTTGGAGGCTGATTTTTGAGGCAGATCCAGTGTCAAACTCAGCACCAAAAACTCAATGTGAACTGACCCGTAGTGTACCTAGGAGGCTCTCTTATCTCTTCTCTCAATCGTGGAGTGCTCATGACATTGTTTGAGGTATGTAGTTAGGGATTGATCTACTTCCAGTTTAATTTTTTATTGATGCCAGTGGCCTAGAGATGGAAAGGGGGATTCTGTACCTTTCATTAGGCAAGGGTAAAGTTGGAGGTTGCTGCCAATATTGATGCTGCTTTGGTATTTTGGTGCCACTAGTGAAAGTATCATGTGGTTATCCCAGTGGCATTTGTTTTGCGCTCTACCGTAGTATTTTTTTACTGCTCAGTCATTATAAAATATTGATTTGTGAGGTCTGCGTCCAACAGATTATTGAAGCATCTTATAAAGTATATTTGCCTTGTATTAACGATGAAAAGTGTTTAATTTAAAATTATGTTCAATTATGTTCATTTTTCTTCCATATTATTTGTTATGCTAACATTTTATTGGATTTGCTATAACAGTTTAGAATTGAGGACAGACTACAAGATGTGCTTGTGGTGTCTTCAGACCACAGTACTGGGCATAAAGACATACTTACTTCAGGGTGAGGGGAGCAGCCTTATCCATCAGCTGACCAGCCTCCTACTTCTGATGCTTCTACCAGTCTCATTTCAACAGCCCCTGTAAAAAGTCATCAGAAAGTGAAGAGGCCATGCAGTGGCAGCTTCTCTTCTGTCCCAAGAGGACTGTAACAGGTAATAGATTATCTTTGTAAGGAAACTCCAGAAAATAATTTTGAAACTACCTTAAAAGCTTGGCACAACTGCTATGTTCAGATCACCTTCACAGCAGATGATGAGTGCACTGCACATAGTACTCAATATTTGCCATGGAACACTGGCAGACGCGTGGCCAGTATCCTACTACAAGCTTTTTGTTCAGAAGCTGCAGACTCATTTTGGAAGCCTTAAAGATGCAAGCTTCGGAAGTGCTTCCATAGGCACCAATTTCAACAACTACAAACCAATCCCTGCTGTCAGCCAAGGCCAACAGTACCACAGAAACATACAGCTTGTAATTGTAATATCGAGACCCTGAGTGTGATCGCTTTTTTCACATAGATGTGCCTGCCATTCATGACCCCGATGCAGTTTGGAAACTGTGCTGGTAA
Organism: Leptodactylus fuscus; assembly: GCF_031893055.1. Taxonomy (NCBI): domain Eukaryota; kingdom Metazoa; phylum Chordata; class Amphibia; order Anura; family Leptodactylidae; genus Leptodactylus; species Leptodactylus fuscus. The sequence goes on from NC_134265.1 coordinate 201,954,586, forward strand.
CGGCAATCTCGAGCCACTAGTGAGGTGTAGGCTTGGAGCATCACTGAGGGCTTCTGTGTGCTCCATATAATGTCAACAAATTGTACAGTGCTGCGGATTATGTTGGCACTATAGAAATAAAATGTATTATTATTATTATTGGAGGGAGGAAAGCAGGAATTCCAAGGGAGATAAAAAAAGAAGAAATCACAAACCATACAATACAAGGGAATATATAATATATATATATATATATATATATATATATATATATATATATATATATATATACAGTATATTAATTAGTGGCAGAGGAGGTAGGAATTATGCAATTACATACAATAATAATCATCATGGGGACAAAGTAAGGGCCAGTCTCAGGATGCATAATCCAAAAAAGGGGCTCCATACATTCTCAAACAGACCATATTTATCCGTTCAAGTAGCTTCTAACCTCTAATCTGGTTAACACGGCAACATGTGAAACCCTAGGAGTTTGCCATTAGGAGACGGGTAGCCATATTGTATTAGGTGAAAGACCTTGTTATTGACTCCAGTGGGCCTATCCCCCAGTAGAAGAACCAAGGACGTCATCACAAATTGCCTACCAAAGATAACAGCAATTGTATCTATAACCTTCTGCCATAAGGCATGCAGTATATGTCACATATCACCTAGAGCGTCACAGCCCCGAAAAGCATCGATCTGACACATTTCAGTAATATTTATGCAAGCACTCAGGGACGTAACATGCCCTATGGAGCAATTTAAGGGTTGCCTCAGTAAACAAAACCTGATGGCTACCATGTAAAATAGTGTTACAGCAATGATTCAGTCTTGCCTAGGACAGGATATATCCTAAGTTAGTGTGAATTCACCCTAAGTACAGTATACGCTGAACTGATTCTGAATGTAAAGCACGTTCAGAATCAGCGCGTACAAAGCAGATGCCATTCATTTCAATGGGAGCCGGCATACGTGCGCTCCCCATTGAAATGAATGGGCTGCTTTTTTCCCTTTTGGTTTCAATGTGATACGGGCGTAATACATTGAAAACAATAGGGAAAAAAGCAGCCCATTCATTTCCATGGGGAGCGCACGTATGCCGGCTCCCATTGAAATGAATGGCATCTGCTTTGTACGCGCTGATTCTGAAAGTGCTTTACATTCAGAATCAGCTCAGCGTATACTTAGTGTGAATGCACCCTTAGTCCGCCAACTTTGTAAAAACCCCAAATTTAACATCAGGGAGGGGGAGTGTTAAAGAGAGAGTATGAAAAAAGAAATAGTGCGCCTGTCAAATAGGTCATTTATACAGATCCATTCAAACTGAGTAGAAGTAGTGTTAAAGGAGTGTGGAGGGAGGCCCCTTAGAAAATATGAAATATTTGAAGTGTGAATGGTACTGAGGGAGTACGGGAGAGTAGGGATTGAAATGCTTGCAAAGTAAGGGAGAGATTATTAAACCTCAAATATCGGAGGTATATTATGCATTGTTGTATCCACCAGTGAAATGGTCTGGCATCCAGGCTGGGTAGAAACATAGTGGGCTCTATCATTAAGAATAGTCATTTTTAACTAAACATACACTTGAATAGCCTTTAGAAAGGCAATTCCACACATATTTTTAGTATCTTAATCCCCTCAGTAGTTTTTGAATGAGCCCGTTTTTATTCATATGCTAATTAGCCTATAGCAAGCACAGGAAGTCTCAGCGAGCACTCCTCTCTGGTGTGTGTGAGACAGCAGGGAGATGAGTCAGCAGCAGCAGCCTGTGCTGTATACATAGCAGACAATGCTCTCTGAGAACTTCTTGTGCTTGCTGGAGGCTAACTAGCATATGAATAAAAACGGTCTCATTGAAAAACTACTGAGGCAATTAACATACAAAAGGTATGTATGGAATAGCCTTTCTAATGGCTATGCAAGTATATGTTTAGTTAAAAATGACTTTTGCCAATGATAGAGCCCCTTTAAAGACAGAAAGTAGGGGAGAGAGATGAGTTTGGAGGGAATATTGAAAATGGGACTCACGGCATAATTGAAGGGAGTTTAGTGTAAAAATAGAGGTGGCAGATCTACCGTCAGGCAAAGACCCTGTAGCGCACAGCAGACCAGGCAAGGTGTAAGGATAAGAAAACAAAACTAGTTCTTAATACAAAAATGAGTTTATTAATATTAGGGCTAGTTCACACGTGAGTATAAGGGGAGGTTTTTGACAGCGGATTTCGCGTCCAAAACCTCCCCTTATAATGGTGGTCTATGGAGACCGCCGGGCTTCTGTTCTCCGCTAGCGGCGAGCTGCTGCTAGCGGAGAAAAGAAAGGACATGTCCTTTCTTCAGGCGGAAGCCGCGCAGTCTCAGCCACGCGGCTTCCGCCCCCGGCAGCTCCCTCCTATGTCGGCTCATTCATTTGAGCCGACAGCAGAGGGTTAAGCCGCGACAGCGATGGTCGCGGCGGGCGGGTTTTTGACAAGAGAGAGACGCGGCAGTTCACGTGTGAACTAGCCCTTACACATAAAAAAAAGAAAAGACAAACAGTTAAAAACAATTAAAAAAGAATCACATCGAAAATGTGAGTGGAGGTCGCAGTGTCACATGTAGATCACAATAGACAACATATATGAGTCAGTACTGTTGCTGTATTATGCCCATTAATTATTTAGATGTGCATCCATTTCAAGCCCATATGGTGTGGGTGATAAAAATAATCATATAAATAAATGGGGTCATCCAGCTAAAGCAAAATTAAATATAATGAAGTATAGTAAAAAGTAAGTATCAATCACATATAGATGATATCATATGGGAGAAGGAGAACATATAACTTTTATACAAAGAGTACCTTATACAGGTAAAACACATCAAAGCCTGACTACATACAGTCCTATGAAAAAGTTTGGGCACCCCTATTAATCTTAATCATTTTTAGTTCTAAATATTTTGGTGTTTGCAACAGCCATTTCAGTTTGATATATCTAATAACTGATGGACACAGTAATATTTCAGGATTGAAATGAGGTTTATTGTACTAACAGAAAATGCGCAATATGCATTAAACCAAAATTTGACCGGTGCAAAAATATGGGCACCTCAACAGAAAAGTGACATTAATATTTAGTACATCCTCCTTTTGCAAAGATAACAGTCTCTAGTCGCTTCCTGTAGCTTTTAATCAGTTCCTGGATCCTGGATGAAGGTATTTTGGACCATTTCTTTCTACAAAACAATTCAAGTTCAGTTAAATTTGATGGTCGCCGAACATGGACAGCCCGCTCTCAAATGATCTGAAAACAAAGATTGTTCAACATAGTTGTTCAGGGGAAGGATACAAAACGTTGTCTCAGAGATTTAACCTGTCAGTTTCCACTGTGAGGAACATAGTAAGGAAATGGAAGACCACAGGGACAGTTCTTGTTAAGCCCAGAAGTGGCAGGCCAAGAAAAATATCAGAAAGGCAGAGAAGAAGAATGGTGAGAACAGTCAAGGACAATCCACAGACCACCTCCAAAGAGCTGCAGCATCATCTTGCTGCAGATGGTGTCACTGTGCATCGGTCAACTATACAGCGCACTTTGCACAAATAGAAGCTGTATGGGAGAGTGATGAGAAAGAAGCCGTTTCTGCACGTATGCCACAAATAGAGTTGCCTGAGGTATGAAAAAGCACATTTGGACAAGGCAGCTTCATTTTGGAAACAAAAATTGAGTTGTTTGGTTATAAAAAAAGGCGTTATGCATGGCGTCCAAAAAGAAACAGCATTCCAAGAAAAACACATGCTACCCACTGTAAAATTTGGTGGAGGTTCCATCATGCTTTGGGGCTGTGTGGCCAATGCCGGCATCGGGAATCTTGTTAAAGTTGAGAGTCGCATGGAATCCACTCAGTATCAGCAGATTCTTGAGAATAATGTTCAAGAATCAGTGACGAAGTTGAAGTTACGCCTGGGATGGATATTCCAGCAAGACAATGATCCAAAACACCGCTCCAAATCCTCAGGCATTCATGCAGAGGAACAATTACAATGTTCTGGAATGGCCATCCCAGTCCCCAGACCTGAATATCATTGAACATCTGTGGGATGATTTGAAGCGGGCTGTCCATGCTCGGCGACCATCTAACTTAACTGAACTTGAATTGTTTGTCCAAAATACCTTTATCCAGGATCCAGGAACTGATTAAAAGCTACAGGAAGCGACTACAGGCTGTTATCTTTGCAAAAGGAGGATCTACTAAATATTAATGTCACTTTTCTGTTGAGGTGCCCATACTTTTGCACCGGTCAAATTTTGGTTTAATGCATATTGCACATTTTCTGTTAGTACAATAAACCTCATTTCAATCCTGAAATATTACTGTGTCCATCAGTTATTAGATATATCAAACTGAAATGGCTGTTGCAAATACCAAAATATTTAGAACTAAAAATGATTAAGATTAATAGGGGTGCCCAAACTTTTTCATAGGACTGTAGTATAACCAAATGTAAATTAACTCCTTGTGGAGTATGCTTATCACTGCGACCTCCACCCAGAGCCCCGCCATGTGTTTCACCCTGCTTCCTCAGGGGGCTGCTGGATGGAGGCCGGAGGGGTCCCTTTAAAGAGCAGTACCTGTAATCCCCAGCCAATGGCGCCATTGGAATGATGTCACAATGCACAGTCCCGTGACAGTCACGAGACACATGCAATGTGACTATAAAGGAAAATATATCAAAGTCATAAAAAAACAAGTATATACTGAAAGTGTGATAGCTAAATAGGTATAAGAGCTAAATATCACATACATTTGGAGACCGCTTGCCTTGGAATTGTGCATAAAGTCATAAACAGTGCATATACACACAGAGCCCAGTGCATGTATGTGCAGTTGATTGCCAAAACCACAATACGCCCACATTCATGCATATGCATATGCATAATGAGTGATTCATCGGACCCTGTCTTATGTCAGGCATACAATTGGTCTCCAAATGTATGTGACCCTTTGACCGAGGCGCCGGAGGGGTTAATGCCATTAGCATTAGCGCAGGATGTCTACTGTGTAAAACTCCTGGACGGCCGCCATAGATAAACACCCAACATGCGCCGTACTAGTATGGCGGATGTTGGGAAAGGGTTAATTTTGCTTTAGCTGGGTGACCTCATATATTTATATGATTATTTTTATCACTCACACCATATGGTCTTACAATGGATGCACATCTAATTAATTAATGGGCATAATACAGCAACAGTACTGACTCATATATGTTGTCTGTTGTGATCTACATGTGACCCTGCGACCTACACATTTTCGATGCGATTCTAATTGTTTTTAACTGTTTTGTCTTTTCTTTTTTTCTTGATGTGTAATATTAATAAAATTATTTTTTTTATTAAGAACTAATTTTGTTTTCTTATTTATGTTGTTATTTCTATTCGGATACCATATAGGTTTACATACTGATGTTTGCAGGTATCCTGTGTATTGTATAGTCTAATGCTGAGACGTGGTAGGGTTAATATAAGGTGTAAGGATAAACAAGTAATGATTCAAGATGTACCAATGTGGGTGTCCTCGCAAGGGTCGAGATTGTCGTCAATTGAGCTAGCTGCCTTATAATATAATGCATGACTTTTGGATATGGGATGTCCCTCACTCCTTCCTAATACCACCCAAACTACAGTAAATATTGACTTTGGAATAAATGCTCAAAACACTTTATTTTGGGTGTCAAAATGACTACAGCTTTATTAAACTCACAGAAGTAAAATAATGACAGAAGGAGTCAGGTGAAGTGCTAGACCATTGGGATTCACGAATACTGTGAGATCCCCAGCTGTCTGACCTACAGCACCTGGCCGGACAGCAATAAATAAATAAAGGGGGGCAGCACGCTTCGGCTTGCAATTCTAGCAGAGCCAGTACACTTTAAGGGCACCAACGACCCTGTGCTTAACCACTGTGCCCGCCCCTGGATGACGTTACTATTATGACATCCTTCAGGCTGGCCATTTCCAAAGCTCAGCCTGTTAACCACCATGAGGTTTAACTTCCTCTATTAGTTAAAATAAGTCCACAATAACTTGCCTGCAACTTCCACCTGACTCCTCAACCAAAAAGTAACGCTGTGACAGTTTACCAATGGACCATGTGACACGTAACATTTTATTACACATGACTGACTAAACATGGCAAACCCCCGACTCACAAAGAGTCATCCTACAGCACTCAGGAGAGGAAAAAACCCCTGTGGAGGAAACCTCTAGGGAACCATGGCTGGAGGACTGCCCTTCCCTTGGGCTTAGAAGGATAATCCCCAACAATAACTCATCAAAGTCATCTCATAATTGAATATATACAGCCAAATACACAATTACAGTAACAAAGCAATGATACAATAATACATTAGACAGGAAAATGTGAAAAAAGCAAGTGTAACATAGTCATTAAAAGAGGGCGGGCGAGAAATGCTTCATCCAGGTCTTGTGATGAGAAAGAGGATGAAGATGGATGAGACAGGCAGTGACATCTATTCCTAACTCCAGTAACACACTAAGCACTATATACTAAAGCTGAATATACACAGATATATACTCCTAAAGCAGAATATCCACAGATATATACTCCTAAAGCTGAATATAAACAGATATATACTCCTAAAGCTGAACCAGTCTGTATAAATCTACACAACTACTGCACGAAGAAGAAACTGCAGGAGTTATTTGTTCCCCCATCCCAAAGTCATGGCCCCCTTTGCTGATGGCTCCGGGGGGTGTCTAAATTGAGAAGACAAAAACCACCAATAAATCGATGGTAGAATATTTGTTTATGGGATATACATGGGCACTTACCATTCCATATAAATTTAGAGGTTTGTGAGTGTATGGAACAAAATATTTGTCTAAGGACAGGGATGGAGAGAGAGAGCAAAATAGTAGAGATGAGCGAACAGTGTTCTATCGAACTCATGTTCGATCGGATATTAGGCTGTTCGGCATGTTCGAATCGAATCGAACACCGCGTGGTAAAGTGCGCCATTACTCGATTCCCCTCCCACCTTCCCTGGCGCCTTTTTTGCTCCAATAACAGCGCAGGGTAGGTGGGACAGGAACTACGACACCGGTGACGTTGAGAAAAGTAGGCAAAACCCATTGGCTGCCGAAAACATGTGACCTCTAATTTAAAAGAACAGCGCCGCCCAGGTTCGCGTCATTCTGAGCTTGCAATTCACCGAGGACGGAGGTTTCCGTCCAGCTAGCTAGGGCTTAGATTCTGGGTAGGCAGGGACAGGCTAGGATAGGAAGGAGAAGACAACCAACAGCTCTTGTAAGAGCTAAATTCCAGGGAGAAGCTTGTCAGTGTAACGTGGCACTGACGGGCTCAATCGCCGCAACCCAGCTTTCCCAGGATCCTGAATGGAATACACTGTCAGTGTATTCCCGTATACCCGATATATACCCCGATACCCGTTCCAACGGTGTGCCCCCCCACCTTCACCCCAGAAATACCCTGCAAGTCCCCTAGCAATAGAATTGGGGCTATATACACCCACAATTTTTACTACTGGTATACAGTGCCATTGTCTGACTGGGAATTCAAAGAATATATTGGGAATACAAATACCCTCATTTCTTGCTACTGCCATATAGTGCCAGTGTCTGACTGGTAATTCAAAGAATATATTGGGGTTACGTGCACCCACAATTTTTACTACTGGTATACAGTGCCATTGTCTGACTGGGAATTCAAAGAATATATTGGGAATACAAATACCCTCATTTCTTGCTACTGCCATATAGTGCCAGTGTCTGACTGGGAATTCAAAGAATATATTGGGGTTACGTGGACCCACAATTTTTACTACTGGTATACAGTGCCATTGTCTGACTGGGAATTCAAAGAATATATTGGGAATACAAATACCCTCATTTCTTGCTACTGCCATATAGTGCCAGTGTCTGACTGGGAATTCAAAGAATATATTGGGGTTACGTGCACCCACAATTTTTACTACTGGTATACAGTGCCATTGTCTGACTGGGAATTCAAAGAATATATTGGGAATACAAATACCCTCATTTCTTGCTACTGCCATATAGTGCCAGTGTCTGACTGGGAATTCAAAGAATATATTGGGGTTACGTGCACCCACAATTTTTACTACTGGTATACAGTGCCATTGTCTGACTGGGAATTCAAAGAATATATTGGGAATACAAATACCCTCATTTCTTGCTACTGCCATATAGTGCCAGTGTCTGACTGGGAATTCAAAGAATATATTGGGGTTACGTGCACCCACAATTTTTACTACTGGTATACAGTGCCATTGTCTGACTGGGAATTCAAAGAATATATTGGGAATACAAATACCCTCATTTCTTGCTACTGCCATATAGTGCCAGTGTCTGACTGGGAATTCAAAGAATATATTGTGGTTACGTGCACCCACAATTTTTACTACTGGTATACAGTGCCATTGTCTGACTGGGAATTCAAAGAATATATTGGGGTTATAAATACCCTCATTTCTTGCTACTGCCATATAGTGCCAGTTTCTGACTGGTAATTCAAAGAATATATTGGGGTTACGTGCACCCACAATTTTTACTACTGGTATACAGTGCCATTGTCTGACTGGGAATTCAAAGAATATATTGGGAATACAAATACCCTCATTTCTTGCTACTGCCATATAGTGCCAGTTTCTGACTGGTAATTCAAAGAATATATTGGGGTTACGTGCACCCACAATTTTTACTACTGGTATACAGTGCCATTGTCTGACTGGGAATTCAAAGAATATATTGGGGTTATAAATACCCTCATTTCTTGCTACTGCCATATAGTGCCAGTTTCTGACTGGTAATTCAAAGAATATATTGTGGTTACGTGCACCCACAATTTTTACTACTGGTATACAGTGCCATTGTCTGACTGGGAATTCAAAGAATATATTGGGGTTATAAATACCCTCATTTCTTGCTACTGCCATATAGTGCCAGTTTCTGACTGGTAATTCAAAGAATATATTGGGGTTACGTGCACCCACAATTTTTACTACTGGTATACAGTGCCATTGTCTGACTGGGAATTCAAAGAATATATTGGGAATACAAATACCCTCATTTCTTGCTACTGCCATATAGTGCCAGTTTCTGACTGGTAATTCAAAGAATATATTGGGGTTACGTGCACCCACAATTTTTACTACTGGTATACAGTGCCATTGTCTGACTGGGAATTCAAAGAATATATTGGGGTTATAAATACCCTCATTTCTTGCTACTGCCATATAGTGCCAGTTTCTGACTGGTAATTCAAAGAATATATTGGGGTTACGTGCACCCACAATTTTTACTACTGGTATACAGTGCCATTGTCTGACTGGGAATTCAAAGAGTATATTGGGAATACAAATACCCTCATTTCTTGCTACTGCCATATAGTGCCAGTGTCTGACTGGGAATTCAAAGAATATATTGGGGTTACGTGCACCCACAATTTTTACTACTGGTATACAGTGCCATTGTCTGACTGGGAATTCAAAGAATATATTGGGAATACAAATACCCTCATTTCTTGCTACTGCCATATAGTGCCAGTGTCTGACTGGGAATTCAAAGAATATATTGGGGTTACGTGCACCCACAATTTTTACTACTGGTATACAGTGCCATTGTCTGACTGGGAATTCAAAGAATATATTGGGGTTATAAATACCCTCATTTCTTGCTACTGCCATATAGTGCCAGTTTCTGACTGGTAATTCAAAGAATATATTGGGGTTACGTGCACCCACAATTTTTACTACTGGTATACAGTGCCATTGTCTGACTGGGAATTCAAAGAATATATTGGGAATACAAATACCCTCATTTCTTGCTACTGCCATATAGTGCCAGTTTCTGACTGGTAATTCAAAGAATATATTGGGGTTACGTGCACCCACAATTTTTACTACTGGTATACAGTGCCATTGTCTGACTGGGAATTCAAAGAATATATTGGGGTTATAAATACCCTCATTTCTTGCTACTGCCATATAGTGCCAGTTTCTGACTGGTAATTCAAAGAATATATTGTGGTTACGTGCACCCACAATTTTTACTACTGGTATACAGTGCCATTGTCTGACTGGGAATTCAAAGAATATATTGGGAATACAAATACCCTCATTTCTTGCTACTGCCATATAGTGCCAGTTTCTGACTGGTAATTCAAAGAATATATTGGGGTTACGTGCACCCACAATTTTTACTACTGGTATACAGTGCCATTGTCTGACTGGGAATTCAAAGAATATATTGGGAATACAAATACCCTCATTTCTTGCTACTGCCATATAGTGCCAGTTTCTGACTGGTAATTCAAAGAATATATTGGGGTTACGTGCACCCACAATTTTTACTACTGGTATACAGTGCCATTGTCTGACTGGGAATTCAAAGAATATATTGGGGTTATAAATACCCTCATTTCTTGCTACTGCCATATAGTGCCAGTTTCTGACTGGTAATTCAAAGAATATATTGGGGTTACGTGCACCCACAATTTTTACTACTGGTATACAGTGCCATTGTCTGACTGGGAATTCAAAGAGTATATTGGGAATACAAATACCCTCATTTCTTGCTACTGCCATATAGTGCCAGTGTCTGACTGGGAATTCAAAGAATATATTGGGGTTACGTGCACCCACAATTTTTACTACTGGTATACAGTGCCATTGTCTGACTGGGAATTCAAAGAATATATTGGGAATACAAATACCCTCATTTCTTGCTACTGCCATATAGTGCCAGTGTCTGACTGGGAATTCAAAGAATATATTGGGGTTACGTGCACCCACAATTTTTACTACTGGTATACAGTGCCATTGTCTGACTGGGAATTCAAAGAATATATTGGGGTTATAAATACCCTCATTTCTTGCTACTGCCATATAGTGCCAGTTTCTGACTGGTAATTCAAAGAATATATTGGGGTTACGTGCACCCACAATTTTTACTACTGGTATACAGTGCCATTGTCTGACTGGGAATTCAAAGAATATATTGGGAATACAAATACCCTCATTTCTTGCTACTGCCATATAGTGCCAGTTTCTGACTGGTAATTCAAAGAATATATTGGGGTTACGTGCACCCACAATTTTTACTACTGGTATACAGTGCCATTGTCTGACTGGGAATTCAAAGAATATATTGGGGTTATAAATACCCTCATTTCTTGCTACTGCCATATAGTGCCAGTTTCTGACTGGTAATTCAAAGAATATATTGTGGTTACGTGCACCCACAATTTTTACTACTGGTATACAGTGCCATTGTCTGACTGGGAATTCAAAGAATATATTGGGAATACAAATACCCTCATTTCTTGCTACTGCCATATAGTGCCAGTTTCTGACTGGTAATTCAAAGAATATATTGGGGTTACGTGCACCCACAATTTTTACTACTGGTATACAGTGCCATTGTCTGACTGGGAATTCAAAGAATATATTGGGGTTATAAATACCCTCATTTCTTGCTACTGCCATATAGTGCCAGTTTCTGACTGGTAATTCAAAGAATATATTGGGGTTACGTGCACCCACAATTTTTACTACTGGTATACAGTGCCATTGTCTGACTGGGAATTCAAAGAATATATTGGGAATACAAATACCCTCATTTCTTGCTACTGCCATATAGTGCCAGTTTCTGACTGGTAATTCAAAGAATATATTGGGGTTACGTGCACTCACAATTTTTACTACTGGTATACAGTGCCATTGTCTGACTGGGAATTCAAAGAATATATTGGGAATACAAATACCCTCATTTCTTGCTACTGCCATATAGTGCCAGTTTCTGACTGGTAATTCAAAGAATATATTGGGGTTACGTGCACCCACAATTTTTACTACTGGTATACAGTGCCATTGTCTGACTGGGAATTCAAAGAATATATTGGGGTTATAAATACCCTCATTTCTTGCTACTGCCATATAGTGCCAGTTTCTGACTGGTAATTCAAAGAATATATTGGGGTTACGTGCACCCACAATTTTTACTACTGGTATACAGTGCCATTGTCTGACTGGGAATTCAAAGAGTATATTGGGAATACAAATACCCTCATTTCTTGCTACTGCCATATAGTGCCAGTGTCTGACTGGGAATTCAAAGAATATATTGGGGTTACGTGCACCCACAATTTTTACTACTGGTATACAGTGCCATTGTCTGACTGGGAATTCAAAGAATATATTGGGGTTATAAATACCCTCATTTCTTGCTACTGCCATATAGTGCCAGTTTCTGACTGGTAATTCAAAGAATATATTGGGGTTACGTGCACCCACAATTTTTACTACTGGTATACAGTGCCATTGTCTGACTGGGAATTCAAAGAATATATTGGGAATACAAATACCCTCATTTCTTGCTACTGCCATATAGTGCCAGTGTCTGACTGGGAATTCAAAGAATATATTGGGGTTACGTGCACCCACAATTTTTACTACTGGTATACAGTGCCAATTTCTAACTAGGAATTCAAAATGCGCAAGGCTCCCGGAAAGGGACGTGGACGAGGCCGTGGGCGAGGTCGGGGGAATGGTTCTGGGGAGCAAGGTAGCAGTGAAGCCACAGGGCGTCCCGTGCCTACTCCTGTGGGGCAGCAAGCATTGCGCCACTCCACAGTGCCAGGGTTGCTTGCCACATTAACTAAACTGCAGGGTACAAACCTTAGTAGGCCCGAGAACCAGGAACAGGTCTTGCAATGGCTGTCAGAGAACGCTTACAGCACATTGTCCAGCAGCCAGTCAGACTCTGCCTCCTCTCCTCCTATTACCCAACAGTCTTGTCTTCCTTCCTCCCAAAATTCCGAAGCTTTACAGAACAATAACCCAAACTGTCCCTGCTCCCCAGAGCTGTTCTCCGCTCCTTTCATTGTCCCTCAACCTGCCTCTCCACGTCACGATTCCACGAACCTAACAGAGGAGCATCTGTGTCCAGATGCTCAAACACTAGAGTCTCCTCCATCTCCGTTCGATTTGGTGGTGGATGACCAGCAACCCACCCTCATCGACGATGATGTGACGCAGTTGCCGTCAGGGCATCCAGTTGACCGGCGCATTGTGCGGGAGGAGGAGATGAGACAGGAGTTGGAAGAGGAAGTGGTGGATGATGAGGACACTGACCCGACCTGGACAGGGGGGATGTCAAGCGGGGAAAGTAGTGTGGATGTTGAGGCAGGTGCAGCACCAAAAAGGGTAGCTAGAGGCAGAGGCAGAGGTCAGCAGCTTAGGCGAAGCCAGGCCACACCCGGAATCTCCCAAGATGTTCCAGTTCGTACCCAGCCCCGAAAAACTCCCACCTCGAGGGCACGTTTCTCGAAGGTGTGGAGTTTTTTCAAGGAATGCGCCGAGGACAGATATAGTGTTGTCTGCACAATTTGCCTCTCGAAATTGATTAGGGGCTCTGAGAAGAGCAACCTGTCCACCACTTCAATGCGCCGTCATTTGGAATCCAAGCACTGGAATCAGTGGCAGGCAGCAACGGCAGGACAAAGGCCGCCTGCCGTTCACGCCACTGCCACTGCCTCTGCCACTGCCTCTGCCTCTGCCACTGCCACTGCTGACTGTGCTGGCGATGCACTCCAGAGGACGAGCCAGGACACCACTTCATCTGCCTCCGCCACTTTGTTGACTTCTACCTCATCCTCCCCTGGTCCTGTCTTATCTCCTTCTCCTGCACCATCAAAGGCACCATCAGGCGTTTCTTTACAACAACCCACCATCTCTCAGACATTGGAGCGGCGGCAGAAATACACTGCTAACCACCCACACGCGCAAGCCTTGAACGCCAACATCGCTAAACTGCTGGCCCAGGAGATGTTGGCGTTCCGGCTTGTTGAAACTCCCGCCTTCCTGGACCTGATGGCAACTGCGGCACCTCGCTATGCCGTCCCTAGCCGTCACTACTTCTCCCGGTGTGCCGTCCCCGCCTTGCACCAGCACGTGTCACTCAACATCAGGCGGGCCCTTAGTTCCGCGCTTTGCACAAAGGTCCACTTGACCACCGACGCGTGGACAAGTGCATGCGGACAGGGACGCTACATTTCACTGACGGCACACTGGGTGAATGTAGTTGAGGCTGGGACTGCTTCCCAAACTGGCCCGGTGTACCTCGTCTCCCCGCCTAACATTCCTGGCAGGGACACGAGAAGAACACCCCCCTCCTCCTCCTCCTCTACCGCCTCCTCCTCCGCCACCGCCTCCTCCTCCGCCACCGCCTCCTCCTCCGCTGTTAGATTGACCCCAGCTACGAGTTGGAAACGTTGCAGCACTGGCGTTGGTAGACGTCAGCAGGCCGTGCTGAAGCTGATCAGCTTGGGGGACAGACAGCACACTGCCTCCGAGGTGAGGGATGCCCTCCTCGATGAGACGGCAATATGGTTTGAGCCGCTGCACCTGGGCCCAGGCATGGTCGTTTGTGATAACGGCCGGAACCTGGTAGCAGCTCTGGAGCTTGCCGGACTCCAACATGTTCCATGCCTGGCCCACGTTTTCAACCTAGTGGTGCAACGTTTCCTAAAGAGCTACCCCAATGTTCCAGAGCTACTGGTGAAAGTGCGGCGCATGTGCGCCCACTTTCGCAAGTCGACAGTAGCCGCTGCTAGCTTAAAATCTCTCCAGCAACGCCTGCATGTGCCACAACACCGGCTTTTGTGCGACGTCCCCACACGCTGGAACTCAACGTTTCAGATGTTGAATAGAGTGGTTGAGCAGCAGAGACCTTTGATGGAATACCAGCTACAAAACCCTAGGGTGCCACAAAGTCAGCTGCCTCAGTTTCACATCCATGAGTGGCCATGGATGAGAGACCTTTGTGACATCCTACGGGTCTTTGAGGAGTCCACAAGGAGGGTGAGCTCTGAGGATGCGATGGTGAGCCTTACAATCCCGCTCTTGTGTGTTCTGAGAGAATCCCTGATTGACATCAGGGATAACTCAGATCACACAGAGGAGTTAGGGATAGCATCCGATCCGTCACAGCTGGAGAGTAGGTCCACACATCTGTCCACTTCACTGCGTTTAATGGAGGAGGAGGAGGAGGAGGAGGAGGAAGAAGAGTTGTCCGATGATGTGATGGTGATACAGGAGGCTTCCGGGCAACTTCGAATCGTCCCATTGTTGCAGCGCGGATGGGTAGACATGGAGGATGAGGAGGAAATGGAGATTGAACTTTCCGGTGGGGCCAGAGGAGTCATGCCAACTAACACTGTGGCAGACATGGCTGAGTTCATGTTGGGGTGCTTTACAACCGACAAGCGTATTGTCAAAATCATGGAGGACAACCAGTACTGGATCTTTGCTATCCTTGACCCCCGGTATAAAAACAACATCTCGTCTTTTATTCCGGTAGAGGGGAGGGCCAATCGCATCAATGCTTGCCACAGGCAATTGGTGCAGAATATGATGGAGATGTTTCCAGCATGTGACGTTGGCGGCATGGAGGGCAGTTCCTCCAGTAGGCAACCAAGTTCTCACCGGTCCACACAAACGAGGGGCACACTGTCTAAGGTCTGGGACACCTTGATGGCACCCCCTCGCCAAAGTGCCGCCACGGAGGGTCCTAGTGTCACCAGGCGTGAGAAGTATAGGCGCATGTTGCGGGAATACCTTTCCGACCACAGCCCTGTCCTCTCCGACCCCTCTGCGCCCTACACGTATTGGGTGTCGAAGTTGGACCTGTGGCTTGAACTTGCCCTATATGCCTTGGAGGTGCTGTCCTGTCCTGCCGCCAGCGTCCTATCTGAGAGGGTGTTCAGTGCAGCCGGTGGCATCATCACTGACAAGCGCACCCGTCTGTCAGCTGAGAGTGCCGACCGGCTCACTTTGATAAAAATGAACCACCACTGGATAGAGCCTTCATTTTTGTGCCCACCTGTGTAAAGCACCCCAATATGAAACTCCATGTCTGTACTCAACCTCTCCAATTCCTCCGCATCCTCATACTCATCCACCATAAGCGTTGCACAATTCTGCTAATACTAGGCTCCCTCCAACATGATTTCCCCCAACTCTGCTGGTTAGAGGCTCCCTCCACCCTGATTTCCACTAACTCTGCTGGTTAGAGGCTCCCTCCACCCTGCTTTCCCACAACTCTGCTGGTTAGAGGCTCCCTCCACCATGAATTTGCCCAAACTGGGCTGTTTAGAGGCTCCCTCCACCATGAATTGGTCCAAACTGGGTTTTTTGGAGGCTCCCTCCACCATGAATTGGTCCAAACTGGGCTGTTTAGAGGCTCCCTCCACCATGAATTTGCCCAAACTGGGCTGTTTAGCGGCTCCCTCCACCATTAATTGGTCCAAACTGGGCTGGTTAGAGGCTCCCTCCACCATGAATTTGCCCAAACTGGGCTGTTTAGAGGCTCCCTCCACCATGAATTTGCCCAAACTGGGCTGGTTAGAGGCTCCCTCCACCATGAATTGGTCCAAACTGGGTTTTTTAGAGGCTCCCTCCACCATGAATTTGCCCAAACTGGGCTGTTTAGAGGCTCCCTCCACCATGAATTGGTCCAAACTGGGCTGTTTAGAGGCTCCCTCCACCATTAATTGGTCCAAACTGGGCTGGTTAGAGGCTCCCTCCACCATGAATTTCCCAAAACTTGGCTGTTTAGAGGCTCCCTCCACCATTAATTGGTCCAAACTGGGCTGGTTAGAGGCTCCCTCCACCATGAATTTGCCCAAACTGGGCTGTTTAGAGGCTCCCTCCACCATGAATTGGTCCAAACTGGGTTTTTTAGAGGCTCCCTCCACCATGAATTGGTCCAAACTGGGCTGTTTAGAGGCTCCCTCCACCATGAATTTGCCCAAACTGGGCTGTTTAGCGGCTCCCTCCACCATTAATTGGTCCAAACTGGGCTGGTTAGAGGCTCCCTCCACCATGAATTTGCCCAAACTGGGCTGTTTAGAGGCTCCCTCCACCATGAATTTGCCCAAACTGGGCTGGTTAGAGGCTCCCTCCACCATGAATTGGTCCAAACTGGGGTTTTTAGAGGCTCCCTCCACCATGAATTGGTCCAAACTTGGCTGTTTAGAGGCTCCCTCCACCATGAATTGGTCCAAACTGGGGTGGTTAGAGGCTCCCTCCACCATTAATTGGTCCAAACTGGGCTGGTTAGAGGCTCCCTCCACCATTAATTGGTCCAAACTGGGCTGGTTAGAGGCTCCCTCCACCATGAATTGGTCCAAACTGGGGTTTTTAGAGGCTCCCTCCACCATGAATTGGTCCAAACTTGGCTGTTTAGAGGCTCCCTCCACCATTAATTGGTCCAAACTGGGCTGGTTAGAGGCTCCCTCCACCATGAATTGGTCCAAACTGGGTTTTTTAGAGGCTCCCTCCACCATGAATTGGTCCAAACTGGGGTTTTTAGAGGCTCCCTCCACCATGAATTGGTCCAAACTGGGCTGTTTAGCGGCTCCCTCCACCATTAATTGGTCCAAACTGGGCTGGTTAGAGGCTCCCTCCACCATGAATTTGCCCAAACTGGGCTGTTTAGAGGCTCCCTCCACCATGAATTTGCCCAAACTGGGCTGGTTAGAGGCTCCCTCCACCATGAATTGGTCCAAACTGGGGTTTTTAGAGGCTCCCTCCACCATGAATTGGTCCAAACTTGGCTGTTTAGAGGCTCCCTCCACCATTAATTGGTCCAAACTGGGCTGGTTAGAGGCTCCCTCCACCATGAATTGGTCCAAACTGGGTTTTTTAGAGGCTCCCTCCACCATGAATTTGCCCAAACTGGGCTGTTTAGAGGCTCCCTCCACCATGAATTGGTCCAAACTGGGCTGGTTAGAGGCTCCCTCCACCATGAATTTCCCAAAACTTGGCTGTTTAGAGGCTCCCTCCACCATTAATTGGTCCAAACTGGGCTGGTTAGAGGCTCCCTCCACCATGAATTTGCCCAAACTGGGCTGTTTAGAGGCTCCCTCCACCATGAATTTGCCCAAACTGGGCTGTTTAGAGGCTCCCTCCACCATGAATTGGTCCAAACTGGGTTTTTTAGAGGCTCCCTCCACCATGAATTGGTCCAAACTGGGCTGTTTAGAGGCTCCCTCCACCATGAATTTGCCCAAACTGGGCTGTTTAGCGGCTCCCTCCACCATTAATTGGTCCAAACTGGGCTGGTTAGAGGCTCCCTCCACCATGAATTTGCCCAAACTGGGCTGTTTAGAGGCTCCCTCCACCATGAATTTGCCCAAACTGGGCTGGTTAGAGGCTCCCTCCACCATGAATTGGTCCAAACTTGGCTGTTTAGAGGCTCCCTCCACCATGAATTGGTCCAAACTGGGGTGGTTAGAGGCTCCCTCCACCATTAATTGGTCCAAACTGGGCTGGTTAGAGGCTCCCTCCACCATTAATTGGTCCAAACTGGGCTGGTTAGAGGCTCCCTCCACCATTAATTGGTCCAAACTGGGCTGGTTAGAGGCTCCCTCCACCATGAATTTGCCCAAACTGGGCTGTTTAGAGGCTCCCTCCACCATGAATTTGCCCAAACTGGGCTGGTTAGAGGCTCCCTCCACCATGAATTGGTCCAAACTTGGCTGTTTAGAGGCTCCCTCCACCATGAATTGGTCCAAACTGGGGTGGTTAGAGGCTCCCTCCACCATTAATTGGTCCAAACTGGGCTGGTTAGAGGCTCCCTCCACCATTAATTGGTCCAAACTGGGCTGGTTAGAGGCTCCCTCCACCATTAATTGGTCCAAACTGGGCTGGTTAGAGGCTCCCTCCACCATTAATTGGTCCAAACTGGGCTGGTTAGAGGCTCCCTCCACCATGAATTTGCCCAAACTGGGCTGGTTAGAGGCTCCCTCCACCATGAATTGGTCCAAACTGGGGTTTTTAGAGGCTCCCTCCACCATGAATTTGCCCAAACTGGGGTGTTTAGAGGCTCCCTCCACCATGAATTTGCCCAAACTCTGCTGGTTAGAGGCTCAATCCACCCTGATTTTCAAAACAAATGTTGGTGCCAACCTCAACTTACTACAAGGGCCAAATTCACTGCTGGTGACAAGCTCTCCTCACTGCAAGTGCCAAATACACATGTTTCAAGGTGTTTTCCTACTGTCAGAGAGGTGGTATTGAGTGTGTAAAGTGTGTAGTTGTTAGGCTGTGATGTTGGGGTAATAGAGGGTCTTTGGTGTGTTAGATGCCCCCAGACATGCTTCCCCTGCTGTCCCAGTGTCATTCCAGAGGTGTTGGCATCATTTCCTGGGGTGTCATAGTGGACTTGGTGACCCTCCAGACACGGATTTGGGTTTCCCCCTTAACGAGTATCTGTTCCCCATAGACTATAATGGGGTTCGAAACCCGTTCGAACACACGAACATTGAGCGGCTGTTCGAATCGAATTTCGAACCTCGAACATTTTAGTGTTCGCTCATCTCTACAAAATAGATATAAGAATCAAGGCACGGTCACTATCTTTACGGCATGCACCATACTCAACCAAGAGAGGGAGGGAACAGACCATTCTTAGGCCGATCAGCGTAAGGGCACCACTCCCAGTCGATCGTATGCTGATCAACGGATAACAAATCCCAAATATCAATGAATTGGTTATCCCAAATTTTCTGCCTAAACTTATCATCCAAGTGAACAGAACAGAAATCTCTGAGACAACTTTTTGTATCCTTCCCCTGAACAACTATGTTGAACAATCTTTGTTTTCAGATTATTAGAGAGCGGGCTGTCCATGCTCGGCGACCATGAAACTTAACTGAACTTGGGGGTGGGGTGGGGAGGCAAAGCGGTGGCTCAGTGGTTAGCACTGCAGCCTTGCAGCGCTTCAGTCCTGGGTTTGAGTACTGCCAAGGACAAAACATCTGCAAGGAGTTTGTATGTTCTCCCCTAAATGGGGCTCACAATCTATCTATATATATATAAAACTCAAAATCTGTAGTAGTCCGCTCTATACAAATCCACAGTTCTCACCTGATTTGGGTGAAATTTGACATGTGGGGACCTGTCCCCTCTCCATGCACTGGAGCAGAATACTGCGCACGTTACATCTTGCTAGCATCTCCCCGTCATGAGATTGGGGCCCCCCTAAAGTTAGGCCCTATACATATAATGGGGAAAAGTGAAAGTGCTGAGGGGAAAACAACAGTTGTGACTGACAGGGACAGATTATAGTGACGGCGCCAAAGAGTCGCTGCTAAAGGGGCCGCACTACCACACACAACACAGAAACATTTCACAAAAACCATATATACAGTCCTATGAAAAAGTTTGGGCACCCCTATTAATCTTAATCATTTTTAGTTCTAAATATTTTGGTGTTTGCAACAGCCATTTCAGTTTGATATATCTAATAACTGATGGACACAGTAATATTTCAGGATTGAAATGAGGTTTATTGTACTAACAGAAAATGTGCAATATGCATTAAACCAAAATTTGACCGGTGCAAAAGTATGGGCACCTCAACAGAAAAGTGACATTAATATTTAGTAGATCCTCCTTTTGCAGAGATAACAGCCTCTAGTCGCTTCCTGTAGCTTTTAATCAGTTCCTGGATCCTGGATGAAGGTATTTTGGACCATTCCTCTTTACAAAACAATTCAAGTTCAGTTAAGTTTGATGGTGGCCGCGCATGGACAGCCCGCTCTCAAATTATCTGAAAACAAAGATTGTTCAACATAGTTGTTCAGGGGAAGGATACAAAAAGTTGTCTCAGAGATTTTACCTGTCAGTTTCAACTGTGAGGAACATAGTAAGGAAATGGAAGAGCACAGGGACAGTTCTTGCTAAGCCCAGAAGTGGCAGGCCAAGAAAAATATCGGAAAGGCAGAGAAGAAGAATGGTGAGAACAGTCAAGGACAATCCACAGACCACCTCCAAAGAGCTGCAGCATCATCTTTCTGCAGATGGTGTCACTGTGCATCGGTCAACAATACAGCACACTTTGCACAAGGAGAAGCTGTATGGGAGATTGATGAGAAAGAAGCTGTTTCTGCAACCACGCCACAAACAGAGCCCCCTTAGGTATGTAAAAGCACATTTGGACAAGCCTGTGGACTGTTGAAACAAAGATTGAGTTGTTTGGTCATACAAAAAGGCGTTATGCATGGCGTCCAAAAAAAAACAGCATTCCAAGAAAAACACTTGCTACCCACTGTAAAGTTTGGTGGAAGTTCCATCATGCTTTGGGGCTGTGTGGCCAATGCTGGTACCGGGAATCTTGGTAAAGTTGAGGGTCGCATGGATTCCACTCAGTATCAGCAGATTCTTGAGAATAATGTTCAAGAATCAGTGACGAAGTTGAAGTTACGCCGGGGATAGATACTTCAGCAAGACAATGATCCAAAACACCGCTCCAAATCGACTCATGTATTCATGCAGAGGAACAAGTACAATGTTCTGGAATGGCCATCCCAGTCCCCAGACCTGAATATCATTGAACATCTGTGGGATGATTTGAAGCGGGCTGTCCATGCTCGGCAACCATCTAACTTAACTGAACTTGAATTGTTTTGTAAAGAGGAATGGTCCAAAATCCCTTCATCCAGGATCCAGGAACTGATTAAAAGCTACTGGAAGCGACTAGAGGCTGTTATCTTTGCAAAAGGAGGATCTACTAAATATTAATGTTACTTTTCTGTTGAGGTGCCCATACTTTTGCACTGGTCAAATTTTGGTTTAATGCATATTGCACATTTTCTGTTAGTACAATAAACCTCATTTCAATCCTGAAATATTACTGTGTCCATCAGTTATTAGATAGATCAAACTGAAATGGCTGCTGCAAACACCAAAATATTTAGAACTAAAAATGATTAAGATTAATAGGGGTGCCCAAACTTTTTCATAGGACTGTATATCACACAGTCAGCACACATACACCAACCCACAAGCACAACACCACACAAATGCCACAACACACCACACAAACACCAGACCACTCTAGACACACACAACCCAAACACCACCCCACAAATACCACAACACCATCCCATAAATACCACATGCACACCACACATAGACACACACACACACACGCACGCACGCAAACACACTCAGATGAATACACACTACGCATACGGACGAACAGAGCACATGCGTACTCACACACAACTACCGCACGCATGGACACTTGCACTGCGCACGAACAAACACATGGATCACATGTGCACATACACGGATACATATACACGGACCACACACGTGATTGCACACATGCATACATACACATGGATCACATGCATGCACACAGGCATACATATACATGGACCACACATGTGCATGCACACACACATACATACGGATCACACGCGTGCACACACACACACAAACACATGACATGCACTGACAAAACACGTCTGGATTTGGCAGTTCCATAGATTTCTTTGTGCACAAAGTTTAGAATTTTTCCAATTATTGCTCAGATTTCCAGTGGAAATGGGGGACTATTTTTCCAAGATGCACCAGGAGGATCTGGTAAAACATTTTTAATTAATTTGCTGCTTGCAAAAATTGGCTTAAACAATGACATTGCCTTATAAAGAATTAAAAAAAAAACAAAAAAACAATGACATTGCCTTGACTGTTGCATTATCTGGCATTGTGGCCACTCTTTTAGATGGAGGGCTCAGGGCTCATTCAGCATTAGGATTTCCCTTTAATCTAGCGCTGTCTGTAATATCACTTAGGCTGGGTTCAGATGGGGTCGTTTGGTCCGGATTATGACACAGAATCTGCATCAAAATCTGGCTCAAAAAAACACCTCCCATTGAATTCAATGGGTTCCTTTTTCTGCGAGCAGTTTCTTCCTGCTCACGGAAAAATAAATTAACACGGATTCCGCATCTGAATTAGCTGCGGATGTTCGCAGCGCAACACTACCTTCCGACTAGGCCCATTGATTTGGGCCTAATCTGGAGCAGAATGCCGCGACTGGATGCCGGCATCCAGTTGCAGCTACCCGTTTTTTGGACTGAACTCTGAGGGTAAGTTCACACGGGGATTTTTGAGGATATGGATACGGCCTCAAAATCCTGACCAAAAAGACGGCTCCCATTGAAATCAGTCTTGCGCTTCTATTGCAGCATTGGCTGCGTAGCCTGCAATAGAGGCGCCAGTATTATGCAGTGCATTGCATAAAACCGGCGCTTCCATTGCAGTCTACCTGCCATAGTCTGCAATTGAAGTGAAACACTGACAGGCCGGGGAGCTAGGGCAAGGCTTCCGACTGTCATAGCAACCAGACGCTGGCCCTGGAGACTCCTCCGGGTGCTGGCGTCAGTGGAGTGAGCAAGCGGAGAGAGCGGCGAGGGAGCGTGGGAAGGTGAGTACAACTATTTATTTGTGTTACACATCCAAGGGGGACATAATCTAAGGGGCCTATGAAACTGGGGACAGATAAACTGCAGGAAAGAGAACAGCATGACACTGGGGCACAAAACTGGAGGCAGAGATGGGGGGACATGAAACAGGGGGCAGAGATGGGGGGACAAGAAACTGGAAGCAGAGATAGGGGGACATGAAACTGGGAGCAGACATTGGGGGACATGAAACTGGAAGCAGACATGGAGGGACATGAAACTGGAAGCAGACATGGGGGGACATGAAACTGGAGGCAGAGATAGGGGTACATGAAACTGGAACAGCGATTGCGTGCATATAAGCGGTTCAGTGCCACCGCCAACCCGCAGACGAAGTCGCGGGTAACTGCTAGTATGTAATATTTGCAACCAGAGAAATCAGTGGAAACAGTTGCAGCTTTCTGTCCTGCTTGGAGTAGCTTTAAAAAAGCTAAGTATAAAGCGAGTGTGGTTTGTTCCTAAGTGTGGTTTGTTCCTAAGTGTGACTTTATATTAAGTGACTTTAGATTCAGGGACTTTACAAGGAAAACCCTTTTATTTTTTATTTGAATTTGTGTGTTTTGCTGTAATATTCCCCATCAGGTAAGATGAGCTCCATACTTACCAATGCTGTCCAGTGTTCATCTTGCAACATGTATGCTCTGCTTGAGCAGCCGCTTGAGGGGACATACTATTGTGAAAGATGCAAGCACATTGCACATTTGGAAGCCCAGATCATTGATCTAAATGGGCAAATTGAAACACTGAGATCCATTGATCCATTGGAAAGGAGTTTGTTGCTCACAGAGCAGCAACTCGTTGGGGCAAGTGCAGAGGGGGATGGTAGCATGGAGGTGTAGGAACTTGAGGCAGCTAGCTGGGTGACAGTTAGAAAGCAGCGGGGTAGAGGGAAGAGTGCCAGGGAGGTTAGTCCTGAACTGGCACACCCCAACAAGTTTGCTAAATTGGCAGATGAGGGGGATGTTAGTACAGGGTTAACACTGCTGCAGCATGACACTTTTTCTATGAAAGCCAGGGGAATGTCTGCTCCAGTAAGAAGGGGGATAGGAGCGCAGAGAAGACTAGACAGGTTCTGGTAGTGGGAGACTCAATTATTAGGGGAACAGATAGGGCAATCTGTCACAAAGACCGGGATCGTCGTACGGTGTTTTGTCTTCCTGGCGCTCGAGTTCGACACATCGCGGATCGGGTCGACAGATTACTGGGTGGGGCTGGTGTGGATCCAGCGGTCATGGTGCACGTTGGCACAAATGAAAAAGTTAGCGGTAGGTAGAAGGTCCTTAAAAATGATTTCAGGGATTTAGGGAGCAATTTGAAGGCAAGGACCTCCAGGGTAGTATTCTCAGAAATACTGCCTGTTCCACGAGCCACACAGGAAAGGCAGCGGGAAATTACGGAGGTGAACAAGTGGCTCAAGAGTTGGTGTAGGAAGGAGGGGTTTGGGTTCCTGGAGAACTGGGCCGACTTTGCTGTGGGCTACAGGTTCTATGCTAGGGATGAGCTGCATCTCAATGGGGAGGGTGCATCTGTGCTGGGGGAGAAGATGCCTAGACGGTTGGAGGAGTGTTTAAACTAGGTACTGGGGGGAAGGTAACGGATGTAGAGGGCAAGATAGTGTAGAAATGGAAAAAGGGCTAAATACTGTAACTAGGGGTGGAGTGGGGGTGGGGTTAGAGCAGTCAGTAGGCAGTGGAAGAGTAGGGAATAGGGTTGAGCGATCGTGTTCGGAAAAGATCGGATTCCGATCGGCAATCGAGAAAATTTCTCGATCGTGATTGGAATTCCGAACACGATCTTTTTAGGTGGGATCGAGATCGGTGATCTTTTCCCACAATGCTTTGCTTAATCCTTCACACTGCGTATACGCTGTATACTCAGTGTGAAGGCTCTGCTGCAGGTCCATAGGAATGAATGGAAGCAGCTGACACACAGCCTTAACCTCCTGCATGCCGGCTGCCTCCATTCATTCTAATGGGAGACTAAACTAAACATCTGTAGTAGCTACTTACCTCCAGAGATGGCTGGTCCAGTGCCCGGTGTGTTCTCCTTCTGCCTCTTGCTGCCACTCCACGCTGGTCTTCTCGCTGCTCCGCCTCCTTAGTGTTTAAAGAGCTAGGAAGGCGGGGCTTGTGGCTTAGGAGAGTGTGGGCGAGGAGACATGACGTCTCCCCTCCCAGTACCCGCCCATACGCTCCTAACCCGCCACACTCTCCTAACCTGGCAGGGAGGGGGCAGCGAAGCGAGAACAGCATGGAGCGGCAGCGAGAGGAAGAAGGAGAACACACCGAGCACCGGACCAGCCATCTCTGCAGGTAAGTCGACACCAGGGGGGACTAAGTAGCCAGAGGATTAAAAAAAAATCCTCTGGCTACTTTAGTGATTCACTACACAGCGTGGATTCTAACAATTGTTAGATTCCATGCTGTATAGTGAATAGGATTAATTTTATAATCCGATCTCTGATTAATAAAAAAAATCTCATTGACTTGCATTGGGATTGGAATTGGGATCGAGATCGGGTTAGAATGAAAAATTATCGGAAATCGGATTTTAATATCGATCCTGAAAAGTCAAGATCGGCTCAACCCCAGTAGGGAAGATAAATCTATGAAATGTATGTATACAAATGCCCGAAGCCTCACTAACAAGATGGAGGAACTAGAAGTGATGATGTTGGAAGAAAATTATGACATGGTGGGGGTAAGTGAGACATGGCTGGACTCTAGCTATGACTGGGCTGTAAATATACCGGGGTACAGCATGTTTAGAAAGGAGCGTACAAATAAGAAACGGGGAGGGGTTTGCTTATACGTAAAATCCTGCCTTAAGCCAGTCCTGCGTGAGGACATCTGTGAGGAAAATTAATATGTGGAGTCCTTATGGGTGGAAATTATGGGAGAAACAAAAAATAATAAAATACTGATAGGGGTTTGTTATAAATCTCCAAATATAACAGAAGAAGATGAAAATATACTAAAAAAACAAATAGATGAGGCCGCAAAGCAGAATAAAATAATTATTATGGGGGATTTCAACTACCCAGATATCAACTGGGAGGCAGAAACCTGCAGATCCAACAAAGGGAACAGGTTCTTGTTAGTAATAAAAGACAATTACCTATTGCAACTAGTGCAGGACCCAACAAGAGGCGAGGCACTTCTAGACCTAACTTTAACAAATGAACCTGACACACTGTCAAAAGTGGAGGTTGGGGGACATCTGGGTAATAGTGACCATAACATAATAAGTTTTCTTGTACACATTAAGAAGATGTTCATTTAGAGGGGGTACAAAAACACTAAACTTCAGGAAGGCCAATTTTAACCAGCTGAGAGAGGAGCTGAGCAGCATAAACTGGGACAATGTCCTCAACGTGACGGGAACACAAACAAAATGGGACATCTTCAAAAATATACTAAATAAGAGCACTAGAAAACACATACCCTATGGGAATAAGCGGGCCAGAAATCATAGAAAACCAATATGGCTAACTAAAACGGTACAGAATGCAATGAGTAATAGAAAGGAAGCATTTAAAGTACTAAAACAAGAGAGTAGCAACACAGCATTAAAAAACTATAAGGAGAAAAATAAATTGTGCAAAAGACAAATAAAGGAGGCGAAGATTGAGGCTGAGAGAAAAACTGCCAAGGAAAGTAAAAGTAATCCAAAATTATTATTCAATTACATAAATAATAAGAGAATAAAAACTGACAATGTGGGCACTCTCAAAAATAATCTGGGTGTAATGGTGGAGGAGGATGAGGAAAAAGCACAAGTATTAAATGCCTTCTTCTCTACAGAGTGTACACAAGAAAATCCATTGGCCGGCAACATGATTAGGGGTAATGTAAACTCTCAATTAAATGTCACCTGCTTAACCCAGAAAGAAGTACGTCCGTCTGTAAAACACTAAAATAGAGAAATACACCCCCAAGTTCTGAGGGAATTAAGCGCGGTCATAGATAGACCCTTGTATCTAATATTTAAGGATTCAGTAATGACTGGGTCTGTTCCACAGGATTGGTGAATAGCAAATGTGGTGCCAATTTTCAAAAAGGGGTGTAAAAGTGAACCTGGAAACTATAGGCCAGTAAGTTTAACTTCTGTGGTGGGAAAGAGATTTGAGGGCTTTCTAAGAGATGCTATCCTGGAGTATCTCAATGCAAATAATCTTATAACACACAACCAGCATGGGTTTATGAGGAATCGGTCCTGTCAGACTAATCTGATTGGCTTCTATGAGAAGGTCAGTTCAAGATTAGACATGGATAATGCAGTAGACGTGGTGTATCTGGACATAGGTAATGCAGTAGACGTGGTTATCTGGACATGGGTAATGCAGTAGACGTGGTGTATCTGGACATGGGTAATGCAGTAGACGTGGTGTATCTGGACATGGGTTATGTAGTAGACGTGGTGTACCTGGACTTTTCAAAGGCTTTTGATACTGTTCCACATAAACGGTTGGTATGCAAAATGAGAATGTTGGGGCTGGGGGAAAACATATGCATTTGGGTTAGCAATTGGCTCACTGATAGGAAACAGTCGGTACTTGTTAATGGTAAATATTCAGACTGGGTCACAGTCACCAGTGGGGTGCCGCAAGGGTCAGTATTAGGTACTCTCTTGTTTAATATCTTTATTAACCCCTTCCCGACATGCGCCGTAATAGTATGGCGCATGCCGGGTCTGTAACTATGGCGACCACCATAGCCACCGGGTGTCTACTGCTTTAAGCAGTAGACAACCGGCTCTAATGCCTCCGATCGGTCCCCGGACCGATCGGAGGCATTAACCCCTCCGGCGCCACGGTCAAAGGCGCCGGAGGCCCCATTTTCCCGGCGGCGCATGGGTGACACCGTTTTGCCCGGGATCGCCGGCTCCTGGAGCATGCTCCAGGGCCGACGTCATGTTGCCATGACAGCCGGGAGCCAGTACAAGGCTCCCAGGCTTGTCTGCAAATTGTCTCTTTTGGCTGTCTATGCAGCCTGCAAAAGAGAGGATGATTTTTTGCAATGCATTGCAATGCATTAGCATTGTAATGTATTGCATTAGTGATCAGACCCCCTGGGGTTCAACACCCCTAGGGGGTCTAATAAATGCAAAAAATTTTAAAAAAAAATAAAAAAAAAATATAAAAAGATATAAAAAGTTTTAAAAGTTCAAATCACCCCCTTTCCCTAGAACACATATAAAAGTAGTTAAAAACTGTGAAACATATACATGTTAGGTATCCCCGCGTCCGAAATCGCCCGCTCTACAAATCTATAAAAATATTTTTCCTGTTCGGTAAACGCCGTAGCGGGAAAAATAGTCAAAAGTGCCAAACCGCCGTTTTTTCACTGTTTTGATTCTGATAAAAATTTTAATAAAAAGTGATCAAAGCAATAACATTTCCCGAAAATGGTAGAAATTAAAAGTAAACCCATCCCCGCAAAAAAAGACGCCCTATGCATCCCCGTACACTTACGTATAAAAAAGTTACAGCCGTCGGAATATGGCGACTTTTAGAAAAAAATTTTTTTAACACAGTTTTGGATTTTTTTAAGGGGTCAAAATGTAAAGAAAACCATATAAATTTGGTATCCCTAGAACCATACCGAAACACAGAATATAGGGGACATGTCATTTTGGCTGCACAGTGAACGCCGTAAAACCAAAGCCCGTAAGAAAGTCGCAGAAATGCATTTTTTCTTCAAATCCACCCCATTCAGAATTTTTTTCCTGCTTCCCAGTACATTATATAGAATAATTAATGGTGGCATCATGAAGAAAAATTTGTCCCGCAAAAATTAAGACCTCATATGGCTCTGGGAGCGGAGAAATAAAAAAGTTATGGGGTTTAGAAGGAGGGGAGTCAAAAACGAAAAACGAAAATCAAAAAATGCCATCGGCGGGAAGGGGTTAATGACCTGGTAGAGGGTTTACAAAGCAAGGTGTCCATATTTTCAGATGATACTAAACTTTGTAGGGTAATCAATAATGAGGAGGATAGTAGAATATTTCAAGGGGATCTAAGGAAACTGGAAGCATGGGCGGAGACTTGGCAAATGAAGTTTAATATTGACAAATGTAAGGTAATGCACTTTGGTCGACGTAATAAAATGTATGACTGTTAGGATCACATCTTCCATCTTGTATTCTGTCAGCCATTTTATAAGCATTTTCTGTTCTAAGCTTCATAAGGATGTCTGTTTAGAGTCTAAGAGACCCCTTTAGGGGATAAGGCGTGTGGAATGTTAATGGTTGTGTTATAACTCCTTATCTATTTGTGGTCATCTTTGAGAGTGGGTGTAGAAACCGGTTCAAATAACCTGTTTGGTCGTTAGCCCCAAGGCCGGAGCGGACCAGTACGTGATCATTATCTCTCTTTCTGTGATATACATCTAGAACTAGTGTATGATGTTGGCTTACACATAAATATCTTAGATACTTTTTCATGTCATGAGAAAGGTCATCCCAGGTTGGAGTGTAATAATGATATGCAGACCTCAGCCAATAGTCATGTGCCAGGCTTGTCTTATATCTCTATAACCAATCGTGTTGTACCTGATTAGAATAGCCAAGCCAGCTCTTTGTCTGTAATGTATTTAAACTACCTTTTTCTTATAATAAATCAGAACTCACTTGATACACAATCACCTGCGTGTCTGTGTGGCTTCTCCAGGCCCAATGGGTGGTAGCCCATCTAGGCCTGTTAATTAATTATTTAATTTGGAGCTCTGCAACATACTATGAGGACTCTTTAATGTCCGCAACAATGACTATGTACTTAATAGTAAATTACTGGGTAAGACTGCCAATGAAAAAGACTTAGGGATTTTGGTGGACAGCAAGCTTACCTTTAGTGACCAGTGTCAGGCAGCTGCTGCCAAGGCAAATAAAATTATGGGATGCATCAAAAGAGGTCTAGATTCTCATGACAAGAAAATAGTTATGCCTCTATACAAATCACTGGTACGGCCACACTTAGAATATTGTGCGCAACTTTGGGCCCCGATATTCAAGAAAGACATAAGTAAACTTGAAAAAGTGCAAAGACGGGCAACCAAAATGATTAGGGGAATGGGTGGACTGGAGTACAATGATAGATTAACAAACTTGGGGTTATTCAGTGTAGAGAAAAGACGTCTACGGAGAGATCTAATAACAATGTACAAATACATGAAGGGACAATACAAAGAACTTTCTAAGGATATTTTTACTCCTAGGCCAGTGACAGTGACAAGGGGACACCCTCTACGTCTGGAGGAGAGAAGGTTTCACCAGAAACATAGAAGGGGATTCTTCACAGTAAGAACAGTAAGGCTCTGGAACTCTCTGCCCCAGGAAGTGGTGATGGCGGATTCATTATACAAGTTCAAAGAGGGCCTGGATGACTTTCTTAAAGAGAAAAATATAATGGGTTATGGACTCTAGATTTTAAGGACACATTGATCCAGGGTTTTTATACTGGCTGCCAGATTTGGAGTCGGGAAGGAATTTTTTCCCCTGAAATGGGGCAATTGGCATGAGCCTCATGGGGTTTTTTGCCTTCCCCTGGATCAACACTGTTGGGATTGTAGGGTTATAAGTTGAACTGGATGGACTGATGTCTTTATCCAACCTCATCTACTATGTAACTATGTAACTATGAATATATTAAATCAACAACAATGTTGAAATAAAAAATAAAAAGTTGCTGTTCACAAATTAGTAAAATGACAAAATAATAAAAATTTGAAGTGGAAAAAAGATTTACTGTTGCTCTGAAAATGTCAATTTCATTGTGACACTGCAAATTTTACTTAAAGAGGACCTTTCACCATATCTGGGCACATGCAGTGTTATATACTGCTGGAAAACTGACAGTGCGCTGAGTTCAGCACACTGTCGGCTTTCCCGATCTGTGCCCGGTGTTAAGAGCTTACAGTCCGGTACCGTAAGCTCTTCACACCGGGCACAGATCGGGAAAGCCGACAGTGTGCTGAACTCAGCGCACTGTCAGTTTTCCAGCAGTATATAACACTGCATGTGCCCAGATATGGTGAAAGGTCCTCTTTAAGCTAGCATAACCAACAATTTAACATATTTTCCACGAGTGAAGCTGCAGGTATAAAAATCACAGCGTGGATATTAACATTAATTACAGTCTACATAGTTTGTCCTTTAACTGGATTTAGTGATAAAACACAGCAGACATTTTATGTTGCTGAGAGATTTCACTTGCCATACACAACACGATTACTAATATTATGAGGCAGTAAAATGGTTTGCACATAGGTTCATGAAACTGAGATAACGGGTACAACATTTAGCCTTGTTCTGATATGAATCTGTATATAGATAAGTTTGTATACATAAAGTACATCATACATGCAGTAGTAGATTCTTGCCTTATCATGGAAAGCTTTAAAAGCTACACGAGATGCCAGGTCAGCATCTATTTCAGCTCTATACAAATATATTTGATGTGTCATGCATTAAAACAGCTTTTCTAAACGGTGCATATACAGAATATAGGTTGCTAGAATCTATGTTTAACCCCTGTCTATCCTGCTGTGTAAAAATACAGTTGTTGCAACATCATTTTTGTGTACCAACATGTCAATCTGGCAGAGCCCTTCAGTGAGTGATTCGATAGTGGTAGACTAAGTTAGAATTAACTCTTAAAGGGATGTGTCCTTTATAAAACAGCACATCTAAATAAACTCAGACCACATATGATTAGACTAGCTATAACCCGCGACTTCGTCCGCTGTCCCCTCATCCTGGCACGAACCACCTGCAGCGCAGCCCGTGGCCAATGCCCCCCCCCAGGGCCGTTTCATTGTGGCCAGCGTGGGCCCCTCACACAGCATCGTGGGCCAGGACCCCATGGCCCCGCTGCTGCACTTCCGGCCCTTCCGTTTCCCCCCAACCACGCTTCCCGGCCCTCCCCTTAACCCCCACCTCCACTTAACCCCGGTTACCCTCCCCCTCTTTCCACATGTGCAATCTGCCCCCCTCCTCCCTATTTACCTTCTGCCCTCTGGCCCTAAACCCCCCCGGCCCCCTCTGTAACCCCACCACCTACCCAAACCACCAACCCCCCTTCCCTGGCCCCTGCCCATCACCTGTTGTCCCCCCCCCCCTCCTCCTTTAAGCAACCCGCCGACCCCTGTACCCGCAGCACTCACCATGCAGATGCTGGGGAGGTGTGTGTCTCATGGCCGCAGTTTCAGCGAGCATGTGCGGTCCTTCCGGAGCTGTGTGTGTGCCCAGCTGCACAGTTTGCGGGTACGTGCAGCTGGCCTTGTTCGGGCCGGGTGTGCTGCTGCATGCTACGCTGGCCTGAGGCAATATGTGGCCGGCCGGCATGTCAGCAGCGTTCGGAACCATGCAGGCAACCGCCATGTTGAACAAAGGGTCCCCGCGCGCTGGCCATGCCCACAATTCGTCGCAAACCTATGGGGCCGCTGTGCTGGCCCCCTATCCCGCCCATGCACCAATAGGAGTGGCGTGTAACTACCTGCGCTGACGTCATGCCCGGGCCAACAGCGGAGCAGGAGACAACTTTTGAGGGTTGCGGTGGCGTTTTGGGGTGAGTGAGACACTTTCAAAGTAGCCTATTTATCCTTCCTGGCCAATATGTAGGTGTGTGTGAACAAACATCCAAACACGCAAACCCACAAACATCCAAACACGCAAACTTTCACATTTATAATAGTAATAGGATCAGAACCGATGTCAGCTTTTGCTAATGACTAAATAAAAAATAAATAAATACATTTCACCATTTTTATTTACATAATTTATTGATCATTATAAATGGGTTTATTTTATTCTATGGGTTGTAATGATTATGTAGATACCTATGTTATTTAATATGTTTAGATCAGGTTATATTGCTTTTTCATTTTAAAATTGTTTAAAAATATGTTATTAAAATAATTCATTTTATAATTAACCCCTTAGCGACCTTTGACGTACTATTACGTCATGGACGCGAGGTACTTTGCGCACCATGAAGTAATAGTACGTCATGGTGATTCCGCCCGCTCACTAGCTGAGCGGGCGGAATCGGAACTGGGTGATAGCTGTTACTGACAGCTATCACCCTTTTCCATATCCTCCGGTCGGTACTTTTACCGATCGGAGGTTTTAACCCTTTGATTGCGATGGTCAAACATGACCGCCGCAAACAAAGGGTGCCGCGATCTCTCCCCCCCCCCCCCGCCGGCACCCCTCGCGGCGAGATCGGTGGGTGCCGGTATCTGTAATATGTAGTCTGGGGTCTGGTTAGTGACCCCAGGCAGCCCTGAGCCCCCACTTACCTGGTGATGCTCCCGGCGTCTTCTGGAAGTGAGTCTGTGCCGTCCGCACAGCTCACTTCCTGTTTCTAGAGTGAGACACGTGCAGGCTGTCACTGCAGCCTGTGTCTCAGTTTATAGTAGAGGATTAGTGATGCAATCATCACCTAATCCAAGTGTCCCATAGAGACACAAGAACAAGTAAAAAAAAAGTGTAAAAAAAAATAAAGTATTTGAAAACAATTAATAAAGTTATAAAGTCCCAAAAATCCCTTTTTTCTATAAAAAATGAATTATGTAAAAAAAACACAAAAAATTAATAAAAACAATACATTTGGTATTGTCGCGTCCGTAACAACCTGTACAACAAAACTGAAACAATATTTAATGTACACAGTGAACGGCAGGAAAAAATAACGGAAAAAACCCGCCGGAAGTAGTGATTTTTCGCCATCTCACCTTACAAAATGTGCTATAAAAAGTGATCAAAAAGTCATATGCACCCCAATATAGTACCAATAAAATGCACAGGTTGTCCCGCAAAAAATAAGCCCTCAACCAACACTGTCAAGCGAAAAATAAAAATGTTACGCCTCTCAGAAGATGGTGATGCAAAAATCACTGATTTATGTCCCCAAATGTGTTTTTGTTCTGCAGACTTAGTATCGCATAAAAAAATACTATAAATGAGGTATCGTCGTAACCGTACCAACCCGCAGAATAAAGGGAACATGTTACTTATACTGTACACTGCATGGTGAAAAATGTAAAAGGTAAAACTCAATACCAGTATTGATTTTTTCTCTTTTAAATCCAACAAAAAAAGAGTTAATAAAATGTAATCAGTAAGTTGTAGGCACCCAAGATGGTGTCATTACAAAATACATCGCATCCCGCAAACAACAAGCCCTTATATGGCCACGTCAGCAGAAAAATAAAGAAAATATAGCCTCTACCAATGTGAAGACAAAATCCCGCAAAATCGCCAAATTATTAGAACACAACTGGCTGCCGCAGGAAGGGAATATATAAGCTGTGCGAGCGAATATCAGGGGACACCCCAGATTTACAGCTTACGAGGGAAAATATACCAGAAGTGACCCCCAAAGTGACCCCAGTGTGACTCCCCCAATCATAGGAGCTACTGGAACATAGTAGGGAATCTGGAGTTTGCAATGTTCTCCGCACAGCTTATATATTCCCTCTTCGCCATCCGCTGTGCAGTCACGTCCGGGATACTAATACTACACTACACCCCCTGATAAATTCTTTTAGGGGTGCAGTTTTCAAACTGCGGTCACTCCTTTGGGGAATCCACTTTTCTTGTACCTTACAGGCTCTACAAACATGACATGGCGTCTAGATACCAAACATCAGAATCTGTGCTCCAAAAGCCGCATCGCGCTCCTTCCCTTCTGCCCCCTGCTGTGTGCCCAAACTGCAGTTTATGCCACATGTATGACACATGTATGACACTGGTGTAACCGGGGTAATGTCATATGTGGGTATAAACTGATATTAAGGCCCAGCCGGACACAGAAGGGAAGAAGGTTATTTGGTTTTTGGAGCACAGACTTAGTTTGGTTTTTGGATGCCATGGCACTTGCAGAGACCCTAAAATTGCCCCTACAAAATGGGGTCACTTCTTGGGGAATTCCAGTTTACTGGCACCTCCAGGGCTCTGCAAAAACAACATGGCACCCAGAAAGTCCCTCTAAATCTGTACCCCAAAAGCTAAAAAGCGCAGTGCTCCTTCCCTTCTGAGCCCTGCTGTGTGCCCAAGCAGCAGTTTATACCCACATATATAATTTTTTGTCCCTCAGGATGGCCCACTTAATAGTTTTAGGAGTGCAGGTCTCTGACAACACAAAGTGGGTGCAATGTATTGGACACCAAAATGGCATATTTCTTTAAAAATTTCAATTTTTGGGAAGCATTTTTAGTCTCAAAATCATAATACCCCTTGATACATTCCTTGACATGTGTAGTTTCTAAAATGGGGTCACTTTTGAGGGGTTTCTATTGTATTGATACTTTAGGGGCTCAGCAAATGCGACATGGCACCTCAAAACTATTCCAGCAATATATGCCCTCCAAAATCCAAATAGCGCTCTTTCCATTCTGAGCCCCAACATGTACCCATACAGCAGATTATGATCACATATGGGGTATTGCTGTATTCAGGGGAAATTGTGTAACAAACTGTGGTGGGCTCTTAATTCTCTAACTACTTGCAAAAATTAAAAATATGGCGCCAAATGGACAATTTATTGGAAAAAAAGTAATTTTTCATTTTCACATCTCAATGGTAAAAAAATCTGTGAAACACTTGTAGGATCCAAGTGCTCACTAAACCCCTTGATAAATTCCTTGAGGGGTCTAGTTTTCAAAATGGGGTCGTTTTGGGGGGGTTTCCACTGTTCTAGCACTTCAGGGGCTCTCCAAATGCAACATGGTGCCTGAAACAGATTTCTGCTAAATTTGCCCTCCAAAATCCCAATAGCGATCCTTCAGCTCTGGACTTTACAGTGTGCCCATACATCACTTTACATCCACATGTGGGGCATTTCTGTAGTTGGGGCAAAGTGCTTGACAATTTGTGGGGTGCATTTTCTCTTTTAA
Organism: Leptodactylus fuscus; assembly: GCF_031893055.1. Lineage (NCBI taxonomy): Eukaryota > Metazoa > Chordata > Amphibia > Anura > Leptodactylidae > Leptodactylus > Leptodactylus fuscus. The sequence goes on from NC_134265.1 coordinate 201,990,825, forward strand.
CCCCTTGTGGAAATGCATAATTTGGGGTTAAAGCTACATTTTATAGCAAAAAATGTCACTTTTCCTTTTGTTGGGCCAATTCTGTTACACTCCTGTAGGGTCAAAGGGCTCACTAAACCCCTTGGTAAATTCCTTGAGGGGTATAGTTTCCAAAATGGGGTGACATTTTGGGGGTTTCCACTGTTTTGGCACATTGGGGGCTCTGCAAAAGGGACATGGTGCCTGAAAAGTATTCTAGTAAAATCTGGCCTACAAAATCCAATTAGCGCTCCATCCGTTCTGAGAGCGACCGTGTGCCCGTACATTAGGGTACCAGCACATACGGGGTATTGTCGTGTTCAGGAGAAATTGTGTAACAAAATGTGGGGTGCAGTTTCTCCTTTAACCCTTTGTGAAGATGAAAAATTTGGGGCTACAGTGACATTTTATTATAAAAAAAGTAATTTTTCATTTTCACATCTCAATGGTAAAAAAATCTGTGAAACACCTGTAGGGTCCAAGTGCTCACTATACCCCTTGATAAATTCCTTGAGGGGTCTAGTTTCCAAAATGGGGTGACATTTTGGGGTTTTCCACTGTTTTGGCACCTTGGGGGCTTTGCAAACGGGACATGGCGCCTGAAAAATATTCTAGCAAAATCTGGCCTACAAAATCCAATTAGCGCTCCATCTGTTCTGAGAGTGACCGTGTGCCCGTACATTAGGGTACCAGCACATATGGGGTATTGTCGTGTTCGGGAGAAATTGTGTAACAAAATGTGGGGTGCAGTTTCTCCTTTAACCCTTAGTAAATGTGTAAATTCTAGGGCTAAATGAATATATTAGTGACAGAAATTGAAAAATGTAAATTTGACCTCCATTTTGTTTTAATTGTTGTGAAATGCTGAAAGGGTTAAGAAACTTTCTAACAGCTGTTTTAAATTCTTTCAGGAGTGCAGTTTTTAGAATGGGGTGACTTTTGGGGGGTTTTATTAGAGAGGCCTTTCAAGTTCCCTTCAGAACTGAACTGGTCCCTTGAAAAATGTGTTTTTACTGCTTGACTTGTAAGCCTTATAATATCTGAAAAAAATGAAAGGGTGATTAAAATTTGATAGCTACATAAATCAGAGACATGGTTAATTATATTTAAGAAAAAATTCGGGTAGTATGACTTTCTATTTGAAAGGCTTGCAATTTCAAAGTTTGAAAACTGCATTTTTTTCAAAATTTTCACCAAATTTCAAAACATATCAACGAACATTTACTACTCACATGAAGTACAATGTGTTACGAAAAAACATTCTCAGAATCACTTGTGTAAGTTAAAGCGTCTCAAAGTTATCGCCATTTAAAGTGACACATGTCAGATTTGAAAAAAGAGGCCTGGTCCTTAAGTCACTTTTGGGCTGTGTCTCTAAGGGGTTAACATATCAAGCCAAGGATCCAGGACCCTCTGTATGGGCAGCATGTGCCAGGCTTGTATCACACAACCGAGTGACTCTAGAAAAACCTGGTTGGTGTGTCCACTGGATTTACCTGCCTGAAGTTCATGTCGGGAGAGGGACTCCTAGCATAAAAGTTATATATGCTGTAGTAGTCCCTTTCTCCTAGCAACATACTGTCCCATACCAATTAGAGTATGGGATGGTATGTTGCTTGGAAACAGAGACTCTTAGAATTATAGATAACCATTAGAGATGAGCGAACAGCGTTCGATCGAATTGGTATTCGATCCAATATCAGGCTGTTCGAGGTATTCGATTCCAATGGAATACCACGCTGCAAACGCAGTAAAAATTCATATCCCCTCCCACCTTCCCTGGCGCCTTTTTTGCACCAATAACTGTGCAGGGGAGGTGGGACAGGAACTACGACAACGTAGGAATTGAAAAAATATTGGAAAAAGCCATTGGCTGCTGAATTCAGGTGACCTTGGATTTATAAGAACAGTCGCCACCTTCTCCGTCTCATTTTGAGGCTTGGTGAGAGGTAGGGACAAACGTGCTGCTGAGGGCTAGAGAGGGATAAGATTCTGCTAGGCAGGGAAAAACTGAAGAACAACAACAGCTCTTTTCAGAGCTATACTGCAGGGAGAGGAGTCGATAGACGCTCAATCCAGATATCCATGGTGTGTACCCCCAAACGCCAAAGTGGGATACACAGCAATTGTCAGGCTATATAGGCTCAACCCAGCTTTCCATGGTGCGTACCCCCAAAACCTAACTGGGATACACAACAATTGTCAGGCTATACACGCTCAATCCAGCTATCCTTAGTGTGTACGTCCAAAACCTAACTGGGATACACAGCAATTGTCAGTCTATATACACTCAATCCAGCTATCCACAGTGTGTACCCCTCAAACCTAAGGGGGATACACAACAATTGTCAGACTGCATAAACTCAATCCAGTTTTTAAAGGTGTGTCCCCTCCCAAACCTAAGGGGGATACACAGAGATAGTCAGGCTTTATAAACTCAATCCAGTTTTTAAAGGTGTGTCCCCCCCCAAACCTAAGGGGGATACACAGTAATTGTCAGGATGTATACGCTCAATCCAGTTTTTAAAGGTGTGTCCCTCCCCAAACTTAAGGGGGATACACAGCAATTGTCAGGCTGTATACATTCAATCCAGTTTTTAAAGGTGTTTCCCCCCCCAAACCTAAGGGGGATACACAGCAATTGTCAGGCTGTATACGCTCAATCCAGTTTTTATAGTTGTGTCCCCCCGAAACCTAAGGGGGATACACAGCAATTGTCAGGCTATATACACTCAATCCAGCTATCCACAGTGTACCCCCCAAACCTAAGGGGGATACACAACAATTGTCAGACTGCATAAGCTCAATCCAGTTTTTAAAGGTGTGTCCCCCCTGAAACCTAAGGGGGATACACAGAAATAGTCAGGCTTTATAAACTCAATCCAGTTTTTAAAGGTGTGTCCCCCCCCAAACCTAAGGGGGATACACAGTAATTGTCAGGATGTATACGCTCAATCCATTTTTTAAAGGTGTGTCCCCCCCCAAACCTAAGGGGGATACACAGCAATTGTCAGGCTGTATACGCTCAATCCAGTTTTTATAGTTGTGTCCCCCCGAAACCTAAGGGGGATACACAGCAATTGTCAGGCTATGTACGCTCAATCCAGTTATTAAAGGTATCCCCCCTAAACCTAAGGGGGATACACAGCAATTGTCAGGCTATATACGCTCAATCCAGTTATTAAAGGTGTGTCCCCCCCAAACCTAAGGGGGATACACAGCAATTGTCAGGCTATATACGCTCAATCCAGTTTTTAAAGGTGTCCCCCCCCCAAAAACCTAAGGGGGATACACAGCAATTGTCAGGCTGTATACTCTCAATCTAGTTTTTAATGGTGTTCCTCACCCCCAAACCTAAGGTGGATACACAGCAATTGTCAGACTGTATACGCTCAATCCAGTTTTTAAAGGTGTGTCCCCCCTGAAACCTAAGGGGGATACACAGTAATTGTCAGACTGTATACGCTCAATTCAGTTTTTATAGGTGTGTGTCCCCAAAACCTAAGGGGGATACACAGCAATTGTCAGGCTGTATATGCTCAATCCAGTTTTTAAAGGTGTCCCCCCACCAAACCTAAGGGGTACACACAGCAATTGTCAGGTTACATACGCTCAATCCAGTTTTTAACGGTGTGTACCCCCAAAAACGTAAGTGGTATACAGACGATATACAATATGTGTATAGTATATATACGTTGAATCCAGCTTTATTGTTTGTATTCCACTCTCAAATAAAAGTGGTATACAGCTAAATATAAAATAGCATCTATGTTTATGGGCTGAACCTGAATGGTGGGCCTGACACTTTATACGCTGCTGGGGCAAGTGACAACTCCAAAAGAGGGGTAAAAGAATTAATCCTGGGGATGGCACGGCTGAATTGGCACTAATGGGCACAAAATAACATCTCTGTTTATGGGCTGAAGCAAAAGAATGGGGCATAAACTTAAAATGTAGGGGCCCCAATCTGTCTCTAACTCAAGAGAGCATAGACACGCAGGTTCTATCAGGCAGTTACAAGTAGAAGAATGTCTCTGCAAGTGTCTGTTGGGGTTCATTGTGTACACTCTATGCCACCATGATTTTAAGGAGACGTTGATCCAGGGTTTTTATACCGACTGCCAGATTTGGAGTCGGGAAGGAATTTTTTTCCCCTGAAATGGGGAAATTGGCATAAGCGTCATGGGTTTTTTGACTTCCCCTGTATCAACACTGTAGGGATTGTAGGGTTATAGGTTGGACTTGATGGACTAATGTCTTTATCCAACCTCATCTACTATGTAACTATGTAACCAAAAAGGCTAACTGCGGGGCATACTTGCACCCCTTCACCAAACTCGCCCAAACCTCAGTTGGGGGAAGCCTCCACTGACCCCAAGGTCCACAGGTCCAACATCTACAACCAATACATGTAAGGTGCAGAGGGATCGGAGAGGGCAGGGCTGTGGTTGGCCAGGTACTCACGCAACATGTGCCTATACTTTTCCCTCCTGATGACACTAGGCCCCTCAGTGACGGTAGTTTGGCCAGGGAAGGGGGGGGGGGAATTAACGTGTCCCAGACCTTGGAGAGTGTTTCCCTGGTGGTTGTGTACCGGATGGCAATTGTTAGCCTCTTGGAGGAAATCTCCTCTCTGCCGCCAGCAAGGGTTTACGGAACAATTTCCATCATATTCTGCACCAGTTGCTTGTGGCAATCATTTATGCGATGTTTCCTCTCCCCTACCAGAACGAAGGACGAGATTTTTTTCTTATACCAGGGTCAAGGATTTAAAAAATCCAGTATTGTTTGCTCTCCATGATGTGAACTATGCCTTTGTCTCTTGAAAAGCAACCCAACATGAAGTCAGCCATGTGTGAGTGTTATTTGGCATGACTTTGCTGCCCCCAACTGTCATGGTCACTCTCCATTTCCTCCATTTTCCACTCCCCTTCACACCATCCATGCTGAAGCAATGGGATGCACTGAAGTGCACCCTCAAGCTTCGTGTGGGACAGTGACATGAAATGCCACTTCATCCCCCTCGTCTTCCCCAGCCAGCCAACGGTGTGAAGATGACAGGAGTGTGCTCTGAATGTTTTCAGCCTAGCAGAGGCTACTTGTCACTTACGAAAATGGCCACACTTTGACCAGTATATCAGGCACAATGGTGTAGGTTTCAAAGAACCTTTGCACCAGCAAGTTGAAAATGTGGGCCATGTGTGGACCGTGTTTGAGTCTGACAGCTCCAGATCTGCTACCAGGTTCCGGCTATTATCACGTACGCCAACATGCCTGGGCCCAGGTGCAGCGGGGAAAACCAAATTGCCATCGCATCAAGGATGGCATCCCTAACCTCGGGGGAAGTTTTCTGTCGGCCAAGCTGATGAGCTTCAGCATGACCTGCTGATGTCTCCACACTCCAGTGCTGAAGCACTTACAGGTCGCAGGTATGGTCGAAGTTGCTGCGGAGGAGTAGGCTTACAGAGAGGTGCTGCCAGTAATTTTGGGCTGGGAGAGGAGATAGGCACCCCAGTTTGCACTCTGGGCCCATCCTCAACTACATTCACCTGGCCTGTCATTACAGAGAAGCAGTGTCCCTGACCGCAGGTGCTTGTCCATGCGTCGGTGGTCTAGTGGACCTTACAGCAAAACGCAGAACTCAGGGCCCGAATAATGTTAGGGGACACGTGCTGGTGCAAGGCGGGGATGGCACACCAACAGAGGTAGTGACGGCTAGGGGCATCATAGTGAGGTGCCGCAGCTACCATCAGGTCACGGAAGGCATGAGTCTCCACTAGCAGGAACACTAACATCTCCAGGGCCAGCAGTTTTGATATGAGGCCGTTGAAGGCTTGGGCATGTGGGGGGGGGGGGTTGCGCTGTACTTCTGCCGGCGATGAAAAGCCTGGGAAATGGGGAGTTGCTGGGAAGAGGTGCATGATGGTGCAGGCGAGAGGAGCAGAGGCAGGAAAAGGGGTAGATGAGGGTGAACTCCGCAAAGTGTCAGAGGCAGATATTGAAGTGTCCAGGCTGGTGGTTTGGACTGCATCTCCAGCACTGGAAACTGTGGAAGAGTCTGTGTTGGCCGACGATTGTCCTGCGTTTGCTCTCTCCCACTGAGCCCAGGGTTTGCCTTCCAAATGATGGCGCATGCCAGAGGTGGTAAGGTTGCTTTTTTCAGAGCCCCTACTCAGTTAAGACTTGCAAAGTATGCAAACCGCACTAAATTTGTCCTCTGCGTATATATTGAAAAATCTCCACAACATCGAGGAACGTGGCCTTGATGGGGGAGTTTCTCTCGGGTGGCTAGAAGAGGGAACATCTTGGGCCTTGATGCCTCAGGCCTGGCTTCTGTGAAGTAGCTGTCCTGTTCTTCCGGACATGCCTCTGCCTCTAGCCACCTTTTTTGCTGCTGCACTTGCCTCCACATCTACACTGCTTTCCCCCCTAGACATCACCCCTGTCCATGTCGGGTCAATGGCCTCGTCGTCCACCAACTCCTCTTCCAATTGCTCACTCTCCTCTTACTGCAAACCGCACATAACCACAGCTTGCCCTGATGCCAACTGTGTCTCGTCATCATCAATGAGGCCCAGAAACACTGGTTGTGAGTCCACAACCACAAATTTGGCAGGAAATGGCGGATCACTCGAGTATTTGGGCATCAGGACACACAAAGTTGTCTGGTAGCTCCTGGGATTCGAGAACTGGTTCAACAGAGGGAGAGACAGTAAAAGGACCCGAAAAGAGATCCTGGGAGGGGGCAAGGGTGGGATGAGTCTGTTGGGAAGATTGGGCATGTTGGGAGGAAGGAGGGGCAGACTCTTGGGTATGAACATGACTGCAGGTAATGGCTGACTGGCTGGTGGAAAAGCAGCTGGAAGCATTATCCACTAGCCATTGTAACACCTGTTCCTGGTGCTCGGGCCTGGTCTGCATTGTATCCTGCACCCTGCTTAATGCAGCTGTCATATCAGAAATTCTGATGAGCGCATGCTAATGTTTCTTTTGGTTTAAAGTTATGTTTCTGTCCATATTAATGTAGAGGAGAAAGAAAGTTTCAAATTATTTATCCACTTTCATAGAGGTTCTAGTGAGTTTGTAAAGTGTCCAGTGGAAAGGATGGGATAGGATTTCACATAAGTCTGCCATCCATGGGCACTCATGGTACAGAAACTGCGGGAGCTGACTTTGATGAACCCTTGGGTTTTGGAAATAGAACTCCATCAAAGGTGTCTGCTGCTCACACACCCTGCTCAACACATGGTATCTAGGGTTTCAGCGAGTGGTGACCTCGCACAACAGCTGGTGCTTCAGGCAGATGTAGGCGTTGCTGGAGTGTATTGAGGCTAGCAGCAACTACTATACACTTGCCAAAGTGGACGCATAAGCGCTGCACTTTCACCGGTAGCTCGAGAACATTGTGGTATGTTTTTAAAGACCGTTGCACCAATAAGTTGAAAACGTGGGCCAGGCATAGGCCGTGTTGGAGGCTGGCAAGCTCCAGAGCCGCTACCAGGTTCAGGCCATTATCACACATGAAAAAATGCCTGGGCCCAGGTGCAGCGGCAAAAACCACATTGCCGTCTCATCCTTCACCTCGGAGACAGTGTGCTGTCTGTCCCCCAAGCTGATGAGCTTCAGCACGGCCTGCTGACGTCTCCCCACGCCAGTGCTGCAGCATTCCCAGCTCGGGGTCGATTTAATGGCGGTGGAGGAGGAGGAGGGCGGTGTTTCAGCACTCCTGCCAGGAATATTGGGCAGGAAGACAAGGCAGGCCGCCACAGTTTGCAACCCGGTCCCAGCCTCAACTACATTGAGCCAGTGTGCCGCGATTGATATGTAGCGTCCCTGGCCGCATGTACTTGTCCACGTGTCGGTGGTCAAGTGGAACTTTGTGCAAAGCGCAGAACTTAGGGCCCGCCTGATGTTATGGGACATGTGCTGGTGCAAGGCTCAACTCACCTCAAGAGCCAGAAACACGTGCTGGTGCAATGCTCAACTCACCCCAAGGGCCAAAAACACTGCGGGCGCAAGGCTCAACTCACCCCAAGGGCCAAAAACACTGCTGGTGAATTTTGTTCAGTTCTAAAGGACTCTGTGTTAAGATTTGGCTCAGTCACAGCTCCAGAACATGCCTTGGAAGGCAAGGTTTCCTTTAGTGGCTCCATCTCAGCAGGATGATGATGATGATCATGATGATGAAGCTTGGTTAAATCTGGTGTCGGAAGTTAAAGTGGTTTCTGATCTACATCTTAAGTACTGGAGCATGTTGTTTGGACTATTAACACCTGATCAGAACCCTGTAGAGGTAATGTAGAGTCCCATATTAGAGGACCATTACCAGTAGTAGCGGTTGCAGCCAATTCTACACCTTTGCGGTCCTCTAAATAAAAGTTACCCCCAGGACTTGATGCCAAAATGTTATCAATTTCCCAATCAAAATCAAGGTCACTGTCTGGGTCCTCACTCCAATCCACTGCATCAATCCCACGCAATGAGAGTGATGGTTTTGGAACCACCATTTTATGGGCTAACAATTTTAAAGGGGCTAACACTCTGCTGGTGCAAGGCTCAACTCACCCCAAGGGCCAAAAACACTGCTGATGCAAGGCTGAACTAACTTAAAGGGCCTAAAACTCTGCTGGTAAAAAGCTGAAGTCACCTAAAGGGCCTCAATCACTGCTAGTAGCTCAGCTTAAGGGCCTCTAACTTAATTTGGAAGGGCTCACGTTAAGGGCCAGAAAAGCGAATTTTTGAAGGTTTTACCACATCACACACACACACATACACAATGACAACTAAGGGTGGGTACTGTTGGATTTCCCATTGCCTATTCCATCTGTGGTTGTCATGGGCAAATTCATTTAAAGGGGTGCTTGGTGATATTTCTTTAGCTTAAAATTTGGGTTTCTGTCCATCCAATTGGGGAGGAAAGAAGGTTTCCCACTTTCCCACTTTCCTAGAGGTTTTTTTGAGTGTGGAAAGTGTGTAGTTGATAGGCTGTGATAGTGGGGTAAAACTGTGACTTGGGCTTGTTAGATGCCCCCAGGCATGCTTCCCCTGCTGTCCCAGTTGCATTCCAGAGGTGTTGTCATCATTTGCTGAGGTGTCATAGTGGACTTGGTGACCCTCCTGGGTCGAATAGTTGTTTCCCTTGAAACGAACGGTTTTTCCCCATAGACTATAATGGGGTTCGATATTCGTTCAAATAGTTGAATATTGAGGGGCTATTCGAAACGAATAACGAATATCGAATATTTCACTGTTTGCTCATCTCTAATAACTATGATGCTTGGAGTCCCCCTCCTGGGATACTGTTCAGGACGTTAAATCTAGTGAACATAAGGACCAAGTTTCATTGGTGAAACATGGTCGTGTGTGTGGTGTTGTTATAAGTAAGTTCTTTTTTGCTTACTCATTTTGCTTTATCTGTCTAGCAAACAGTGGGGTAATAAGGGAGGAGGAGCTGAGCTAAGAGGAGGATATGCTAGACAGAGAGCCATGGAGAAAGCATGGAATAAAGTGTTCTGATCCATAAAAGTAATCATCGCATAGTGGACTTATTCCAGGTGACTTGCATCCTCACTACAACACTACAGTGTGAATCTAGAATAATAGTTCTTCTGCAGACTCAATTGTTTTAAAGGGATCCTATCTTTTAAACACATTTTTTTCTCTCTAACATGTCGGAATAGGCTTAAGAAAGGCTATTCGTCTCCTACTTTTCCTTGTCTTCTCCGTGCCTCCCGTTTGCCTGAAATCCTGTTTTTTCTCGGTATGTAAATGAGCTCTCTCGCAGCACTGGGGGCGGGCCCCAGCGCTCAAACAGCACTGTGGGCGTCCCCAATGCTGCCAGAGAACTCTCCAGTGCTGCCTCCATCTTCTTCTGCAACGAGGTCTTCATTGAGTCTTCTTCTGGTGGTGTCTTCTAACTTCTACAGTGTCTCCACAGTACAGTGCGATAGGCGCTGCTGGGCAGAAGGGCATCCCTGGCTAACTGTCAGAAACGCCCTTCTGACACTAAAGCGCTACGGTCCCGGGCACAGACCGGGAAAGCCGACAGTGCGCTGAATTCAGCGCACTGTCAGCTTTCCAACAGTATATAGAACTACCTGTGCCCGATCTGATGAAAGGTCCTCTTTAAAATATTTATCCTGTACAACCCCTGTAATTATTGTACCACCCTGATATTGCAAGTGTGGTTATCATTCTATTGTGTTCATCTTTCTAGTATCTCACATTTGCTTGATGCAATTTTAAATATAGTCTAAACACTAGATATGTTAAATCAAAAAATAGATTTACCTTTATGGGACGGCGCACCCTGAATGCCCGCCCAGCGTGCACGTTCAGTAAGTTTTTAAAGGCTATTCACGCATATGTGGGGCTCTATCAGCATGATTTTGCTGATAGAGCCCCTTTAACTATTTTTGGTAGTATTAAAGGTTTTTCTGGGATTTTAATATTGATGGGCTATTTTTAGAAACTACAATTCCTTGTAATAAATAGTATTACTATCAGTTTGCTTCTGCTGTGCTGTCATGACTCATATGTGAATTGATATCAGTGATTTTATAGTATCACAGTTGAAAGAGTTCCTATCGATTATTCTGAGGATATGATGTTGTATAAACAAAGCGATAATGGCAAGTTACTTTTTCCCTGTGTGGCATGACAAAGTTATTTTAGATATAGGTCTACATACAAAAGAATGGCCATTCTGAATCATTTCACAGCACACCCAATGCATTTTAATTTAAAAAAAAATTAAAGGGGCTCTATCAGCAAAATGATGCTGATAGAGCCCCACATATACGTGAATAGCCTTTAAAAAGGCTATTCAGGCACCGTCAAAGTTATATTAAACTAAACCCCCCCCCCCCCCGTTTTAAAATAAAACCCTAAAACAGAATGTGATAAACTTACCGAACGTGCATGGTGGGCGGGCATTCAGGGTGCCCCGTCTTCTTCATCCACGCCTCCTCTTCCTCCGATGTCCTCGGGTACCGTCCTCCTCCGCCGCTCGTGAACTGACATTGCTTAAAAAAAAAATGGCCTGGGCGCATGCGCAGTAGCCGTAGTAGAAGCAGCATGCTACTGCGCATGCGCCCAGGCCATTTTTTTAAAGCAATGTCAGTTCGCGAGCGCCGGAGGGACCCGAGGATATCAGAGGAAGAGGAGGCGTGGATGAAGAAGACGGCGCACCCTGAATGCCCGCCCAGTGTGCACGTTCAGTAAGTTTTTAAAGGCTATTCACGCATATGTGGGGCTCTATCAGCATGATTTTGCTGATAGAGCCCCTTTAACTATTTTTGGTAGTATTAAAGGTTTTTCTGGGATTTTAATATTGATGGGCTATTTTTAGAAACAACAATATGTGATGTGAAGAAATTATCTGGAGCTACTGTTAATATAAACATGTGAGAGTGTCCTCCTGAAAGTGTATCTCAGAGCAACATAACTTAGTATTTCTGCTGAGTAGAACTTTCTCATGGAGTTAAGGGAGCGTTCACACTACCGTCGGTGTCCGTCAGGTAGTGTCCACTCCTAGTGTCCGCTCAAAATCTGGCACGGACATTAGGAGCGGACACTAGCTGTGTCCGTGACACCTGTCATTTATTTCAATGGGCATCGGGTGCGTTCTTTTGCACTCCGCGCCCTTCCTTCCCTGTCCGCAAGTGAAGATGTCCGACTTCTCAAGCGGACAGAAAAACCCGACATGCAGGGTTCTTCTGTCCGCTTGAGAAGTCGGACATCTTCACTTACGGACAGTGAAGGAAGGGTACGGAGTGCAAAATAATGCACCCCATGCCCATTTAAATAAATGACAAGTGTCACGGACACAGCTAGTGTCCGCTCCTAATGTCCGTGCCAGATTTTGAGTGGACACTAGGAGCGGACACTACCTGTCGGACACCGACAGTAGTGTGAACGCCCCCTAACTTGTGAATGAAATGAGCCCCTACTCAATTTATATCACTTTAGTGTACTTTGTTATTATGATGTTTTGTTCTTATGATATCTAAAGGGGTGACAGCTATGAGGATTATCTCTTCTCTCTATATTATAAAAATGAATTTCTGTCTGTCTGTCTGTCTGTTCTCTAATGCGAACCAAACGACTGGACCGATCTTCACCAAATTTGGTACAGAGATACTTCAGGTACCTGGGAAGGTTTAAGATGAGACTCCAACTCGCTCGGACGTACCGTTGCTGAGATACAGCATTCCAAACATAGTGCCCCCCCCTTAGCCAATACATACCTGCAAGACTTTCACTCATATTCCAACTGCAATACACACGGTCACTCCACATGCACAATACAACACTGATATACAAACTGAGATACACGCATCAGAGGATTAGATACATAGATCAGCACACAGTATCACACGGCACAGGATTAGATACACGGGTCTGCACATAGTCCCACAAACCAGAGGATTAAATACGCGCTTCTGCACACAGTTCCACACACTGAAGGATTTGATACATGCATCTGCACACGGTTCCACATGCCGTAGGATTAGATACACGCGTCTACACACAGTTCCACACTCCAGAGGATTAGATACGCGCGTCTGCACACATTTGTACACGCCATAGGATTAGATACACGCGTCTGCACACAGTACCACATGCAGTAGGATTAGATACACGCGTCTACACATAGTTCCTCACGCCGAAGAATTAGATACGCACCTCTTCACACAATACCACACAGGGGAGGATTAGATACGTGCATCTGAACACAGTACCACACTTTGGAGGATTAGATACATGCCTCTGCACACAGTACCACAGGCCAGAGAATTAGATACGCGTCTCCGCACACAGTATCACACGGGGGAGGATTAGATACGCGCATCTGCACACAGTACCACACGAGGGAGGATTAGATACGCGCATCTACACACAGTACCACATGCCATAGGATTAGATACGCGTGTCTGCACACAGTACCACATGCCGGGGGATTGGATACGCGCGTCCAGTGGCGGATCCAGGGTTTGCGGGGCCCTGGGCAATTGACTTTGGCGGGGCCCTACTTACTGGGGGTCTCGCACTTCTAACCTGTACTTCCCAACTGTTGAAGACTAGAAAGAGGGAATAAAATGTGCAGCGCGCGCAAATTAGGCCCCGCCCACTTTTATGTTGACTCCACCCATTCTCATTCAATTTTCATGATTCCACACAGTATAATCCTCCAACAGTCACTCGTAAATTATATCTCCCCCCCATTTTCATATACACCCTTCATCTACCCCTAGTTTCATGTCCCCCCCTCTATCTCTGTCCCCAGTGTCATGCCGTTCTCCCCCCTTCATCTGCCCCAGTGTCATGCCGTTCTCCCCCCTTCATCTGCCTCAGTGTCATGCCATTCCCCCCCTTCATCTGCCCCAGTGTCATGCTGTTCTCCCCCTCCATCTGCCCTAGTGTCATGCCGTTCTCCCCCTCCATCTGCCCCAGTGTCATGCTGTTCTCCCCCCCTCCATCTGCCCCAGTGTCATGCCGTTCTCCCCCCCTCCATCTGCCCCAGTGTCATGCCGTTCTCCCCCCTCCATCTACCCCAGTGTCATGCCGTTCTCCCCCTCCATCTGCCCCAGTGTCATGCCGTTCTCCCCCTCCATCTGCCCCAGTGTCATGCTGTTCTCTCCCCCTCTATCTGCCCCAGTGTCATGCCATTCTCCCCCCTCCATCTGCCCCAGTGTCATGCCATTCTCCCCCTCCATCTGCCCCAGTGTCATGCCGTTCTTCCCCCCTTCATCTGCCCCAGTGTCATGCCATTCTCCCCCCTCCATCTGCCCTAGTGTCATTCTGTTCTTCCCCCCCTTCATCTGCCCCAGTGTCATGCTGTTCTCTCCCCCTCTTCATCTGCCCCAGTGTCATGCTGTTCTCTCCCCCTCTTCATCTGCCCCAGTGTCATGCTGTTCTCTCCCCCAATTCATCTGCCCCAGTGTCATGCTGTTCTTTCCCCCCCTTCATCTGCCCCAGTGTCATGCTGTTCTCCCCCTCCATCTGCCCCAGTGCCATGCCGTTCTGCCCCTCCATCTGCCCCAGTGCCATGCCGTTCTGCCCCTCCATCTGCCCCAGTGTCATGCCGTTCTCACACACACTCACCATTCCTCGTTCCCTCGCAGCTCCCTCCTCTCTCATACACATATTGTAGCCGCGATGTGATGACGTCATCACATCGCGGCTACAAATGCCAGAGGCCGGAGCTCAGCGTTAAAGCAGGAGCTGAGCTGTGACAGCTCCGGCTTTAAACGCCTATGCATTCGGCTCATCGGCGTCCTACCGCCGATGAGCCAAATACATAGGCGTTTAAAGCAGGAGCTGTGAGCTCAGCTCCTGCTTTAACGCTGAGCTCAGTAGAAGTCGGGACATGCCGACCGGGACCATTTTGTTAGGTCCCGGCTGCGCCGCGGGGCCCCGCCCTGGATCCGCCCCTGCGCGCGTCTACACACAGCTCCACACTCCAGAGGATTAGATACGCGCGTCTGCACACATTTGTACACGCCATAGGATTAGATATACATGTCTGCACAGAGTACCACATGCCACAGGATTAGATACACGCGTCTACACACAGTTCCACACTCCAGAGGATTAGATACGTGTGTGTGCACACAGTATCACACTTTGGAGGATTAGATACATGCCTCTGCACACAGTACCACAAGCCAGAGAATTAGATATGCTTCTCAGCACACAGTATCACATGGGGAAGGATTAGATACGCGCGTCTGCACACAGTACCACATGCAGGGGGATTGGATACGCGCGTCTACACACAGTTCCACACGCCGAAGGATTAGATATGCGCCTCTTCACACAATACCACACAGGGGAGGATTAGATACACGTGTCTTCACACAGCTGTACACGCCATAGGATTAGATACACGCGTCTAAACACAGTACTACATGCTGTAGGATTAGATAAGTGCGTCCACACACAGTTCCACACGCCGTAGGATTAGATACGCACCTCTTCACACAATACCACACAGGGGAGGATTAGATACACGTGTCTTCACACAGTTGTACACGCCATAGGATTAGATACACGCATCTACACACAGTACCACATGCCGTAAGATTAGATACGTGCGTCTACACACAGTTCCACATGCCGTAGGATTAGATACGCGCCTCTTCACACAATACCACAAGGGGAGGATTAAATATGCACGTCTGCACACAGTCCACACGCCAGAGTATTAGATAAGTGCGTCTGCACACAGTACCAAATTACGTAGGATTAGATACGCGCGTCTGCATACAGTACCACATGCCGTAGGATTAGATACCCACGTCTACACAAAGTTCCACATGCCGTAGGATTAGATACGCGCCTCTTCACACAATACCACACAGGGGAGGATTAGATACGTGCATCTGCACACAGTACCACATGACCGAGGGTTAGATGTGCGTGTCTGCACACAGTTACACACGCTAAAGGATTAGATACGTGTGTCTGCTCTAAGTACCACACAGGGGAGGATTAGATACGCACAACTGCACACAGTTCAACACGCTGGAGGATTAGATACGCATGTCTTCACATAGTACCACCGCCAGAGGATTAGATTCACGTTTCTACACACAGTATCACATGGGGAAGGATTAGATATGCGCATCTGCACACAGTACCACACGCCAGAGGATTGGATATGCACATCTGCACACAGTTCCATACGCCGGAGGGTTAGAAACGCACGTCTGCACACTGTACCACATGCCGTAGTATTAGATACGTGCGTCTGCACACAGTTTCACACGCCGGAGGATTAGATACGTGCGTCTGCACACAGTACCATACGCCGGGGGATTGGATACATGCGTCTGCACACAATACCACATGCCAGAGGATTGGATACGTGCATCTGCACACAGTTCCACACACCAGAGGATTAGATAAACAGGTCTGCACACAGTACCACATGCCGTAGGATTAGATACGTGCGTCTGCTTACAGATCCACACGCCAGAGGAATAAATACACACACCTTCACACAGTTGTACACGCCATAGGATTAGATACACACGTCTGCATACAGTACCACATGCTGTAGGATTAGAAACACGCCTCTTCACACAATACCACACAGAGGAGGATTAGATACGTGCATCTGAACAGAGTACCACACTTTGGAGGATTAGATACGCGCATCTGCACACAGTACCACACGCCAGAGTCATTAGATACGCGTCTCAGCACACAGTTCCACATGGGGAGGATTAGATACGCGCCTCTTCACACAATACCACACGGGGAGGATTAGATATGTGCATCTGCACAAAGTACCACACCAACAAGGATTGGATACTTGCATCTAAACACAGTACTACACGGGGAAGGATTAGATACAGCTTTACTCCAGGTATCCATAACAACTGATCACAGGTTTTTCACTGACATTGAAAATGAGATACACATAATCACATGACGCTTATGCACATACACACAAACAACATACAAAATACACCAGTGCAAAATTGGACAATTCTTATGGGGCCACTACACAAACATAAAATGTAATATACCCGTGCGAAGCCGGGTCCTCCCTCTAGTAAATGATATATCTGACCTCAATAGGCAGTATAATCCTAATAGCAGGGTAAGATGCCCAGCAAAATTGTATTGGATCCTTCCTAATCATAGAATATACTATCTCTGCAGCTGGTCCCCTGCTAATTGTTCATCTCTGAAGACCCAATTGCACCACATGGATTGGTGTGTGTTTTCTTATACTACCTCCATAGACTGTTATTTGACTATCCCTTTGGACACCAGCCATGTCATTTGTACCCATTGGAGCTAACTCTTAGGGACTCTTTTGATATCTACTTTCTTCCTACTGGTGTCAACTTGATCACAAAAGTTCAAAAGCAAGAAACGCAGAGACAAACCCTCTTCCTGGCATACCCGCCCATAACTATTCAGGATGTCATATCCATCCAGTATGACTGAGGGTGGATCCCAGCACAAAGGTAACCACCTCTGAGCATTAACTTCTACCAGACACCGGAGAACTTGATATGGATTCTAACTCTCTTTTTGCAAAAATTAAGCAGTTGTTCTCGACTGAGCTAAGGCCATTACAGACTTCACCAAGCAGATAAATGAACTAGGCACCAGGGTTTAGGAGGTTGAAGATTGCTGATGCCCTGGAAGAGGACAAGTCTCATCTCGATTATGCATAGTGGTTTGAAACTATGAAACTCAAATTAGAAGACCTGGATAAAAGGTACAGGAGGGCGAACATCAGAATAAGAGGATTGCAAGAGCCAATTACCACACTGAAGGACACTGTGCATAACATGTTTCAGCAAATGCACTCTAAGGGTGCATTCAGACTACGTAACGCCGGGCGTGTATGAGAGCCGTACACGCCGGCATTACGGCAGACTGCCGAACACTTCCCATTCACTTCAATGGGAGCGCTCGTAACAGCGGCGTTTACGAGCGCTCCCATTGAAGTGAATGGGAAGTGTTCGGCAGTCTGCCGTAATGCCGGCGTGTACGGCTCTCATACACGCCCGGCGTAACGTAGTCTGAATGCACCCTAAGGCTGTATTCACACAGAGTAACGCCAGGCGTTTTTTGTGTGTTTTTTGCACATAGCGCCGCGTTAACGCCGTGTATACGCCGCGTTAACGCCGGGCAACGCCACCGCTAAATAGCGCGGCGTTAACGCTGCGTATACGCGGCGTTAACGCCGCGCTACGCGGCGTAAACGCGGCGCTAAGTGCAAAAAACACACAAAAAACGCCTGGCGTTACTCTGTGTGAATACAGCCTAATTCCGACCCAACTCTGTTACGGATGGATTGTATTCACACAGATCTAAAAAGCCCTAATATCCTTAGAGATGTCATTCTCAAGTGGCACTACCCAGAACTAGTGGCAGCTCAGAATCTTAAACCTCTGCCAAGTATGGCACTCTCCATTCAACTTTTTGCTGTTTTAACTTCAGCCACATTAGATAGACACAGTACTATGTGTCCTGTCATCTTCACTCTCCAGAAAGTACAGATCCAATATTGCTGGGGATTTCCTTTGCCTATCACTTGCTTTCTTAACAGCAAAGATTATGTCATCTATTCTTTGAAAGAGGAACGGACTGGACATCCTCAAGCAGAAAGATATCATGGTCAAAAATATAGAGGGTCCAGTACTCCTTCCCCAAAAACCTAGTTGTACCTGGCAAACCAAACAAAAGAAGGCTCCAAACATGATAAGGACCCCTCAACCTCTGGCCCCTTCTCATACAACCTAACATATATTTTACTTTTATTATACTCTTGTTTGGTGGCTCTCAGTTATGGATATTTTTTGCATTTTCCAAGCCCAATTCTGCGTAATACCTGTAGGGTCAAAGTGCTGACTATACCCTGTGATAAATTTCCTAGAAGTCTAGTTTACAAAATGGTGTTATATGTTGGGAGCAGTGGCATAACTACTGCGATAGCAGCAGAAGCAGCTGCCACAGGGCCCGGGACAGCTACCGCTGCTATCATTATACTCGGAGGTCTTTTCGGACCCCCAAGTATAATGATTGGCGGCCCGGGAGAGGTAAGAAACATAAAAAACCACTGTTACTTACCTCTCCACGATCCGTGCAGACTTCGGCCTAGTCGTCTGAAGTCTCATGACCCCGTCCTGCGTCCTGGGTCATGTGACTTCTGATGTAATTGAAGATCGACTACTTCGGGAGCCCGACAGCGTAGGCCCCTGGGTCTCCGATTATTATACTCTGGGGTCTGAAAAGACCACAGAGTATAATAATTGTTTATGGGTGTCCACAGTGGGACATAATACTGTGTGCAGGAGCCACTATGGGGGATAATACTGTGTGCAGGGGCCACTATTGGCCATAATATTATGTGCAGGGGCCACTATGGGGGATAATACTGTGTGCAGGAGCCACTATGGGGGATAATACTGTGTGCAGGGGCCACTATTGGGGATAATACTGTGTTCAGTGTCCACAGAGGGAAATAATACTTTGTGCAGGAGACACTATGGGGGATAATACTGTGTGCAGGGGCCACTATGGGGGATAATACTGTGTGAAGGGGCCACTATGGGGGATAATACTGTGTGAAGGGGCCACTATGGGGTATAATACTGTGTGCAGGGGCCACTATGGGGGATAATACTGTGTGAAGGGGCCACTATGGGGCATAATAGAGCACGCAGGAATGCGTAGGAGGGGGTCGGTCGAGGTCTTTGGCGTCAGTGTCAGTCGGGGGGGCCCATGTCAAAAGTTCGCCACGGGGCCCCGCCATTCCTCGTTACGCCACTGGTTGGGAGTTTTCATTGTTATGACACTATAGTGTCGTATTCAGAAATATTGTGCAACAAAATATGGTGTGCAATTTCCTCTTTTAACTCCTTGTGAAGATGAAAAATATGGCGCTAAAGTGACATGTTATTGTAAAAAAAAGTAATTTTTTACTTTCGTCTCAATGGTTAAAAAAAAATCTGTGAAACATATATAGCGTCAAAGTGCTCACTATGCCCCTTGATAAATTCCTTGAGGAGTCTAGTTCCCAAAATTTTGGGAGGGTTTCCACTCTTTTTTCACTTCAGGAGCTCTGCAAATGTAACATGGTTCCTGAAACAAATTCCAGCAAAATCTTTCCTCCAAATCCCAATAGTATGCCTTCTGTTCTGGACCCTACAGTGTGCCCATACATCAGTTTACATGCTCATGTGGGTTAATTTCATGCTCAGGAGAAGTTGTGTAACAGATTATGGAACGCATTTTCTCCTTTAACCCCTTATGAATATGTAAAAAACATGAAAAGAGCCAATCCGCCTTTATAAAAACTATATAAATTTGGTATTCCTGGAATTATTACAATAAATGAAAAAATAGACAAGAAAAAGAGTTTGATACTCAGCCCAAAAGTAGTTGAATCTCAATCTTCATATATTGAATTCCTTCCCACCAAAGTATACTCGATGTGGCTATGCCCGGAAGAATGGACTCCCTCGACTTGGAGCGATGTACACGAATATCAACGATAAAAGAAATCCAGCAAGAGCCGTGGTGGTTAGTTGAATGTAGAGAAAATTCCTTCTTTATTGCATCACATCTTCGTAATAAAAAGCGCAATTGGTACAAACATTACAAGCAGATAGCGTCAGACTGACGCGTTTTGGATTTTTCGTCCATTCTCAAAGTCTGAACTACCACCATTGAAATCACCATGCCTTTTAAACCAATGTCAATGAGAAACCACCTGTAGTTGATATAATCAGGTGCTGAGTATCCTACATCGATTACAACAAAACGTGATGATCTCAATCCGCACTGTGTGCACTAGACAAAACACATTAACATTTAAACATACCATAAACCCACAATTACCAACAATAAATTGTTTAAAACAGACAAGAAACCATATGGAAAGACACATAGGTCTCATATTGATAAAATTTGTTGTTAAAACAAAACAAAGAATATATACAGACAAGACCAAAAAAGTTTTTTGCAGAAAATCATCGTCCACTTGTTCGTTAAGACAATGTCCACCAGTACATATCATCTGTTTTCTTTCCACTAAACCCGCACTGAGAACAAAAATTGTGATACATAGTGTCCATGTAGGTAATAAACAGTCCATGATCATTCTATTTTACTGCGCATGCGCCTGCTACGAGCTAATGATCTCTGTGTATAGGCATCAGTATCCAAGTAGTTATCGGGCCAGAATTTTTCAGATGGAAAAAGGTAAACCGAATAAGAATTCCATAATATGCTCCGATGTAATCTGTTTGTTTATTCCACCATGCCCATACTTGAAGCGGAAGTTGTAATACGCTGTGCCCATACTAAAGATGGAGAATTCGTATTCTCTGTAGATCACTGCGCATGCTCTTGTTAGGATCCTATATACAAGTATCGTCGGCTGGATAAATGACAAGCCGAACACTGCAGATGAAAAAAGAAGAAGAAAGGAAAAACGAGAATTTCATTAAGAAACAGGTGAGTAGATAAAAATATCCATGACAGATGCTGACTTCTATCAAAGAATATATGTTTGCTCTTTCACATAATACCTAAACTCTATCCTGAACAGGAGTATCAATACAGTTGATACAGTGATTTGTTTGTTAATGCGCAATGGAAACTTAGATGTTATAAATATATGACACATCATTCCTGTTATTCATGCCTTTGGGAAAGCGAGTATTGAGCTTCCATATCCAATATGCAAAAAACTTTTTTGGTCTTGTCTGTATATATTCTTTGTTTTGTTTTAACAACAAATTTTATCAATATGAGACCTATGTGTCTTTCCATATGGTTTCTTGTCTGTTTTAAACAATTTATTGTTGGTAATTGTGGGTTTATGGTATGTTTAAATGTTAATGTGTTTTGTCTAGTGCACACAGTGCGGATTGAGATCATCACGTTTTGTTGTAATCGATGTAGGATACTCAGCACCTGATTATATCAACTACAGGTGGTTTCTCATTGACATTGGTTTAAAAGGCATGGTGATTTCAATGGTGGTAGTTCAGACTTTGAGAAAGGACGAAAAATCCGAAACGCGTCAGTCTGACGCTATCTGCTTGTAATGTTTGTACCAATTGCGCTTTTTATTACGAAGATGTGATGCAATAAAGAAGGAATTTTCTCTACATTCAACTAACCACCACGGCTCTTGCTGGATTTCTTTTATCGTTGATATTGCTGGAATTATACTGACCTGTAGAATACAGGTGACGTGTCATTTTGACTGCACAGTAAACACCCTAAAAACAAAGCCCATAAGAAAGTCGCACAAATACACTTTTTCTCCCATTTCACCCGATTCTGAATTTTTTCCCAACATTCCAGTATATTGTACAGAATATTAAATGGTTCCCTTACAAAGCAAACAAAGTTATGGTATTTGGAAGGCAGGGAATCAAAAATGAAAAAGCCAGTGGTGGAAAGGAGTTAAAGTGTACATGAAAACTTATAATGTTGTGGTCGTTATAATCTAGATGACCCCCAACCTCCACTTTGACAATTTGTCAGATCTGTTATAATTTCGTCTAAAACTGCCTCGCCTCTTGTGGGGTCCTGCACTAGTTGAAAAAGGTAATTATCTTTTTATTACTGACAAAAAACTGCTACCTTTGTTGGTCCTTCAGGTTTGTACCACCTAGTTTAGATCTGGTTAGTTGAAATCTCC
Source organism: Leptodactylus fuscus (assembly GCF_031893055.1). Classification (NCBI taxonomy): domain Eukaryota; kingdom Metazoa; phylum Chordata; class Amphibia; order Anura; family Leptodactylidae; genus Leptodactylus; species Leptodactylus fuscus. The sequence goes on from NC_134265.1 coordinate 202,013,032, forward strand.
ATAATAATGACTTCATTATGTTTTGTGGCTTCCATTATATTTGGTTACACATAGCAAACCTCTATCAGTATTCTATTACTCCTGGGCAACGTGGTGGCTCAGTGGTTAGCACTGCAGGTTTATAACATTGGCGTCTTGGGTTTAAATCCTGCCAAGAACAACATCTGCAAGGAGTTTGTATGTTCTACCCATGTTTGTGTGGATTTCCTCCCATCCTACAAAGACATACTAATAGGAAAAAAAAGTACATTGTGATCCTATATGGGGCTCACAATCTACATTTAAAAAAAAAAAAAAGGATTTTATTATTTCTTAACCCTCCCCTTAATTCTACCCATATGGACTCAACATATTTATTTTCCTTACAGATGTCATCACGTAGGACTGGTATAAGGCAAGATTTTATATACATGTAAACCCCTCCTCTTTTCTTTCTTATATTTTCTTTTCTAAAAAGACTGTTCCCCTTTATATTTACAGCAAGTCATAGTTAGCGTCCAGCCATGTCTCATTTATGCCCACTATACAGTGGAGTAACTACCGGGGTAGCAGGGGTAGCGGCTGTCACAGGGACCAGGACATTAGGGGCCCAGCAACAGCAGCTACCGCTGCGTTTTTTTTTCTTTTCTTAATAGGCCGTTACCAGCTGGAGTTACTCCAGCCGGTAACGGGCCCTATTTACTTACCGATCCTAGCAGTGGCCGGGATTGGTAAGTGACGCCGCGGGCCCCACAATCACTATTATTATACTCGGGGGGTCTTTTCAGGCCCCCCGAGTATAATAATCAGAGGTCCAGTGGAGGCAAAGTAACATAAAAAACGGTGTTACTTACCTTTCCACACTCCAGGCAGGTTCGGGCCTACCTCTGGATGCTCTCTGACGTCACATGACCCGGGATGCACTCATGTGACGTCCCGGGTCATGTGACGTCAGTACGTCATTGAAGGTGGCCGACACCACTGAGGACTGCAGCAGAGCCGGAGATAGGTAAGTAACATTGTTTTTTTTATGTTTTTATCCCCCCTGGTTCTCGGATTATTATACTCTGGAGTCTGAAAAGACCCCAGAGTATAATAATTGTTCATGGGTGTCCACAGTGGGCATAATACTGTGTGCAGGGGCCACTATGGGGTGTAATACTGTATACAGGGGCCACTATGGGGCATAATACTGTGTGCAGGGGCCACTATGGGGCATAATACTGTGTACAGGGGCCACTATGGGGCATAATATTGTGTGCAGGGGCCACTATGGGGTGTAATACTGTATACAGGGGCCACTATGGGGCATAATACTGTGTGCAGGGGCCACTATGGGGCATAATACTGTGTACAGGGGCCACTATGGGGCATAATAGTGTGTACAGGCGCCACTATGGGGAATAATAGAGAGTCGGTCAGGGTCTTCGGCGGGAGTCAGTCGGGGGGGGCCCCATGTTAAAAGTTCACCATGGGGCCCCGCCATTCCTAGTTACGCCACTGCCGCTATATCATATTCTTCTTCCAGCATTATCACTTCTAATACTTCAGTCTTGTTAGTGAGACTTTGGTAGACATGCATTTTATTTGTTTATCCTTATACCTTATACTCTTCCTCTGCCTACTGTTTGTTCTCACCCCTTGCTCCACCCATTTACATTCCATTGAGGTGCAGCCCATCCCTACCATAGAACCCTTAGCCCACAGCAAAGTTGTCCCAGTTCTCCAATCCAAACTTCACTTCCTGGCACCTGCTCTTAAACCACTTATTTACCTGCCTAATCTCCCTCTGCCTCTACTGTGTAGCCTGTCTTACATTTAGTGTAATTTTTAAGGATCTTGCACCTACATCTAGCTTTGTTATTTGCCAATGTGCACCAAGACTTTTGGATTCTCTCTAGCCTTTCCCTGTAATCCACCTGATCTGCAATGTATTGAACTTGAGCGCCAGGAAGGCAGCACACCAGTTCCTGTCTGACCTGCACTCCTATTTCCCTTCTTAGTGACATTTCATTTCTGACATGGCACTGTCAGAGAAAGTGTCTTCCTGCAGCAATGTTAAACCTGTACTAACACCCCCCTCATCTGCCAACTTATCAAACTTGTTGGGGTGTGCTAGTTCAGAGCTAATCTGGTGTGGCGTCAACCTAGCGAGATTCAACTACCAATTTCGTTTGGACAGAAACAGAACTGTAATTATACTTTGAAGTCTGAACTCTTCCTGTCTCAGAGATGCTATGAACGATGTCAGAGACCTGTGATTAGGCCTCATCAGTTACGTAAGTTATGTCGGTGTTGTTATGCATCATGACGCTGGCATGACCCACTTTACTGCTGAAGCGCAATCGCAGGACTCAGTGGTTGCTGCCGTCATTCATGACATTCAGATGCCCAGAGACCGGCACCTGAACTCAAAGGAAGGTGAACAACATTGTTATGTTTGATAACCTCCCTGGGCCTCCGCTCATTATACTCTGGGGTCTGATAACTGGCCAGTATAAATCTCATATGTCAGATGATTTCATCTCGAAGATGCTAAGACGTAGGCAGCATAATGCCCCTTGTAATAGAGTACAGTACAATGATCTGTAGCATTTAACCTGCTGCTAAGAAATCCTATTCCCAGTCATTGCTTGCTTGGGTTGCCCATGTGAAAGATCCTTTACTCATGTTGACCTCAGCCTGCCAAGTCAGTATTTACATTGATTCCTTACATTCTGGGACAGGAATGCAGCATTTTCTTTTTCAAAATACTGTATAAGGTCAAGTAGTCTTTTTTTTTTTAAGGTTATTTGTATGTGTGTTTTTATCTCTGTATGTTGCCTAAAAAATCTAGTGCAAAAGGAAGCAGAGAATTAGTATTTGCAACATATTACTATAAAGTAATTGTACGGAAGCTATTTGCTTCCCTTTTTCAATTATTTTAATATTGTTTTCTGGTAACATCCAATGTATGCATACTACATCTTAGAACATCTGAATAATAAGGAAACAAAATCCCACTGTGCTCACTCTGGATTTCTTATTACTGGAACTGTTGATTAATTTATGCTGTTGTATTGCTGCCAGGAGCTCTCAATACCTCCCCACAGACTATTTTTATTTTCTTCTGTCACTTGAAGTCTAACATTGTACATCAGCCTCATGTCTGCTCATTAATCACAGCATTACATTCTGCGCTTCCAAAGTACCTAGAAGAAGGGATAGAATAGAAATGTTCCTTCTCTCGATTGTTACGTAATTTCAAGGACATGGGTGTGACTATTTCTTTTATGCAGTTATTAAGTATTAAGTACTTCACAGCACAATTGATAAAGAAAACATTATCTTAAAGCAGGATTAGACACAATCTGAAGAAAGCAAAGCATTTGCATTGTGTGTAATGAATCGGGCTTATTCATTAATATGGATCGAAAATATTTTCAACAAGCTGAAAGCCTCAAGACATCAGTGTGTCCTGCCATATAGATCTCCCCGTGCAGCATTGTATTTTGTATAATACATGGTTGTATGCTGTAACCTCTAGATGGTACGTTTTAACATGCATGCACATTTTTCCATCGAAGGAGGTCTTAACACACAAAGCTGCAATGGTAAAGCATAAGGTAGGGACAGAGCAGATGACCGAGCTAACAATATGATAGAGGTGATGATTCCGACTACCCGAGACGTTTCATAATATGGTAGTTATAATAATGAATCTAAATAAGTACCGTACATGTTGTTTTCACTGCAAATAGGAAAGCCCTGTGTACTATTTGTTTACCAAGGCTCAGTGAAATTATTGATACTGAAGCCGGGGCCCCATGGATCGGAAATGCCACGATTTGCCCGCAGCAGAAACGTAGTGGAAAAAATTGTGGCGTTTTACAGTAACTGCAAATCCCATGCCCACTTTGTAGTAAAAACAGAAGTGTGGACACGCCAAGATTTCCAAAACTGGTGCGGTTTTGGAAATCGCAGCATGTCACTTATATCTACGGAAACGCCGGCAGTTTCCCCATAGATATAATTGTAACAGAAAGTCCGTGGAGGAAAAGTCTGCAAACTTTCTGTTTAAAGCACTGCGGGAAGAACTGCAATGCGTTGCTGCCACGGTTTTTCCCTCAGTGCTTTATAGCTCCGAGTTGTCCCATGGGGCCTAAGCCTGAAATGTGTTTGAAGCCTCCTAAAACATCAATGGTACGTTGCACTTTAGATTTCTTATTATATTCAGTTTCGCATATATGTTATTGCTGTGCTGAGTTCTGGGTTTTTGAGCATCAAATTCTAGAGCATTTTTGGTGCAAAACTTTTTTTTTTTTGCATTTATTAGACCTCCTAGGGGTATTTACATGGGTGGGCGGTGTCGCGGATTGTCAGAGTGGTGGGGGTCAGCAAACATGGCTGCTCCGGAGCGTTAAAGAGCGCCTCCTGGAGTATCGTTAAGGTGAGGGGCAAAGTGGTAAAGTATATGTATATGTGATTGTGTGGGGTTAGGGGCAAGGCTGTAGAGAGCAATATGAATTTTGTGGCTTGCTATGGTCCAAAGTGTGTGAGATTGCAGAGATGGTGGTGTGAGTTTGGATTTTGTGGGGGTCCTGGCACAAACGTATGTGCGCTATTGTGACGAAAAGTAGCCTATTATTTAATCGGGTGTATTAACTATGTTTGTGGAAAATTTCAGCCAAATCGGTGGAGCGGTTTTTCCGTGATTGAGGAACAAACATCCGAACATGCAAACATCCAAACACACAAACCCACAAACCCACAAACTTACAAACTTTCACATTTATAATATTAATAGGATTTATTAACGTCTTAGTGTCCACCAAAAGGCCCCAAGTAGTGGACAGCAGAAAAAAAGTGCTATGGGATAAACCGCCACAGAAATGAATCACTGTTTTTCCTGTAGCGCTTTTCACAGAAAGTCTGCAGAGTTTCCCTTCCTAAACTTTCTGCTTCAGTTATTCCTATAGGGAAACCACCAGCATTTCTGTAGGTATAATTGACATACTGTGATTTCCACAAATGTGACAGTTTTGGAAATCACAGCATTTCTGCTACCGTATTGTTCTGCAATGTGTGGATGGGATTTACTAGAATCCCATCCACTTTGCAGGACATGTGGGGCCCCAGCCTTAGGCTAAGGCCTCATGTTGCGGAAATGCAGCTTATCCTGTTGCAGATTTTGTTGCGGTTTTTGGAGCCAAAGAGAGGAATGGATTAAGCAGAAGGGAAAAGTATAACTATAAGTATATAACTTCCTGTATATTATACTATTCCTTTTGAAGCTATTAATTTTTTATTTTTTTTTCAATTCTCATTTTTATAAAGTTTTTACAAATTTTTACAAGAAATAGAGTTCACAAATGAAAATTGTAAACATCGAAATTATAACAAGTGAATAAACAATGAAGTTGAAAAGATGTGACAGAGTCTGGAGACACAGTGGAGTGTGATCTGCTGCCTTCTATATTCTTCAGCATGACCGCTGTGGCAGTGGGTCAGTAATGGTGAGGGATGGCATTTCTTTGTAGGGCCGCACAGCTCTCCATGTGCTCGCCAGAGGTAGCCTGATTGCCATTAGGCACCGAGATGAGATCCTCAGAACTCTTGTGAGACCATATGCTGGTGCAGTTGGCCCTGGGTTCCTCCTAATGCAGGACAATGTCAGACCTCATGTGGCTCGAGTGTGTCAGCAGTTTCTGCAAGATGAAGGCATTGAAGCTATGGACTGGCCCGCCCGTTCCCCAGACCTGAATCCGACTGAGCACATCTGGGACATCATGTCTCGCTCCATCCACCAACGTCACATTGCACCACAGACTGTACAGGAGTTGGCAGATGCTTTAGTCCAGGTTTGGCAGGAGAGCCCTCAGGAGACCATCCACATCCTCATCAGGAGCATGCCCAGGCGTTGTAGGGAGGTCATACAGGCATGTGGAGGCCACACACACTACTGAGCCTCATTTTGACATGTTTTAAGGACATTACATCAAAGTTGGATCAGCCTGTAGTGTGTTTTTCCACTTTGATTTGGGGGGCCACTCCAAATCCAGGCCTCCATTGGTTAATAAATTTGATTTCCATTGATGATGTTTGTGTGATTTTGTTGTCATCACATTCAGCTTTGTACAGAACAAAGTTCTAGGATGTGTGATTTGAGTGTTACCTTTATTTTTTGAGCAGTGTATAATATACCCATGTAGTCTTACATAATTTTTATACTGTAGTTATAAAAAATGGAGCAGAGACTTTCAAGTCCAATTTCTGAAGTCCTACTGTTAAACAAACATGACCACGTTGCCATGCCATATTCCACAGTAGACTTATATCACCTTGAGTTTGACATGAGCAATACTTCATTTACATGTATAATTAAGACAAACACAAGCCATAATAAGTTTGGAAACTGTGTATAATAGTTATATAGTACCTATTACCGGCAATCAAGATAAATTATGAACTCTGATGGTTTGTCAATGACTTACAGTAATTGTCATCATTGCCTCCCCTCTCCTGCTGATTGTATAGAAACATCTGCATTATGAATTCACAATATCTCCTGTCCAAATGTAAAGTCAATCTTCTCAGTGTCCTGTTTTCCTGGCAACCCAATACTAAGTATAAGATGTGTGTTCTGATTGATTGCCTCATATAATTCATGTGCCAAGGACATGTCACTTTGTACCAGTTGGATGTCAGCATCACTCATGTTATGTATATTGTTTATGTCTCAGATTTTTTAAGGAACTCAAGCCAGTAATTGCAGGCTTTCTGAATTCCAGTAAAACAATTGTTGAAAATAACAAGCACTTTATTTCAGCCATTGATTATTGTTGAGATCTTTCCGTACCTCTGTTTTAACGTTAAGCTACTGTAGAATAATAGGAATCTGAAGGTGAAAGTGAGTGTAGTTTTTGTGAACTTATATAATGTGTTTTTACATAGTGATAACATTTATGCAACTTTTTTTTGTTGAATATGAAGCTTTGTAATCATATTTTCTCATATGCAGAATATAACACATTGATTGGGTGTCTGCTTAGTCATATGACCATGGTATGGTCATCATCTTCATAGTCTTAGGAGAAAAAAAAGACACATGTTCATCACCTGACATCTGCTAACTAGAGATGAGTGAGTAGTACTCGCTGTTCGAATGTAAAAGTTCGATGCAGAACCAGCATTCATTGGCCGAATGCTATACAGTCGGCCAATCAACGCTGGTTCTTCTCCTACCTTTAGAAGTCTTTTCCGTGCAGCTTCCTCGCGGCGTCTTCCAGCTCTTCCGGCTCTTCATTCACTCTGCCAGTCATCGGGCCTGGACAGAGCCGACTTCGCATGTCTGCTTGTAGTGTGGGCATGCGCAGTCGGCTCTGCCCAAGCCCGATGCCTGGCAGATTGAATGAAGAGCCGGAAGACGCCACGGGGAAGCTGCACAGAGAAGACTTCTCGGAGGATCCAGCCCAACCCTCACTCGTGGACTTGGTAAGTATAATTTGATCGAACGTTGCCTACCCCTGAAACGAGCATTTTCCCCCCATAGACTATAATAGGGTTCGATATTCGATTTGAGTAGTCGAATATTAAGGGGCTACTCGAAACGAATATCGAACCTCAAACATTTTACTGTTCGCTCATCTCTACTGCTAACCTTTGTAATAGAGAACTTTTTTTTTATAATAAAAGTGCCAGATTGATTTGTGACTGTTCACAGAGTGTCTTACATTGTTTTTAGTAGTCATTTAGTCTTTTTAGTGAAAAATCTTTTAGGCCGGGGCCCCACGGACCGGAAACGCCACGATTTGCCCGCAGAGCAAACGCTGCGATTTGCAAAGCCGTTATGGCTTTGCAAATTGCAGCATGTCAATTATATCTACAGAAAAGCCGGCGGCTTTCCTGTAGATATAATGTTAAGAGAAGGTCCGCAGAGGAAAACTCTGTGAACTTTCTCTTTAAAGCGCTGCGTAAAGAACTGCAATGCGTTCATGCAACGGTTCTTCCCGTGGTGCTTTAGTGCTGCGGATACGGCCCGTGGGGCCTTAGCCTTAAGTATTTTTTGGGCAAAAGTTTTTCATTGCTCTTGTAAGTACAAACAATATTAATGTAGGTGACACTGGCAATAGCAGCAAAAAATGTTGTGGTCCCTAAGGGGGCATGATAACTCGCGGTAGAATCAGCGCTGATAAAAAAGACTCCCATTGGAACCCATTGAAATCAATGGGAGGCTTTTTAACCTATTGATTTCAATGTATTCCACACGGAAGACAAGACTCATTGAACTCTATGGGAGTCTTTTTATCAGCGATAATTCTGCTGCGAGTTATCGTGCCAGAATCAGCACCACTTTACTCCGTGTGAATGCCCCCTAAGAATTAAGATTAAGTTTTTGATTACTTAGCTCGCTCATCTCAGTCACAGGAGTTTACTGCATCTAAGGGTCCATTCACATGGAGGAGAATGGTGAGGAATTTGGTGTGGAATTTCAGCGTTGAAAAAAAATCCTCCCATTGACTTCAATGGGTTCCTTTTTCTGCTAGCAGAAAAGTCAATGGGGGGATTTTTTTTCAGTGCTGAAATTCCAAACCAAATTCCTCACCTGGAATTTCTATCTACTGCTTACTATTCCTTTTTCAATAGACCTACTGTACATGTTACTTTCATTTTGACATAACTTTGGCTGTATTTGCCTTAGAAAGATAGAAATTGGTTAGATAGAGTCCTAGGGACCCTGTTGGTGTTATACACAATTTTTTCTCATCAAATGTAAGCTCTGGTTTGTACTAAACTTAGTCGATCCCAAACAAATCTTGGGTCCAAACCCACCGATCCTGCAAAAGAAGGAATCTTGAAAGTTTCTCCCATCTCTTGCCTTTACCATTCTTGAAAAATTGGTGAAATTCGTTTCAGCACTCAAAATGCTAATTAAGCTCTCTACTGTTAGGTGGGTTGAAGTTGATATTCTGGGAGACCAACCTGACAGTAGAGAGCCTAATTAACATATTGGGTGCAGAAAACTGCACCGATTGCTCAAAATGGTGGGGGCTAAAGAAACAATTATTGGACTTTTCGGTTATGTATATACCATCACTTCCTTGTTTTCTCTATATATGATTTCGCTTTGTTCTTCTGTATTTAATAAAAAAATTTCATTAAAAACTACAGTTTAAAAAAAAAAGAAACAAATTTATTGGAGCAGTGTCTTTTGACAGATGAGTTGGTTGAGGTGGTCAAAGATTCTCTTTGACTATTTCTCCAATTTTACTGAATCCTTTTAGTAATGTGGACCTTAAAACAGATTCCCATATTTTACAGATGTTCTTACAAAGGATTTATAGAAGGATAATATTAAATAAAATATTGATTGCTTTTGCAGGGTTACTTAACATTGAGTACCTTTGCATAACTTGCTTGTAACCAAAATGATATGTGAAAAAATAAAGTTTATTTTTGATTTTTAGTTCTTTATTAAAATTATGGTTAACTTTTAGCATTTCAGCAACTTCTAACATAAAAAGAACATGCTTTTATATATTTTTTTTGTTCTCTAGAGTTGATTTGAATACTTTGCTCCCATAGGAATTAATGGGAGCCAGCGAACAGCAAGGGGTTAAGCGCCGACAGCCGCCGCCGGCCGCTTCCATTCATTCCTATAAAGTGAGGTATTCAAAACTGAAGTTTTCGAATAATAATAATAATATTGTTCTCTCATAAAATAGGGCATATCAGAAAAAAAGCCAAATGACTGTGCATGTGACAATCAATAAACCCCGATAGAAAAAGCATCATACAGAATAACCAAAGTAAATCAAAATAATCTCCATTTATTAGAATATTAGCAAAACAAGTTTATAAACAAATACATTAAAAGGTGGATAAAATACACCCCAAAGGCAGGAGTCACATATATACAATTAATTGCCTCCTAGATATCAAAAGGGCTGCAAAACCATCACATAAACCCGGTTAGCATGCGCAGAACCTGTGTACCCATTAGAACCACTACTAATGGATGTGACTGATTTTAGGGCCCCACTGTTCACAGCCAGAACTCTGCAGATCAGCTGTACCGAGTCAGCGCTGCTACAGGTAATAACATGTTGGGAACCATGCTGCTCACCCCTCATATGATGTGCACCATTACACTACCTAAACCCACTGCTATACACTGTATGTGAAGTGGCTCCCGGAATTGTTAACATTACCTGTAGCTGCACTATCCTGGAAAAGCTGATCTGTAGAGGTCATGACTGTTGGATTGCTATAGAAGTAATATTCATCGCCTATAAAAATAAAGCTGAAAAGGCAAGTTCATGCAAATTTGTATCAGTTCATGTATCAAATGCATGCAAATTTGTAATGTGCATAAATTAGAGATGAGCGAACACTGTTCAGATCAGCTGATCCGAACAGCACGCTCCCATAGGAATGAATGGAAGCACCTGTGACGCCGTCCAGCCGCCGGCAAAGTCAGCGTCACAAGTGCTTCCATTCATTTCTATGGGAGCGTGCTGTTCAGATCGGCTGATCCGAACAGTGCTCGCTCATCTCTAGCATAAATACAAAATGGCGAATATCAACAATGAATATGTATATACACAGCATTCCAAATTATTATGAAAATTCTATTTTACTCTGATTTTCCAAAATGGTTGATGTCAATGACAGTCATTATAATGTTCAAATTTTCAACTGCTAATGTCTCAAATTTTATTGGGTAAACCTACTAGTTAATAAATTTTATTTCATAAATGAAATAAATCTAAATTTACTGTTCCAAATTATTATGCACAACAGCGTTTCTAAACATTTTATAGCGTGTAAAGAACTTAAAATTTTTATTTCCAAAAGCTATTTCAATTAAAATCAAACAGGCTAAGTCACATATTAACATAGGACCCATTCTTTGATATCATCTTCACAATTCTTGCATCAATTGAACTTGTGAGTTTTTAGATTTTCTGCTGGAATCTCTTTGCAGAATGTCAGAATAGCCTCCCAGAGCTGCTGTTTTTAGATGAATTGCCTCCGACCCTCATAGATCTTTTGCTTGAGGATACTCCAGGAGGATAGATGGAAGGATGGAAGGATGGTGGCCACACCATAAGATTCTCTCCTTTTATGCCCATGAGGTATTCTTTTGGTACCATGGAAGAATGTGGTCAGTTAGAAACTTTATATACTTTGCAGAAGTCATTATCACAGCTTCAGGGACCCACATAGAATTACAAAGATTTTTTTTTTTGCGCAGAACCACTTATATCCCCTAATATTTGCCAAGTATTTTCACATCACAGCACATTTTGGATTAAATGATGGAATGAACCTCACCTGTGGTTTTGTACTACAATTATTTCTTCTGGCAACTAGTAGATCGTTACAATTCACCTTCCAAGCTCACTCATATTCATTTTGTCTCCACTGGTCCTTGTATCCATGTTTCCATCAATGGGAACTGAGTTCATGGACATGTTGTTCAAAGGACTGTTGAGTAGACCAAATATTTAGGATTCTAAGAAATTAACCTATTAGTATACTCTGTATCAGCCCCTCTGAGTATGAGGAATTCAAATGCAACAGCGCATTTACTGAGGTCTCTTTTCTGATGAGGTCAGTGACTGTAACCAGCCTCATCAACATGAAAAGTAATATCCAAATAATCTACACTAGGTTTACTCCACTTACTTAATTTACTAAGGTTCTTATCATTCTCACTCAGTAAGTTCATAAAAGCTTATACATTGGAATACAGGAAACTTATCCTATTGCATATTCTGTTGTTCTTGGAACAACTTATCAAGTATACCAACAATTCTTCAGCTGTCGTAAATTGGCAAAACTTCACTCTGAAACATGCTCATGCAAATGAATGAAGTCTTCCACTGCCAAAATAATATAAAATTTAGCCACAGAGGCAAAATTTAAATCCATCAATTTTCCCACCTCTATATCCAATTCACTTGTTTATCACTTAAGTCTCATTGGTATTTTTTCATTTTGATGAATTCTACAGATAGGTCTTCCATATCCTTAAGCAAAGTTTCCAAAGCATTCTGAAAAATTCTGAAAAAAAATAATCTAATATTCAACAATAAGTTGCATAAACAACTGACTACTGTTATTACAAATGTATTCCAATTTCGTCTTAAATAAGCCATCATCCATTCCATATGCCAAGAAGGTTAGAACCCTCAAAATTTCATAAGGTAGTTTTCAAGAGATACTTTACTCCGCTATACAAGGGGTGTTAAATGAGTTATATCAACCCAAATATGAAAACATTTTTTGGGAAAATTGAATTTTCTAGCATACTTATTCTGCTACATTTCCAGTGATTGGATGCCCTCAGAATAGAAGGAGGCTTCTTTCTGCTGTAGGAACCCTGTTACCACCTCTTTGACTGCATTATCATCAGGAAATCGTTGCCCACACAAATTTCTTCAGGTTATGAAAGAGAAAGTAATCACTAGGAATCAGGTCTGGACTGTAGGGTGGGTGGTTAAGCTCCTTGAAGCCACATTCTCTGACAGCAGCTTGTGATTTGCAAGACTTGCGAGTTCGCCCTTTATCGTGAAGCAACCACACACCTGCCGACAACTATCCATGGCGTTTCTCTTTGATTGCCTCTTATAATGCCTTCATTATTGATGCATAGGTGTCTCCAGTAATTTTTCTCTTGTGTTGAGTGAATTATAGTAATAAAACACCTTTTATATCCCAAAAAAACTGTTGCTATGACTTTTCCAGCTGACTGCTGCACTCAAAATTTCTTTGTAGTTGGTAGTCCCTTGAACTTCCATTATATGGACTTTGGTATGGTCTTAAGATTCTAAGCAATGCAGGAAAGGGATGAGGGTAAGAACACAGCCCTTCGTGCACAAAAAATAAAGTTCAGTTATTGTGTAAATTGCATTCACGTTAATCCTGAGGGAGATGGATTTTGCCTGGAAGAATGCCCTTTCGACTAGGGTAACTTGGATCCAAACGTTTGAAAGTAAAATTCCAGCAAAGTCATAGCTCCTTGAATAAAACTTAACTTTTATTGATTGAAGACAAAGTTCATAAAATCATGGTAGTCAGTGCGATAGGAACATATTAGTTACATGCAGACGATGGAGAAACAGCTGACGCGTTTTGAACACTAATCGTGTTCTTAGTCATAGCTAAGTGCATGTTCCTGCAACGTTCAATATGTATGTGAACTGCAGAGATCAAAAGTGATAACACCTGAGGTTTGAGGTTTAAGGTGAATCCTACTATCAAACTCACGGTGAATAACTCTACAGCATAACATACAGGTATTTAATAATTAAAAAACAAATAAAAGAACAAAAGAACATGGAAAACACAAAACAAATTCCATCAGTCTTAATGCTGAAAACAGACTGCATTATGTGTGCACTTACATGTACCTATATGACCCAATAGTACAAGAGGCAAAAAACGCCCTATAGTGACAATTCAATCACAGAAAAGAAAAAAGAGAAAAACTGAGTTGTTTAAAATCGAGACCTGTTTACAATCACAAAGCATGTGGTAATTACACTATGTATCAAATAATTTACTTTCACTAGGTAAGTATACCAAAACACTAAGTAAATAAATAAGTGTAAATTTGAAAGGTAAGTATTAAATTGTGTATCAATGATATTAACCAAGTGAGTATGTTTATATATAACACGCAAATTGCAGAGAATAACTTTTATACGCTAATTTCGAAAAAACCGCATCCATTATGATAGAAAGAAGAGTACTGGCAGTTTTTGCCCACATTCAAGATGGCGATTTGAACATCAAAGTGACAATGTGCATGCTCCAATCTTGTATATGTGCAACTTTAATAGATACTCAATACAACGAAAGACGCATGGCAAAAACTAGAGAACATCTGCAACCCCAAAAAAACACACATCAGCAAAGAAAACCGCAGGGTAAGAAGCATTTGATTGATTAAACTCTTTAAAATAAATGTGAACATGTAGATGAAAAAATAATAAGGCTGTAAACACAAAATAATTGTGTCAATGGTTTATACAAATGAACTGACGGCTCATATATATGTTACACTGTGTTGTTATATTAATATAATTAAAGTATAAATAGGGAATCCACATTGATGTAATCCCCTTGATCACAATGATCAAAGCAATAATAAAAAGAAATTATGAAAAAATGAAAAAACAAAAATATGTAAAATGACCAAAAAAATAACATGGCAAAATAAACCAATCAAATGGAATTTTAAAGGGACAGCTACCTAATAAATGTACGCTAGATCATTACGTAAGTTCATACCCTTAGGAGATCTTGTGTCTAGCCTCATTATTAGAGATGAGCGAACAGTGTTCTATCGAACACATGTTCGATCGGATATCAGGGTGTTCGCCATGTTCGAATCGAATCGAACACCGCGTGGTAAAGTGCGCCAAAATTCGATTCCCCTCCCACCTTCCCTGGCGCCTTTTTTGCACCAATAACAGCGCAGGGGAGGTGGGACAGGAACTACGACACCGGGGGCATTGAAAAAAATTGGAAAAAGTCATTGGCTGCCGAAATCAGGTGACCTCCATTTTAGACGAATAGTGGATTTCAAATCCGGGTCATATGAGAATGTGAACTTTGTGACTATGAGACAGGGATAGCTGTACAGGCAGGGATAGCTAGGGATAACCTTTATTTAGGGGGGGAATGTTATTAAAAATAACTTTTTGGGGCTCTATCGGGTGTGTAATTATGATTTTTGTGAGATAAACTTTTTCCCATAGGGATGCATTGGCCAGCGCTGATTGGCCGAATTCCGTACTCTGGCCAATCAGCGCTGGCCAATGCACTCTATTAGCTTGATGAAGCAGAGTGTGCACAAGGGTTCAAGCGCACCCTCGGCTCTGATGTAGCAGAGCCGAGGCTGCACAAGGGTTCAAGCGCACCCTCGGCTCTGATGTAGGAGAGCCGAGGGTGCACTTGAACCCTTGTGCACCCTCGGCTCTGCTACATCAGAGCCGAGGGTGCGCTTGAACCCTTGTGCACACTCTGCTTCATCAAGCTAATAGAATGCATTGGCCAGCGCTGATTGGCCAGAGTACGGAATTCGGCCAATCAGCGCTGGCTCTGCTGGAGGAGGCGGAGTCTAAGATCGCTCCACACCAGTCTCCATTCAGGTCCGACATTAGACTCCGCCTCCTCCAGCAGAGCCAGCGCTGATTGGCCGAATTCCGTACTCTGGCCAATCAGCACTGGCTAATGCATTGTATTGGCGTGATGAAGCAGTGCTGAATGTGTGTGCTTAGCACACACATTCAGCTCTACTTCATCGGGCTAATAGAATGCATTGGCCAGCGCTGATTAGCCAGAGTACGGAATTCGGCCAATCAGCGCTGGCTCTGCTGGAGGAGGCGGAGTCTAAGATCGCTCCACACCAGTCTCCATTCAGGTCCGACCTTAGACTCCGCCTCCTCCAGCAGAGCCAGCGCTGATTGGCCGAATTCCGTACTCTGGCCAATCAGCACTGGCTAATGCATTGTATTGGCATGATGAAGCAGTGCTGAATGTGTGTGCTTAGCACACACATTCAGCTCTACTTCATCGGGCTAATAGAATGCATTGGCCAATCAGCGCTGGCCAATGCATTCTATTAGCGTGAACTGAGATTGCACAGGGGTTCTAGTGCACCCTCGGCTCTGCTACATCAGATTGCTACATCTGATGTAGCAGTGCCGAGTGTGCATCAGATGTGTAGTTGAGCAAAACTGACTCAGCACTGCTAAGTCTCTGCATTCGCATAGGAATGCATAGGCCAGCCTTCGGCCAATCAGCGCTGGCTCTGCGGGAGGAGGCGGAGTCTAAGGTCGGACCTGAATGGAGACTGGTGTGGAGCGATCTTAGACTCCGCCTCCTCCAGCAGAGCCAGCGCTGATTGGTCGAGTTCCGTACTCTGGCCAATCAGCACTGGCCAATGCATTTCTATGGGGAAAAGTTAGCTTGCGAAAATCGCAAACTGACAGGGATTTCCATGAAATAAAGTGACTTTTATGCCCCCAGACATGCTTCCCCTGCTGTCCCAGTGTCATTCCAGGGTGTTGGTATCATTTCCTGGGGTGTCATAGTGGACTTGGTGACCCTCCAGACACGAATTTGGGTTTCCCCCTTAACGAGTTTATGTTTCCCATAGACTATAATGGGGTTCGAAACCCATTCGAACACTCGAACAGTGAGCGGCTGTTCGAATCGAATTTCGAACCTCGAACATTTTAGTGTTCGCTCATCTCTACTCATTATCCATGAGGCTTCTTTGAGTCTTAATTTGTGGGTTCTATCACCTCCCCTTATTGGTTTAGGAATCCTATCAATAATTTTGACTGAAAGAGTTGTTGTGTCACCTTGATGTACCTGAAGAAAGTGCTTTGATACTCCCGTGGTTTTTGTAATGTTGGTATTATTGATTGCTTGTAGATGTTCCGAGATTCTCTGTTTGGCAGTTCTAATCGTGCTGCCCACATAATCTAAGTTGCAAGAATTGCAACTCACCATGTAAACAACATGGTCCGACGTACAATTAAAAAAATGTTTGATTTTATATGTACGACTCCGTAATGAGTTTTGAAAAGTGGTGCTTTTGTGGATATATTTGCAAATCTTACACCTGGGCATGCCACATTTGTAGCAGCCCAGTAATTCTAACCAAGTGTTTGAGATGTTCCTGGTGTCTACATACAAACGTGGAGATAAAGAGTTACCAATAGTCCTTCCTTTCTTGGACACAAATTTGCATCCCTTAGAAATTATTTTGTGTAGGATATCATCCTGTTTCAAAATTGAAAGATTTTGTTTGACTATATTCACTATCTCATTATAATTCACGCTGAAGTTGGTGGAAAAATAAACACTGTTGTTATTGCTGTCGGTATATGGTTTTGTTTGATACAATAACGAGCGTCTATCTTTTTGGGATACAATATCCATGGCCCTGTTTATAGTCCGAGAGGGATAACCCCTTTTCCTGAGTCTAGATTTTACCTCATTTGATTGTATTTCAAAGGTTTTTTTATTTGAGCATGTTCTTTTGAAACGAATGAATTCTCCTACTGGTAAAGCTTTTTTAGTATGTTTAGGATGAAGGCTTTTAGCGTGCAATAGGCTATTGCCAGCTTGTTGTTTCCGATATACTTTGGTGTTTACTTGGCCAGATATATCATCCCCTGACAACGTCACGTCAAGAAAATTAATCTCTTTTTTGTTAAAGTAATGAGTAAATTTTAAATTTAAGTCGTTGTTTAAATATTGGACAAATATCTATGGTCTTAAGATAATGGTAGTGAACCCATGTTTCTTCACCCATAACAATCCGAGAATAGAAGTTTCCTGGATATGTTGAAATTGTCTAAATTCTCTTAGCTAAATTGCTGGCAACATGTTTTTTTCTCAGCCGTCAACATTGACATTATCAAAACATGAATGATACTGGACACCATGCAAGCAGAAATGTCTAATACATAATTTATAACATTGACTTTGACCCAAAGATTTGGCACATTTCCTCCTTTGACAGGTTGCCCTGAATGAAGGTTATCTTCAATTGATTCCTTACCCCATTTAAACTGCTTGGCCCAAAACTCTACTTGGTAGTAAGGAGGTGCATCATCACCATATACAGTAACCATCCTTTCATGGATGTCTTTAGGCTTCTTTTCTTCCTTTATAAGGAATTTAATCATAGAACGACACTACAATTCTATGTAGACTTGCACTGTATTGAACTTGTCATCCTGTTACTGCCAGTGCTGTCATCAGACTGAACTGCTACTGTGTGTGTTGCATGTCTCCACATATCTCAACCTGAACAGAACAGTTCAGCTTTCTAACACTGACAGAACACACAAAGGTAGGTAACTTATTAAACACCCTCCTTCAACACCACCTTAAGGGCTTGTTCACAAGGAGTAAACGCGCCGCGCATTGTGGCGCATTTACGGCGCGTGTACGCCGCGTTTTTTTACGTGCGCAATTACGCCGCCGTAAACGCGCACCATAAAAAAAAACGCGGCGTACACGCGCCGTAAACGCGCCACAATGCGCGGCGCGTTTACTCCGTGTGAACGAGCCCTAACATTTTCTTAAAATATATTTGCAATTCTTTGGTTCCTATTGTTGCTTTCCACCAAGGCTCACCCCTCAGGAAGGAGCTATAGGTACGCACTTAAATTGCTTACTAAATAACTAAAAAGGCTGCATAAACCATCACATAAATCCTCTTAGCGTGCACACAAATATATGTACCTACAGTCCTATGAAAAAGTTTGGGCACCCCTATTAATCTTAATCATTTTAGTTCTAAATATTTTGGTGTTTGCAACAGCCATTTCAGTTTGATATATCTAATAACTGATGGACACAGTAATATTTCAGGATTGAAATGAGGTTTATTGTACTAACAGAAAATGTGCAATATGCATTAAACCAAAATTTTGACCGCTGCAAAAATTTTGGTACCCTTATCATTTTATTGATTTGAATACTCCTAACTACTTTTTACTGACTTACTGAAGCACAAAATTGGTTTTGTAACCTCAGTGAACTTTGAACTTCATAGCTAGGTGTATCCAATCATGAGAAAAGGTATTTAAGGTGGCCAATTGCAAGTTGTTCTCCTATTTGAATCTCCTCTGAAGAGTGGCATCATGGGCTACTCAAAACAACTCTCAAATGATCTGAAAACAAAGATTGTTCAACATAGTTGCTCAGGGGAAGGATACAAAAAGTTGTCTCAGAGATTTAACCTGTCAGTTTCCACTGTGAGGAACATAGTGAGGAAATGGAAGACCACAGGGACAGTTCTTGTTAAGCCCAGAAGTGGCAGGCCAAGAAAAATATCAGAAAGGCAGAGAAGAAGAATGGTGAGAACAGTCAAGAACAATCCACAGACCACCTCCAAAGAGCTGCAGCATCATCTTGCTGCAGATGGTGTCACTGTGCATCGGTCAACAATACAGCGCACTTTGCACAAGGAGAAGCTGTATGGGAGAGTGATGAGAAAGAAGCCGTTTCTGCAAGCACACCACAAACAGAGTTGCCTGAGGTATGCTAAAGCACATTTGGACAAGCCAGCTTCATTTTGGATGAAGGTCCTGTGAACTGATGAAACAAAGATTGAATTGTTTGGTCATACAAAAAGGCGTTATGCATGGCGTCCAAAAAAACCAGCATTCCAAGAAAAACACTTGCTACCCACTGTAAAATTTGGTTGAGGTTCCATCATGCTTTGGGGCTGTGTGGCCAATGCCGGCTTCGGGAAACTTGTTAAAGTTGAGGGTCACATGGATTCCACTCAGTATCAGCAGATTCTTGAGAATAATGTTCAAGAATCAGTGACGAAGTTGAAGTTACGCCGGGGATGGATATTTCAGCAAGACAATGATCCAAAACACTGCTCCAAATCGACTCAGGCATTCATGCAGAGGAACAATTACAATGTTCTGGAATGGCCATCCCAGTCCCCAGACCTGAATATCATTGAACATCTGTGGGATGATTTGAAGTGGGCTGTCCATGCTCAGCGACCATCAAACTTAACTGAACTTGAATTGTTTTGTAAAGAGGAATGGTCCAAAATACCTTCATCCAGGATCCAGGAACTGATTAAAAGCTACAGGAAGCGACTAGAGGCCGTTATCTTTGCAAAAGGAGGATCTACTAAATATTAATGTCACTTTTCTGTTGAGGTGCCCATACTTTTGCATCGGTCAAATTTTGGTTTAATGCATATTGGACATTTTCTGTTAGTAAAATCAACCTCATTTCAATCCTGAAATATTACTGTGTCCATCAGTTCTTAGATATATCAAACTGAAATGGCTGCTGCAAACACCAAAATATTTACAACTAAAAATGATGAAGATTAATAGGGGTGCCCAAATTTTTTCATAGGACTGTATATGTACCACTACTAATGGATGTAACATGTACTGTACTACTAAAGGATGTGATACAGTATATACTGCACTACTAAAGGAAGTGATATATAATGCATGACCAAATTCACTTTTTCACTGCCTACCCTCACTTTATCATTTGCATGCCATTGTTTTCACAGTCACTTGTCTTATCAGACTGCATATTCTTTATATTGTTTATTTATTAAGTTTCAATGATACACTTTAGCTTTCTCCTATCCATCTCTAGCCAGAGTTCTCACATTTCATGAGATTGCATTATGTTTTCAATTATCGCTGGATTTGGTGTTTAACCCCTTCCCGACATCTGCTGTAATAGAGTGGCAGATGTCAGGTGTTTAAATATGGCGGCCACTCTGGAGTCATAGCTGCCGAGTTTCTGCTGTTCTATACAGCAAAGACCCAGCCCTAATGCCTGCAATCAATGCCTACACAGATTTCGGGCATTAACCCATCTGGCACCTCAGTCAAAGCTGACCAAGGCACCATTTTACCGGCGGCGCAGGCGCCGTCATTTTGCCAGGATCGATGGCAAGCTTCAGGGTCGACGTCTCATTACCATGACAGCCAAGAGCTTTGTTTAGACTCCCAGGCATGTCTTTGGTATCTCTCTACAAGTATTGCAGATTGTTCTATGCAGTCTGCAATAGAAATGCCATTAAAAAACAACAACTAAACATTGCAATACATTAACATTGCATTGTATTGCATTGCATTAGTGATCAGACCCCTAGGAGATCAAGACCCCTAGGGGGTCTAATAAATGCAAAGAAAAAATTTAAAAAGTAAAAAGAAAAATATAAAAAATAGAATAAGAATAAAAATTATTAAAAGTTCAAATCACCCCCCTTCCCTAGAACACATATAAAAGTACTTAAATACTGTGAAACACCTACACATTAGGTATCCCTGTGTCTGAAAACAACCGGTCTACAAATCTATAAAATATTTGACTTGTACGGTAAATGCCATAACGGGAATAAAAAATGCAAAGTGCCAAATCGCTGTTTTTTCACAGTTTTGCCTCTGATAAAAATTTGATTTAAAAGTGATCAAAGCAATACCAATTCACCAAAATGGTCTAACTAAAACGTACAATGTAAGACGCCATATACATCCCTGTACACGGAAGTATAAAAAAGTTATGGATGTCAGAATTTGGCACAGGTTTGGATTTTTGCTAAGGGGTTAAAATGTGAAAAAAACATATAAATTTGGTATCCCCGGAATCATACTGAAACATAGAATACAGGTGACATGTCATTTTGTCTGCACAGTGAACACCATGAAAACAAAGCCCATAAAAAATGTACTTTTTCTTCAATTTCACCCCATTCTGAATTTTTTTCCAGCTTCTCAGGACATTGTACATAATAATAAATGGCAGCATCATGAGGAAGAATTTGTCCCGCAAACATTAAAACCTCATATAGCTCTGAGAACAGAAAAATAAGAGTTATAGCGTTTGGAAAGGGGAAGAGTCAAAAATGAAAAACAAAAATCGAAAAATTCCTCTGGCAGGGAAGGGTTAATCCAGTGATGGTCTGTTTCCAGCCAGAACTCTTGTTTTTCATGAGAGGTGACATCACCTGGTTGTCATTAATTGAGCTTATGATCATATGATTTGGGATAAATAAGTGGGTTTTTGATCCTTCCTTCATATCCCCAGACGAAGCTGGTTTGCTAAACGCGTGTTGGGGTGTGGAGTCAATTTTGGTCTATATTTTTGCACCTGTTATCAATGTCATTTATAGGGATACGGATACACATACTTTTGTGTGCATGCTAAGTGGCTTTATGTAATGACATGCAGCCTTTTCAGTTATTTAGGAGGCAACTTAAATGCATACTTATTGCTTCTTCCTCTGGGGTGTGTTATAGCCACCTTTTATTGTATTTATTTCTAATTTTGTTTTGTTAATATTCTAATAAATGGACATTACGGTCCTAATGGGATAGTCTACTCACAGAAGAGGACTAATATCCATAAAATACAGTGCTTTGCGAAAGTATTGAACTTGAACTTTTCAACCTTTTGCACATTTCAGGCTTCAAACATAAAGGTATAAAATGTAAATTTTTTTGGGAAGAATCAACAACAAGTGGGACACAATTGTAAAGTGGAACGAAATTTATTGGATATTTCAAACTTTTTTTAACAAAGAAAAAACTGAAAAATTGAGCGTGCAAAATTATTCGGCCTCCTTGCGTTAATACTTTGTACCGCCACCATTTGCTGCCATTACAGCCACAAGTCGCTTGGGGTATGTCTCTATCAGTTTTGCACATTGAGAGACTGAAATTCTTGCCCATTCTTCTTTGCAAAGCAGCTGGAGCTCAGTGAGGTTGGATGGAGAGCGTTTGTGAACAGCAGTTTTCAGCTCTTTCCACAGATTCTCGATTGGATTCAGGTTTGGACTTTGACTTGGTCATTCTAACACCTGGATACGTTTACTTGTGAACCATTCCACTGTAGATTTTGCTTTATGTTTTGGATCATTGTCTTGTTGGAAAATAAATCTCTGTTCCAGTCTCAGATCTTTTGCAGACTCCAACAGGTTTTCTTCCAGAATGCTCCTGCATTTGGCTCCATCCATCTTCCCATCAATTTTAACCATCTTCCCTGTCCCTGCTGAAGAAAAGCAAGCCCAAGCCATGATGCTGCCACCACCATGTTTGACAGTGGGGATGGTGTGTTCAGAACGCAGAGACTATCACAGAGCAGGTGCATTTATACAGAGACTTGGTTTCACTTAAGTGGATTCTATTTATCATCATCAGTCATGTATTACAACATTAGATCATTCAGAGATCCTCACTGAACTGAACGGAGTGTGTTTGTTGCCCTGAAAGTAAAGGGGTTGAATAATATTGCACACCCCACTTTTCAGTTTTTTATTTGTTAAAAAAGTTTAAAATATCCAATAAATTTCATTCCATGTCACAATTGTGTCCCACTTGTTCTTGACTCTTCCCTCAAAAATCAAAAAGCTGTATCTTTATGTTTGTATCTCAAATGTTCAAGGGGGGGAGGGGGTGCGAATACTTTCGCAAGGCACTGTATGTATGAAAATAAAAAAAATAACTACAGAGAGATCTTGTCTACTATTAATTGCCACTAGGGGGCACTGTGGTAGGAACTATATTTTCAGAAAATTAGGTAATGATATCATCGCTACTTCCCGCGGTATTTAAAGTGACATATAAGAAAATACAATTCTGAGAAATAAGTTTACAATACATCTTCTTACTGATCACATGTAGGACCAGCCCCATGAGAGGAAGATAGTCTGAAGATAAATGCTGAACCCTTTATAAATCAATAGCACATTATGGATTAACATTTTTCATTAGCAGTATAGGACAGTTTAAATATCATATATAATCAGGTAATATAATATAATATCATATAATATATTCTACTCTCCATATATTGTTACTTTGGAATGTAAAGGAAAATACAGTAGTAAGAGCTTCAGTAGAGGACAGGTTTAAGATCATATATTAACATGAAACTCCCCGAAAAAGGTATTTGAAAATCGCTTTCCTAAACCAGCCAACTGCGACTTTTTTTTTCTTCTCATTTCTGGATCTCACTTCACAGACTCTTAATCCTATCATATCCTAACATATCATATCCTATCATTTCATTTTTTAAGGGTATTTTATAATCTCCATGTATTGTTATTATGGAAATTAAAAGAAGTTTAGGAAAATTCTGAGAGCTTCAAGCTGAAATGTGTGTCATGGACAACATTAATACATGGCTAATATAACTGTTTTATTGCTTACAGTGTGACTGTCATGGGAGGCAGCTTTATATGTATTCATATACTATAATTCCCCAACCACTGGTAAAAGCGCGCACAAGCATTTTCCTCTAAAAGCTGTGGTATCCATAGTTGCACAACAAAGCATAAATAGTATTTACAGAGTCCTTGGGTTTTGTTGGTCACATGTGCTATAACATAGCTGTCATAAACTGTAGTTTAACATGATAACTGTATGAGATACATTTTCACTTATCAATACATAAAGGTAAGGGAAAGTCCTCCATTAACGCTGGTGTCCTAGAAAGAAAGTGTCATAGCATTGTAAAGAAAAGTATAAATATGGTGGTCTCTCGTGTTACATGACCTCACATTATGTTATACTTATTCTTATAGCTTATTGCATGACACAATGACACAACCCCCCGTGTGCCGGCTACATCCATTCATTTCTATGCGAGCGTGCTGTTCGGATCGGCTGATCCGAACAGTACTCGCTCATCTCTACTATTCACCATTGGGATTGTTGTGTGGAATGAAGAGCCCATGTTATATAACTTGTATTTCCATATGCACTCTGTTATATATTGATAATTCCCAACGCAATGTATGTCGTGATGTTGTATAATGTCTTAATACCAACAACATCCTTTGAGTATATTGTGGTATACAGCGCAGGTGGGCATTGAACAACAATATGGTTTTAAGACATGACCTAAGTCCATCAAGCTAAGTCCAGGTTACATGCTAGCAGGCTGACAGCATTTCCATGCAGTATACTGGCAAGGAGAGTATCTAAGCAACGCATGTGGTTAAAGGCAACCTGCAGAGCAGCATTACCCACCTCGTGACAGTACTGGGGGGCGTTTCTCACCGCTCAGTGTCATGGCTAGGCAGTAAGGAACGCCCTCTCTCACAGTACAGCGCTATGAATGAGTACTGTCAGGAGGGGCGTTCCTCACACTCTGCCAGTAACCCCCTTTTGACAGTGAATAGCTATGGTAATGGCACCGATAGCTCCTCATCAGGGGTACATAACGGGAAAGTCGGCTTTCTAGCGGTATATAAAACTGCAGGTGCCCGAGGACCTGAAAGGTCCTCTTTAAATAGGAGTTTCTCCTATTGTCTAGTTCTTGTCTAGTTCTAATTTCAATCTGTTAGCTAGGTCTCATAAGTCTTGGTTCACATCTGCATCAGAGTCTCCTTAGATTCCACTGAAAATCGTCAGAGAGAAAAGTACTGCAGACTTTTCTCTCCGTCAGTTTTAGTATAAAAACGGCAGAAAAATATGAAGGTAACCACTGTTTTAGTGCAAAAACTGTGAACCTAACCTAAGGCTAACTAGAGCTTTTTTGTTTGCTCATTAAGGCTGAGGCCCCGTGTTGATTTTTTTGTTGTAGAGTTTGCTTCATTTTTTTTTTTTTTTAGCCAAACCCAGATGTGGCTACAAAAAGAACTGGAAATATAAAGGAAGCTCTTATACTTTTCCCATCTGCTAAAATCATTCCTGGCTTTGGTTAGAAAAACCATAGCAAAATCTACAACAAAAAAGCTGCATCGGTTCTGGCCAAATAGCAACGTGGAACAGACTGTAGCTGAAACATATCAAATTTTTTTTTCGCAACGTTTTTCACTGAAAGTCCGTAGAGTTTTCCACTGCGGACTTTCTGCTTCTATATGGAAAACGCTAGTGATTGCATTTTTGAAATCGCAGCATATCCGCTATGGATTTTTTTCTACAATGTGTGGATGGTATTAGCCAGAATTCCATCTAATTTGCAGGTAATGTAAAACGCAGCATTTTCACAATGAGGTCCCCCTTTTTTTAGTGGCGTTTTTGGGCTGTTATTTCATTACTGCTATAATACTTTGCCATTCTAGGGACTGATCCCTCTTTCCCTCTGCATCTTTCATCATAGTGTTAGGGAAGAGTATGTTGCAGGGTTCCAAATTAAATAATTAATTAACAGGCCTAGATGGACTGCAGCCATCTTTTTTAAGCCTGGAGAACTGATTAAGACACAAGATGGTTGTGTATCAAAAGAGTTCTGATTTATTGTTACAGGGAGTCAATATTTATACAGACAAAAGCAGGTTGGACTTGACATGATTGGTTATAACATAAGCTGTGGCACATGACTATTGGATAAGGTCTGCATCTCATTATTACACTCCAACCTGGGATGACCTTTAAAGAAGAATTTAAAATATTTATGTGTAAACCAACATCTTACACTAATTCTAGATGTATATCACAGCAAGAGAGATAATGATCACATGCTGGTCCGCTCCGGCCTTGGGGCTAACGATCAACAGGTTATTTGAACCGGTTTCTACACCAACCCTCAAAGATGAATAGTCTTAGCACAAACAGATAAGGAGTTATAACCCAACCATCAACATTCCACACGCCTTATCCCCTTAAAGGGGTCTCTTAGACTCTAAACAGACATCCTTATGAAGCTTATAACAGAAAAAGGTTACAAAATGGCTGACAGAATACAAGATGGAAGATGTGATCCTAACAATAGCATCATTCTAAGCTTGTATGTGTTCTTTTCTTGTAATATATTACTGTATTATCCATACTTCTATAACATACTGAATTTCCCCATGGTATGACTATTAAAGGATTATCTTATCTTATTATTTTTGTACTTGGAACGTCATCTCTTTATTTATGCACTACTTTCTCTCCTGGTTACAGGAAAGGTATTATCTTTTGGGCTAGTGTGGTTTTCGGTCACTTGTATTAAACAATTATATTATATTTGTTACATTTCATCCCTTCCTATTCAACTATATGTACCTCCAATACCACGTTGTTTATCTAAAGTGGATATATTTTCCTTCTTTATATGTATATTGTGTTTGTACTTAATAACTTATATATTTTTACAACAGAAGTTAGGCGTGACCTAAGTTGTGACATTGTGTAACAAAAAAATCAGACAAAATTTGGGCTAATTTTTTTGGCCTAATCTAAGCCAACTAAGGCTAAGGACCCATGTAGCATCCCACAGCAAAAAAGCGCTGTGGGAAAAACCACAGCGGCAATGCCTAAAGGTTCTGACCACAGTGCTTTAGATGGAAAGTTTGCAGAGGTTTCTGCTGCGGACTTTCTGTTTCAGTTACACCTATGGGGAAACCCAGTGCCACACCTCCCATGAGGCGACCTGAAGCGACCGCTTCAGGCGGCGCTATGTCAGGGCCCCAGGGAGGGCGGCATTTTTGCATACCTAAGCCAGACTGGCTTAGCACCGAGCAGTGGATTGGGGAGGCCGCTGGAGCAGCGCTGCTCCAGCGGCCTCCCCTCACGCTCAGGCAGAGAACAGGTCCTCTCCCTGCCTGCGAACGCTGTTAAGCCCTGCCCCCTCACTTTGCCCCGCCCCCTTCGTTCCGCCACACCCCCTCCACTCTGCCCCCTCCTCCGGGGGGGGGGGGGGAAGGGGGCTTTCTGTCGGCTTTCTGTCGGCAGGTTCACCCCTGGGGAAACCACAAGGTTTTTACCGCAAAGTGGGTATGGGATGCGCTAGAATACCATCCACTTTGCTCTGACTGTAAAATGTCGCAATTTTTTCCACGTGGAGCCCTGGCCTAATAAGCAGTATAATAATAAACAAGACATAACAGCACTAGAAGCTTTGTTAAATCTGAGGCTGTTGTCTAGTCAGTTTTTACTACTATTAGTATATCTGCCCCAATATCTTACTTGAATCAAAAGTTTATATAACTTGCAATGCAGTTCGATTTTGCCTTTTGAGACTTTCCTTGTCTTACCACCACTTTGAGACTTCTGCTTACCACCACTTAAAGGGTTTGTCCAGTTTCAGATAAATATTGAGATGTTATGCTGCAGCAGTTTAACTGATTGCAGAAGTTCAGATCAATTCTGCTACATCTGTACTATATATACTGATAATTTTCTTTGAGAAAACCACTACCCTACTAGAAGACTACTTAACTGCAAAACCATAGCCATTGGGTGCTGACGGTATGTGAGGCTTCACACTGGGGTTGCCACACCGTCTGATCCTTCCCTTAGCAATATATAGATTTACTCTCATATTTACAAACCTAATTTAAGTGTGCCCACAAAATATTCTGAGAGTGCTGCTGTACAATGTTTGTTTAGCTGTAGTTTGGGTTGGGGCTGCTTTTGAGTTTACTTCAGCAGAGGAAGCAGTGATCAGTCATTCCTTTGTACCTGCCACTAGCTATTGTGGGTTGCCTGTAATGAGGCATATCTGATTTTTTCCACTTACTGAAGTGATCTCACAGGCAGCTCCAACCAGACCATAACTGAACAGACTTCATGTTCAGGGGATAATCGTACACATCAGGGAGAGTGTGTGCCTACATAGGCAGTATGGAGACTTACAAGTCATTCCTGCTCGGCTAGGGATTCTGGGTAAAAAATATACAAATCTATTCTCCAGGATGTAATTAGGAGAACAGTGCACTCTGTATGCTGCCCTCGAGAGGGCAGCATCCTTAACATCATGCATGACTCAGTTAAAAAGTCTATTTAATCATGATGCGGATTTAATTGCCAAATTAGTATTTCTATTCCAAAAGGAACAGATTCCCAGCTATGGACAGCGCTGTTTCGGCCTATTGGGCCATCCTCAGCATAGCGTAGGGATACTGATTTGGAAGAGTGAGAGACTATAGACCAGGGTCAGGGGATAATCGTACACATCGGGGAGAGTGTGTGCCTACATAGGCAGTACGGGGACTTACAAGTTATTCCTGCTCCGCTAGGGCAATTAATTTGGCAATTAAATCCACATCATGATTAAATAGACTTTTTAACTGAGTCATGCATGATGTTAAGGATGCTGCCCTCTAGAGGGCGGCGTACAGAGTGCACTGTTCTAATTACATCCTGGAAAATAGATTTGCATATTTTTTACCCAGACTTCATGTGGCAGCATCCTTCAGAGAAAAGTATACCACAATCATTAGAGATGCATGTGCTTGAAATTCCTAATATACTAATAATCAATATAACGAGGTTATTTATGGAATAACGCTTACCAGTGCATTGCCTGTGCCAGTTCAGCTTTATTACTAATATACACCCAGAAAACCAGAGCTCGATTTATTACCTGAGGAGAAGTCAACAGGGTGGGTCAGACTTGTTTGTCTGCCTCCCCTACTAATACTCTGACTCTTATTCACTTGATTGACTCCAGCCTACTCCATGGATCTGCTGCCTGAGTAGAGGGGAGTTGGTCAGGTTAATGAGAGTCAGAGTGACTGCAGAAGAAGCAGAGGATTAAGAGTTGCTAGCTTCCCCAGTTGTCCTTCCCACAGTAATAAATGGGTCTATGGCAGTGTATAATATTAATAGTAAAGCTTAAAGGGGTTATTCCAGCCATAGGATACAGGATAAATAGCTGATTGGTGGGCTTCTGACACCTGAGAACAGGGATGGGGGGATGCTTTGAAAGCAGCCAGGCTGAATGTAGGAAAAATATGCAAATCTGTTTCCCAAGATGTAAATAGGAAACCAGTGCCTCTGTTTGCTGCCCTCTAGGGGTAGCTCCCTTAACATCATGAACAACTTTTTAAACAAGCCTTTACTGCTATGATGCGGGATTAAGCCAAACCAATATCCCAGCTGTGCACAGTGCTGTTTCAATCTGGTTGGATCTCTTCAGCACAGTATAGGGAAAATTGATTTGGCAGAGATGAGAGACTTGTAGACCAGGTTCTGGAGATTGAAAACAGCGATGTCCACAGCTGGGATATTGATTTGACTAAATCCTGCATCATAGCAGCAAAGGCTTGTTGAAAAAGTCGGGCATAATATTAAGGGAGCTACCCCTAGAGGGCAGCAAACAGAGGAACTGTTTTCCTATTTACATCTTGGGAAACAGATTTGCATATTTTTTTCTATAATCCCTCCCAGTGGGGCTAAAAAGGCTTTTTGTAAGACTCCATATGGCTGAGAAGGAGATCTCTCCTTAGGGAGTGATATTATCCCCAGAGGCTGAATGTAGGCATGCCCCTGTTGGACCGGATGGATCCCTGCTCCCATTTACTTCAATTGGTTGACTTGGCATTTCCACTGACTTGAAAGGGAGCAGGGATGTGTTCCGTCAAGTAGGGACATGCCTACATTCAGCCCTGCTGAATTCCCAAAGGGAAGAAAACAGATTGGTGGGCTTCTTGGTGGTCAGACTCCCATTGATTGACTATTTATTCTCAGTGATATAAATAGAGGAGAAATATGCTTAAATAGTGCAAGGAATGCACTGGTAAGCGTTATCATTTCCCAGATAACCCCTGTTAGTGTATTTATTTGTATCTGACTTTAACATCAGATTAATAACCATGGAAATTTTTCCTAAAGTTCCAGAAGCATGAACAGATCTAAGGTGACTACATTAGCAAATGTGCCCATGGAATTTGCAGTGTTTACTTCCATAAATCAGCGAGTGAGTGAGTGAGTGAGTGTGTGTGTGTGTGTGTGTGTATCTGTGGGGGCGTGCAGTTCACAAAGCTATAAAGGACAGAGACTGGGGAATTTCATTCATTCAGACAGCTCACAAGCTGTGTGCTGAACAAGCCTCGCACTGTGAAACTGTGCTCTATGCACACAATGCAGAGATTTCCGTGGAAGGTTAGGTGTGCTACTCTGTGCTTCGCTTTCTTATCCATCACTGGGGTCCAGCTCAAACCCTTGGGAGACCAAGAAAAAATGATTCAGCTTGAAGCAGTGAAAAAGAGCATTCTGGATCGTCTGGGCTTACACAAACCTCCTGTTATTAGGGAGAAACTGGACAGAGATGAACTACACAAAATGCACAGGTTATACCAGGAGAAGTTAATGGAGCTCCGGGGAAATCTATCGAAGGATGAGACTCCAGAAAGGAAAGTGCATCTGTTAACACCAAAATGTAAGTCTGGAATATTACGTATTTTATAATATATATAACAATTTTCCTCTCAATGATTAGCCATCTTATTACACACATAAATATGTATTATGGCATATGTATGGGTACGTATTATTGTATCATATTAATTAGAAAAGCAGAAGTATGCCAGAAATATAATGCAACAAGCAAAGTAGGTCATTTTCTGAGACATAATACTAACAGTTCTGATGTCTTTTTTAGCATTAAAAAGAGACCGGGGTTAAGGATAAGCCAAAAAATTCACTTGGCTGTATATTCTATAGTCTATATTACTCAGGTCATGGTCAATTTACACGCAGGATACAGTTTCATGATTTGCTCGTGTAAGACAATATTCTAATGAATACAGTGCCAATACAATGACAATGTTAGCCACTTTTCAAATATTGATATACACACAAGAATAATTATACATGGGTATATTATATGATGTCTATTTCTGTCCATGCGTCAGATAACTTCTTTTGTAGTGATACTTGATTTGTCTAGTAAAACTGGCCACACAGTGATTATAGATGGCCACCTAGTGAACAACTTTTTATTAGTAACCAGTTACTCCATATATTACATAAAATATTGCTTACAATGCACTGATCAATCTTTGCCTCCACATCCATTGAAATCGTGAATGCCAATGGAATCACAACAATTGGCTCAAGCCCACTAGTGCCAGTCTGTTGTTTGTCATAGCCAACTTTCCGATTCAGCAAATAATTGTATCAGGAGGCACTGTAAAACTCCCCAAAATGACCAATTTCTTTGCATCACCCTACTATGGCCATTTAATATCAGCAATGTATCACACAGCGCACTGCAGACCCAGTGTCTGTCTTCAGGCACTCGGAACAGTGAACTGCACTATCTTTTGACAAACGCAACAGAAACAAGATGTCCTTGCAGAATAAATATAGTTCTGTCCTTGATGGGTAAATAAAAGACCATAAATAACAATACATCTCTAAACAACCTTTGCAGATAAAGCACTGTAGACTGCAAGTGAATTTTTAGAAGAGTTTCCCTACATGATAATACATCTGTTAAGGACTGACGTCTACACTGCTATTACCATTCATTTTGATAATTAGCATTGAGCTACGAGTAGGTAAATGACAGATAATGAAATCATGTGAAGGTCACTCATACGATTGCAGGTATTTGTATTGACTATCTTGTGAACTTAAGTCCGGCGCATTAAGCCACTCCCTATTCTTCTTTGCACCTACAGAATACCAATATCCACAAACTTTATCTGGCAAAAAAACCCAACTATTTTGAATATAAGGTAATTCCCATATAATTTACATGAAAATATACTAATTCCTTACCATTCTGCCTGCGTGGAATCAATACCCACAATTCTTGTTAGCCTGTCTTCGACTATTCTTTCACAAATCAAACATCTACCTATACAATTATATGATATTTGAGGAGATTTTTCTAGGAAACTAAATTATACATATATTGTTTTTTTTAAATACAAACGCCAAGTCTAGACTGTTAATGAATGAAATTAGTTTTACAATGCAAAGAATTGTGGCTTTAAATAGACATCTTCCCTAATACCTCTTACATGTTATTGCATTGTAGCATTGCAGAGGACTAGCAACAGTGTTCTGCAAATTACATGGAGAGGAAGTGTAAGAGACATTTCATTGCCTATCTAGCAAACTCTAGCAGTTGTGGGAGGTTATTCATAATGAAGTCAGGAGGATCCTCTAATGAACAATTACACTGAGAACCTCGTGTAAAATGGCGATAACTTTATCCATTAACTTTTTTAACAAGAAATACAATTACAAGTGGTCGGCAAGTTGTCATGTGTTGCAAAGGTCAAAACCTTATTCCTGTGGGCATATATTGTCCTTTATATAAAGTCATTTATTATCCATTCTAAAGACTGGAAGGGATATTTTCATTGAGATATATGCATATCATAACAACTTCTGTTTCATTCTTCATTGCAGTAGAGCATAGCTCAAAGAAATGTGATATGCAGAAAAGCAGCAGTCATCGCTACAACCTAATCTTCTCTAGAACTCAGACGTTCCATCAGAGGCTGAATGTCATGAGAGCTGAGCTCAAACTATGTAAACACATCTTGGCTGCATTGCGACCTGCAGCAGCTAACTCAACCTCGAAGGCTATGGTGCACATTTATAAAGTTGTAGAATCAAGGAAAGCCAATGGAGGGCAAGATCATAAATTACTTGATTCTAAACCAGTAGACAAAGACACCTTGACCTTAAATGTGAACTCTGCTGTGCAGCAGTGGGTCGCAAGTTCAGAGAAATGCCTCCGACTGGAGCTGGTCATCACACTGGACATCCCTTTTGTGAATGAAGGCAGCAAGCAAATAGAATCAGATAATGCCCTTGTATTGGAAGTGGAGACTCAGGAAAAAACCTTGTTTAAAATGAGAAAAGGCAGGTCACTTCCTGCAGATGAGGATTGCAAAAAGAGTGAGAAGAAGTGCTGTCGTAAGTCCTTATTGGTGTCTTTTGAACAAATTGGTTGGAGCGATTGGATTGTACATCCATCCACCTATGAAATGCGGTTTTGCGATGGATCTTGTCCGCACAATTACAAGCCTGCAAGCATGCATGCCCAAATAAAATACAGAATGCATCATATTAATGGAGACACTCCAGCTCCTTGTTGTGTTCCTGGGAGCTATGATCCTATGGTACTGATGCATTACAATGCTGAGCGCAAATTGGTTTTCACAGTCTTTGAGGATATGATTGTTAAAAAGTGCCACTGTGCATAAAGAGGAACTATATCAAGGCTTTTATTCTATCTACATTCTAACAGTACAATATATCCAGTGCCATAGAGCTTATACCTTTACAAGTTGCATCTGATCAAATGCCTCATGTTACATCTTTTCAATCCTACGAAAGAAAAGAATGCTTAGAAATAGTTAATGCAGCAATATGCAGCTGAGACACACAATATGGCCATGCAATATTTTTGGCCCATGTTAGTACTTTTCAAATCTGACTTAGATCTGAGTTGCATAGAGGAAAAATAGCATGGCAAAGGTAAAGCTAGCTATACACATTACAATACTTTTGGCCAAACAGACCAGCCACCAAGTATCTAATGTGTATTTGAAACTGCTGACTCTTTCCTGACTGCATTTCCACATGCCTGATCCTTTTATTCTCAGGGCAATAAGCCACCACCAGAGGTAAAGCTCACTGGAAAGGACCAATAAAATCTAACATAATAAGTATATGTTAAAATAAGTGATCTATCAAACGAGAGCAAAATATATCAATTAAGGATATCTTTTGGGAACATCGCATTAACAATAGTCTGGTCTCTGATAGTCTGATTGTCATGCTCAGTTAACTGTTAGTGAATTGTGAGTCTTGAGCTTTAACCATACCACCAATTGCAAGTCCAATTTATCCATCTAGCTAGATGACTGCTAGGTGGACCCTTGTTACCATTATCAATATTCTGACACATTGCTTTTATATTTGTCCCCTGATGATCCGATACTACTGTGTTGGGAAATACTTTGGACTTATTTATTGCCATGTCATATATGTTTACATTTGAAATAATAGAGATTTGATCCACAGTTATAATAACATTACTGAATAGTGCTTTTTGAAATCATGGTTCTACATGCAGATGAGAGGGTCCAATAGCACAAATGAAAGGTGTAGTGCCATCTTATATGGTAATTTCATAGTGCTAGGATGTACCATCATTTTATGATTGGTAGGGGGCTCCCATCATTTACAAGAATGAAAGGGTACAGCGATGATTTAGTGCTACATACCATTCAAAGTCTTTCCCTCCACATTGGCTATGGACTCCCACAGTGAGGACATCTACTGCACTGCTCTATTCATGTGGATGACAATGGTTGGCTGCAGTGGCATAACCAAATTATTGCGGGCCCCGGTGCATTCTTTTGTCCAGGGCCTCCTATCTCATCCCTACAGCAAATTCTTGATCAACCTTAGTGTAGTTAATGGAATCTGTGGGTCTCCTTGGCTTATGGGCCAGATGGAAGCGGCAATCTCAATACTGATGCCAGTGCTTATGGACCCCCCTAAGGCTCCTGGGTCCTGGTGCGACTGCACCTCCCCCCCCCCCCCGCCCTCAAGTTATGCCCCTGTCCGGCTGCATATCTGTACAGGAATAGATTCCATTTCTAGTGCTGGTTAGAACTACCACGCCCCTACCCATCTGGAACCTGAGTAGTTCAAACTCATTTGTTTTATCCCCATTGTATGTTCATTTCTCCTACTCTTCTCTTTAGGTGCCTAATAACTGGGACATCATTTGCCTTCATATGCTCTTGGTCTATATTTGTCCTAAAATTACAATTTTAGTATATTTTCATGTAAACTTTTAGA
This sequence comes from Leptodactylus fuscus, assembly GCF_031893055.1. Classification (NCBI taxonomy): domain Eukaryota; kingdom Metazoa; phylum Chordata; class Amphibia; order Anura; family Leptodactylidae; genus Leptodactylus; species Leptodactylus fuscus. The sequence continues at coordinate 202,048,017 of NC_134265.1, forward strand.
AACAAGTGGGTAAGAAAGTCTCTTATCCATCATCTGTCCTCCTCCATTTGAATCCTATTTTATAGCTCATCCTCACCCTGCTGATAGGAGTTCTGTTCAGGCTTGGAGTGTATGATGGCGTATAATTTTCTTAGCACTATTTTGATTTTATTGCACTATTACATGTTTATTGATGATTCCTACATGGATAGGTAGATAATCAGATCAAGACGAATGCACTGATTTGATATAGTAAATAGGAATCGCTTTCATAGCTACATGTGCCCATTTAGAAAAAAAAATCACTTTGAGCAGACAAGTAATATGATCTCCAGGTCATATATCAAAAATTGTATTAATAAATACCCACCAGAGAGAAGTCTATGAACTATGATATTGTTCATCATTTTCACAAACCACTTCTTGGGAATTCTTTTATTTTAAAACAAAAAGGAAAAAAAAATCTTGCCTTCATGGGTGTAACTGAACGTTCATGACCGGAGACACCCAGACTTGTTAGAGATCAGCAGAATATACACTGAATAAGGTGTCAGTTCACTTCACAGAATAAACATGAGAAAAACTACTGTAGCTATGCAACAAGGACATTGACAAGAACTGAACCTTTATTTACTTAAATTGTATTTCCTCTAAATCGCACTATTTTGTTCTACTCCATTTACTGCTTTGATGATGCCATATTTATTTCTAATATCGCCCAACAGTTGGTCTGACAGATCCTGAGGCATGTTCCATCATGCAGTTTTGCTGAACAGACACATGTCCGTTTGTTATTATCTCTGCATGTCTCACTCATTCTTCCTGGGGAATTTACAATAGGAAGATGTAGAAATAGCAGAATGCAATGAATAAGCAAAGAAATATGCATTCACAGCATGGGTGAAGCAGACAGTTAAGCCTGATATATATGTACTGCTAATCTAAGATTTTTATGTTAGCAGGGCTTTCACCAGCTGGTGGCTTCCATTTATGTTCTATCTGCCCAGATTTTGTCAGACAGCGTTGCATTTATGTCATTCTAGCTTATTGCACTTGGCTGATAGCCAATCTTATCACTTATGAATGCTCTATGACTACTGATAACAAGACATACTCATTTTGGAGCAAGACTTCTATACTGAGTGTGATTACTTAAAGACTTAAACTACTTTTCCATTTAAGAATCTAAGCCGCCAATGTAAGGTTATTTGGTGTTCAAAACTAAGAGTTCAGTTTCAGATGGCTGTATAGTTCATATTATGGTGTAAACACTATGTCCCCACTGTAATATTCTAACCTATACAGAAAAATGCATGGGGATTGTGCAGGTGTTACATGTGTAACACAAACACTAAAAGCAGAGGCGACAAATCTTATCTTCCCCCAGATAAGAAATGACGTTACACAATACTTATTTATGAATATGTTGTTATTTTATTATTGTTATTATTATTATTATTATTGATATTATTTTGAGTGTAAATACATATTTATGCAATTTTATTTATTGATAATTTATTGTTTGTTGGAATTTTTACTGAATGTTGCTTGTATTTTCTAAATTATACATATCAAAGTATATTTTTTCATATATTTAAAAATGAAAATTGTCTAACGTTATTGTAACAAAGCCAAAAATAAACTATTTTTAGAATAAATCAGTTTCTTTGCCTTCTAAATAGATACTGTGAAATGGCTGGCAGTAACATTCTTTGGTTTAAATATTTTTTTTACACATGAGGTTCATGCATAAAAAAATACTACAAAAAGTAGATAGAAAATTTGCTTCAGAAAAATCTGTGAATACAGGAGTAATGTATAGTAAAAAGGGTTGTCCTATAATTTTCATTTAATGTTAAATCTAGCAAAACATAATGATTTTTTAAATTGTCCCCTTATACTTTTTTATTCCCTCTAAGATCAACCACCTAAGGGCTAATTCACACAGAGTTTTTTGCAGGCGGATTTTGACGTGGAATCTGCCTCAAAATCTGCCTGCAAAAAAGGCTCCCATTCATTTAAATGGGAACCGCTTGCTTTTTTTTTCCTGCTAATGATTTTTTTGAGTTAGTGGGAAAAAGAAGCGACGTGTCCTTTCTTGCTGCGGATTTCCGCAGCTGAGACAGCGGCAACATCAGCAGCGCGAGACTCACACTCGATTAGGCATCGGCATCCCGTCTTGGCTAGCCGTGCGGAGAGTTTACATGGCGGAAAAGGTTTCTGCCGTGCGGAGAGTTCACATGGCGGAAAAGGTTTCCACCATGTGAATGACACGTCCAGTGCCAAAACTAAAGGTTTAAAGTGGTATTGGTGTCTGACACATTTATGGCCTCACATAATATGCCATAAGTGTCTGATTAGATGAGGGTTGCACCTTAGGGTCTTACATCTTTCTCGAGAATGGGAGTGCACTGATTCTAGTTGCCTATCATAGAAATGGCTGTACGACTCCAGTCTCTCCATTCCTGTGTATAAGTGGATCCCTGTTCTTAAGACAGTTGCAGATTCTATAGGTAGAACCTGTAATTTATTGCACAGTTATGGGACCTCCTGTGGATATTCCAGAAATATGTAAGATCTTATTACTACTGTAAACTTTTCTGTTAGCATAGTAAGATGAGTTGAATTTTTAAATGCTAAATTTTTGAGGTACATAAATTGGATTTCAGCATTAATAATAAAATGTGGCCTGATTGTTATGACACACAATCTAACTGAATGACCACAGAAGAATTTGTACTAGTTGAGTGTTGTATTGAGAAAGAGTAAGTGAACCTCTGTGTTAATTATTTCTCTTAAAGAGATTTTCCAAAGGAAGTCAGTGCCGACCCCACTGCACAAACCCCCACTAATCAGGAGCATAGGGGATTCTACTTCTATTTCAGTGGGAGTGCCGGAGATAGCCAAAGTACTGTATTTGTCACAAAAGTCCCTGAGCAGTTGGATCCCCACTGATCTGCAAGTTATTTCCTATCACTTGTCTGTGGGAAAATGCCTTTAAGCTCTATTCATACAAACTATGAGTAAAATGGTTGTGAAAAAGGGACATTTTTCATGGTCATTTTGCATTGTTGAGGCACCCATGTTCATGGATCCCAAATAGATTGAGTCTGTTGAGGAATCAATGAAAACAGGCAAAAACAACACATCTGTTAAAATAGACTGTCGAAAAATTAGTCATGTAAATGTTAGGATGGGCCAGGGCCTCTGCTGTGTTGCATGGAAGCGCCCAACCCGATCCCTGTCCATCGCCAGAGTCACTGCTGGTTCCGGCACTGGGGTAGGCTGGAGGCCTCCGCTTGAGTCTGCGGAGGTTCTGATTTCTCCCTAGCCCTGGGACCCACACTTCCAGGGTCAGGGGGGTCAGCGGCGGGCCTGAGGCTATTTAGGCCTCATTCTGGTCTCAGCATGCTGCTGGTTATTCGTTTACCATCAGTATCAGCTCCTGACCTCCCCTGCTTCCTTCCTTTCACCTGCCTCCTGTCCCTGTACTTGGATTCCCTGGATGAACTGGCTTGCTTTACAGACCTTCTCTCCGTGATCCCGATTTGGCACCTTCCTGACCTTCCTTGGCTTCTGTGTGTTTTCCCTAGACTACCTTCTTGCACTCCTGCCATCCTGATTTTCTGGACTTTACTCCAAGGTTAGTGTCTGGGTACTTCTGGGTCCTCTTCCTTGGGGTTCGCTGGGTGTGTGTCACTCTCTGGGTAGTTGCGGATCTGGGCCCCGGACTTTCACCAAGTCCAACTCCACCATCAGGAGCTCTGGTGAAGAACTCTGGGGCCTGGTTTCGCTCTGGTTGGGGGAGTGTAGCACGCCCAGGATTGTTTTTGCCTCAGTGCTTGGGGATTCTAGTTACCCAAGACCTTACAGAGTTGTTTGTTGTATCAGGTCCCTAACAGTAAATAGCCCCCATTTGCAATAATTGATATTCATGCAGATTTGTGAATGTATTTAAAAAAAATGTATGTGACTAGTGCAAACTACATATACCAGTTGCACCTTGCTCTTCTGTGTTTCCTAATTCACTCTTTTGAAAAATGCTCGTTAGGCTCAAAACACTAAAAGAACGGTACTTACATTAAAAAAATTAGTTGCAACCATCAAAAAAAATAGGTAAATGATCTATAATTTTACTCCTATAGATGCGGAGAACTTTTTATTCCTATTCCACAAATCTGGTGTATTTATTTGCTTATTGGCAACAGTTTGTCCTTTACTAGCACTTATATTGCAATGATTTTACAACACAAGAATAAGTCCAAAAGTATATATTAAAGGGATTCTACCACTAAAGTAACATTTTTTCTAATTACCACGTCAGAATAGCCTTAAGAAAGGCTATTCGTTTCTTACCTTTAGACATGGTCTCTGCGCCGCCATTTCTTATAAATACTGTTTTTAATCGGTATGCAAATGAGTTCTCCACAGCAATGAGGGCAGGCCCCAACGCTGAAACGGCAATGGGAGTGTCCTCACTGCTACCTGAGAGCTCACTCCAGCGCCGCCTACATCTTCAGCTGCAACCCCGCCTTTTCTGTCTTCCGTCTAGGTCCAACTTCCGACGCCTGCGCAGTACGCTCCTGTATTGAACTACAAGAGCAAGAGCGGCCTCCTAAAAACTCCTCATTCATTCCTTTGAGACTCACATTGAGGCACCCATAAAAATGAATGCAGAAAATGTCCATAAATGAGAAGCTGTGTCGGTTGGAGAATCTTTTTGCTGGTCACATGACACAGATACAAATACAGTCACCATTAAGAAGATAACTAGGGTTGAGCCGAGATTTCAGGATCGTTTTTAAAATCCGATTTCCGATCATTTTCCATTCGAACCCGATCCTAATTCCGATCCCAATGCAAGTCAATGGGATTTTTTTAATAATCGAAGATCGGCTTTTAAAAACGATCCTATTCACTACACAGCATGGAGTCTAAAAATTGAACGCTTTAATTGTTAGACTCCACGCTGTGTAGTGATTAAAAAACCCCCTGGCTACTTAAGTCCTCCCTGCTGTCCACTTACCTCCACAGATCGCTGCCACTCCCTGCTGTTCTCGCTGGTCTTCTCGCCTCACTGCCCCCGCCTCCCAGGTTTGTGTTGCAGACCTAGGAAGAAGGTGGGGCTTGTGGCTTAGGAGAGTGTGGGCAGGTACAGGGCGGGGGCAGCGAGGCGAGAAGAGCAGCAAGAAGACCAGCGAGAACAGCAGGGAGCAGCAGCGATCTGTGCAGGTAAGTAATAATGCCCGGTTCACACATGCTGATGTGTTCCATCCGTAAGGGTCCGCATGAGGACCCCTATGGACGGAACACAAGCGCAACTGCAAGCGCTGTGCAGTTCAAGCACATGGACCCCATTATAGTCTATGGGGCCCGTGCGCTTGAACTGCACAGCGCTTGCAGTTGTGTTTGTGTTCCGTTCATAGAGGTCCTCATGCGGACCCTTACGGACAGAACACATCAGCATATGTGAACCAATCCTTAGCTACTAGAGATGTTAGCTAGTCTCTCATTAGAATGAATGGATGCAGCCGGCGCGCAGGGGGTTAAGCGGCCGGACGCCGGAACAGGCTGTGTGCTGGCTGCATCCATTCATTCCTATGGGACCTAGCTAACATTGTTAATTATCTCCGACCTCGATCCCACCTAAAAAGATCGGGATCGTAATACCGATCGCAATCGTGAAATTTACTGGATCGCCGATCGGAATCCAATCTTTTTTGATCCTGATCGCTCAACCCTAAAGGTAACCTTTACTACAAATTATATCATATGCCTTTCTCGCAGACTAGAGAGTAAAAATGTCTGTAAGAGTACTACTTTAATTATCTGTGCTATGTGGGCTGGCTTTACTATAGTCAGCCATCCCCCATAGCATAGGTAATTATTACTTGTGAGATCAAGGAAGAAGGGGGCGTGAACATTGCCTCTGATCAGATGACCAGGGGTTTGCGATGTTAACAGAACTAACAGGTCTATCAAAATCATCACTGGGACCCAGTAAGTGAATAAATTCTTCCCGGACAAACCTTTAAGAGACAATTTTAAATTTTACAATTTTTGCAAAATGTAAACTGTTAAAAAAGATATATAATACAGGGTGGGCCATAAGTATGGATACACCCAGGTGGGCCATAAGTATGGATATACCCAAGGTCACTGGATATTACTTCCTTGGACTTCTATCTCTTGGACCATTTGAAGGCTATGTTGTACTCTGTCAAGATCCAGGAGGTGGGGCACCTGAAACAAAAGATACAGGATACAATGATAATCAATAAAGCTACGTTAAAAATGAGCACACCATTGTTTTTCTTGTGCAATTCTCTATGTGTTTGAGGAGTCACATGACCCCCTTCCTATTGAAAAAAGTAAAGTTGAATCCAAAATGCCGGCTTTGGAGGTGGCCGACATGGGCGTCACCCAGCCTCAAATGTTTCCCCCCTTCCATGTACTAATATGCCACAAACGGTAAGGTGATATCAGCAACCACTTCCATTTTATCTGGGTGTATCCATACTTATGGCCCAGCCTGTAGTGATCTAGTATACTTGGGTCAATCCTAGGTCTTTAAGGTGCAGACAAACATAGAGGCACAAGTTGCTTGCCAAAGGTCCTGCAATGAGATCTGCAAGATCATGCTGTTGCTGGCCATTGGGAGTGGATGGGGCTTTGGACTTGTGACACTCACGGTGTCTCTACTTCTCTGGATGTATATTTTATCATATGGTAGTACACTTTTTTTTTTTTACAAGGAAATAGAGTATCTTAGTTACTACAAAGTTAAATTGTCCTTGTTTTTGTTGAATTATATGACTTTCATTGTAATATTGATATGATCACATTTAATAAGCTTTACATGAGTGTTCCTAATTATTGCACCACTGTAGTATTATTGCAAAAAAAAATATTTCTCCTAATGTTTGACTTTATTGTGTGTACTTTGTTTCAGCATATCAGCAATTATACACTATTGATACATGTTACATCATTTTCCCAGTTTGAACACAAGATAATGCTACATCAGAGTAACCTACTGCAATGTAGGTCATTCTCATTGAAATGAGCTCAGTATTTGTTTGCATGCCTTGTAAACCATATTGGGAAACCACCTTTTTTGGTCACTTTTTTGACTGAGGGCAGGAAAATGAACCTATAATACAAAAATTGCATATATAGGTGACATACGATACTTTTTTTTTTTTTTTTTTACAATAAAATGCTTAGAGATGAATGCATTAATGTTAAACAGCTCTAACATGCTATGAAGGCAATGTACAGTATTGTTTTTTTTTATTTATAATTCAATTTAAGTCTACAGGAAAAAAACATCTTGATGGCTACCATATTGACAGCTTACACTTCCTGTATTATTTGTATAGACAGCGCAGTATGGTGTTTTATTGCAGATGCCATAAATGGGAGTTAATGGTGTTGTTATCCTGTCAGTACAACAGAAATGTTATCTGTCATGAAAATCCTCTGCAATCTAATGATGATAATATGACTCCACCGACCCTTCCCAATACAAGTAAACTACAGAAGGCTATAGTCACATAATGTGAGAATAATTGGTGTTGAATAACAGATAAAACAGTCCATTTTTCACAGCTGATATGCACTATGTGGCACCTGTTTTCATGCATCTCTGAAAGACATGAGTCTGTTAAATGATCTATAAAAGCAGCCAAAAATAAAAATAAAAAAGTTATGTTTTTTAATGGAGCGTTTCTGTGGTCCATCCAAAAAACCCCTCAAAACAGAAAAATCCCGTTGACGCTCATTGTTTTGAAAATTGCTGTGTGATGGCCATTCAAAGAACAATGTCGCATGGCTGTTTTACACGTGCCTGCCTAAATGTTAGTCTTTTGTATGTCCAACGACTACTGTGAAAAGTATTAATACTTTCACATTTCCTTAAATATGACAATATTTTTACAACATAATCTCATTTAATGTGTTCTAATGATAGTTTCCCTTTAAGGTGGTATAAATATAAATGATACTTTACCAAAAAGATCATAGTTATAAAGCTAGCAAGCTAATGGATCATTTTTTTAATCAATGTTAATCAAGATCATATTTGAACTAGTCTAAACAGGTATCATCTAAGGCATGTCTTGTGGGACCTCACCTTTGGAGAGAATGGGGTCACTGACACCTGCTGCTTCAGAGTAGCTGCATGCTACTGCCTTGGATATTGATGTCAATGGAGAGTTCTTGGCCACTGCTGCATTGATTTCATTTGGACAGTCGAAGGTTTCCTTAAAGGGAGTCTGTCAGTAAGAAAATCAGTATCAGAATAATGTCAGTACCTTGTGGGGCTGCTTCTACACTTTTCAAAGATGTCTTTCTTATTCTGCATTGCAGCTCCATTTTCATGAAAATCTTGAGTTTTATTCTAATGCAAAATAGCTGCAAAGGGTTTTAGGGCATTTCTTTTCATTAATGGGCTTCACTCTCCGTTCTAGATAACCGATCCTAAGTTCAGACAAAGTCTGACAAAGTGCAAAATGGGACAAGAACTGAGTGACAGGCAGGGGTGAGTATCTAAAGCAGGAGAACAAAACACCCCTAAAGGACTTTTCAAGCTAATTTACATAAAAATAAAGTGATATTGAGACATACATTGGCACAAATCCCTTTCTTGCACCAAACACGCACCACAAGCCCCTATCCACGTCTTGGCCACCAGATTTATTATAATTCATGCCACTTTTCTGAAGTAAGCTAGAATTTAAATCTACGCCAATTCCTACCTGGCATAGATTTCCATTCTGGCAAAGAGACACACTACAGATATTTGAAGAGGCTGCAACCTCTTCATAAATCTCCTGTATTCTGCACCAGTTGTGGTCTTTATTAACAGTGGTGTACAAAGCAACAATCTAAATAAATGTGCCCCATTATTTTTAAGGCTTATAAATACTTGTTTAAAGGGATCTTATCATTAAAACTCAATTTTTATTCACTAACACGTCAGAATAGTCTTAAGAAAGGCTAGCCTTCTCCTACCTTTAGATGTATTCTATGCGCCACCGTTCGGTATAAATCCCGGTTTTCGTCGGTATGCAAATTAGTTCTCTTGTAGCACTGGGGGCGTGCCCCAGTGCTCAAGCAGCACTAGGGGCATCCCCAATGCTGCGAGAGAACTCTTCAACGCCGCCTCCATCTTCTTCAGGAATGTCCTCTTCACGTGTCTTCTTCATATGTATTGTAAGCGGCCATTTTCTTGTGGCCAGCGGGCATGCACAGTCGGCGTTGCCCTAGGCCCGAGGCCTAGAAGTTTGAAGTCTGTGGCGGAAGAAGACGTGTGAAGGGGACGTTCCTGAAGAAGTTAAAGGTGGCGCTGGAGAGTTCTCTCGCAACATTAGGGATGCCCCCAGACAAAATCTGGGATTTATACTGAACGGCGGCACGGAGAACACATCTAAAGGTAGGAAAAGAATAGCCTTTCTTAAGGCTATTCCGACATGTTAATGAGAAAAAATTGATTTTTAATGATAGGATCCCTTTAAATATTCCTATCTTAAATTTTTTTGTTTAAATGCTATTACCATAAAACAATTTTTAAATATTGCTTTAAAGCGCTATAGGCAAACCTATGAAGGGCAGTAAAGTAAAAATGCCATAATCAGATCATGCAGAATTTTGATATTTGACCAAAAAGACTCCAAAATCTCTACAAAAATACTGCAAAATTTGTGTATGACAATATTTTGCCATAGACTTTAATGTCCTTCCTGACATTTTTCATATTAGTACTGCAAATGTCTAATGTTTAAATATTGTTCCTGCTCAAAAGCTGAGGTGACACCAAAGCCTGAGGGGTTTTATTCGGTTTAAACTTCAGTTTCCCCATTGAAAGAATAGTAAACACTGAGATCACCAAGCTGTTCTATTGCTACAGCAGCCTGGAGCCTTTTGAAGGCTCTAACGCTTACCATAGCAATATTGCAATCAAAGCATTCACACGGAGTAACGCCAGCCGTAATTTGTGCTTATTTTTACTGCCGTAGAAATGCGAGGGTCGCATTTACGCTGCGTTTACGCTTCGTTTTTTTACTATGTGCGTATACGCGGCGTTTTTTGCTCACGTAAATGCTCCATTTACGCTGTGTTAAAAAACGCGACCCTTGCATTTGGCGTAAACGCCATCCTCACATTTCTACTCGCGTTACTCCGTGTGAATGCTCCCAAAGCCTGACTGTGGCAGGAGTTTTACCATAGCAGTAGCATTGCAATCTATGGTTTTTGCAATTCAAGCTCCCATGGTTGGTTGAAAATAGTAAAATGTAATAATGTGATATAAAAATGAAAATCACACCCATTTTCTATAATACATATTCGATCAATAAACATAAGCACATTAACCCCTTCCCGACATCCGCTGTACTATTACAAAATGGTATAACTGAAATGGTATAACTGACAAATACACCCGGCCCCGCAAAAAAAGACGCCCTATGCATCCCCGTACACGGAAGTATAAAAATGTTACAGGTGTCAGAATATGGCAACTTTTAGAAAAAAAAAAAAATTGGCACAGATTTGGATTTTTGTTAATGGGTTAAAATGTAAATAAAACCATGTAAATTAGGTATCCCGGGCATTGTACCGAAACATAGAATACAGGTGACATGTCATTTTGGCTGCACAGTGAACAATGTAAGAATGAAGCCAGTAAGAAAATCCCACAAATGCACTATTTCTTCAACTCCACCCCATTCAGAATTTTTTCCCAGCCTCCCAGTACACTATACAGAATAATTAATGGTAGCATTATGAAGAAAAATTTGTCCCGCAAATATTAAGACGTCATATGGCTCTGAGAGCAGAAAAATAAAAAAAGTTATGGGGTTTGGAAGGGGGGGGGGAGAGAGTGTCAAAAACAAAAAACAAAAATCAAAAAATGCCATTGGCGGCAGGGGTTAAGCATTCCCATATTACAAAACACCTGGACTCTAAGGGTGCATTCACACGAAGGAAAATGGTGAGGAATTTGGTGTGGATCTTACCACGTGAAAAAAAAAGCCTCTCATTGATTTCAATGGGTTCTGCTAGCTTTTTGTTATACACTAGTGGAATTTTCCACTTGCGGACAATTCCTCTAGTGGAAAAAAAAAGCTAGCAGAACCCATTGAAATCAATTGGAGGCTTTTTTTTTCCACATGAAAAATTCCACACCAAATTCCTCACCATTTTCTTCCGTGTGAATGGACCCTAAAAATGTATTATTTATTTAGCTCATATGTTGAAAGATTTAGTGGGAAAAAAAAATAAAAATTCTCAATTGCCTTTCTACACCATTTCATCACTGAAAAAAAAAAAGAATAAAAAGGTATATAAATGTTCCCAAAATTATATTAAAAACTATATCCAAATAAAAGTCAGAGTGCCAATAATGATGCCCAAATATACCACACACAAAATAGATAGTAAAACACATGCAAAGAAACAGATTGTACATTCAAAAATGCATAATTTAGAAAATAATGGAACACAGTCATAATAAATAAAACACAGACATTTCAAAATAATGGAAAGCTACCAAAACAGGGTCTCCAGGCTGGGGCTCCAAACAAAGCAAAAGGGGACTCCCATCTAAAAAATCTGGATAAATGTCAGGCATCACCCAACAGGATAAAACAATGAATACCCCTATGAGTATAAAATAGAGGATGTAAAATATACAAACCACTGGATCATAACAAATATAATGCAGTATTAACAATACATATTAAGGGAATAGAAGGATGTTGTGAACTAGAGGTGCAAGGTGCCCCATACGCATCACCATAAGCACGACTTCCTCAATAAAGTTTTTTTTTTATTTTTTATAAGAGACAATATAAATCTATTATCGCCATTAATGTACTGATTTTCAGAATATAGGAAATGTGCAATTTTTACTATATGGTGAGTGCTGTATAAAAATAAAGCCTGTAATAAAATGGCACAATTGCGTTCTTTCCAATTCCACATAATTCTGATTTTTTTCCATCCTCCTGTACATTGCACAGAATATTAAATGTTGCCGTTACGAAATACAACAAAAAAATAAGCCCTCAAATGGCTCTGTAAATGAAAAAGTAAAATACATATGCAATAAGAGAAAGACATGGACCGCACATCCCAGTCGTCTTATACATTGATCTAATGCTTCTCAGCAAATTCTACAATACTGAACATGAGGTTCTTAGTATACATGTTGATCAAGGTGTATAAGCCCACTAGCCACTGCACGGTGACCTCTTTATAGTGGGTCTCTACTCTACTGGGTGCATGGCGTCTGCTGCTTCTGTGTTGTTGTGCCCATGGGGCGGTGCGGCCCAGAGCCTGGGGGCCTGGTCTGGTGGCAGGGGTGTTGCCGGACCACTGGGTCTCTCCCCTGTGGGTGCTGTGTTACAGTTGTGGTGGCCGCTGTGCAGCGTTGCATCCAGTAGAGTAGGGACCCACTATAAAGAGGTCACCGTGGGCTAGTGGCTAGTGGGCTTATGCACCTTGATCAATATGTATACTAAGAACCTCATGTTCAGTATTGTAGAATTCGCTGAGAAGCACAAGATCAATGTATAAGATTGGGAAGTGCAGTCCATGTCTTTTTCTTATTTTGAATACGAAAAAATAAAATATCATGGCTGTAGCGGGAAAGGGTTAAAGCAACATTTGAGCGCACCAAGAAAGCCAACAAAAATGTCATGAAAGATACAGCAAAATACCGATCAAGAATGGAGTCAAAGTCTGCATGTATTTGTTGAACCAAGTGCCATTGCCTTGCTGAAGCATTTAATAATATACAACGCTCTTACTTGTTTTACGTGTCTCGCTCATTACACTTCAACTAAGGTGCTCCTAGTCATCAGTGCTGAGCTATGGCTGACTGTAAGTCAGTGTACCTTTGGTCATCAACCTCAGAATCCATCACAAGATTTGGTAACAACTCATTAAACAACGTACCTGTGTTTGTCTAACTTAATTGTTGTCACCACAGTCATACATCAAGCCCATAACTGCTGGCAATAATCCAACAGAGTCTCATTAAAGACTGCTGAAGAGGCCTCTTCCAGAATACACGTCTACATTTATTGCTTCTAGGATAATAAAAATCTAAAGAGAAAAAAAATGTTCTGTGTAGGAAGATATAAGGGCAAAAGCAAAACCTTCATGTAAGGACAGAGTAGAATATATGCAAGGAGAGACATTTCTTATTTCCCCCATATGGTTTACCATTCAACAGTTATCTAAGGTTATGCTCATAATGGCATTGGAGCCTCCATCAAAAATGCCAGGAAAGAAGTGGTATTCTGTATTATGTACAGCCTGGTAAGATTGCAAAAACCTCTTATCAAGAAAATGCAAGACCAATGCAATTTACAAGTGTATATACTGTATGCATCTTTATTCAAAACTACAAGTAGTATAAAGGTTTTTAAATGAAACAGGGCAGCATGACCTCCCATAGGAAGCATCAAGCGAAACGTGTGGCGGGGTTTCTGGTGCTTGCACATGATTGTTTTGTATTATTTTTATGTCAATGTGCCGTATTATATGTAATTGCATCATGGCTGTTATTATGTGATAGGGAGTGATTTTATACACATCGCAGTGATAATATTTTATCCATTTTGGTGTGCACATTATTATCCATCATTTGACCACCATTTGCAGTTTTGCTATGCTGATCCATTTTATGTAAAAACTTTTATAGTATTTATGGTTTTCAATAAAAATCTATTTATAGATTTGTAAACTTTTTGGCTGTGTACAGTATTTTCTTAATAAGAGGTTTTTGTTTTTCTATAAAAAACAAAAAAGTAGTGAGGCCTCATGATGACCTCTTTATTAGAGATGGGCGAATAGTACTCGATCGAGTAGGTGTTTGATCGAATACTACGGTATTCGAAATACTTGTACTCAATCGAATACTACTAGCTGTTCGAAGTTAATATTTGATGCAGAACCAGTGTTGATTGGCAGAATGCTATACATTGCCAATCAACGCTGGTTCTTCTCTTACCTTTAGAAGTCTTCTCCCTGCGCAGCGTCCCCGCATCCTCTTCCGGCTCTGCATTCACTCTGTTTAGGCATCGGGCCTGGGCAGAGCCAACTGCGCATGTCCGCGCGGGCATGCGCAGTCGGCTCTGCCTAGGCCCGATGCCTAGCAGAGTGAATTCAAGGCCGGAAGAGGACGCGGGGACACTGCGCAGGGAGGAGAATCCAGCTCGACCCTCACTCATGGACTTGGTAAGTAGAATTTGATCGAATGTTGCCTACCCCTGAAACGAGCATTTCCCCCCATAGACTATAATGGGGTTCGAAACCCGTTCAAACAGTCGAACAGTGTGCGGCTGTTCGAATCGGATTTCGAATCTCGAACATTTTAGTGTTCGCTCATCTCTACTCTTTATAGATAGTGCGGTCTGTTAGGTGCCATAAAGAATCAGACTAGGGGGGGCAATATTGTAGTCTATCCTGCATAACAAGAACTGATATAAGATATTGTAGTGTGACCCCCACCTCACAATTTCTCATAAAATATGAGCATTTAATAGAATCAGGTGCTGCCATTACTCAAAAGGTACGGGAGTTTCTTTCATTCTACCTGTTCCCTAAAATACATAAAAATTTACAACAATCTCCAGGAAGGCAAAATGTATCAGGCTTGGTGTGTCTGACTGAAAAATGCAGTCAATAGCTAGACCACGAATTACGTGATTATTAGAGATGAGCGAACACTAAAATGTTCGAGGTTCGAAATTCGATTCGAACAGCCGCTCACTGTTCGTGTGTTCGAACAGGTTTCGAACCCCATTATAGTCTATGGGGAACATATACTCGTTAAGGGGGAAATCCAAATCCGTGTCTGGAGGGTCACCAAGTCCACTATGACACCCCAGGAAATGATGCCAACTCCTCTGGAATACAACTGGGACAGCAGGGGAAGCATGTCTGGGGGCATCAAACCACCAAAGGCCCTCTATTACCCCAACATCACAGCCTAACAACTACACACTTTACACATTCCAAAAAACCTCTATCAAAGTGGGAAAATACCTGGAAACCTTCTTTACTCCCCAAATGGATGGACACAAACCCCAATTTAAGCTCAACAAACAGTAACAACCACCCCTTTAAATCACGTTCCCCATGACAACCACGGATGGAATAGACAATGGGAAATCCAAAAGCCCTCACCCTTAACTGTCATTTTGAGTGTGTGTGTGTGTGTGATGTGGTAAGACCTTCCAAAATTCACTTTTCTAGCCCTTAACATGAGCCCTTCCAAACAAAGTTACAGGACCTTAAGCTGAGCTACCAGCAGAGATTGAGGCCCTTGGCATGAGTAGAGCCTTGCACCAGCAGTGTTTTTGGCACTTAGGGTGAGTTGAGCCTTGTACCAGCGTGTGTCCCTTAACATCAGGCGCTTTGCACAAAAGTTCCACATTAACAAGGCTGAATGGTACAAACCTTAGTAGGCCCGAGAACCAGGAACAGGTCTTGCAATGGCTGTCGGATAACGCTTAAAGCACATTGTCCACCAGCCAGTCAGCCTCTACCTCCTCTTACCCAACAGTCTTGTCTTCCTTCCACCCAAAATTCCCAATCTTCCCAGAACAATAACCCCAACTGTCCCTGCTCCCCAGAGCTGTTCTCCCTTCCTTTGACTGTACCGCAACCTGCCCCTCCACTTTGCGATTCCATGGACCTAACAGACGAGTATCTGTGTCCAGATGCTCAAACACTAGAGTCTCCTCCATCTCCGGTCGATTTGGTGGCGGATGACCAGCAACCCACCCTCATCGACGACGATGAGACGCAGTTGCTGTCAGGGCAGCCAGTTGACATGCGCATTGTGCAGGAGGAGGAGGCGAGACAGGAGTTGGAAGAGGAGGTGGTGGACGACGAGGACACCGACCCCACCTGGACAAGGCGGATGTCAAGCTGGGAAAGTAGTGTGGATGTTGAGGCAGGTGCAGCACCAAAAAGGGTAGCTAGAGGCAGAGGTCAGCTGCTTTGCCGAAGCCAGGCCAGACCCGGAATGTCCGAAGATGTTCCCTTTTGTACCCAGCCCAGAAAAACTCCCCCATCGAGGGCACGTTTCTCGAAGGTGTAGAGTTTTTTCAAGGAATGCGCCGAGGACAGATATAGTGTCGTCTACACAATTTGCCTCTCGAAATCGAGTAGGGGCCCTGAGAAGAGCAACCTGTCCACCACTTCAATGCACCGTCATTTGGAATCCAAGCACTAGAATCAGTGGCAGGCAGCAACGGCAGGACAAACGTCGCCCGCCATTCATGCCACTGCCTCTGCTCACAGTGCTGGCGATGCACTCCAGAGGACGAGCCAGGACATCACTTCATCTGCCTCCGCCACTTTGTTGACTTCTCCCTCATCCTCCCCTGTTTCTGTCTTATCTCCTTCTCCTGCACCATCAAAGGCACCATCAGGCGCTTCTTTACAACAACCCACCATCTCTCAGACATTGGAGTGCCGGCAGAAATACACCGCTAACCACCCACCCACGCAAGCCTAGAACGCCAACATCGCTAAACTGCTGGCCCAGGAGATGTTAGCGTTCCGGCTTGTTGAAACTCCCGCCTTCCCGGACCTGATGGCAACTGTGGCACCTCACTATGCCGTCCCTAGCCGTCACAACTTCTCCCGGTGTGGCGTCCCCGCCTTGCACCAGCACGTGTCACTCAACATCAGGTGGGCCCTTAGTTCCGCGCTTTGCTGCAAGGTCCACTTGACCACCGACACTTGGACAAGCGCCTGTGGTCAGGGATGCTGCTTATCTTTAAGGACAGGCAGGGTGAATGTGGTGGAGTCTGGTCCCGGGGTGCAAACTGAGGTACCCTATCTCCTCTCCCAGGCCAAAATTCATGGCAGGAGTAGACTGAAACCCTACAACGCTGCAACCTCCACCCCAGCTACTAGCGGCAAACGCTAAAACACTGGTGTGGGGAGACGTCAGCAGGCGGTGCTGAAGCTCATCAGCTTGGGGGACAGACAGCACAGTGCCTCCGAGGTCAGGGATGCCATCCTGGCTGAGATGGCATTTTTTTTTCCCTGCTACACCTGGGGCCTGGCATTTTTACGCCTGTGATAATGGCTGGAACCTGGTAGCGGCTCTGGAGCTTGCCAGCCTCCAACACGTTCCATGTTTGGCCCACGTCTAACTTAGTGGTGCAACTTTTTTTGAAAACATACCCAAATGTACCAAAGCTACTGTTGAAAATGCGGCGCTTGTGCGCCCACTTTTGCAAGTGTACAGGAGTCGCTGCTAGCCTAAAAACACTCTAGCAAGGCCTACATCTGTCCAAACACAGGCTGTTGTCCGTCATTCACACACGCTGAAACCCTACAATACCATATCTTGAGCAGGGTGTGTGAGCTGCACAGACCTTTGATGGAGTTCCATCTACAAACCCCAAGGGTTCCTCAAAGTCAGCTCCCAAAGTTTCTGCACCATGAGTTTCCAGGGGTGGCAGAGTTATGGCTAGGGGCAGAGGCATGGATAGGGATGATGTCTAGGGGCAAAAGCAGTGTGGATGTGGAGGCAAGCTAAGCAGCAAAAACTGGGGGTACAAGCTAAGGCATGGACTGGGGTGATGTCTAGGGGCAAAAGCAGTGTGGATGTGGAGGCAAGCTACGCAGCAAAAACTGGGGGTACAAGCTAAGGCATGGACTGGGGTGATGTCTAAGGGCAAAAGCAGTGTGGATGTGGAGGCAAGCTAAGCAGGGAAAAAGGTGGCTAGAGGCAAAGGGATGTCCAGAGGCAGAAGACAGCTGCATGACAGAAGCTAGACCTGAGCCAGCAAGGCCCAAGATGCCCTCTTTTCTAGATTCCTTAGAAAAATTCCCCCATCGAGGCCACGTTCCTCGCTGGGGGAGATAATTTCTAAATGTATAGGTCGAGGACAAACTGAGTGTGGTTTACACACTTTGCAATGCGACTCCCCATCTCCCAGGCCTTTCATTCCAGGCTAAAGTACAGCACAACCCACCCACATGCCCAAGGCTTCAACGGCGTCATCTCAAAAATTCTGGCCCAGGAGATGTTGGGGTCCCGGCTTGTGGACACTCTGCCCTTTTTGGGCCTGCTGGCTACTGCGCCACCTCACTGTGCCGTACACACCAGCACTTTTCCCCAAACATGAGGCGGTCCCTAAGTTCAGCGCTTTGCCCAAAAGTTCCACGTGACCAGCTATGAATGGACAAGTGCATGCGGACAGGGATGCTAACTTTTAATCTTGGCACAGTGGTTGAATGTACTTGAGGCATGGACCGGGTCGCAAAATGTGGTAGACTGACTTGTCTCCCCACACAACATTCCTGGGAGGAGGGCTGAAACACCACCCTCCTCCTCCGCTGTTAGATTGACCCCAGCTACGAGCTGGAAACGCTGCAACACTGGTGTGGGGAGACGTCAGCAGGCCGGGCTGAAGCTCATCAGCTTGGGGGACGGACAGCACACTGCCTCTGAGGTCAGGGATGCCATCCTGGATGAGATGGCAATTTGTTTATCCCCGCTGTCCCTGGGGCCAGGCTTTTTTGTCTTGTTGGAGGGCTCTGGAGCTTGCCAGCCTCCAACACGTTCCATGCCTGGCCCACGTGTTCAATGTAGTGGTGCAACGATTTTTAAAAACATACCCCAAATTAGCAGAGATAAGGGTGAAAGTGGGGCACTTGGACACCCACTTTCCCAAGTCTACAGTACCTGGAGCTAGCCGCAATACACTCCAGCAAGGCCTACATCTGCCTGAAGCACCTACTGTTGTGCGAGGTCACCACACGCTCAAACCCTAGATACCGTATGTTGAGCAGGGTGTGTGAGCAGCAGAGACCTTTGATGGAGTACCAGCTACAAAACCCAAGGGTTCCTCAGAGTCAGCTCCCTCACTTTCTGCACCATGAGTTTCCATGGGTGGCAGAGTTATGGCTAGAGGCACAGGCATGGATAGGGGTAATGTGTAGGGGCAAAAGCAGTGTGGATGTGGAGGCAAGCTAAGCATAAAAAACTGGGGGTAAAAGCAGAGGCATGGACTGGGGTGATGTCTAGGGGCAAAAGCAGTGTGCATGTGGAGGGAAGCTAAATCGACAAAAAAAGCTGGGGAAAAGCACAGGCAGAAACTGGGGTGATGTTTAGGGGCGCAAGCATTGTTGATGTGGAGGGAAGCTAAGCATAAAAAACGGGGTAAAAGCAGAGGCATGGACTGGGGTGATGTCTAGGGGCAAAAGCAGTGTGGATGTGGAGGCAAGCAAAGCAGGGAAAATGGTGGCTAGAGGCAAAGGGATGTCCATAGGCAGCAAGGGCAAAGATGCAAAACTCTCCCCTGTTTCAAGAATTTTCCTGACTTGTCTCCCCACAAAACATTCCTGGGAGGAGGGCTGAAACACCACCCTCCTCCTCCTCCGCTGTTAGATTGACCCCAGCTACGAGCTGGAAACGCTGCAACACTGGTGTGGGGAGACGTCAGCGGGCCGTGCTGAAGCTCATCAGCTTGGGGGCCAGACAGCACACTGCCTACAAAGTGAGTCATGCCATCCTCGATGAGACGGCAATGTGGTTTTTGCCACTGCACCTGGGCCCAGGCATGTTGTCATGTGTGATAATGGCCGTAACCTGGGATTGGCTCTGTAGCTTGGCAGCCTGCAACATATTCCATGCCTGGGCCACGTTTTTAACTCATTGCTGCTAATCTTTTTAAAAAGGTACCCCAATGTTCCTGAGCTACTGGTGAAAGTGTGGCGCTTGTGCGGATAGTTTTTAAAGTCTATAGTTGCCGCTGCTAGCCTCTATGCACTCCTACAACGCCTGTACCTGCTGGAACAACGGCTGTTGTGCGACGTCTCCACACTGCTGGCACTAAACATATCATATGTTGAGCAGAGTGTGTGAGCAGCACAGACCTTTGATGTAGTTCCAACTCCAAAACCCTCGGGTTCGTCAAAGTCAACTCCCTCAGTTGCTCAACCATGAGTGGCCATGGGTGGCAGACTTATGTGAAATCCCATCCCATCCATTGCACTGGACACGAAACATTAGCATGTGCTCAGCACAACTCCGGATATGGCAGCTGCGTTAAGCAGGGTGCAGGGTACAACACAGACCAGGCCCGAGCACCAGGAACAGGTGTTAGAAATACTGCAGCATCCGCCATTTCCTTCCAATTTTGGGGTTTTGGACCCGCCACCGACTTGTCTGGACCTCAGTGGGGATCATGAGACACAGTTGCCATCAGGGCAAGCTGTGGTCATGTGCGGTTTGCAGTAAGGGGGCAGTGCGCAATTGGAAGAGGAGTTGGTGGATGACGAGGCCACCGACCCCACATGGACAGGGGTGATGTCTAGGGGCTAAAGCAGTGTAGATGTGGAGGAAAGCTAATTCAACAAAAAAACAGGGTAGAAGCAAAGGCATAAACTGGGGTGATGTTTAGGGGCTAAAGCAGTGTAGATGTGGAGGGAAGCTAATTCAACAAAAAAACAGAGTAGAAGCAAAGGCATAAACTGGGGTGATGTTTAGGGGCTAAAGCAGTGTAGATGTGGAGGGAAGCTAATTCAACAAAAAAAACAGGGTAGAAGCAAAGGCATAAACTGGGGTGATGTTTAGGGGCTAAAGCAGTGTAGATGTGGAGGGAAGCTAAGCAGCAAAAACAGTGGGTAGAAGCAAAGGCATGCAAAACTCTACCCTGTTGGAAGACTTATTCCTAGGTCTGGAACACGTTAATGCCCCCCCCCCCCCCCCGGACAAATTACTGCCACTCAGGGGCCTAGTGTCACCAGGAGGGACAAGTATAGGCGCCTGTTGTGGGAATATCTGGCCGACACCAGCTCTGTCCTCTCCGATCCCTCTGTGCTCTACAGCCTACACTTATTTTCTCATCTTTTTTTCTGCACTGCACATCTCTTGCCTACTTCCTTTGGGATCTTAGAAGTGGTGGTCCACTTCCAAAGGTGGTAATTTCAGTGCTGGAGTTGTCAATAGACAGTGTAACGGGAGTAGCTGAGGTATCGCTGTCTTAACCACTTTTTGGCACAAAATTAACTTCCAAAGCCAAGTATGGTGCAAGTATATGATGCAAGGACACCTACACACCTATCTCTGACATATTGGGGAGTTCACCCTCATGCGCCCTTTTGGCCTGCACCATCATGCGCCTCTTCCCAGCCACTCCACATCTCCCAAGCTTTTCATTGCAGGCAGAAGTACAACACAACCCACCCCCATGCCCAAGCCTTTAACAGCCTCATCGATAAACTGCTGGCCCTGGAGATGTTGGTGTTTGTTTATGCTTCTGGATACCCAGGCCTTCCGTCAGCAGATGGCAGCTGGGGCACCTCCCTATGCTGAGCCTAGCCGTTACTACTTCTCTTGGTGTGCTGTCCCTGCCTTGCGCCTGCATGTGTCCCATAACATCAGTCGGGCCCAGAGCTCTGCGCTTTGCTGCAAGGTCCACTTGACCACCGACACATGGACAAGCGCCTGTGGTCAGGGATGCTGCAGTGCTTATCTTTAATGACAGGCAGGGTGAATGTGGTGGAGTCTGGTCCCCGGGTGCAAACTGGGGTGGCCTATCTCCTCTCCCAGGCCAAAATTCATGGCAGGAGTAAACTGAAACCCTACGACGCTGCAACCTCCACCCCAGCTACTAGTGGCAAACGCTAAAACACTGGTGTGGGGAGACGTCAGCAGGCGGTGCTGAAGCTCATCAGCTTGGGGGACAGACAGCACAGTGCCTCCGAGGTCAGGGATGCCATCCTGGCTGAGATGGCATTTTTTTTCCCCTGCTACACCTGGGGCCTGGCATTTTTGCGCCTGTGATAATGGCTGGAACCTGGTAGCAGATCTGGAGCTTGCCAGACTCAAACACGGTCCACGCATGGCCCACGTTTTCAACTTGTTAGTGCCATGTTTCTTTGAAACCTACACCATGGTGCCTGATATACAGGTCAAAGTGGGGCCATTTTCGTAAGTGAGAACTAGCCTCTGCTAGGCAGAAAACATTCAGAGCACACTCCTCTCATCTTCGCACCGTTGGCTGGCGGAGGAAGACGAGGGGGTTGGAGTGGCATCTGATGTCCCTGTCCCACACGAGGCTAGAGGATGCACTTCAGTGCATCCCATTGCTTCACCACAAATGGTGTGAAGGGGAGTGGAAAATGGAGGAAATGGAGAGTGACCCTTACAGTTGGGGCCAGCAAAGGCATGCCAAGTAACACACTGGCACACATGGCTGACTTCATCTTGGGTTGCTTTTCAAGAGTCTAACACATATTTCACATCATGGAGAACAAATAATACTGGATTTTTACAAGCCTCGAACCCCGGTCTAGGTCTAATGTCTGTTCCTTTCTTATATTAGGGGAGAGGGAAAAAAATTACTTCAGTGATACGCTTAGCGTACATAGACTGACTATTAATGTGTATCCCACTTAGTGTTGTTAGGGTTACACACCGTCACAACTTGGCTAAAGCTTCTATAGCTGTTAATAAAGTCAACATAACTTTACGGTATCCAAAAAGACAGCTGGTACCGACAGAGAGCAAGACAAATGTCAACCAAAGCTGTGAGCTCTGAACACCCACAGTGACTTTGGCGTCATCATCATTATAAGGGAGCGGGTGGTAATAAATAACTTGGCAGTGCCTAAAACCCAAAAAGCTTATACAACTATATTTACATTAAGATACACAAATGACACTTTTTAGTAGCATGTCATGAGACAAGCTGATAAGATCTTCCTTTGTGCAGTGCTATTTGAAAGTTAAACGCTGCCTTCATTTTAATTCTGCAGAAGGTGCAGACATTAGATTTAGAACATGTTGTCTTCATTGTCCAAATCCTCTATATAGGTAATGTATTTTTCGGGCCGAGCTGTCTGGGAACAAGCTGGTGCAGCACTGACAACCTGGGTGAATATGGCAAGAGCCTGAGATGTAGGGTGAATGAATCCCCAAATTATTTGGGGAATTTCCACTCAGAAACTGGCACTATATGGCAGTGGCAGGACTTGAAGGTATTTGTAACCCCAATATATTCTTTGCATTCCCAGTCAGACAATGGCACTATATGGCAGTGGCAGGACTTGAAGGTATTTGTAACCCCAATATATTCTTTGCATTCCCAGTCAGACAATGGCACTATATCGCAGTGGCAGGACTTGAAGGTATTTGTAACCCCAATATATTCTTTGAATTCCCAGTCAGACAATGGCACTATATGGCAGTAGCAAAAATAGTGGGTGTATATAGCCCCAATTCTATTGCTAGGGGACTTGCAGAGTATTTCTGGGGTGAAGGTGGGGGGGGGGGGCACACCGTTGGAACGGGGATCGGGTGTATATATAGGGTATACAGGAATACACTGTCAGTGTATTCCATTCAGGATCCTGGGAAAGCTGGGTTGCGGCGATTGAGCCCGTCAGTGCCACGTTACACTGACAAGCTTCTCCCTGGAATTGAAGTTATATGTAACCCCAATATATTCTTTGAATTCCCAGTCAGACAATGGCACTATATGGCAGTAGCAAAAATAGTGGGTGTATATAGCCCCAATTCTATTGCTAGGGGACTTGCAGGGTATTTCTGGGGTGAAGGTGGGGGGGCACACCGTTGGAACGGGGATTTGGGGTGTATATATGGGGTATACGGGAATACACTGTCAGTGTATTCCATTCAGGATCCTGGGAAAGCTGGGTTGCGGCGATTGAGCCCGTCAGTACCACGTTACACTGACACATGTTTTCGGCAGCCAATGGGTTTTTCCTACTTTTTTCAACGTCACCTGTGTCGTAGTTCCTGTCCCACCTACCCTGCGCTGTTATTGGAGCAAAAAAGGCGCCAGGGAAGGTAGGAGGGGACTCGAGTAATGGCGCACTTTACCACGCGGTGTTCGATTCGAACATGCCGAACAGCCTAATATCCGATCGAACATGAGTTCGATAGAACACTGTTCGCTCATCTCTAGTGATTATGTCTATGGACTTTCCTCTTATGTAAGAGCCATACTGCAAGTCCTTAAGAAGTTGGAAAAATTGGCTTCTATGTACAGGTAAATGTGAAAAGTCTGTACACAAATATCAGTGTTCACAAGTATCTGTACACAAGTATCCCAGTGTCTGGGATGAGCAGTCAAGTTTTTTTTATATGAAGGGACTCCAATTATGACAGAACAATAATTTGTTCTGAAAGTCCTTAACCCCTTCCCGACATGCGCCGTAATAGTACGGCGCGTGTCGGGTCTGTAACTATGGCGACCGCCCGGGAGCCGGGCGGCCGTCATAGCCGCCGGGTGTCTACTGCTTCAAGTAGACAACCGGCTCTAATGCCTCCGATCGGTCCCCGGACCGATTGGAGGCATTAACCCCTCCGGCGCTGCTGTCAAAGGCGCCGGAGGTGCCATTTTCCCGGCGGCGCATGGGCGCCGCCATTTTGGCAGGGATCGCCGGCTCCTGGAGCATGATCCAGGGCCGACCCCCCATTGCCATGACAGCCGGGAGCCTTGTTAAAGGCTCCCAGCCGGTCTGCAAATTCTCTCTTTTGCAGGCTGGTCTATGCAGCCTGCAAAAGAGATGATGCTTTTTTGCAATGCATTGCAATGCATTAGCATTGTAATGCATTGCATTAGTGATCAGACCCCCTGGGGTTCAACACCCCTAGGGGGTCTAATAAATGCAAAAAAATTTTTTAAAAAAAAGTAAAAAAAAATATAAAAAAATATAAAAAGTATTAAAAGTTCAAATCACCCCCCTTTCCCTAGAACAGATATAAAAGTAGTTAAAAACTGTGAAACATATACATGTTAGGTATCCCCGCGTCCGAAATCGCCCGCTCTACAAATCTATACAAATATTTTTCCTGTTCGGTAAACGCCGTAGCAGGAAAAATAGTCAAAAGTGCCAAACCGCCGTTTTTTCACTGTTTTAATTCTGATAAAAATTTGAATAAAAAGTGATCAAAGCAATAACATTTCCCGAAAATGGTAGAACTAAAAAGTACACCCAGCCCCGCAAAAAAAGACGCCCTATGCATCCCCGTACACCTATGTATAAAAAAGTTACGGCCGTCGGAATATGGCGACTTTTAGAAAAAAAAAATTTTAACACCGTTTTTGAATTTTTTTTAGGGGTCAAAATGTAAATAAAACCATATAAATTTGGTATCCCTGGAACCGTACCGAAACACAGAATATAGGGGACATGTCATTTTGGCTGCACAGTGAACGCCGTAAAACCAAAGCCCGTAAGAAAGTCGCAGAAATGCATTTTTTCTTCAAATCCACCCCATTCTGAATTTTTTTCCTGCTTCCCAGTACATTATATAGAATAATTAATGGTGGCATCATGAAGAAAAAATTGTCCCACAAAAATTAAGACCTCATATGACTCTGGGAGCGGAGAAATAAAAAAGTTATGGGGTTTAGAAGGAGGGGAGTCAAAAACGAAAAACGAAAATCAAAAAATGCCATCGGCGGGAAGGGGTTAAATTTGTGCTGGTACTTTTTCGTGTTTGACGGACAATTCTTCCTGCAGATCCAGGGAATGGCAATGATCGCTGATAATGCAGGTATGTCAGGTAACGGTTGTGGCAGAGTTCCCTGTCCGGGATTGCCCATTTGAACTGAGGGCCAGTACGCCATCAGTGGCACGCCAGGCCCTCATAGGTCTAAGGTAAAATGCCCTCCTAGGGCTTTTCTGCTCTTTGTCTCCTCCTGTATGTGTAGTAAGAAAGTTTGAACACTGAATTCGTTGTCATTCGTTGTCTCCAACACCTTCCTATAGATTACCCTTCCAACATACAGTGCCTACAAGTAGTATTCAACCCCCTCCAGATTTAGCAGGTTTGATAAGATGCAAATAAGTTAGAGCCTTCAAACTTCAAACAAGAGCAGGATTTATTAACAGATGCATAAATCTTACAAACTTACTTATGTTGCTCAGTTAAATTTTAATAAATTTTAAACATAAAAGTGTGGGTCAATTATTATTCAACCCCTAGGTTTAATATTTTGTGGAATAACCCTTGTTTGCAATTACAGCTAATAATCGTCTTTTATAAGACCTGATCAGGCCGGCAGAGGTCTCTGGAGTTATCTTGGCCCACTCCTCCATGCAGATCTTCTCCAAGTTATCTAGGTTCTTTGGGTGTCTCATGTGGACTTTAATCTTGAGCTCCTTCCACAAGTTTTCAATTGGGTTAAGGTCAGGAGACTGACTAGGCCACTGCAACACCTTGATTTTTTCCCTCTTGAACCAGGCCTTGGTTTTCTTGGCTGTGTGCTTTGGGTCGTTGTCTTATTGGAAGATGAAATGACGACCCATCTTAAGATCCTTGATGGAGGAGCGGAGGTTCTTGGCCAAAATCTCCAGGTAGGCCGTGCTATCCATCTTCCCATGGATGTGGACCAGATGGCCAGGCCCCTTGGCTGAGAAGCAGCCCCACAGCATGATGCTGCCACCACCATGCTTGACTGTAGGGATGGTATTCTTGGGGTCGTATGCAGTGCCATCCAGTCTCCAAACGTCACGTGTGTGGTTGGCACCAAAGATCTCGATCTTGGTCTCATCAGACCAGAGAACCTTGAACCAGTCTGTCTCAGAGTCCTCCAAGTGATCATGAGCAAACTGTAGACGAGCCATGACATGACGCTTTGAAAGTAAAGGTACCTTACGGGCTCGTCTGGAACGGAGACCATTGCGGTGGAGTACGTTACTTATGGTATTGACTGAAACCAATGTCCCCACTGCCATGAGATCTTCCCGGAGCTCCTTCCTTGTTTTCCTTGGGTTAGCCTTGACTCTTCAGACAAGCCTGGCCTCGGCACGGGAGGAAACTTTCAAAGGCTGTCCAGGCCGTGGAAGGCTAACAGTAGTTCCATAAGCCTGCCACTTCCGGATGATGCTCCCAACAGTGGAGACAGGTAAGCCCAACTCCTTGGAAAGGGTTTTGTACCCCTTGCCAGCCTTGTGACCCTCCACGATCTTGTCTCTGATGGCCTTGGAATGCTCCTTTGCCTTTCCCATGTTGACCATGTATGAGTGCTGTTCACAAGTTTGGGGAGGGTCTTAAATAGTCAGAAAAGGCTGGAAAAAGAGATAATTAATCCAAACATGTGAAGCTCATTGTTCTTTGTGCCTGAACTACTTCTTAATACTTTAGGGGAATCAAACAGAATTCTGGTGGTTTGAGGGGTTGAATAATAAATGACCCTCTGAATAAACTTTTCACAATTTAAAAAAAAATTAAACAAAGAAATAACATTCTTTTTTGCTGCAGAGCATTTCACACTTCCAGGCTGAACTACAGTCCAAATGTCACAATGCCAAGTTAATTCCGAATGTGTAAACCTGCTAAATCTGCAGGGGGTTGAATACTACTTGTAGGCACTGTATGTAGTGTTTGCAGGTATGTTTTAGAACAGATGGCTGATAGGAGGCCAAAATATAATCATGTATGTCTAGCAAAAAGAAGTCCAAAAAATTTAAGAGGGATTTTTATTACTCTATCTCCTCTGAAAGAGATCTTCAGACATTAGAATTAGATTCAGACATGTTGATTTCTGAAGATATTTGATTAAGAATATTAAATAATGATGGAAACAGGACAGGCTGTCTCATCCTCTCTGGACAGAGAGACTCTGTTTTATTTCCCCAAAAGAAAGGCTACCATCCTTCCGGGACATCCGGTCTTGAAATCCATTATGGAGATAGAGTGAAAATTTCTGTCTAGAAGCTGTTATTTTGGTTCCAGGTTTAAAACCGTACACAAATTAGATCCTGAATGTGAGGAATGTGAAGCTTGGGAAGAACCAGCCAGAGTTGATCCAGCAGTTGCAAACCTCTCTAGAAAATCTTTTTTAACAGCAGATGATTCAGATATTCTTACAGATCCAAAGGATTTCAGAGTTGATATTTTTCTTAAGAAAGCATATGTAACCTTAGCAGCCTTACCTAAAGTCACATTGGCAGCCATTCCTGTGTTCAGGGCTCTGAGATTATGATTAAGCCAGTTGGGAAGAGATATTCAAGATGGTGTTCCAAGGGAAGAACTAATGGAGCAACTTTATACAGTTATACTTGCTGCAGACTTTTCTTCTGACTTTTCCTTAGATACTTTAAGAATAGCTGCAAAGAATGTGGCAATTACCAAAGCAGAAAGAGGAGCCATATGGCTAAAACCATGGACAGAGGAAGCTACATCAAAATATAATCTATGTTCTATACCCTTTGAACCTAGAAGACTTTTTCGGGAGTAGTTGGATCAGCTTTTAGAAGAAAATAAGAAGGTGAACGCCCTGATCTTTCCTCAGACCAATAGAAGCTTTAAGGCTCACTTGCAGAGAACATATGAATTGTTCCTGAAGAGACTCTAACAAAAATTCAGAACCACTGCCTCAGAAAAACTCTCACTCATTCCTACTCTGGTGGAGATCATCCCCAGAAGGATTTTTTTTTTTTTTTTGGGGGGGGAGGATAACTTTTCCTGCACAGAAGGGGTACCGCCAATGGGTCCAATGTGGTCCCCTAATTATGCTAACATCTTCATGGCAGCGAAGAAAAATGTGTTTATACATATAGCCTCTGGGACCACGTCCTATGCTAAAATGCTTGGATAGGTATTGAAGCTGAACTGATTTTTTTTTAATCAGTAGCTAATATTCAGTTTACGTTGGTTCATTCTAGCGGAGAAATTTAGTTTTTTGATACATTTATTTTATGTTGATGAGGATAGACTAAACTCTGATATTTTTTTAAATCTACAGATCAGAACAATTCATTCTTAGCTCTTTCAATCAGGGCCCTCAGTCCCATTGTGTGAACTAGCTATTTCTCTGTAATGTATCTTTTTGTCTGTACTTGAACACTACATTTAGTAAAATGCTGCGGAATATGTTGGTGCTATATAAATAAAATGTATTATTATTATTATGTTTTTTCAAAGTAATCACACTAGAAAAATGATTGAAAGTGATGAAACTAGGGTCAGCAATAGGGTTTGTGAAACTTGTGAAAAATTCTATGAACAAGGTTACCCTAGATCAAGGGTGCTCACACTTTGTCAGCATGTGAGTTACTTCTTTAAATGACCAAGCCCTAAGATCGACTACCCACTTCTTGTGGGCGGGGCCGGGGTGGGCCTGTAGGCGGGGCCGGGACAGGCCTGTAGGCGGGTGGGGCATGTCTGTGGGCGGGGCAGGGCATATGGGCATGGCCGGGCGGATCGTGAGAGGTGGCCGCCCAGGCATCCCCGCTGTCTGCTTCTTCACAGCGCAGGCTGAGAGTTATCTCTGGACACTGGCAGGCTGGGGCTGCGGCAGACCCACCTGCCAGTGTCAGTAGATGACTCTCAGCCTGCGCTGTGAAGAAGCAGCACCCCAGTCCCCTCCATCCCTAAGAGCAGCCTGCAAGTGCTTGTTCACAGCGCAGGCTGAGAGTCATGCCGCAGCCCCAGCCTGCCAGTGTCCAGAGATAACTCTCAGCCTGCGCTGTGAAGAAGCAGACAGCAGGGATGCCTGGCTGCATCCCGCGATCGACCCATACGTCCATTGCGATCGACCGGTAGATCACGATTGACGTAATGGGCACCCCTGCCCTAGATGACTCTTGGAGAAATGAAGAAGGAAGGTGCTTGAGGTTGATAGATCAAGCTGTTTTCAACAGAAAGAGAGACTAACGGAATTTCGAATTCCATTTGTCTCTACACACAACCAAATAAGTGACACCATCAAGTAGATACAATATAGACAGTGATTAGATAAGGATGTCCAGAGATATCTGAGTTGAAGGCTCCACCCTTAAAGGGGTTGGCCACTTTCAGACCAATATTGAGAAACAAATGTTATTGTTTGTACAATAAAAAGTTGTACACATTTCCAATATATTTTCTGTATCAATTCCTCTGTAGGGGACATTAAAGAGTCCTCATAGTATGTCGCAGAGCTCCAAATTAAATAATTAATTAACAGGCCTAGATGGACTGCAGCCATCTTCTTTTAAGCCTGGAGAACTGATTAACCCCTTAGCGACCCTTGACGTAACTGTACGTCATGGGTCGCATGGGGATGTATGGAGCGAGCTCACACGCTGAGCTCGCTCCATACACGGCAGATGCCGGCTGTATAATACAGCCAGGACCTGCCACTAACAGCAGCGGTCGGTGCCCGAGCCGATCGCTGCTGTTAACCCTTTACACACTGCGGTCAAACGTGACCGCAGTGTGTAAACGGCGCCGGCGGCATGGGCGCCGCCATGTTTTGCCGATCGCCGCCCTCCTGAACGTCACATGAGGGCGGTGATCGGTTGCTATGACAGCCGGAAGCCTATTGAAGGCTTCCAGGCTTGTCTCTGCACGAGATCTATTAGACGATGCCAGAGGCATCGTCTAATAGAAGTGCTGCGATTTTCCTATTCACTGCAATACTGTAGTATTGCAGTGAATAGTATGAGCAATCAGACTCCCTAGGTTTCAAGGTACCTAAGGGGTCTGATCATAAATGTAACAGAAGAAAAAAAAAAGTTTTTAAAAGTATTAAAAAAATAAAAAAAATATAAAAGTTCAAATCACCCCCCTTTCCCTAGATCAGCTATAAAAGTAATTAAAGAACATTAAACATAAACATATTAGGTATCCCTGCGCTCCAAAATGCCTGAACTATTAGAATATTAAAACATTTATCCCGTACTGCGAACGGCGTAGCGGCAAAAAAAATAAAAACAGCCAAAAAGCGTTTTTTTCAACACTTTGCCTTCTATGAAAAATTGAATAAAAAGTGATCAAACCATCAGATCTTTCCCCAAATGGTATCAATAGAATCGTCATCTTGTCCCGCATAAAAAGACACCACAACCAGCTCCATACATGGAAATATGAAAAAGTTACAGGTGTTAGAACATGATGACACAAATTTTTTTTTCTATTTTGCAAAGTTTATCATTTTTTTTAAAAGTATCAAAAAATTTCAAATACTATATAAATTTGGTATCACCGCGTTTGTACTGACACGTAGAACACAGGTAACATGTCATTTGTACCAAACAGTGAATGCTGTAAAAATTAAACCCATAAGAAAATGGCGCAAATGCATTTTTTCTCCAATTGCGCCTCATTCTGAATTTTTTTCCAGCTTCCCAGTACATTGCACAGCATATTGAATGGTGCCATTACAAAGTACAATTTGTCCCGCAAACAATAAGCTATCATGTGACTCTGTGAACTGAAAAATGAAAAAGTTATGGCTCTTGAAATGTGAGGAGGGAAAAACGAAAATGCGAAACCAAAAAATGGCCTGGTCCTTAAGGGGTTAATGACACAAGATGGCTGTGTATCAAGAGTTCTGATTTATTGTTACAAGAGTCAATATTTATACAGACAAAAGCAGGTTGGACTATACTAATGACATAAGCTGTGGCACATGACTATTGGATAAGGTCTGCATATCATTATTACACTCCAACCTGGGATGACCTTTCTCATGACATGAAAAAGAATCTAAGATATTTATGTGTAAGCCAACATCATACACTAGTTCTAGATGTATATCACAGAAAGAGAGATAATGATCACATGCTGGTCCGCTCTGGCCTTGGGGCTAACGACCAAACAGGTTATTTGAACCGGTTTCTACACCCACTCTCAAAGATGACCACAAATAGATAAGGAGTTATAACCCAACCATTAACATTCCACACGCCTTATCCCCTAAAGGGGTCTCTTAGACTCTAAACAGACATCCTTATGAAGCTTAGAACAGAAAATGCTTATAAAATGGCTGACAGAATACAAGATGGAAGATGTGATCCTAACACCTCACAGTTTTCTAGATCTCTGCTTGCTGTCATTCATTCTGTCACTTCTAAAAACAAACTCTGGCCATGGTCATGTGATTTATGGCCCATGGTCATGTTATGAGCACACAAGTGCACAGCTGATTACCAGGCAAATGTCTGATTATTGTGCTGTGACCATAAGGAGCGGCACCTGTGTGTACATCACATGACCATGGACCATAAATCACATGACTATGGCCAGAGTTTGTTTTTAGAAGTGACAGAATGAATGACAGCAAGCAGAGATCTAGAAAACTGTGAGGAATTGATACAAAAAGTATATTGGAAAATTGTACAACTTTTTATTGTACAAACAATAACATTTGTTTCTCAATATGGGTCTGAAAGTGGCCAACCCCTTTAATCTCATACAGAAGTATTGAATATTAAAGAATTTGTTGGCTTCTCTACACTTGCAAATTTCACCATGCCTAATTTCATCAAATTGCTTAAATATGTTGCAAGGAGATACCTTTGTACATTCTCAGACTGGTTGTCAACATTTTATCCAAGCCACATCAGACTATATACTTTACATGCTATTGTGCCGATGTGATCTCATCTATGTGACTGGGCTGAAACCACAATGGAGGTAAGAACTTGAATAAAATTACATGGCAGTACTATTTGGAAGAGGAGAGTGGAACTTCCTCTTCCTTGACATTTTATACAGTTGGGACATAAAGCTGAACAGCTTTGGTTCAGGATTTTGGACACCATTCCTCAGAGACATAGGGGTGGTCACCAACACATAGAGTCAAGAAGTAGGGGACTGAGGTGGATTTATTTGCTGGATTCATTACAACCTAAGGGGTCTAAATGTGGATTTTTAATTGTAGGCCCATATGTAGATGATCATGAGAGAATGAGTTGCCTCATTTTTAGTAGTTTTAGAAGTTTTGTCATTTGAATTTGGGGTATACAATTATTGATTCAATTTTTTTTTCTTTTTTTCTTTGTAGGATAATGTATACGAATTATCATGTGATGTTGATTTCACATGCTCCAATGCGCTCCAAGACCACTGGAGGATTTTATTCAATATTTTTCATGGATATAAAGACCTAGATTTGACTTTTTTAGGTGTTTTTTTTTAATCTTCCATATATGTTACTGCAGTGTGTGCACAGACTCCTGTTGTTCTTGATGATGGTTAATGGACAATAGTGCTGATGCAAGATACCGAACTATCAGCTGTGAGCAGGAGATCTCACTACGTACCAAAGAACTACCACATGTTATCATGATAGCTGCATATGTCCCCAACCTCTGCAAAAATGTTTTCTGCTTGTTATATCTACATGCTGTGACCCCCCTCCTCGTGTCCTCCAACCACAGTTGGCTGTATTATTAACATCAATCCGCACAGAGAACTAAATGATCCTGCAGTGTGTCTGTGTTTCTTTCCTTTTTAGTTGCTATGATTCCTAGGATTTCTCTATCTGCCATGAGCTTGTATGTGTTTCTCTCTTGTTATATACTACTGTACCATCTATGAAACTGTATCATTGAAATTTCCCCATTGTGGGACTATTAAAGGATTATCTTATCTTATCTTATGATATTACAGTCGCCTAAGGTGCTCTGGAGCAAGGGGCGGGGTTGAAAGATGTGATTTTAAATTCCGAAATTGGGTGATGATGTGAGGATATCAATGTCAGAAATGGCAGACCTAGTGAATACTCCTCTCTGTAACAGCAGGGAGGACAGTCCAACTAGTAGCAGGAGGGGGAAAGTGTAGAAAGGACAAGGCAGTTAGTGGTTATAGTGGATTCTATAATCAGGAAGACCAGTGGCGTAACTAGGACCAGCGAGGCCCTGTGGCAAACCTTTGACATACCGCCCTCCCGACCAACGCCTGCTAAAGACCCCGACTGAACCCCCCCCCCCCCGCATTCCTGCGCACTCTATTATGCCCCATAGTGGTCCCTGTACACAGTATTATGTCCCATAGTGGCCCCTGCACACACTATTATATCCCATAGTGGCCCCGGCACACAGTATTATGTCCCATAGAGGCCCCTACACACAGTATTATGCCCCATAATGGGCCCTGCACACAGTATTATGCCCCATAGTGGCCCCTGCAAACAGTATTATCCCCCATAGTGGCCCCTGCACACATTATTATGCCCCATAGTGGCCCCTGCACACAGAATTATGTCCCTTAAAGGCCCCTGCACACAGTATTATCCCCCATAGTGGCCCCTGCACACAGTATTATGCCCCATAGTGGCCCCTGCACACAGTATTATGACCCATAGTGGCCCCTGCACACACTAGTATATCCCATAGTGGCCCCTACACACAGCAGGGGCGTAACTACCGTGGTAGCAGCAGTAGCAGCTGCCACAGGGCCCGGGCCATTAGGGGGCCCGGTGACAGCCGCTACCGCTGCGTTTTTTTTTTTTTTTTTTTTTTAAATAGTCCGTTACGGGCCCCATTCACTTGCTGATCCTGGCTGGGCCGGGATCGGCAAGTGACACCGCGGGCTCCACAAACACTATCATTATACTCGGGGGTCTTTGCAGACCCCCGAGTATAATGATCAGCGCAGTGGCATAACTACCACCATAGCAGCAGAGGCAGCTGCCACAGGGCCCGGGACATTAGGGGCCCGGTGACAGCTACCTCTGCTACCCCCACTCTTATCGCAGACAAACTGTTTTAACTGCGATAAGAGTGAGGGAAAGCTGGAAGGACCTTGTGTGACGTCATCCCTCACATGACTGGGTGGGCGTGTCTATAGCCCGTACACTCCTGGAAAGAGGAGAGATCTGCTGCGAGGTAATGAAGGGGAGGGGGAAGGGAGATGCAGGAAGGAGAGTGTCTGTCTGTGTGTAAGTGTGTGTGAGTGTGTATGTGTGTGAGTGTGTATGTGTGTGAGTGTGTATGTATGTGTGGTGTGGAGCAACAGTAACCTAGGGGCAGAGATGGAGGGGAGGACATGAAAATGTGGGTAGAGATGAGGGGTGCATGAAACTGGGGCAGATGGAGGGAGGGTATGAAATGTCATGTGACATCAGTGTGTTATTAAAGATGGCGAACACAACCAAAGACTGCAGCGGATCCGGAGACAGGTAAGTAACTTTTTTTTTATGTCTGTATCTCCCCTCGGTCTCCGATTATTATACTCCAGGGTCTGAAAATACCCCAGAGTATAATAATTGTTTATGGGTGTTCACTATCGGGCATAATCCCGTGTGCAGGGGCCACAATGGGGTATAATACTGTGTGCAGGGGCCACAATGGGGTATAATACTGTGTGCAGGGGCCACAATGGGGTATAATACTGTGTGCAGGGGCCACTATGGGACATAATAGAGCGTGCAGGAATGCGGCGTGGGGGGGGGGTGTTCGGTCGGTTGAGGTCTTCGGTGTCGGTCAGGAAGGGGGGGGGGCCATGTCAAAAGTTCGCCACGGGGCCCCGCCATTCCTAGTTACGCCACTGACACACAGTATTATGCCCCATAGTGGGCCCTGCACACAGTATTATGCCCCATATTGGCCCCTGCACACAGTATTATACCCCATAGTGGCCCCTGCACACAGTATTATCCCCCATAGTGGCCCCTGCACACAGTATTATCCCCCATAGTGGCCCCTGCACAAAGTATTATTCCCCACAGTGGCCCCTGCACAAAGTATTATTCCCCATAGTGGCCCATATGGACATTATCATACAGGCCCAAAACCTGAAGTGCAGGTTCTGCAGCCTTTTATGGACATTAATGAGCACAGGACCTGGCTGAGGCCTCCTATGCCTACTCAAGACCTGCCCTCCAGCACTGTCACCTTCTCAGAAGTGATTTATGAGGCTAAATGTCCATTTGACCTATTGTATGTAGCCAAAACAACCCAGCCTGTCAGAAATAGAATCTTGAAGCACAAGTAAAAATATTATATTACCTCTACCTTTACTTTTTTATCGAGCTTGTCATCAACTATCCCAATTCAAATTCCAAGTCTTAGAAAAAATATTTGTCTCAAGACGTGGAGGTGACCACATACGGCAACTTTCTTTTTGTCTTTTTTCCTTTGTATAATTTATTTTTTCCCTCTTCCCCTTTTCGCCATGTTGGATACAGAACATGGAGCTCCCGTATATAGATTGCTTTTGTTTTTGGATTGTAGAGCTCCATAGTAACTGAAAAGGGCCATTTTGTGGGACTACTCTTGTAAGAACTGAAGTCTTTTGGGGTCATAGCGTCATTATAGGGATAGTCACCCTCCTACTTGGTTCTATTTGGTCCAGGTCTGTCAAATTGACATGGTTGACTCCTTGACCCTTTGAGATACATGCAGGTCTACTAGAGATGGGCAAAATGGCTTGTAATTAGCCGAGTTTGTCCAAATATTCCAAATTGTTCCGTTTTTAATAAAACCGAACAAATGGCAATTCGCTTCAGACAAACAAAAATGGCCACGATACAATAAAACGAACAATCACAGTGGTAGGGGGACCTTACATTGCTGATATCATATAGACTATATAAAGTTTGTACAGTTGTGACCAGCCTTTATTTGCTGTAATGATGGAAATGCACACACATCTATCTCAATGAATCTCATAGCTAATGATATCCTATAGGCCGCACAAGTCAGAAGAATAGAAAAATAAACAATAGTTATAGAAATACTAAGAGAGAATCAAGTACAGGCAGATTTGTAGTGCAGTGCTAGAATAGAATTGAATAGACAGACATAGATAGAAGGACAATTCAGTCAGTGAGTCTGCAGAGCAGTTAACCCTTTTTTTGCCAGGCAATAATTTATACTGTTTGACAGTACTTGTAATAGAACAAGTTCATCTCTTCTCTATACACATAGCACATTTTTTCTAGCGTTGCAAATCTGAACAAAATATTTTCGTTTTTCTGTAGGTGCACTGTGCATATTAATTTGACTAAAGTAGTACATTCTTTTAATGTACAAAAAAAAAAGAATATTACTTTGTCTTTTTTTCTTTTTTTTTTGTGTATATTCACCAAATCCTGTCTAGCCTGTGGTAATTTTAAAACACATATTTAGGAATAGAAATTACATGTTTTTTTTCCCACTCTGGTCTGGTGTGGTGTACAGTATGTTCCATATTCAATATGAAGGAGGCACAGCATTTGCTCATTGTTTGAACAAAATATTTTAAGCGTTTCTCTGTATGTGCAGGTGCACTGTGTATATTTAATTCTACATCATAAACAATAGTAGTAGTGGATGCTGTGGGACTAGTAGTGCATACATCGCTAATGTAAAAAAAAAAAAGATCTCCGTTATTTTGTCTTTTTTTTGGTGTATACTTCTCCCTAGTATTTACACATTCACAATGGGTAAACTGTGAATGTAAACTGCTATATGGACTCACGGCAAGACGCAGAAGGGAAGGAATGCCATTGAGTTTTTGTAGGGCACATTTTAGGGTGCATTCAGACTACGTAACGCCGGGCGTGTATGAGAGCCATACACGCCGGCATTACGGCAGACTGCCGAACACTTCCCATTCACTTCAATGGGAGCGCTCGTAACAGCGGCGTTTACGAGCGCTCCCATTGAAGTGAATGGGAAGTGTTCGGCAGTCTGCCGTAATGCCGGCGTGTACGGCTCTCATACACGCCCGGCGTTACGTAGTCTGAATGCACCCTTACTGTGATCAGTTTCAGGTACCATGTCACAATTTTGGAAATTAGACTCCTCAAGGAAATTATCACAGCGTATAGTTAGTATATTGACCCTACAGGTTTTTTAACTGAATTTATTACCATAGGGATGTGAAAATGAAAAATTACCTTTTTTCTGGATCAAATGTCACCTTAGCCCCAAACTTTTCATCTTCACGAAAGGTTAAAGGAGAATAACCAAATAACTTTTTTTTTCCTGAACATGAAAATAACCCATATGTGCTGGTACACTGATGTACGGGCACATGACTGGTATTGGAACAGAAAGAGCTCTAAATGGCTTTTGGAGGGCAGATTTTGCTGGAATATCTTGCAGGCACCATGTCCTGTTTGCAGAGCCACTGGGATGCTAGAACAGTGGAAAAATCCTAAAAGTGACCCCATCTTGGAAACTAGTTCCCTCAAGGGGTATAGTGAGTACTTTGACCTTACAAGTCTTTCACAGAAGTTAGCCATAAAAATGTAAAATTACATTCTTATCTATAAAATGTAGCTTTAACCCAAAATGTTTAATTTTTTACAAGGGGTTAAAGGAGAAGTGCAACGCACAGTTTGTTAAACAATTTCTCCCGACTATAGAAATGACCCACATGTGGATATAAATTTCTGTATTGGCAAACAGAACCATTGAGCTTTTCAGAGTGCAGATTCTGCTGGAATTGTTTTTGCCATGTCACAGAGCCATTTCTTCTGAACATGGCAAACCCCCTATGTGATCGTAAACCTCTGTATGGGTACATGGCGGAGTTTGAAACATAAAGAGTGCCATTTGGTTTTAGAGGGAAAATTTTGCTGTAATAGTTTTTGGGTGCCATGTATCATTTACAGAGTCATTAATGTACCAATATAATAGAAATCCCAAAACATGACCCTATTTTGTAAACTACACCCCTACTTAGCATTGTGTTCCAATAGCTGTTTCATAGATTTATTAAAGGGATTCTACCACTAAAGCAACATTTTTTTTAATTACCGCGTCGTTAAGAAAGGCTATTCGTCTCTTACCTTTAGAAGTGGTCTCCGCGTCGTCGTTCCTTAGAAATACCGGGTTTAACCGGTATGCAAATGAGTTCTCCGCAGCAATGAGGGCGGTCCCCAGCGCTCAAAAGGCGATGGGAGCATCCCTACTGCTGCCCGAGAGCTCACTCCAGCGTTGCCTCCATCTTCAGCTGCATACCTGCCTCTTTTGTCTTCCGTCTCGGTCCAACTTCCGACGCCGGTGGCCATTTTTGGGAGGCCGCGCTTGCTCTTGTATTTCAATACAGGAACGTACTGCGCAGGCGTCGGAAATTGGACCAACAGAAGAAGACAGAAGAGGTGGGGTTGCAGCTGAAGATGGAGGCGGCGCTGGAGTGAGCTCTCGGGCAGCAGTGGGGACGCTCCCATCGCCGTTTGAGCCCTCATTGCTGCAGAGAACTCATTTGCATACTGGTTAAAACCGGTATTTCTAAGGAACGGCACGGCGGAGACCACGTCTAAAGGTAAGAGACGAATAGCCTTTCTAAAGGCTATTCCGATGTCTAAAGCAGAAAAAACTGTGTTTTAGTGGTAGAATTCCTTTAGCATTGGGCAGTGAAAATGAAAAATTATATTTTTTTGCAATAAAATGTTGCTTTAACCAATAAAGGGGGTTAAAGGAGAAAATGGAGAAAAAGGAGAAAATGTATTCAACAATTTGTTATGCAATTTCTCCTGACTACAGAAATACCCCATATGTGAAGGAAAACTGCTGTATTGGCACAAGGCAGGGCAAAGAAGGCAGGGAGCGCCATTAGGCTTTTGGAGGGCAGTATCATTTCAGGTGCCATGACACATTTGCTCCTAAGTTACTAATGAAGTGGAAAGTACCAAGAAGTGACTTCATTTTGGAAACTGCATCCCTCAAAGGGTGTAGTGACCATTTTGACTATAAATACATAGCAGATGTTAAAAAATAAAAATTTACTGTAACCCCCACTGTAAACTTGCCAGGCTATAGCGGGTTTACCGGGGATGTTGAAAACTGCAATCCTGGATATAGAAGCTGTCACAGTAATCCATATGTTAGTGAAATCCTGTCATCATCCTGCCATAAACAGTCTATAAAGAAAAAGAACTTTATTTGCAAAATGTTCACTTTGAATAAACTAGCAGAGAAAGGAAGTAGGTGGAGCCAGAGAGAGGGAAAAGGAAGAGGGGACTGCAATGGCAAGGCTGTGAGGAGGAGTTGGCTAAAAAGAATCCTTTATCTTATGTTGGAGCAGATTCTGAGACACTGATTTAGTGTATCTGAGGGGAAAGAGAAAAGACCCCTCCATTTCACTTGAAGCAGAGAGAGAGAGAAACAACAGTGTCATCTGAGGTACAGTGAGAGAGCAGTCACTATTTTACCTAAGGTAACATGTCCGTCAGCCATTTTTCTGTGAGAGGCCACAGGAAAATGGCCGACTGTGCAAATCTGAGGTGGTTACATACGGCTGACACCTCCAGAGCAGGTACTACATGTATCTTTTAAATCTGCTGTCCACTAGCTGTTGTCAGGTAAAACATGTCTTTGGTGCTTAGACAACAATGGGAGAAATAGATGGGCAGGTCCAACAGCTTAATTCACAGCCATTATCTTTGCAAAGGTATTTATCTCATCATAGCTCTGTGCACATCTCGGCATTGGACATAGTGAGGTTTTTTTTTTTTTAATCAAAACTGGTCACCGAAGATATGTGATATCCAAAACTAGTCAGCTAAGTCAGCTCATCGAATAAATGTTTTAAAACAAATGAATATACTATAAACAAATATAAAACATAACTTAATACAAAGTAAAAATAAAAGTGATTTTTATATATAAAAATATGGGCTGCATAGAGATCACCGTCAAACATTGCAGTCAGTCACTATATCAAACATATGTCCAAAGCAGCAGGCAGAGTGTCAGGGCATTTATATGTTGTCCAATACCCAAATGGATGTACTGAACTACTGTCAGTGTCCCTAGACCACTGACTTACTGTCCAAGTAATAACAAACGATCAGCAATTTTCAGACCTGTTACTAGAAAATAGACTGCCTAAGAAAAAAACAGAAAAGCCCATCAAGGAAGAGAATACTGGCCTAAAGCTAACACCCATAAACTTGGTGGTGCAGTGTGACTGCTGCTGATGCCCCTGTCAATGTATTTGGTGCCTACCAAGTTTTTGGCAGTTGCTGCTGCATATATGTTTATCCCCTCAAGATCCATGCCTCATGGAGAAACTCAGGATTTATTTAGACCAGACTTGGACAATGTACAGCCCGCGGGCCATATCCGGCCCCCTGACTGATTCACTCCGGCCCGCATAGCTTGACTAGGGAGGCATGTCTAGGGAGGCGTGTCTTAGTGCTGGCAGGACAGTGCAAGAAGATGGAGACTTGTGGTGTGTGTCCTAAGGTACTGAGAGGGGAGGGAGGAGGAATGTGAGATGCAGGGTGGAGAGTGTGTGTGTGTCTGTCCGTGTGTGTCTGTGTCTCAGTAACCTAGAGGCAGAGATGGAAGGGGAATGTTATACTGGGGCAGAGATGGAAGGGGAATGTTATACTGGGGCAGAGATGGAAGGGAAATGTTATACTGGGGCAGAGATGGAAGGGGAATGTTATACTGGGGGCAGATATGGAGGGAGAATGTTATACTGGGGGCAGATATGGAGGGAGAATGGTATACTGGGGGAAGATATGGAGGGGGAATGTTATTCTGGGGCAGATATGGAGGTGGGGCATGAAACTGGGGGAGAGATGGAGGGGGGGCATGAAATGGGGCAGATGAAGGGGGATATGAAACAGGTAGAGAAATGGAGGGAGGGACATGAAACTGGGGGTAGATGAAGGGGGCACTTAAACTGGGGGGACATTAAACTGGGGACAACTGGAGGGGGCATTAAACCATGCAGGTAGCTGGAGGGGGACCTGTCTGCCTCTAGTTGCCCCCAGTTTAATTTCACCCTCCAGCTACCCCTACGGTTTATTTGTTGCTTCCAGCCGCCCGAATTTAATGTCCCCCTCTAGTTTCCACCAGTTTAAACTGGAGCACTAGGAGAGGCACTTAATAACTGGGGCAGTTGGAAGGTAACATTATAATGTGGGGGCATATAATGTACGGGTGTCTGTCAGAGGATTATACTTTGTGGGGGCACATGAAAAGATGATTGAGAATGGGCGGAGTCAACGTATAAGTGAGTGGAGCTAAATTTGCCACGGCGCGCATGGCCCTCTAGAATAGTTTCAATTTCTTATGCGGCCCCATGTGAAAATTAATTGCCCACCCCTGATTTAGACAGTGAAGATTGAGCAGTGTCATTTCTCTTTGATGACAGACCCTGTATTTACCCCCTTAAATGGGCTAAATGAATACTTTTGAAGAGTAAGAAATCAACATAGTGAGGTTCCTAAGAAAATTCCGCATGATTTGTAAGTTCCATCGAAAAAAACATCACTTACCGTTTAAAGAGCACCTTTCATCAAATCGGGCACATGCAGTTTTATATACTGCTGGAAAGCTGACAGTGCACTGAATTCAGCGCACTGTCGGCTTTCCCGATCCGTGCCCGGTGTAAAGCGCTATCGGTCCCGGGACCGTAGTGCTTTAGTGTCAGAAGGGCGTTTCTGACTGTTAGCCAGGAACGTCCTTCTGCCCAGCAGCGCCTATAGCGCTGTACAGTGTGAGCGGGGAGGAACACTGAATTCAGCGCACTGTCAGCTTTCCAGCAGTATATAAAACTGCATATGCCCGATCTGATGAAAGGTCCTCTTTAAAACGTTGCAATGATAGTCTTCTTCCATGTTACAAAATTATTCATGGCTTAGTTTTTAGAAATTTATGATAGAATAGTCTAGCATTTAAAAAATTATCTTGATGCATATAAGTAATGTTTTAATTTCTTATGATTTTTGGAAATTTTAGTGGTATGTGAATAACGTAATAAATGTTGCCTAACAATTGTGCTATATTAAGACTATTTCTGGGATGTTTCTATCTGCTAGTCAAATATCATACAAAATAAATATTTGAGCCTAGAAAATGTATGCCAGATTCTTGTATCTTTTTTTTTTTCTGCAGGAACTTTTTATTTATACATCTTGCAGAGAGAAAGCAGGAACGGTGTTTTAAGCAGCAAATTATAATATATTGCAGTTAAATAATCAAATAAATTGCAATAAATTTGGTCAAATAAAACAACTTTTAATATCTTTTACTATTGCAACTAAGTTTAGAACCATTTATTACAAATTATTCAGACATTACAATGATGTAATCTGAATTTGTTTTTCTACAGTGGAATCCGTATTAATGCGCTGCATGTTGCTTTAGATCTTAGAACAGATTGCTGCCGTCAACCCATTAAGTTTTCTTTATCAATTTACTTTTATTTAATTATGATATGAATAGATATTATATTCTGGGCAATGAGTCATCTCTAAATACATTTTCAGCAGGCTGGCCATATACATCAGATATCCTACAAATAGGTCAATAATATTTGATCAGAAGCGGTTTGAAACCTGGCATACTCCCCCTTT
Organism: Leptodactylus fuscus; assembly: GCF_031893055.1. Classification (NCBI taxonomy): domain Eukaryota; kingdom Metazoa; phylum Chordata; class Amphibia; order Anura; family Leptodactylidae; genus Leptodactylus; species Leptodactylus fuscus. The sequence goes on from NC_134265.1 coordinate 202,091,033, forward strand.
AGCTGTTTTGTTCTCAGCAGATGCAGCAGGAAGCAGACAGAGCCGTTCTTTGTGCAGTTGCTGTACCAAGTCACTGCAGCTTAGATCCCATTTGAATGTGAGATGATATGCCTGATGAAGTACTTGGTTCAAGCATGAAATGCAATGCATAGTACTTTTTTTTTTTACATATTTTTTTCAGCTTATTTGTTTACTTACTTATTTTGGACATTCATTGTTATGTTGAAATATTGTAATTTTTTACCTTTGTAATGGACTTGAGTTTTAATAAACATGTTGTGTGGAGATTGTAAATCAGTCAGCGCCAGTGGTGTAACTACCGCCATAGCAGCAGAGGCAGCTGCCACAGGGCCCCGGGACATTAGGGGCCCGGTGAAAGCTGCTACCGCTGCTATCATTATACTCGGGGGTCTTTTCGGACCCCTGAGCAGGGGCATAACTACCGTAGTAGCAGTGGTAGCGGCTGCCAGAGGACCGGAACATTAGGGGGCCCGGCGACAGCCACTACCACTGCTACCTCCGCTCTTATAACAGACAAACTGTTGTAACTGCGATAAGAGCGGGAAAAGCTTCTGCTGAAGGACCTTGTGTGACGTCAGCCGTCACATGACTAGGTGGGCGTGTCTTTATAGCCAGTGCAGTCCTGGAAGAGATGAAGAGAAGGAGAGATGTGGTTCTAGGTAATGAAGGGGAGGGGTAATGTGAGATGCAGGATGGAGAGTGTGTGTCTGTGTGTGAGTGTGTATGTATGTGTGGTGTGGAGGAGGGGAGAGGACAGTGTCCTGATATCTGTGTATTAGGAGGAGGGGACAGTGTCCTGATATCTGTGTATTAGGAGGAGGGGACAGTGTCCTGATATCTGTGTATTAGGAGGAGGGGGAGGTGAGTGTCAGTAGATGGATCAGTACTCTACACATTGTTTGTATTCAGACTTGCCTGCAATTGCTGTTACTAATGACTGTCTTATAGTAGTCAGGGGGCGCTCTGTGTATTGTATTGTATTGTACTGAAAGGGAGGGAGGATGTGAGATGCAGTATGGAGAGTGTGTGTCTGTGTGTGAGTGTGTATGTATGTGTGGTGTGGAGCAATTGAGGAGCAACAGTAACCTAGGGGCAGAGATGGAGGGGAAGACATGAAAATGGGGGTAGAATTGAGGGGGTGCATGAAACTGGAGGCAGATGGAGGGATGGCATGAAATGTCATGTGACATCTGTGCGTAATTTAAGATGGCCAACACCACCAAAGACTGCAGCGGAGCCGGAGACAGGTAAGTAACTTTTTTTTTTATGTCTGTATCTCCCTTCGGTCTCCAATTATTATACTCTGGGGTCTGAAAATACCCCAGAGTATAATAATTGTTCATGGGTGTTCATTATCGGGCATAATCCTGTGTGCAGGGGCCACAATGGGGTATAATACTGTGTGCAGGGGCCACTGAGGGCCATAATAGAGCGCGCAGGAATGCGGCGGGGGGGGGGGGTCGGTCGGTCAGGAAGGGGAGGCCCCATGTCAAAAGTTCGCCACGGGGCCCTGCCATTGCTAGTTACACCATGTTAGCTATCCATTTTTTTCCTCATACAAAGAAATTATTTTCACTGCGTTTTGTTCTCTGCTTGCTCTAAGTGGCACAGTTATCTCTAGATTTACATACATACAGTAGATATGCAGTGAAAGCAAGAGAAGAGACTACAGATAGGAGCAAGGAATCACACCGACCTGTGAGCAGGACTGTAACCTAGGCAACCAGCTATAAACAATGATTTGAGAGATGTAGCTAACACAGCAAAATAGATAACGCAATGCAATTCAGTTAGCGTTATCTACTGTCTGAATATGATCTCTGAAATGGAAATACCGCTTTAGGAGCACTATACTGTGTGTGTGTGGGGGGGGGGGGGGGGCACTATGGGATGTTTTAGAATGTAGGAGGCACTAATAGGGCATTAGTGGTTCCCACTGTGTATCAGCACAAGCACATTGTAAAATTGTTCTGATTATAGTGTAAAGGGGACTCTGACAGTGGTCAGGAGAAAAACATACCTTCTGTCCTTTAGTATTAATCCGTTAGTGACAGCAGAGATCGGTACTCATCCCTGCTGCTGCAATAGTAGTTTCTCCTGGGAGATAAGTAGTTTTTCCTGATGTTTGGGGGTCTGGCCTGCTGGTGGATACAGTCCCCGTTCTGACTGTGGTCCGCCAGCTGAACTATGCTTTCCCTAGCCCTGCACTGATCTGACAGATCAGTGTAGGGCAGAGAGGGAGAGAGCTATATAGATGCACTCACAGCTCTTTGATCATGAGAAATGCATGATGATATATTTTTGGCGGTCTGACTATCTGTATGCAGTGCACGTCATTTCAAACTTTTTAAAATCTTTTTCAAAATTTCCACCAAATTTCCTATTTTTTCAGAATTAAACACAAAACATATCAACCAAAATTTACCACTAAGACGAAGTACAATGTGTCATGAAAAAATATCTAAATTACTTTGGTGAGTTACTGATTGCTTTATTGTAATTTTGTAAAAAGGTTCTCGGAAGAAAAGGCATTACCAAGTGATAAGAATACAGAAAGCAAAGCAAAATATTAATTTTCATTACACTCGTCCCTCCTAGCTGTGGAAACAATAGTCTTTTATATATGCCCTCAAAATGTCACTAAACAGTTGGCAAACTTTTGATTTTGTGGCAGTATTTATGTCATTAATAAATTCTGTAATATACTTTTATCAACAAACTTGGGATCATTTCTGTGAAATCCTGCATCTCTTATTTCTCCCCTTGCTCCTCTATTGAAGGCTGCTTCTACCTCTCATTGAGTAACTGTGTTTCTTATTTGTCCTGCAGCAGCTCAGAAGGGTCTTCATCCCTGTCTTTAATTGCTGCTAGGACCAGCCCAACTATCTAGCAACGAAACCGGTAATTAACATAATTAAAGGTATAAGAACACCCCCGCACACACTATCTCTTTGTGTTTTTATTTTTCCTTGCTATTGCCCAATAGGTATGATTGAAGCAGAGAGGATACCGCTGAGAACTTTCTGTGAAAAGCACTACGACAAAATAACGCAATGTGTTGCCGCTGCAGTTTTTCACACTGCACATTTTTGTTGTGGGATACTACGTGGGGTCATAGCTTTAGGACGGGGCCCCACGGATCGGAAACGCTACTATTTGCCTGCAGCGGAGAAAAATCGTGGTGTTGTACAGTGCACTCAAAGTGGATGGGATTCATGCGAATCCCATCCCCACTTTGCGAAAAAGATCGCAGTGTGGACACGCTGCAATTTGCAAAGCCGTTGCGGCTTTGCAAATCACAGTATGTCAATTATATCTACGGAAACGCTGGCGGCTTTTCCGTAGATATAATGTTAAGAGAAAGTCCGCAGAGGAAAACTCTGTCAACTTTTTCTTAGAAGCGCTGCAGAAAGAAACACAATGCGTTCACGCAACGGTTCTTCCTGCAGCGTTTTAGTGCTGCGGATACGGCCCGTGGGGCCTTAGCCTTACATAGATTTTTTTGCTTTCTTGTTACAACATTCCCAGGCCATGTCTGAGGAACTTCGCTGTTTGAGAACACACCTGGAGGCTCCTCCTGTAAAGGAGTGAACTGTTGCAAGACTAGCTATGTGCTAGCTGGTGGATTGAGAAAGTTGCCAAGGGTACTGCGAGATAATGTGGCTATAGCTATTATTTCGGCCAGAGTCTGCCAGCACTGCATCCTCCAGCACCTAGTGCGTATGCACTGTGTTAAGTGAAGGAGGAGCAAGAAGCAGGACATGCTGACAAAGCAAGTACCCTACCTCAGCAAAAGCATTCCCCGATGACACATGACACAGGTATGTGACGTCATGGGGGGAGTGGAGATCCCAGTGCAGGATTTCCCAATGAAAGCTGAAAGTTGTTTGAGGGCTGGCATTTTTGTGCCTGCCAAGCTGGACCCTCAGAGTTTTAAGGTATTATGCCCTTCTGGGAGCTTTTCTTGTCTGTATTACGACTTATACAATGTACTGAAGAGAGTCTTTTTTTCATACTTGCAGATGTCTAGTGGTAAAAAGCTCTCTAAGGGCTCGTTCACATCTGCGCCCGACACTCCATTCTGTAGGTTTCCGTTTCCTGCACAAAACAGGGCAGGAGACGGAAACCTGCCGAAATCTTTCCAAACCCATTCAAATGAATGGGTTTGAAAAGGGTCCGGTTGTGAGCGCCAGTGTGCGTTTTATGCACTCCGCGGCGAAAAGTTTTTTTTTTTTAAACCAGACACAGAGTCAGACATGCAGTACTCTGTGTCCAGTTTAAAAAAAACAGAAAATGGAAACCTGAGAACAGAGTCCAGATGCTGGTGTGAACCTAGCGTAAGAGGAAGAATAGAAATTATATTGAGTGTCAGCAGTTGTTACCTGATGACCATGGGCTTGACGTATTTATATAATGTGTTCTCAAGCCTCCCCTACATTAGCCATCTCCAACACCTTCCTGAAGATTATCCTTCCAATATCTGCAGTGTCTGTACTCATGTTTCTGAGTGTGAACAGATGACTCATAAGTAGATTAAAAAGTTTTTTCGTGGTTGAAATCATGTATATCTAGCAAAAATAAATCAAAAAAACTCAAGCAGGATTTTTCTCATTTGTTTGATTCTTCTAACTCTTCTGAAGTCAAGCCTCAGACATCAGAATCAGAATAAGACATAAGACAAGTGATTTCTGCAGATACCGTATATACTCGAATATAAGCCGAGGCCCCTAATTTTGCAACAAAAAACTGGGAAAACTTATTGACTCAAGTGTAAGCCTAGGGGGGGAAATGCAGCAGCTACTGGAAAATTTCAAAAATTAAAATGGCTTTTGGGTGCAGTATTTGCTGGGGAAGGGGAGGGGGTGTTTTGGTTGTCTGTCTGCCCCTTCCCTGAGCTTGAGGACTGAATTTTTTGTTCCCCACTTGGAATTCAGTCTGGCTGAATATAGAGTATCTGCAGTGCTCATATTAACCCCTTCCCGACGGAACAGGAGCACTGCAGGCTTCGTCAGCTTCATAGTGGAAGTTGATAGAGATGAGCGAACAGTGTTCTATCGAACTCATGTTCGATCGGATATTAGGCTGTTCGGCATGTTCGAATCGAATCGAACACCGTGTGGTAAAGTGCGCCATTACTCGATTCCCCTCCCACCTTCCCTGGCGCCTTTTTTGCTCCAATAACAGCGCAGGGTAGGTGGGACAGGAACTACGGCACCGGTGACGTTGAGAAAAGTAGGCAAAACCCATTGGCTGCCGAAAACATGTGACCTCTAATTTAAAAGAACAGCGCCGCCCAGGTTCGCGTCATTTTGAGCTTGCAATTCACCGAGGACGGAGGTTTCCGTCCAGCTAGCTAGGGCTTAGATTCTGGGTAGGCAGGGACAGGCTAGGATAGGAAGGAGAAGACAACCACAACAGCTCTTGTAAGAGCTAAATTCCAGGGAGAAGCTTGTCAGTGTAACGTGGCACTGACGGGCTCAATCGCCGCAACCCAGCTTTCCCAGGATCCTGAATGGAATACACTGTCAGTGTATTCCCGTATACCCGATATATACCCCCGATACCCGTTCCAACGGTGTGCCCCCCCACCTTCACCCCAGAAATACCCTGCAAGTCCCCTAGCAATAGAATTGGGGCTATATACACCCACTATTTTTGCTACTGCCATATAGTGCCATTGTCTGACTGGGAATTCAAAGAATATATTGGGGTTACGTGCACCCACAATTTTTACTACTGGTATACAGTGCCAGTTTCTGACTGGGAATTCAAAGAATATATTGGGGTTATAAATACCCTCATTTCTTGCTACTGCCATATAGTGCCAGTTTCTGACTGGTAATTCAAAGAATATATTGGGGTTATAAATACCCTCATTTCTTGCTACTGGTATATAGTGCCATTGTCTGACTGGGAATTCAAAGAATATATTGGGGTTACGTGCACCCACAATTTTTACTACTGGTATACAGTGCCAGTTTCTGACTGGGAATTCAAAGAATATATTGGGGTTACAAATACCCTCATTTCTTGCTACTGCCATATAGTGCCAGTTTCTGACTGGTAATTCAAAGAATATATTGGGGTTACGTGCACCCACAATTTTTACTACTGGTATACAGTGCCATTGTCTGACTGGGAATTCAAAGAATATATTGGGGTTATAAATACCCTCATTTCTTGCTACTGCCATATAGTGCCAGTTTCTGGCTGGGAATTCAAAGAATATATTGGGGTTACGTGCACCCACAATTTTTACTACTGGTATACAGTGCCATTGTCTGACTGGGAATTCAAAGAATATATTGGGGTTATAAATACCCTCATTTCTTGCTACTGGTATATAGTGCCATTGTCTGACTGGGAATTCAAAGAATATATTGGGGTTACAAATACCCTCATTTCTTGCTACTGCCATATAGTGCCAGTTTCTGACTGGTAATTCAAAGAATATATTGGGGTTACGTGCACCCACAATTTTTACTACTGGTATACAGTGCCAGTTTCTGACTGGTAATTCAAAGAATATATTGGGGTTACGTGCACCCACAATTTTTACTACTGGTATACAGTGCCATTGTCTGACTGGGAATTCAAAGAATATATTGGGGTTATAAATACCCTCATTTCTTGCTACTGCCATATAGTGCCAGTTTCTGACTGGGAATTCAAAGAATATATTGGGGTTACGTGCACCCACAATTTTTACTACTGGTATACAGTGCCATTGTCTGACTGGGAATTCAAAGAATATATTGGGGTTATAAATACCCTCATTTCTTGCTACTGGTATATAGTGCCATTGTCTGACTGGGAATTCAAAGAATATATTGGGGTTACGTGAACCCACAATTTTTACTACTGGTATACAGTGCCAGTTTCTGACTGGGAATTCAAAGAATATATTGGGGTTACAAATACCCTCATTTCTTGCTACTGCCATATAGTGCCAGTTTCTGACTGGTAATTCAAAGAATATATTGGGGTTACGTGCACCCACAATTTTTACTACTGGTATACAGTGCCAGTTTCTGACTGGGAATTCAAAGAATATATTGGGGTTACAAATACCCTCATTTCTTGCTACTGCCATATAGTGCCAGTTTCTGACTGGTAATTCAAAGAATATATTGGGGTTATAAATACCCTCATTTCTTGCTACTGGTATATAGTGCCATTGTCTGACTGGGAATTCAAAGAATATATTGGGGTTACGTGCACCCACAATTTTTACTACTGGTATACAGTGCCAGTTTCTGACTGGGAATTCAAAGAATATATTGGGGTTACAAATACCCTCATTTCTTGCTACTGCCATATAGTGCCAGTTTCTGACTGGTAATTCAAAGAATATATTGGGGTTACGTGCACCCACAATTTTTACTACTGGTATACAGTGCCATTGTCTGACTGGGAATTCAAAGAATATATTGGGGTTATAAATACCCTCATTTCTTGCTACTGCCATATAGTGCCAGTTTCTGACTGGGAATTCAAAGAATATATTGGGGTTATAAATACCCTCATTTCTTGCTACTGGTATATAGTGCCATTGTCTGACTGGGAATTCAAAGAATATATTGGGGTTACGTGCACCCACAATTTTTGCTACTGGTATATAGTGCCAATTTCTAACTGGGAATTCAAAATGCGCAAGGCTCCCGGAAAGGGACGTGGACGAGGCCATGGGCGAGGTCGGGGGAATGGTTCTGGGGAGCAAGGTAGCAGTGAAGCCACAGGGCGTCCCGTGCCTACTCCTGTGGGGCAGCAAGCATTGCGCCACTCCACAGTGCCAGGGTTGCTTGCCACATTAACTAAACTGCAGGGTACAAACCTTAGTAGGCCCGAGAACCAGGAACAGGTCTTGCAATGGCTGTCAGAGAACGCTTACAGCACATTGTCCAGCAGCCAGTCAGACTCTGCCTCCTCTCCTCCTATTACCCAACAGTCTTGTCCTCCTTCCTCCCAAAATTCCCAAGCTTCACAGAACAATAACCCCAACTGTCCCTGCTCCCCAGAGCTGTTCTCCGCTCCTTTCATTGTCCCTCAACCTGCCTCTCCACGTCACGATTCCACGAACCTAACAGAGGAGCATCTGTGTCCAGATGCTCAAACACTAGAGTCTCCTCCATCTCCTTTCGATTTGGTGGTGGATGACCAGCAACCCACCCTCATCGACGATGATGTGACGCAGTTGCCGTCAGGGCATCCAGTTGACCGGCGCATTGTGCGGGAGGAGGAGATGAGACAGGAGTTGGAAGAGGAAGTGGTGGATGATGAGGACACTGACCCGACCTGGACAGGGGGGATGTCAAGCGGGGAAAGTAGTGTGGATTTTGAGGCAAGTGCAGCACCAAAAAGGGTAGCTAGAGGCAGAGGCAGAGGTCAGCAGCTTAGGCGAAGCCAGGCCACACCCGGAATCTCCCAAGATGTTCCAGTTCGTACCCAGCCCCGAAAAACTCCCACCTCGAGGGCACGTTTCTCGAAGGTGTGGAGTTTTTTCAAGGAATGCGCCGAGGACAGATATAGTGTTGTCTGCACAATTTGCCTCTCGAAATTGATTAGGGGCTCTGAGAAGAGCAACCTGTCCACCACTTCAATGCGCCGTCATTTGGAATCCAAGCACTGGAATCAGTGGCAGGCAGCAACGGCAGGACAAAGGCCGCCTGCCGTTCACGCCACTGCCACTGCCTCTGCCACTGCCTCTGCCACTGCCACTGCTGACTGTGCTGGCGATGCACTCCAGAGGACGAGCCAGGACACCACTTCATCTGCCTCCGCCACTTTGTTGACTTCTCCCTCATCCTCCCCTGTTCCTGTCTTATCTCCTTCTCCTGCACCATCAAAGGCACCATCAGGCGCTTCTTTACAACAACCCACCATCTCTCAGACATTGGAGCGGCGGCAGAAATACACTGCTAACCACCCACACGCGCAAGCCTTGAACGCCAACATCGCTAAACTGCTGGCCCAGGAGATGTTGGCGTTCCGGCTTGTTGAAACTCCCGCCTTCCTGGACCTGATGGCAACTGCGGCACCTCGCTATGCCGTCCCTAGCCGTCACTACTTCTCCCGGTGTGCCGTCCCCGCCTTGCACCAGCACGTGTCACTCAACATCAGGCGGGCCCTTAGTTCCGCGCTTTGCACAAAGGTCCACTTGACCACCGACGCGTGGACAAGTGCATGCGGACAGGGACGCTACATTTCACTGACGGCACACTGGGTGAATGTAGTTGAGGCTGGGACTGCTTCCCAAACTGGCCCGGTGTACCTCGTCTCCCCGCCTAACATTCCTGGCAGGGACACGAGAAGAACACCCCCCTCCTCCTCCTCCTCTACCGCCTCCTCCTCCGCCACCGCCTCCTCCTCCGCCACCGCCTCCTCCTCCGCTGTTAGATTGACCCCAGCTACGAGTTGGAAACGTTGCAGCACTGGCGTTGGTAGACGTCAGCAGGCTGTGCTGAAGCTGATCAGCTTGGGGGACAGACAGCACACTGCCTCCGAGGTGAGGGATGCCCTCCTCGATGAGACGGCAATATGGTTTGAGCCGCTGCACCTGGGCCCAGGCATGGTCGTTTGTGATAACGGCCGGAACCTGGTAGCAGCTCTGGAGCTTGCCGGACTCCAACATGTTCCATGCCTGGCCCACGTCTTCAACCTAGTGGTGCACCGTTTCCTGAAGAGCTACCCCAATGTTCCAGAGCTACTGGTGAAAGTGCGGCGCATGTGCGCCCACTTTCGCAAGTCGACAGTAGCCGCTGCTAGCTTAAAATCTCTCCAGCAACGCCTGCATGTGCCACAACACCGCCTTTTGTGCGACGTCCCCACACGCTGGAACTCAACGTTTCAGATGTTGAATAGAGTGGTTGAGCAGCAGAGACCTTTGATGGAATACCAGCTACAAAACCCTAGGGTGCCACAAAGTCAGCTGCCTCAGTTTCTCATCCATGAGTGGCCATGGATGAGAGACCTTTGTGACATCCTACGGGTGTTTGAGGAGTCCACAAGGAGGGTGAGCTCTGAGGATGCGATGGTGAGCCTTACAATCCCGCTCTTGTGTGTTCTGAGAGAATCCCTGATTGACATCAGGGATAACTCAGATCACACAGAGGAGTCAGGGATAGCATCCGATCCGTCACAGCTGGAGAGTAGGTCCACACATCTGTCCGCTTCATCGCGTTTAATGGAGGAGGAGGAGGAGGAAGAAGAGTTGTCCGATGATGTGATGGTGATACAGGAGGCTTCCGGGCAACTTCGAATCGTCCCATTGTTGCAGCGCGGATGGGTAGACATGGAGGATGAGGAGGAAATGGAGATTGAACTTTCCGGTGGGGCCAGAGGAGTCATGCCAACTAACACTGTGGCAGACATGGCTGAGTTCATGTTGGGGTGCTTTACAACCGACAAGCGTATTGTCAAAATCATGGAGGACAACCAGTACTGGATCTTTGCTATCCTTGACCCCCGGTATAAAAACAACATCTCGTCTTTTATTCCGGTAGAGGGGAGGGCCAATCGCATCAATGCTTGCCACAGGCAATTGGTGCAGAATATGATGGAGATGTTTCCAGCATGTGACGTTGGCGGCAGGGAGGACAGTTCCTCCAGTAGGCGACCAAGTTCTCACCGGTCCACACAAACGAGGGGCACACTGTCTAAGGTCTGGGACACCTTGATGGCACCCCCTCGCCAAAGTGCCGCCACAGAGGGTCCTAGTGTCACCAGGCGTGAGAAGTATAGGCGCATGTTGCGGGAATACCTTTCCGACCACAGCCCTGTCCTCTCCGACCCCTCTGCGCCCTACACGTATTGGGTGTCGAAGTTGGACCTGTGGCTTGAACTTGCCCTATATGCCTTGGAGGTGCTGTCCTGTCCTGCCGCCAGCGTCCTATCTGAGAGGGTGTTCAGTGCAGCCGGTGGCATCATCACTGACAAGCGCACCCGTCTGTCAGCTGAGAGTGCCGACCGGCTCACTTTGATAAAAATGAACCACCACTGGATAGAGCCTTCATTTTTGTGCCCACCTGTGTAAAGCACCCCAACATGAAACTCCATGTCTGTACTCAACCTCTCCAATTCCTCCGCATCCTCATACTCATCCACCATAAGCGTTGCACAATTCTGCTAATACTAGGCTCCCTCCAACATGATTTCCCCCAACTCTGCTGGTTAGAGGCTCCCTCCACCCTGATTTCCACCAACTCTGCTGGTTAGAGGCTCCCTCCACCCTGCTTTCCCACAACTCTGCTGGTTAGAGGCTCCCTCCACCATGAATTTGCCCAAACTGGGCTGGTTAGAGGCTCCCTCCACCATGAATTGGTCCAAACTGGGGTTTTTAGAGGCTCCCTCCACCATGAATTTGCCAAAACTGGGCTGTTTAGAGGCTCCCTCCACCATGAATTGGTCCAAATTGGGGTTTTTAGAGGCTCCCTCCACCATGAATTTGCCCAAACTGGGCTGGTTAGAGGCTCCCTCCACCATGAATTGGTCCAAACTGGGCTGGTTAGAGGCTCCCTCCACCATGAATTGGTCCAAATTGGGGTTTTTAGAGGCTCCCTCCACCATGAATTGGTCCAAACTGGGCTGTTTAGAGGCTCCCTCCACCATGAATTAGTCCAAACTGGGGTTTTTAGAGGCTCCCTCCACCATGAATTGGTCCAAACTGGGCTGGTTAGAGGCTCCCTCCACCATGAATTGGTCCAAACTGGGTTTTTTAGAGGCTCCCTCCACCATGAATTGGTCCAAACTGGGGTTTTTAGAGGCTCCCTCCACCATGAATTGGTCCAAACTGGGGTTTTTAGAGGCTCCCTCCACCATGAATTGGTCCAAACTGGGGTTTTTAGAGGCTCCCTCCACCATGAATTTGCCCAAACTGGGCTGTTTAGAGGCTCCCTCCACCATGAATTGGTCCAAACTGGGTTTTTTAGAGGCTCCCTCCACCATGAATTGGTCCAAACTGGGGTTTTTAGAGGCTCCCTCCACCATGAATTGGTCCAAACTGGGGTTTTTAGAGGCTCCCTCCACCATGAATTTGCCCAAACTGGGCTGTTTAGAGGCTCCCTCCACCATGAATTGGTCCAAATTGGGGTTTTTAGAGGCTCCCTCCACCATGAATTGGTCCAAACTGGGGTTTTTAGAGGCTCCCTCCACCATGAATTTGCCCAAACTGGGCTGTTTAGAGGCTCCCTCCAGCATGAATTGGTCCAAACTGGGGTTTTTAGAGGCTCCCTCCACCATGAATTGGTCCAAACTGGGGTTTTTAGAGGCTCCCTCCACCATGAATTGGTCCAAACTGGGGTTTTTAGAGGCTCCCTCCACCATGAATTGGTCCAAACTGGGCTGGTTAGAGGCTCCCTCCACCATGAATTTGCCCAAACTGGGCTGTTTAGAGGCTCCCTCCACCATGAATTGGTCCAAACTGGGCTGGTTAGAGGCTCCCTCCACCATGAATTGGTCCAAACTGGGTTTTTTAGAGGCTCCCTCCACCATGAATTGGTCCAAACTGGGGTTTTTAGAGGCTCCCTCCACCATGAATTGGTCCAAACTGGGGTTTTTAGAGGCTCCCTCCACCATGAATTGGTCCAAACTGGGGTTTTTAGAGGCTCCCTCCACCATGAATTTGCCCAAACTGGGCTGTTTAGAGGCTCCCTCCACCATGAATTGGTCCAAACTGGGTTTTTTAGAGGCTCCCTCCACCATGAATTGGTCCAAACTGGGGTTTTTAGAGGCTCCCTCCACCATGAATTGGTCCAAACTGGGGTTTTTAGAGGCTCCCTCCACCATGAATTTGCCCAAACTGGGCTGTTTAGAGGCTCCCTCCACCATGAATTGGTCCAAATTGGGGTTTTTAGAGGCTCCCTCCACCATGAATTTGCCCAAACTGGGCTGGTTAGAGGCTCCCTCCACCATGAATTGGTCCAAACTGGGCTGGTTAGAGGCTCCCTCCACCATGAATTGGTCCAAATTGGGGTTTTTAGAGGCTCCCTCCACCATGAATTGGTCCAAATTGGGGTTTTTAGAGGCTCCCTCCACCATGAATTGGTCCAAACTGGGCTGGTTAGAGGCTCCCTCCACCATGAATTGGTCCAAACTGGGTTTTTTAGAGGCTCCCTCCACCATGAATTGGTCCAAACTGGGGTTTTTAGAGGCTCCCTCCACCATGAATTTGCCCAAACTGGGCTGTTTAGAGGCTCCCTCCACCATGAATTGGTCCAAACGGGGGTTTTTAGAGGCTCCCTCCACCATGAATTTGCCCAAACTGGGCTGGTTAGAGGCTCCCTCCACCATGAATTTGCCCAAACTGGGCTGTTTAGAGGCTCCCTCCACCATGAATTGGTCCAAACTGGGCTGTTTAGAGGCTCCCTCCACCATGAATTGGTCCAAACTGTGTTTTTTAGAGGCTCCCTCCACCATGAATTGGTCCAAACTGGGGTTTTTAGAGGCTCCCTCCACCATGAATTGGTCCAAACTGGGGTTTTTAGAGGCTCCCTCCACCATGAATTTGCCCAAACTCTGCTGGTTAGAGGCTCAATCCACCCTGATTTTCAAAACAAATGTTGGTGCCAACCTCAACTTACTACAAGGGCCAAATTCACTGCTGGTGACAAGCTCTCCTCACTGCAAGTGCCAAATACACATGTTTCAAGGTGTTTTCCTACTGTCAGAGAGGTGGTATTGAGTGTGTAAAGTGTGTAGTTGTTAGGCTGTGATGTTGGGGTAATAGAGGGTCTTTGGTGTGTTAGATGCCCCCAGACATGCTTCCCCTGCTGTCCCAGTGTCATTCCAGAGGTGTTGGCATCATTTCCTGTGGTGTCATAGTGGACTTGGTGACCCTCCAGACACGGATTTGGGTTTCCCCCTTAACGAGTATATGTTCCCCATAGACTATAATGGGGTTCGAAACCCGTTCGAACACACGAACAGTGAGCGGCTGTTCGATTCGAACCTCGAACATTTTAGTGTTCGCTCATCTCTAGAAGTTGATGCTTCGGATATAGGAGCAGGAGCTGTTCTTTCCCAAAGAAACCCAAGTATCTCACGCCTTCATCCTTGCGCGTATTTCTCTCCCAAGTTTTCTTCTTCTGAGAGGAATTACGATGTGGGTAATAGAGAACTTCTGGCCATGAAGTGGGCATTCGAAGAATGGCATCATCTTCTAGAGGGCGCCAAACATCATATTCAGGTTCTTACTGATCACAAAAATTTTACATTTTTGGAATCCGCTAAAAGACTTAATCCTAGGTAGGTTGGGAGGGCTTTGTTTTTTACAAGATTTAATTCCGTGGTTTCTTTTGTGCCTGGTTCCAAGAATGTGAAACCTGATGCTCTGTCTAGGAGTTTTTTTGGCATCCCAGCCTTCTTCTTTAGATTCTACCCCTATTCTCCCTAAAGGAGTTATTGTCTCTGCTGTTTCTCTGAATCTGCAGAATCTTCTTCAGACTGAACAGGAGGGTCGTCCTGATGCTTGTCCAGTGGACAGATTATTTGTTCCCCCTCATCTGGTCAATCAGGTCATTGAAGAGATTCATTCATCTGTCCTTTCAGGTTATCCAGGAATTTAGGCTAACGGGGGCTTGGTTGATAGGCACTTTTGGTGGCCATCTTTGTCGGCTGATGTCAGGAAGCTTGTCATTTCATGTGACACCTGTGACAGGTTTAAGGTGCCTCGTAGGGCTGTTGTCACCATTGCCCTTACCCAAGAGACCATGGACGCATATATCCATGGATTTTGTTTCTGATCTACCTAGGTCTCAGGGTATGACAGCCATCTGGGTGATCGTAGACAGGTTTTCTAAGATGGTACATTTCATTCCCTTGCCCAAACTTTCTGCAGCCAAAGATCTTGTACCACTCTTTGTAAAAAATATCTTTCGTTTGAATGGAGCCCAAGAAAATATTGTGTCAGATCGTGGGTCCCAATTTGTCTCTTCTTTCTGGAGAGCTTTTTGTAAAAAAGATGGGAATGTCCCTTTCCTTCTCCTCAGCATTTCACCCAGAGACGAATGGGCAGACAGAAAGGTCTAATCAGACGTTAGAGATGTATCTGCGTTGTTTTGTCTCTGCAGATCAGAGTGACTGGGCTTCATACTTACCCTTGGCCGAATTTGCCATTAATAACAGGGCTAGCTCCGCTACATTGGTGTCTCCATTTTTTGTAATCAGGGTTATCATCCAAGATTTTCCTCTTGTCAGTCATTATCTTTAGATTGTCCTGAAGTTGATGACCTGACTGATAGAATGAATTCTATTTGGGACATGTCTTTAAAAAATCTGGAGAAATCTCAGGAGTTGGCTCAAAAGTCCGCTAATCGTAAGAGAATTGTAGGGGATGACTTTAAGGTTGGTGATAAAGTTTGGTTCTCGTCAAAAAATATTCAGATGAGAGTACCCTCACCTAAATCTAACCTAAGTTTATTGGCCCATATGTAATTTCACAAGTGATCAATCCGGTCTCTTTCCGCTTGAAATTTCCAGATTCATTTAAGATTCAGGATGTCTTCCACAAGTCTTTGTTGAAGAAGTTTCTTCCTCCTCTGATTCCTTCCGTTTCTCCACCTGAGCCAGTTCTTATGGAGGGTATTCTGGAATATGAAGTGGAGAATATTTTGGACTCTACATAGCGTAGGCGCAGATTACAGTTTCTGGGTAAATGGAAAGGCTATGGACCTGAGGATAATTCTTGGATTTCGGCTTCTGAGGTGCATTCGGATACACTGGTGCAGGAGTTTTTCCGGAGATTCCCAGATAAACCTGGTGTGGCCTTTGAGGGTTCAGTGACCCCATCAAGGGAGGGGCATGTTAAGACCCGGTCTTCACTATCTCAGCCTGTTAGGTTCAGGTGTGGGGTGTCAGAACGGCATTCTGCACGTGAACTGTCCGATGCACGGTGGGGGAATATTCACACTGGGCATGCGGTCTCTGCGGTTGCACTCTTACATTGATTGTGCAATGAGCTGCACTGTTAGCCATTGCTATAGTGTGTCTTGGCCTCTGAAGGGGTTAAGTTTCTCTGGTGTGCTAGGACTCTATTCAGGTTGTGGGTGTTCCGAGTTCTGATATCCAATCTTGCATTCTGTCAGTTGCTGGTCTTAATTTTCAGTTACAGTGTCCCAGACATGGTCTGTCTGTCTGAAGCCTGTTATTCCATCTGCAGCTGAGTCCTCGCCCATTCAGTTTCCTTGCTGCCTGTTCACACTATCCGGATATTTTGTTAAGTATTGAGGTCCCTATCCAAACATAGTTGTCCCAGGTGCAGTGAACCCTAGTTTATTTTTCTGTTTGGAGGTTTGGATTTTTGTAGGGTTTTTGTGTGTTATACTAGGTTCTGTTTATCCCAGGGGTGGGCAATTAATTTTCCCATGGGGCCGCATAAGAAATTGAAACTATGCTAGAGGGCCGTGCCACGGCAAATTTAGCTCCACCCACTTCTACGTTGACTCCGCCCATTCCCAATCATCTTTCCATGTGCCCCCCAAAGTATAATCCTCCTACAGTCGCCCGTACATTATATGTCCCCACATTATAATGTTCCCTTCCAACTGCCCCACAGTACTAAGTCCCTCACCTGGTGCCCCAGTATAAACTGGGGGAAACTAGAGGGGACATGAAACTGGAGCAGCTGGAGGGGGACATTAAACAGTGGGGGTAGTTGGAGGGGGGCAATAAATTGACAGCTGGAGCGGGACATGAAACTGGGGCAACTAGAGGGGGACATTAAAATCGGGAAGCTGGAAGCAGACATTAAACCGTAGGGGTAGCTGGAGGGTGACATTAAACTGGGGGCAACTAGAGGCAGACAGGTCCCCCTACAGCTACCTCCGCGGTTTAATGTCCCCCCAGTCTAAGTGCCCTCTTCATCTACCCCCAGTTTCATGTCCCCCCCTCCATCTCTCCCCCAGTCTCATGTCTCCCCCAGTTTCATGTCCCCCCTCCATCTGCCATCTCTGCTCTGGTATAACATTCCCCTTCCATCTCTGCCCCTAGGTTGCTGAGACACACACATACAGATAGACAGACACATATAGACACACACACATATATAGACAGACACATAGATAGACAGAGACAGACACACATATAGACAGACAGACACACATATAGACAGACACACACACACACTCTCTCTCTCCACCCTGCAGCTCACCTTACATCTCTCAGTACTTTATGACACGCTCCACATCTCCATCTTCGGCCGGCACTAAGACACGCCCCCTAGACAGAGCTGTGCGGGCCGGACTGAATCAGTCAGAGGGCCGGATATGGCCCGGGGGCCGGACTTTGCCCAGGTCTGGTTTATCCTATCCCTTTGCATAGTGTCAGTATTTCTCTGTTTCACATTTATTTTCTCCTCTATACTTTGTGTTCCTCTTATTCACCATTAGTCCAGGCGGACACCTGTGGGGGGCTTTTTCTGTATCTTTTCTCTCCTTCATAAATGTGAAACTAGTCAGGGATTTCTGTTTCACTTGTAGGCTAGTTATTTTTCCGGCTGTGTCCGCACCCACTCAGGCAAGTTATTCGGGCCCACGGCTACTTCTAGTGTGCAAGGCAGGGTATAGGAGTATCACACACCAGATATTCCAAACTGCTCATTACTCTTTCTTTTTGTTTTTTCTTTTATGTTTTCTATTTAAATTTGACTGAGAAGTTATCAGTCAGGGGCCAGTCCGTGGTCAGAGATCCCCAGACCATAACATACAGTACTTTAACTGTGTGGAGTATTATTACCATCGGGACCACGACTCTTTGATCATCAGCGCTTATAGTCAGAAGAAGTAGGAGGCCCGGCGGCTCTTCATGGGTAAGTATAATACTGTGTGTATGTGGGTGCAAGGGCATACTGAAGAGCATATAATACTGTGTGTGGGGGGCATACTGAGGAGCATATAATACTGTGGGGGGGCATACTGAGGAGCAGACAATGCTGTATATGTGGGGGACATACTGAGGAGCATATAATACTGTTTGTGGAAGGGTATACTGAAGAGAATATAATACTGTGTGGGGCAAACTGAAGAACTTATAATAGTGTGTAGGTGGGGCATACTGAGGAGCATATAATACTGTGTGTGAGAGGGGCATACCGAGGAGCTTATTATATTGTGTGGGGGGGTGTACTGAGGAGCGTATAATACTGTGTGGGGAAGTGTACTGCAGAGCATAAAATACTGTGTGTGGGAGCCTACTGTGGAGTGTATAATACTGTGTGTGGGGCTACTGTGGAGCATATAATACTGTCTGCGAGCCTAAATTGGAGCATATAATGTGTGGGCTCCTTCACTATTTATATCACACAGTATCTGTTTTATAGCAGACGTAATATTAGTCCAGGCTGTATTAACATTGCACGATCACTATAAAACTGATCCTGTGCAATGTAAATAACCAATGTTAATTGTTCAAAAGTACCAAATGCAGGGACCTTTACATTTCAGTACAAAGTTGCTTGTATCATTGAAAGCTCTGTAAAGCCCCATTCACACGACTGTATCTTGTGGGTTCGTAATTGTGGATACACAATTAAATTAAATTACCGTGTTGGCACTTTGCGATAATTTAGTGGGTTTTGGGTTATAGTTGGCCATCACTGCTATAGAGGCTAGGCTAAAAAGAGTCATTACGGCGGTCTAATTCAGGTTGACAGGAAAGGGGACATTAACAAGTCCAATCAGAGATGATGCCATATGTGAGTTTTATAACCGTCCAGTTAAGCTATCTAAAAAACAAACAAACACCTGAATATAAATAGAATTGTTGCGATAATGTTTAGTTCAATGTGTACCTATAACACAATTAGAACGAGCCCACCAATATAAAATGATCCTACTTTACAGGGTTAAAAATACCATGCTTTAATTTCAGGAATTTGTCTTTATATGAAATGTCTTTTACAGTTTTATTACGAATTTATTTTACTAGCCATAGAAAACAGCTCATGGTGACAACTATCAGCTGTGCATACCTTTCCATTCATTCCATGATTCATCTTCTTTCAACACAACTGTCTTTTGGCCTTTGGTCAGATCTTTCTGCGTCAACATTAGCAGGTACCTGTTTAATAAAGTCTTCTCAATACTGATAAGTATTTCCTTTATTGAAGACCTTAGATTCCAAAGTTGCTTGTCATGGTAGCTAATTTCCTGAAAGATTGCATTAACTGGACTTGCTTCTGTAGTGCAAGAAATACATTAACCCCTTAGAGACACAGCCCAAAAGTGACTTAAGGACCAGGCCTCTTTTTTCAAATCTGACATGTGTCACTTTAAATGGCGATAACTTTGAGACGCTTTAACTTACACAAGTGATTCTGAGATTGTTTTTTCGTAACACATTGTACTTCATGTCAGTAGTAAATTTTCGTTGATATGTTTTGTCTTTAATTATGAAAAAATAGGAAATTTGGTGAAAATTTTGAAAAAAATGCAGTTTTCAAACTTTGAAATTGCAAGCCTTTCAAATAGAAAGTCATACTACCCGAATTTTTTCATAAATATAATTAACCATGTCTCTGATTTATGTAGCAATCAAATTTTAAGCACCCTTTCATTTTTTTCAGATATTATAAGGCTTACAAGTCAAGCAGTAATTTTCCAAATTTTCAAGAAAATTTCCAAAACACATTTTTCAAGGGACCAGTTCAGTTCTGAAGGGAACTTGAAAGGCCTCTCTAATAAAACCCCCCAAAAGTCACCCCATTCTAAAAACTGCACTCCTGAAAGAATCTAAAACAGCAGTTAGAAAGTTTCTTAACCCTTTCAGCATTTCACAACAATTAAAACAAAATGGAGGTCAAATTTACATTTTTCAATTTCTGTCACTAATATATTCATTTAGCCCTAGAATTTACACATTTACTAAGGTTTAAAGGAGAAACTGCACCCCACATTTTGTTACACAATTTCTCCCGAACACGACAATACCCCATATGTGCTGGTACCCTAATGTACGGGCACACGGTCGCTCTCAGAGCGGATGGAGCACTAATTGGATTTTGTAGGCCAGATTTTGCTAGAATATTTTTCAGGCGCCATGCCCCGATTGCAAAGCCCCCAAGGTGCCAAAACAGTGGAAAACCCCAAAATGTCACCCCATTTTGGAAACTATACCCCTCAAGGAATTTACCAAGGGGTTTAGTGAGCCCTTTGACCCTACAGGAGTGTAACAGAATTGGCCCAACAAAAGGAAAAGTGACATTTTTTGCTATAAAATGTAGCTTTAACCCCAAATTATGCATTTCCACAAGGGGTTAAAAAAGAAAATGCACCCCACAAATTGTCAAGCACTTTGCCCCAACTACAGAAATGCCCCACATGTGGATGTAAAGTGATGTATGGGCACACTGTAAAGTCCAGAGCTGAAGGATCGCTATTGGGATTTTGGAGGGCAAATTTAGCTGAAATCTGTTTCAGGCACCATGTTGCATTTGGAGAGCCCCTGAAGTGCCAGAACAGTAGAAACCCCCCCAAAATGACCCCATTTTGAAAACTAGACCCCTCAAGGAATTTATCAAGGGGTTTAGTGAGCACTTGGACCCTACAGGTGTTTCACAGATTTTTTTACCATTGAGATGTGAAAATGAAAAATTACTTTTTTTCCAATAAATCGTCCATTTAGCGCCATATTTTTAATTTTTGCAAGTACTTAGAGAATTAAAAGCCCCCCCAGTTTGTTACACAATTTCCCCTGAACACGGCAATACCCCATATGGGATCATAATCTGCTGTATGGGTACATGTTGGGGCTCAGAATGGAAAGAGCGCTATTTGGATATATTGCTGGAATAGTTTTGAGGTGCCATGTCGCATTTGCTGAGCCCCTAAAGTATCAATACACTAGAAACCCCTCAAAAGTGACCCCATTTTAGAAACTACACCCGTCAAGGAATGTATCAAGTGGTATTATGATTTTGAGACTAAAAATGCTTCCCAAAAATTGAAATTTTTAAAGAAATATGCCATTTTGGTATCCAATGCATTGCACCCACTTTGTGTTGTCAGAGACCTGCACTCCTAAAACTATTAAGTGGGCCTTCCCGAGGGGCAAAAAAATTATATATGTGGGTATAAACTGCTGCTTGGGCGCACAGCAGGGCTCAGAAGGGAAGGAGCACTGTGCTTTTTAGCTTTTGGGGTACAGATTTAGAGGGACTTCCTGGGCGCCATGTTGTTTTTGCAGAGCCCTGGAGGTGCCAGTAAACTGGAATTCCCCAAGAAGTGACCCCATTTTGTAGGGGAAATTTTAGAGTCTCTGCAAAAGTGCCATGGCATCCAAAAACCAAACCGTCTAAGTCTGTGCTCCAAAAACCAAATAACCTTCTTCCCTTCTGTGTCTGGCTGGGCCCTAATATCAGTTTATACCCACATATGACATTACGTACGTTATCCGGGGTACACCAGTGTCATATATGTGCCCTAATATCAGTTTATACTCACATATGACATTACCCCGGGTACACCAGTGTCATACATGTGTCATACGTGTGGCATAAACTGCAGTTTGGGCACACAGCAGGGGGCAGAAGGGAAGGAGCGCGATGCGGCTTTTGGAGTACAGATTCAGATGTTTGGTATCTGGACGCCATGTCATGTTTGTAGAGCCTGTAAGGTACCAGAAAAGTGGATTCCCCAAAGGAGTGACCGCAGTTTGAAAACTGCACCCCTAAAAGAATTTATCAGGGGGTGTAGTGTAGTATTAGTATCCCGGACGTGACTGCACAGCGGATGGCGAAGAGGGAATATATAAGCGGTGCGGAGGACATTGCAGACACTAAATTCCCTACTGTACCCCCAGTAGCTCCTATGATTGGGGGAGTCACACTGGGGTCACTTTGGGGGTCACTTCTGGTATATTTTCCCTCATAAGCTGTAAATATAGGGTGTCCCCTGATATTCGCTTGCACAGCTTATACATTCCCTGCCTGCCGCACCCAGTTGTGTTCTAATGATTTGGCGATTTTGCGTGATTTTGTCTTCACATTGGTAGAGGCTATATTTTCTTTATTTTTCTGCTGACGTGGCCATATAAGGGCTTGTTGTTTGCGGGATGCGATGTATTTTGTAATGACACCATCTTGGGGTGCCTAAAACTTACTGATTACATTTTATTAACTCTTTTTTTGCTGGATTTAAAAGAGAAAAAATCAATTCTGGTATTGAGTTTTACCTTTTACATTTTTCGCCATGCAGCGTACAGTATAAGTAACGTGACCTTTATTCTGCGGGTTGGTATGGTTACGGCGATACCTCATTTATGTTATTTTTTTATGCGATACTAAGTCTGCAGAACAAAAACACATTTGGGGACATAAATCAATGATTTTTGCATCGCCATCTTCTGAGAGGCGTAACATTTTTATTTTTCGCTTGACAGTGTTGGTTGAGGGCTTATTTTTTGCGGGACAACCTGTGCATTTTATTGGTACTATTTTGGGGTGCATATGACTTTTTGATCACTTTTTATAGCACATTTTGTAAGGTGAGATGGCGAAAAATCACTACTTCCGGCGGGTTTTTTTCCGCTATTTTTTACCGCCGTTCACTGTGTACATTAAATATTGTTTCAGTTTTGTTGTACAGGTTGTTACGGACGCGACAATACCAAATATGTATTGTTTTTATTAATTTTTTGTGTTTTTTTTACATAATTCATTTTTTATAGAAAAAAGGGATTTTTGGGACTTTATAACTTTATTAATTGTTTTCAAATACTTTATTTTTTTTTTTACACTTTTTTTTTTACTTGTTCTTGTGTCCCTACGGGACACTTGGATTAGGTGATGATTGCATCACTGATTCTCTACTATAGACTGAGACACAGGCTGCAGTGACAGCCTGCACGTGTCTCACTCTAGACACAGGAAGTGAGCTGTGCGGACGGGACAGCTCACTTCCAGAAGACGCCGGGAGCATCACCAGGTAAGTGAGTGCTCAGGGCTGTCTGGGGTCACTAACCAGACCCCAGACTACGTATTACAGATACCGGCACCCCCCGATCTCGGTCCGGGGGGTGCCGGCGGGGGGGGGGGGGGGGGAGAGATCGCGGCACCCTTTGTTTGCGGTGGTCATGTTTGACCATCGCAATCAAAGGGTTAAAACCTCCGATCGGTAAAAGTACCGACCGGAGGTTATGGAAAAGGGTGATAGCTGTCAGTAACAGCTATCACTCAGTTCCGATTCCGCCCGCTCAGCTAGTGAGCGGGCGGAATCACCATGACGTAATATTACTTCATGGTGCGCGAAGTACCTCGCGTCCATGACGTAATAGTACGTCAAAGGTCGCTAAGGGGTTAAAGGAACTGTCAGTAGCAATTTGGTCATAAACTTAATCTCAGTAGTTTGTAGAGGTGATTCTACAATTTCCAAATATTCCTCTGTTAATCAGCTTTGAAGTCCCATTTTCATGTAAATCAATGTTTCATTCATATGCAAATAGGGGGGAAAGTGCTTTGTCTGGGAACCTAAAACTGAGATCAAAACCCAGACAAGCTTGGACACACCCCAAAGCACTCTTCCCCTCATTTATATATTAATAGAATGAGAATTTTCACGAAAATAGACTTCCAAAGCTTATTAATAGAGGCATATTTGGAAATTGTAGAATCACCTCTAGAAGGTACTGAGGTTAGGCTTATAACCAATTTACTGCAGGCAGGCTTCCTTTAGATTGTTATATAATTACCAATAAAGTGGCTGTGATGAACCATACAGAAGAGCCAGAATTTTTCTGTGCAAATATGTTTTTACTGTGCCCTGATTCTATCTATGCATGGGAGGGCATGGCCTAACACTCTATGGAGTGAGTCTCCTTAGCTCCTGCCCTGCACATCTTATATTGGGACCTGCTGGCTACTGTGGAGGCAATAATGGGCAAGATCTAGAAAGGTTCCATCTAGAGACCCCATGCATCATGCTGCCCAGAGCATAATGGACGATTTCCTTTCTCCTCCACCTTCTGCCCCTTGGACCTGTTCATGATGGTGGTCATCTTGGAAGGTCTTGGCTCAGACTCCGGCTGCTTCTCATGCTGACTGGAGCACATCTCCTCTGCTTCACCCTGCAGCAGGCAACCCTCCTCTGCCACAGAGACCTTGGTCTGTACTGCGCCCTCCTCCTCGGCCTGTTTCCCCGGCATTGGAGCAGGTAATTAGCCACTCCACTCCTAGCAGTTTAGCATCTGCACCACGTGCATCACAAATATCACAGTGGTCTCCTCCCCGGCCTCTGGATGACTACCATCTGCCTCCTGCAACTCCTCAGGTCAGTTGTTGCCTACTTGCTGATCTTCCTTCACCTCCTCCTGTCACCCCCCCCCCCCCCCCCCGGAACTGCAGCCTTGTTTTAAAGGGGACAGTGCAGGCCCAGCAACACCTTGTCCATGTTACTCAGGCTAGGCTAAAAGGTCACTATCCCCTATGCAATTCAGGAGGTGGACAAACTGACACATTGTTTTTGACCATCCCCAGACCCAGTCTCAGTAGTCTTGTTTCATAGCTAAACTTCTCATGAAGCAGAACTTTAAATTTCTTGCCATTGACGTGATGAAGGCATGCCGTGCAGAAATTTCTGCTGTAAGAAAAGACATCCACCATGTTGCCTCTGTAGTGTAAACCTTAGAGGAGCAACATGATACCATATATGAAAACATATGTCTCCCAGTTTCAGGCCACTTGTCCTGAATGGTGAGGATGAGGCAGCATCACTTGGAGGATCTTGTCTATAGGGGAAGGCAAAATAATATTAGAGTCAAGGGCCTGCCAGAGGCCAGACAGGAGAAACACGCAACATTGGAAGTTCAGTCTCATTCTGCAGGAGTCGCCCTCTCATAAGATTAACCTGGACTGAGCCGACTGAGAACTATGCCCTAACAGCAACACAACTAACTGCGTGGTTGTTATCTGTTGTGTCCCTGATTTCACCTTGAAGGAAACAATCATGGCTAAGGCCACGAGGAAGGGGGTTAATGCCAGTGATCAATTTGGGCACTGATCACGGGTATTACCCCGGGCCTCTGCTGTATGATACAGCAGAGACCAGGTAGCTATGGCAGCGCTCAGGTCCTTCCCGCCATGGGCATTTTTCGATTTTCATTTTCCGTGTTTTGAATTTCCCCCTACCAAAGCCCATATCTTTTTTATTTTTCCACTTTCAAAGCCATATGAAGTCTTAATGTTGGCAGGACAAATTGTTCTTCATGATAGTACTGTTACTTACTCTGTGTAATATACTGGAAAGCTGGAAAAAAATTCAAAATCGGGTGGATTTGAAGGAAAAGTGCATTTGTGCGAATTTCCTATGGACTTTGTTTTTACGGCATTTACTGTGCAGCCAAAATGACGTCACCTGTATTCTATGTTTTGGTGTGATTCCGAGGATACTAAATATATATGGTTTTATTTACATTTTAACCCTTTAACAAAAATCCAAAACTATACCAAAAATTAGTTTTTCTAAAAGTCGCCATATTCTGACACCAGCAACTTTTTTATACTTCTGAGTACGGGAATGCATCGGGCGTTTTTTTGGGGGCGGTTTTGCAGGGCCGTGTGTACTTTTAAGTTATACCATTTTGGGGAATTGCTATTGCTTTGATCACTTTTTATTCAAATTATTATTAGAGGCAAAACAGTGAAAAAATGGCAGTCTGGCACTTTTGACTTTTTTCCCGCTACAGCGTTTACCATACAAAAATATTTTTATAGATTTATTGACCGGGCGTTTTTGGAAACAGGGATACCTAACGTGTATGTGTTTCTCAGTGTCTAAAGAGGACCTTTCATCACTTGGGGCACATGCGGTTTTATATACCGCTAGAAAGCCGACAGTGCGCTGAATTCAGCGCACCGTTGGCTTTCAAGTTCTATGCCCCCGGTGAAGAGCTATTGGTGTCAGTCCTGTAGCTATTCACCGTCAGAAGAGCGTTTCTGACATTATAATAGTATAATAATAGTTCATGGGTGGGCAACTGTGGGACATAATAGTTGGGTCAGCAACTGTGGGGCATAATAGAGGTTGCAGGGTCCACTGTGGCCCCTGCAACCTCTGTTATACCCCACAGCGGCCCCCTGCAACCTCTATTATGCCCCACAGTCTATTGTGCCACTGTGGGGCATAATATAGGCTGCAGGGGCCGCTGTGTGACATCCAAGTTGAAAACCAAATTAACAGGGCCACCAGAATACCAAGATCAGAGTTATTAAAATACAATACCAAACAGGAAAACAATTGGGTGCCCCTGGTCATCACATATAACCCAGACCTAGAGATGCTGAGAGGAATTACATCCACTACTACAAAAAGACAGCCATCTAAAATCCATATTTCCAGACCCCCCTCTCCTGTGCTATAGACAGCCACCAAACCTCAGGAATATGGTGATTAATAGCTCACTGTCACCTCCAACTAACACAGGAATATTCCCATGTGGACAGAAAAGGTGGAAAACCTTCCCTCACATACTAACCACGGATAAAATAAGGATCCCGAACTCGGATCAAGACTACAAGATCCCAGGTAACTTCACCTGTAGTACACCTAATGTGGTGTATTTAACCCCTTCCCGCCGATGGCATTTTTTGATTTTCGTTTTTCGTTTTTGACTCCCCTCCTTCTAAACCCCATAACTTTTTTATTTCTCCGCTCCCAGAGTCATATGAGGTCTTAATTTTTGCGGGACAATTTTTTCTTCATGATGCCACCATTAATTATTCTATATAATGTACTGGGAAGCAGGAAAAAAATTCAGAATGGGGTGGATTTGAAGAAAAAATGCATTTCTGCGACTTTCTTACGGGCTTTGGTTTTACGGCGTTCACTGTGCAGCCGAAATGACATGTCCCCTGTATTCTGTGTTTCGTTACGGTTCCAGGGATACCAAATTTATATGGTTTTATTTACATTTTGACCCCTAAAAAAAATTCCAAAACGGTGTTAAAAAATTTTTTTTCTAAAAGTCGCCATATTCCGACGGCCGTAACTTTTTTATACATAGGTGTACGGGGATGCATAGGGCGTCTTTTTTTGCGGGGCCGGGTGTACTTTTTAGTTCTACCATTTTCGGGAAATGTTATTGCTTTGATCACTTTTTATTCAAATTTTTATCAGAATTAAAACAGTGAAAAAACGGCGGTTTGGCACTTTTGACTATTTTTCCTGCTACGGCGTTTACCGAACAGGAAAAATATTTTTATAGATTTGTAGAGCGGGCGATTTCGGACGCGGGGATACCTAACATGTATATGTTTCACAGTTTTTAACTACTTTTATATGTGTTCTAGGGAAAGGGGGGTGATTTGAACTTTTAATACTTTTTATATTTTTTTATATTTTTTTTTATTTTTTTTTTGCATTTATTAGACCCCCTAGGGGTGTTGAACCCCAGGGGGTCTGATCACTAATGCAATGCATTACAATGCTAATGCATTGCAATGCATTGCAAAAAATCATCATCTCTTTTGCAGGCTGTATACACCAGCCTGCAAAAGAGAGAATTTGCAGACTGGCTGGGAGCCCTTAACAAGGCTCCCGGCTGTCATGGCAACGGGGGGTCGGCCCTGGAGCATGCTCCAGGAGCCGGCGATCCTTGCCAAAATGGCGGCGCCCATGCGCCGCCGGGAAGATGGCGCCTCCGGCGCCTTTGACAGCAGCGCCGTAGGGGTTAATGCCTCCGATCGGTCCGGGGACCGATCGGAGGCATTAGAGCCGGTTGTCTACTGCTTAAAGCAGTAGACACCCGGCGGCTATGACGGCCGCCCGGCTCCCGGGTGGTCGCCATAGTTACAGACCCGACACGCGCCGTACTATTACGCCGCATGTCGGGAAGGGGTAATAATGCGTACCAAGTGTGCTGGGGGCCTGTATGTAGGTGAGACAGGCCAGGCACTTAGGATGAGGATGAACTCACACATACATACGATTAGAGAGCAGAGAATTGACCTCCCTGTACCAAAACACTTCTGCAATCAAAATCATAATATCACCAATGATATGAAGATCTTGGTTTTAAGAGGAAATTTCAAGAACAAAAAAGATTGGAGAATATGGGAATTTAAACTCATGATGACCTTTGACACACTCCAAATGGGGTTAAACCAGTCACACGGTTTTATGACGTTTTACAATAACTAGATACCACGTGACTGATCAAAGAAACCATAAACCCAGAGAACTTTCCTGTGAACTGATATATATGTTTCTTTGAACTGTTTATTTGCATCTACTGCTTTTCATCTTTTTTGCTTCTGCACTCAATTCCTGTATGAATATGCTTGCCTTCAGATATTGTGTTATACCAGCCTGATGAAGGGATAGCTTTAATATCCCGAAAGCTCGCAATATGTCATCATATACTGTATATACACATGGGTTGGGTGCATGGGGAAGTGAGGAGTCTATGTTGCTTTACAGAGTCAAGTTACAGCTGGAAGAAGTGGTCATGGCAGTCCAAAGGGAAGAGAAAGGAAATGTGTCCGCTGTCTGAGGCGGACGATCAAAACAAACACACACACCCCCTCCTCGGTACGGTATTCAGTTGGGGGGTCTTTTGATCGTCCGCCTCAGGCAGCAGAGAAGCTAGGTTCACCACACTGGGTGCAATGCAAACTTTTTATAACTTGGTGGAATAAATATGCTACTACTACTGTCACGCAGCTTTTAGCATCAATTTACAACCACCAAAATTTAAAGTATATGTAGTTGTAGTAGCCTGGTGTAACTATATCAGAAGTTGTTTTTGCAGTACAACTTATAGTTTTGAATGGAACCTTTTAGAGGTACATAAAACGTATTGAATAACTACTAATAACTGTGTGAATATACACACTGTGTGAAGATAATGTACCATATGGGGGCTTAAAAAAGTTTTCCGGCAAATTTTTTATTTTTATTTTTTAAAAAGGTGTGTTAGTGCTATTAATAGGTTAATAAGTGCACCCAAATACTCCCCAATTATACTTTACCTGTCTTCCTCTTGTCCAGGATTCCTTCTGTGGGGAACAACCCCTCCTTTTTTGCGACTGCCAGCGCACAGCAGTCCTGACACTGTGCTGTAGCCTTCATTACATCTCTATTACGCAGGCTCTCTCCCTTGTGCAATAAAGATGGAGTGTCGGCTCCAGTGCAAAGCCATGACCCTGACTTTTTTGTGCATGTGCGGGCTGACATCAAGGAAGGAGGAGCCCTTACCCACCGAAGGAAGCCTGGATAGGAAGAAGATAGGTAAGTATACTAGCAGTGATGTTCCCTGTTCCGTTTCTGGAAATGGGGAAATAGATACCGGATAATCAGAAAATGGGTAAACATACATTTTTGATTAATTATGTCATTTAGAAAGTATGTGCGGGGAGGGTGTTTAGATTAGTGTATGGATTTATACTTATCCCAGACAACCCCTTTAATTTTTTGGGATGAAAGTAGTTTCCATGTGTACAATTATAGGATACTTGGGATGGGAAAAAAAAAAATATATATTTTTTTAGCCTTATTTTATGGCTTGAAGTATTGGAAAAACCTTGTTAACTTTGTTGTTGGCGTTGTTATCAGTGGCGTAACTACCGCCATAGCAGCGGAGGCAGCTGCCACAGGGCCCGGGACATTAGGGGCCCGGTGACAGCCGCTACCGCTGCTATCATTAAACTCGGGGGTCTTTTCGGACCCCCGAATATAATGATTGGCGGACTGGGAGAGGTAAGGGAACATAAAAAAACATGTTACTTACCTCTCCACGATTCTGCCAGGCCTCCTTTCTGATGTCTCTGACGTCACATGAACCCGGCCCACATGAACCCGGCCTGCGTCCCAGGTCATGTGACGTCCAACGTCATAGCAAAAGGACGGCAGCAGAGAAGACAGCGTAGGAGCCGGGGGACAGGTAAGTAACAGTGTTTTTTTATGTTTTTATTCCCCGGGTCTCCGATTATTATACTCTGGGGTCTGAAAAGACCCCAGAGTATAATAATTGTTTATGGGTGTCCACTATGGGGCATAATACTGTGTGCAGGGTCCACTATGGGGGATAATACTGTGTGCAGGGGTCACTATTGGGGTACAATACTGTGTGCAGGGGACACTATTTGGGTACAATACTGTGTGCAGGGGACACTATTGGGGCATAATACTGTGTGCAGGGGCCACTATGGGGGATAATACTATGTGCAGGGGCCACTATGGGGGATAATACTGTGTGCAGGGGCCACTATGGGGCATAATAGAACGCGCAGGAATGCGTAGGAGGGGGTCGGTCGAGAACATCGGTGTCGGTCGGGGGGGGGGGGGGCATGTCAAAAGTTCGCCACGGGGCCCCGCCGTACCTAGTTACGCCGCTGGTTGTTATGGTCATGGTGATGCAATGCAGGTGTAGTATTTGTTTAGCAATTTTACAAAATAAGAAAAAGCAATTTTATTCTTTGTCACTGTGCAGGATTTTTTTACACTTGTCTTCACTTTATGTGCTTCATTTTTATAAGGAATATGTTCTTCCCGCAGCGCTTTAGTGCTGCGGATACGGCCTGTGCGGTCTTAGCCTTATAGAGATATTACCTTTTATCCTAATATGCAAATTAGCATTTTGGTACAGCAAGAGCATTTCTGCTGCTCTCATTGTACTAAAGAGCTACCTCCCTGCTAAGATTGACAGGACCAGGCAGTATACATGTCAGTCATAGCTGGGGAGGAGGAATTGGGCAATGGAAAGCATGGCTTTTGTTAATAAGAAGTAAAAGTTAAAAAAAAAAGTAAAAAGGTTTTGAGAAAATTTAAATATATAAAGGTTCAAATAATCCCCCTTTCCCTAGATCACATATAAAAATAAAGAAAAATACTTTTTGACTCAAAGAATTGTTTACAGTTTTCAAAGTTTTGAATTTTTTTGAAGGTATTTAAACATAAAAAATACATAAATAAAGAATACAGATAACATGTCTCTTACTGTAACCCATAAGAAAAGGTCTAATCAGAGGCTTATTTCTACAGCTTCTCAGTACATATGGAATATTAAATGGTGCCATTAGGAAGTAAAATTTGTCCCACAAAAAGTAAGGACTGGCTCTGTGAATGGAAAATTTAAAAAAGATAGGGCATTTGTACAGAGACTAGTAAATAATAAAAAGGAAAAAATGTGAAATGGCATCCGTGGGAAGAAGTTAAATAACATTCATGAATTAAGTACTTTTGCTTCACAAAGGTAACGGAGGCAGAATATATAGAAATGTTTTGACAGGCTTCAGCTGGTAACTGGCTAGTAGAAAGCAGACATGTCATATCAGGAGAAATGCCTCTCTTTGTTTGCCTGAAATTCATAAGACTTGACTCATTGTTTAACTGTGAGCTAATACGTTACTAGTTCCATCTGGCCCTAAAAGTATACGCAGATAAACTGTCAGCAGTATTCCCATTTAAGCTACATTCTCATGATGAATGTCCGTGGATGGATTAAGTATTGGCCTGAGTGGTCAACCCTATTATGGAGTTACAATGTGTCTGTCTGGATTTTAATTGTTTTTACAGCTTTTGTGTGTTATTTATGAAATATGATAATGAATAAAGTAGTATGTTATTTATTTTGTATGCGATGTGCACTTCTTTACTGCATTTATTTTTATTATTGAGATTTTGTTGCTAATGTCACCCCACATCATGTACATGAATGTGAGAAAACTGAATTGCTTTAAATGTGATTGTATAAAACTATATATTTTGCAAACAAAAATCCATTCAGAAAACAGTGAAAGCATAATGCATGCATGTAGCCAATGAGGATGCCTTGGTGGTCAGCACAGATAACTGCGGACCAGCTCCTGTTTTTTCTTGTGTGACTGCTGCGAAAACACAAAATGTGGCACTTTACAATCACAGCAAAGTGTTTGCCAGAATCCCATCCCACTTTGCAGAAAACTATTGCAGTTTTGGAACTCGCAACATCTCACTTATACCTACAGAGATGCAAGTGGTTTCCCTTTAGGTATAATTGGCGCAGGAAGGAAGCCTCTGCGGATTTTCTGTGAAAAATGATGGGGGAAAATCTGCAGTGCTTTTTTTTCTGTTTCCTGCTACATTGGGCCTTAGCCTAATAGACAGTTTTAGGCTAAGGCCGCACGGGACGTTCCACAGCCAAAAAGCGCAGCAGGAAAAACCACTGCGGCAACGCATTGTGGTTCTTCCTGCAGCGCTTTAGACAGAAAGTTTGCTGAGTTTTCCTCTGCAGACTGTTACAATTACATCTACTGGGATTCCAGCCACGCACCCTCCTCCGGATCAGGGTCAATGAATGGGCCTAATCCGGAGGAGGGATTTCTTCAGGCTGAGTCGTGAGGTGCCTCGGCCTGAAGAATGGACACGTCCATTCTTTCTTCTGGGAGCCAGCAAAACCGGCTCCCGAAAATCCTCCTGAGCGGCTCCCATTGATTTCAATGGGAGCCGTCTATTTGGTACAGGTTTTGAGGCGTTTAAGGCCTCAAAACCCTGACCAAAAAACTCTGTGTGAACTGAGCCTTAGACTGTGTTCACACAGAGTTTTTTGGTCAGGAATTTGATCAGGAAACTGACAGTCCTTATGGTGAGGCGTTTTTAGGAGGAGGAATTTGAGTCAGTTTCCAGCCTAGCCTTAAAATCCTATTACAGGCTATGGACAGTGAATTCATCAAGAATGGTTCACCAGAAAACGAATGTACAAACCCTGACAAAGTCAAACTCGTTTTGTGAAATCAGAATTTTTGTTCAAATTGCTATTGGTAATTGGGTATGGTGGGGGTGGGCAGCATGGTGGGAGTGGAGTCACCTGCCCTGCCGTATTTATTGTAATTGTTTCTAGTGTTCTACTAGCAAAGCTTTGTGATAACCGGCCTTTTGCAGGTTCAAGTGAAATTGGGATCCTTTTTGTTAAATTGTTTTGTAGGTAAGATGATCAATTATAGCAATATACAATTTTTATTTTTTTGAATTTTATTTATATTTTTAGGTTCTACTACTTTTGAACAATAGAAACACTTTAAAAAATAAATACATTTTTTGTTGTTGCTGCATTCACAATTTTACATTACCATTGTATTATGCATATTACTTTTTTCACTTTTTTTATAAAAAATTTTGTTATTTAATCAATGTAGTAAATAATGTCATAGCAGTGATATCAATTTATTTTTACAAGATTTTTTTTTATTAAAAATGTTTTAAATAATTTTTATTATAACACTAAGGAACCTGAACATCAATACCATTAGTGTTTCATATAATACACTTCAATACTCTTATATTCCATGGTTACTCATAACTAATATTGGGAATGGGGTAAATAGATGAAATAGATTTCTTGTATTTGCAATCTTATTTTAACATTTTCCATCGTTCTACAAATTACTTTACAAAATAGAACTTTTATGTTAGGTAAAACATATCACAGAGCTGGTGTGGAACTTGCATGTTGGAGGCAAGAGTATTTTCACATAGTGTTTTTTTGTCTCAAATTTTGAAAAATTCCCTGGTACCCTAGACTCCATCTATTATAGTCCACATCTTAAAGCTATGGCCCTATATTGAGGAAACAGATTTTTTTGTTGCAGATTTTTTACCCCAAATCAGGACTGGATTGAGCAGTAGACATATGTAGACATACAAGAGCTTCCTATATATTTCCCATTCTTACTGTAGCCAATCTTGACTTTGGCTTAAAAAAACGCAACATATTCTATAACAAAAGAAACTGTGTTTCCACAATGTGGGGCCTTAGTCTAAAGGGGTAAAGTTATAAAGTCTAAAGTTATACAAAGAACAGGGGTCCACTGACCCTTACTCACCTGGTGAGCTGCTCACTGGTTACTAAATCCAGGAAGAGAATGAACAAAGAGGTAGATATGCAAGTGGAAGTGTCTGTATTCACTTCTATATACGTTTGGAAACAGTCAAGCACATGTCCTTACATGTAACAGTTTCTTATGTTCAACATTACATTATGATATAGAAACTATATGCACTTTGCTCTTCTGATTTTCATAGCTCCCTGATTCTGTGCAGTAGGTTTACCTGAAAGATAAGTGTCTGCCGCTCACTTAATCCTAATTATTTTATGGTGAGACACTGTTATCAGTCTCTTAACTGTAGTTGGGCATTATATATTATACTATGAAGTGCAGCTCTTTTTACAACAGGAGAAGAGCTATGAGTAATATATTTATTGGCAGCAGCTTAGACAAAACTTCTGTATCGGTGTCCTTGAAACTACAATAGCAATTTTGAAGTAGCCTTGGATTTGATCATCAGTAACACTGCTTTGAAATGCAGATAACAAGACAAGACTGCATATATAGAGAGTCATAAATTGACAAGACCATAATTTAGTGTTAATATGTCAATAGGCCAACAGTATTTTATATTACTAAGCAGAATAAAATCATACTTAAAAGAGAATGTCAGATCTTAAATGCTTACAAAACTAATAATAGTGCCATGTAGGTGCATAATAGAGCATACTATTTATAATAGGAGCAGAAGCATACCTTTGTGGGCATAAACTGAAGAAAAAAATGACATCTACAGCCTGTGCCTGTTTCACGGCTATCTATAGGCAAGCCTGGCAAATTATCCCAGATGCACGTGCAGTCTGATTTACATATCCATAAAAAAATTATCATCTCTGCATTGCTTCAGCAGTTTGTGGCCACAAAAAGTATATTTCTTCTCATATTAACCCCTTAAGGCCGGGGCACCACGTACCGGAAACGCCGCGATTTGCCCGCAGCAGAGACGCTGCGGGAAAAATTGCAGCATTGTACAGTGCAGGCAAAGTGTATGGGATTCATGCGAATCCCATCCCCACTTTGCGGAAAAGATCGCAGTGTGGACATGCTGCGATTTGCAAAGCCGTTGCGGCTTTGCAAATCGCAGCATGTTAATTATATCTACAGAAACGCTGGCGGCTTTCCCGTAGATACAGTCCTATGAAAAAGTTTGGGCACCCCTATTAATCTTAATCATTTTTAGTTCTAAATATTTTGGTATTTGCAACAGCCATTTCAGTTTGATATCTCTAATAACTGATGGACACAGTAATATTTCAGGATTGAAATGAGGTTTATTGTACTAACAGAAAATGCGCAATATGCATTAAACCAAAATTTGACCGGTGCAAAAGTATGGGCACCTCAACAGAAAAGTGACATTAATATTTAGTACATCCTCCTTTTGCAAAGATAACAGCCTCTAGTCGCTTCCTGTAGCTTTTAATCAGTTCCTGGATCCTGGATAAAGGTATTTTGGACAAACAATTCAAGTTCAGTTAAGTTAGATGGTCGCCGAGCATGGACAGCCCGCTTCAAATCATCCCACAGATGTTCAATGATATTCAGGTCTGGGGACTGGGATGGCCATTCCAGAACATTGTAATTGTTCCTCTGCATGAATGCCTGAGGATTTGGAGCGGTGTTTTGGATCATTGTCTTGCTGAAATATCCATTCCCGGCGTAACTTCAACTTCGTCACTGATTCTTGAACATTATTCTCAAGAATCTGCTGATACTGAGTGGAATCCATGCGACCCTCAACTTTAACAAGATTCCCGATGCCGGCATTGGCCACACAGCCCCAAAGCATGATGGAACCTCCACCAAATCTTACAGTGGGTAGCATGTGTTTTTCTTGGAATGCTGTTTCTTTTTGGACGCCATGCATAACGCCTTTTTTTATAACCAAACAACTCAATTTTTGTTTCCAAAATGAAGCTGCCTTGTCCAAATGTGCTTTTTCATACCTCAGGCAACTCTATTTGTGGCGTACGTGCAGAAACGGCTTCTTTCTCATCACTCTCCCATACAGCTTCTATTTGTGCAAAGTGCGCTGTATAGTTGACCGATGCACAGTGACACCATCTGCAGCAAGATGATGCTGCAGCTCTTTGGAGGTGGTCTGTGGATTGTCCTTGACTGTTCTCACCATTCTTCTTCTCTGCCTTTCTGATATTTTTCTTGGCCTGCCACTTCTGGGCTTAACAAGAACTGTCCCTGTGGTCTTCCATTTCCTTACTATGTTCCTCACAGTGGAAACTGACAGGTTAAATCTCTGAGACAACGTTTTGTATCCTTCCCCTGAACAACTATGTTGAACAATCTTTGTTTTCAGATCATTTGAGAGCGGGCTGTCCATGTTCGGCGACCATCAAACTTAACTGAACTTGAATTGTTTTGTAGAAAGAAATGGTCCAAAATACCTTCATCCAGGATCCAGGAACTGATTAAAAGCTACAGGAAGCGACTAGAGGCTGTTATCTTTGCAAAAGGAGGATCTACTAAATATTAATGTCACTTTTCTGTTGAGGTGCCCATATTTTTGCACCGGTCAAATTTTGGTTTAATGCATATTGCGCATTTTCTGTTAGTACAATAAACCTCATTTCAATCCTGAAATATTACTGTGTCCATCAGTTATTAGATATATCAAACTGAAATGGCTGCTGCAAACACCAAAATATTTAGAACTAAAAATGATTAAGATTAATAGGGGTGCCCAAACTTTTTCATAGGACTGTATAATGCTAAGAGAAAGTCTGTAGAGGAAAAAACTGTGAACTTTCTCTTAAAAGTGCTGCGGAAAGGGGTTGGCCACTTTCAGACCAATATTAAGACAACAATGTTATTGTTTGTATAATAAAAAGTTGTACAATTTTCCAATATACTATCAATTCCTCGCGGTTTTCTAGATCTCTACTTGCTGTCATTCATTCTGTTACTTCTAGTGGATAAAAGCCTGACCATTTTATGTATTTATTTAATCAATTACCGTATATACTCGAGTATAAGCCGACCTGAATATAAGCCAAGGCCCCTAATTTTACCACAAAAAACTGGGAAAACTTATTGACTCGAGTATAAGCCTAGGGGGGAAATGCAGCAGCTACTGGAAAAGTTCAAAAATTAAAATGGTAAGAGTTTTTGAGTGCAGTAGATGCTGGGTGCTGGGGAAGGGGAGGGGGTGTTTTGGTTGTCTCTCTGCCCCTTCCCTGAGCTTGAGGACTGTTTTTTTCTTCCCTTGGAATTCAGTCTGGCTGAATATAGGGTATCTGCAGTGCTACTATTAACCTCTTCCTGACGGAAGAGGAGCACCGCAGATACCCTATATTCAGTAGACCGGGCACTTTCAGACACAGGGATACCTAATGTGTATGTGTTTCACAGTAATTTTCTACTTTTGTATGTATTCTAGGGAAAGGAGTGATTTAGAACTTTTAATTTTTTATTTTTTTTAAATCCTCTTTTTTTTTTTTGCACTGTTTTATGGGAGATTCTATACATTAATATCATGGCTGGTCATAGACCCCCCCCCCCCCTCCTAAAAGAAAAAATAAAATAACTTTTTTTTTTTTGCTGACTCGAGTATAAGCCGAGGGGGGGGGGTCTTTTTCAGCACAAAAACTGGGCTGAAAAATTAGGCTTATACGAGAGTATATACTATATACTCGAGTTGATATATAGCATATATCAACATATGAATTAAACTTACCTCCCTTTTAGCTCTAGCAGTTTGTTAGACTGCAAGTGTATTTATGGTGAGGGTTGGTTATGTTTTACATTTTATGTATATTTTATGTATATTTTTGTTAATTGGTCTGTCAGTTTGAGGCTAGGGCCCCACGTGACAACAACTGGGGCGCTTTACAGTCCCTGCAAAGTGGATGAGATTCTAGTGAATCATAGTATGTCAATTATTAATCATGCAGAAACTCTGGCAGTTTCTCTATAGGTATAATTGAAGCAGAAATTTCTGCTTTGTGTGAAAAGCGCTATGGAAAAAACCCAATGAAATTGTGTTGTGGTTTTTCCAGCAGCGCTTTTTCTCTCACTACCTGGGGCCGTAGCCTTAAGCTGTAAATGTTAAAAAAAAGTATCATCCTATAAAATGTAGGGATTATACATCTTGAAAAGCAAACACACCCCTAAACCCTATATATTTCTTGAAAGTAGGCAACCTGCAGATTACATGTGCCTCAATGGGTATAAATTACAGGAATGTGCCAACCAATTTTGTGCATGCAAATTAAATATCAGCTAACCTACGAACATAATGTTTTAACCCCTGTAAGCCAATGGCTGGTCAAGTAATGGAGGGGGTGTACATCTCACCCAGACTACTCAGGTGGGTGAGATGAGAAAACTCCAGGAATGTTTATTCTCAGCAGACAACTTACGTCTGCTAAGCATTTTGGTAAATGCTCAGTACTGGGCTGGATTTTTAGGAATGGCAGGTAGGTTGGTAGTGGGACCTATCATTCCACCTCCCTCCAGTCCACACTTTGAGGATGTTCCAGCAGCGACTCAGCTGCAGAGAGTCCCCTCGTCAAGGAGGCTTAAGAAGTTGCTCCAGCAGCAACACTTTGACAGAGGTTGGCTGAAGTGCCAAACAGAGAGGTCATATATTTTGGAGCTGTGTCCTGAATGATTCTACTGGCTGTTGGATTTCTGTTATTCTAGGTGAGGTAACCTATTCTATGTTTAGTTAAAGCCTAGCCGGGCAGGGATTTATTTTTGTATTGTTTCCTTTTGTTGCTGCACTACCTTTTTCAGTGAGAATAAACTCTACCTTTGTTTTTGAACTAAAGAATCTGGACTTTTGTGTCTATGCCACCCCACCTAGCAACCCCAGACCAGTTTACATCTGCATGTGGGATAAGTTGATGTTCGAAAGCAATTGCATAACAGATTGTGTAATGCATTTTCCAGGGCTAAATTAATATATTAGTGACATAATTGAAAAGTGTAAATCTCACCTCCATTTTGGTTTAATTTCTGTAAAACGTTGTTAGGGTTAAGAAACTTCATAAATGCCGTTTGAATTATTTCAGAAGTCTTTGCAGACCCCCGAGTATAATGATTGGAGGCCTGGGAGACATAAGAAATATGAAAAACTGTGTTACTTACTAGAGATGAGCGAACAGTGTTCTATCGAACTCATGTTCGATCGGATATTAGGCTGTTCGGCATGTTCGAATCGAATCGAACACCGCGTGGTAAAGTGCGCCATTACTCGATTCCCCTCCCACCTTCCCTGGCGCCTTTTTTGCTCCAATAACAGCGCAGGGTAGGTGGGACAGGAACTACGACACCGGTGACGTTGAGAAAAGTAGGCAAAACCCATTGGCTGCCGAAAACATGTGACCTCTAATTTAAAAGAACAGCGCCGCCCAGGTTCGCGTCATTCTGAGCTTGCAATTCACCGAGGACGGAGGTTTCCGTCCAGCTAGCTAGGGCTTAGATTCTGGGTAGGCAGGGACAGGCTAGGATAGGAAGGAGAAGACAACCACAACAGCTCTTGTAAGAGCTAAATTCCAGGGAGAAGCTTGTCAGTGTAACGTGGCACTGACGGGCTCAATCGCCGAAACCCAGCTTTCCCAGGATCCTGAATGGAATACACTGTCAGTG
Organism: Leptodactylus fuscus; assembly: GCF_031893055.1. Taxonomy (NCBI): domain Eukaryota; kingdom Metazoa; phylum Chordata; class Amphibia; order Anura; family Leptodactylidae; genus Leptodactylus; species Leptodactylus fuscus. The sequence goes on from NC_134265.1 coordinate 202,130,445, forward strand.
TATTCCCGTATACCCGATATATACCCCGATACCCGTTCCAACGGTGTGCCCCCCCACCTTCACCCCAGAAATACCCTGCAAGTCCCCTAGCAATAGAATTGGGGCTATATACACCCACAATTTTTACTACTGGTATACAGTGCCATTGTCTGACTGGGAATTCAAAGAATATATTGGGAATACAAATACCCTCATTTCTTGCTACTGCCATATAGTGCCAGTGTCTGACTGGGAATTCAAAGAATATATTGGGGTTACGTGCACCCACAATTTTTACTACTGGTATACAGTGCCATTGTCTGACTGGGAATTCAAAGAATATATTGGGAATACAAATACCCTCATTTCTTGCTACTGCCATATAGTGCCAGTGTCTGACTGGGAATTCAAAGAATATATTGGGGTTACGTGCACCCACAATTTTTACTACTGGTATACAGTGCCATTGTCTGACTGGGAATTCAAAGAATATATTGGGGTTATAAATACCCTCATTTCTTGCTACTGCCATATAGTGCCAGTGTCTGACTGGGAATTCAAAGAATATATTGGGGTTACGTGCACCCACAATTTTTACTACTGGTATACAGTGCCATTGTCTGACTGGGAATTCAAAGAATATATTGGGAATACAAATACCCTCATTTCTTGCTACTGCCATATAGTGCCAGTTTCTGACTGGTAATTCAAAGAATATATTGGGGTTACGTGCACCCACAATTTTTACTACTGGTATACAGTGCCATTGTCTGACTGGGAATTCAAAGAATATATTGGGAATACAAATACCCTCATTTCTTGCTACTGCCATATAGTGCCAGTGTCTGACTGGGAATTCAAAGAATATATTGGGGTTACGTGCACCCACAATTTTTACTACTGGTATACAGTGCCATTGTCTGACTGGGAATTCAAAGAATATATTGGGAATACAAATACCCTCATTTCTTGCTACTGCCATATAGTGCCAGTGTCTGACTGGGAATTCAAAGAATATATTGGGGTTACGTGCACCCACAATTTTTACTACTGGTATACAGTGCCATTGTCTGACTGGGAATTCAAAGAATATATTGGGAATACAAATACCCTCATTTCTTGCTACTGCCATATAGTGCCAGTGTCTGACTGGGAATTCAAAGAATATATTGGGGTTACGTGCACCCACAATTTTTACTACTGGTATACAGTGCCATTGTCTGACTGGGAATTCAAAGAATATATTGGGGTTATAAATACCCTCATTTCTTGCTACTGCCATATAGTGCCAGTGTCTGACTGGGAATTCAAAGAATATATTGGGGTTACGTGCACCCACAATTTTTACTACTGGTATACAGTGCCATTGTCTGACTGGGAATTCAAAGAATATATTGGGAATACAAATACCCTCATTTCTTGCTACTGCCATATAGTGCCAGTTTCTGACTGGTAATTCAAAGAATATATTAGGGTTACGTGCACCCACAATTTTTACTACTGGTATACAGTGCCATTGTCTGACTGGGAATTCAAAGAATATATTGGGAATACAAATACCCTCATTTCTTGCTACTGCCATATAGTGCCAGTGTCTGACTGGGAATTCAAAGAATATATTGGGGTTACGTGCACCCACAATTTTTACTACTGGTATACAGTGCCATTGTCTGACTGGGAATTCAAAGAATATATTGGGAATACAAATACCCTCATTTCTTGCTACTGCCATATAGTGCCAGTGTCTGACTGGGAATTCAAAGAATATATTGGGGTTACGTGCACCCACAATTTTTACTACTGGTATACAGTGCCATTGTCTGACTGGGAATTCAAAGAATATATTGGGAATACAAATACCCTCATTTCTTGCTACTGCCATATAGTGCCAGTTTCTGACTGGTAATTCAAAGAATATATTGGGGTTACGTGCACCCACAATTTTTACTACTGGTATACAGTGCCATTGTCTGACTGGGAATTCAAAGAGTATATTGGGAATACAAATACCCTCATTTCTTGCTACTGCCATATAGTGCCAGTGTCTGACTGGGAATTCAAAGAATATATTGGGGTTACGTGCACCCACAATTTTTACTACTGGTATACAGTGCCATTGTCTGACTGGGAATTCAAAGAATATATTGGGGTTATAAATACCCTCATTTCTTGCTACTGCCATATAGTGCCAGTTTCTGACTGGTAATTCAAAGAATATATTGGGGTTACGTGCACCCACAATTTTTACTACTGGTATACAGTGCCATTGTCTGACTGGGAATTCAAAGAATATATTGGGAATACAAATACCCTCATTTCTTGCTACTGCCATATAGTGCCAGTGTCTGACTGGGAATTCAAAGAATATATTGGGGTTACGTGCACCCACAATTTTTACTACTGGTATACAGTGCCATTGTCTGACTGGGAATTCAAAGAATATATTGGGAATACAAATACCCTCATTTCTTGCTACTGCCATATAGTGCCAGTGTCTGACTGGTAATTCAAAGAATATATTGGGGTTACGTGCACCCACAATTTTTACTACTGGTATACAGTGCCATTGTCTGACTGGGAATTCAAAGAATATATTGGGAATACAAATACCCTCATTTCTTGCTACTGCCATATAGTGCCAGTGTCTGACTGGGAATTCAAAGAATATATTGGGGTTACGTGCACCCACAATTTTTACTACTGGTATACAGTGCCATTGTCTGACTGGGAATTCAAAGAATATATTGGGAATACAAATACCCTCATTTCTTGCTACTGCCATATAGTGCCAGTTTCTGACTGGTAATTCAAAGAATATATTGGGGTTACGTGCACCCACAATTTTTACTACTGGTATACAGTGCCATTGTCTGACTGGGAATTCAAAGAATATATTGGGGTTATAAATACCCTCATTTCTTGCTACTGCCATATAGTGCCAGTGTCTGACTGGTAATTCAAAGAATATATTGGGGTTACGTGCACCCACAATTTTTACTACTGGTATACAGTGCCATTGTCTGACTGGGAATTCAAAGAATATATTGGGAATACAAATACCCTCATTTCTTGCTACTGCCATATAGTGCCAGTGTCTGACTGGGAATTCAAAGAATATATTGGGGTTACGTGCACCCACAATTTTTACTACTGGTATACAGTGCCATTGTCTGACTGGGAATTCAAAGAATATATTGGGAATACAAATACCCTCATTTCTTGCTACTGCCATATAGTGCCAGTTTCTGACTGGTAATTCAAAGAATATATTGGGGTTACGTGCACCCACAATTTTTACTACTGGTATACAGTGCCATTGTCTGACTGGGAATTCAAAGAGTATATTGGGAATACAAATACCCTCATTTCTTGCTACTGCCATATAGTGCCAGTGTCTGACTGGGAATTCAAAGAATATATTGGGGTTACGTGCACCCACAATTTTTACTACTGGTATACAGTGCCATTGTCTGACTGGGAATTCAAAGAATATATTGGGGTTATAAATACCCTCATTTCTTGCTACTGCCATATAGTGCCAGTTTCTGACTGGTAATTCAAAGAATATATTGGGGTTACGTGCACCCACAATTTTTACTACTGGTATACAGTGCCATTGTCTGACTGGGAATTCAAAGAATATATTGGGAATACAAATACCCTCATTTCTTGCTACTGCCATATAGTGCCAGTGTCTGACTGGGAATTCAAAGAATATATTGGGGTTACGTGCACCCACAATTTTTACTACTGGTATACAGTGCCATTGTCTGACTGGGAATTCAAAGAATATATTGGGAATACAAATACCCTCATTTCTTGCTACTGCCATATAGTGCCAGTTTCTGACTGGTAATTCAAAGAATATATTGTGGTTACGTGCACCCACAATTTTTACTACTGGTATACAGTGCCATTGTCTGACTGGGAATTCAAAGAATATATTGGGAATACAAATACCCTCATTTCTTGCTACTGCCATATAGTGCCAGTGTCTGACTGGGAATTCAAAGAATATATTGGGGTTACGTGCACCCACAATTTTTACTACTGGTATACAGTGCCATTGTCTGACTGGGAATTCAAAGAATATATTGGGGTTATAAATACCCTCATTTCTTGCTACTGCCATATAGTGCCAGTTTCTGACTGGTAATTCAAAGAATATATTGTGGTTACGTGCACCCACAATTTTTACTACTGGTATACAGTGCCATTGTCTGACTGGGAATTCAAAGAATATATTGGGAATACAAATACCCTCATTTCTTGCTACTGCCATATAGTGCCAGTGTCTGACTGGGAATTCAAAGAATATATTGGGAATACAAATACCCTCATTTCTTGCTACTGCCATATAGTGCCAGTTTCTGACTGGTAATTCAAAGAATATATTGGGGTTACGTGCACCCACAATTTTTACTACTGGTATACAGTGCCAATTTCTAACTAGGAATTCAAAATGCGCAAGGCTCCCGGAAAGGGACGTGGACGAGGCCGTGGGCGAGGTCGGGGGAATGGTTCTGGGGAGCAAGGTAGCAGTGAAGCCACAGGGCGTCCCGTGCCTACTCCTGTGGGGCAGCAAGCATTGCGCCACTCCACAGTGCCAGGGTTGCTTGCCACATTAACTAAACTGCAGGGTACAAACCTTAGTAGGCCCGAGAACCAGGAACAGGTCTTGCAATGGCTGTCAGAGAACGCTTACAGCACATTGTCCAGCAGCCAGTCAGACTCTGCCTCCTCTCCTCCTATTACCCAACAGTCTTGTCTTCCTTCCTCCCAAAATTCCGAAGCTTTACAGAACAATAACCCAAACTGTCCCTGCTCCCCAGAGCTGTTCTCCGCTCCTTTCATTGTCCCTCAACCTGCCTCTCCACGTCACGATTCCACGAACCTAACAGAGGAGCATCTGTGTCCAGATGCTCAAACACTAGAGTCTCCTCCATCTCCGTTCGATTTGGTGGTGGATGACCAGCAACCCACCCTCATCGACGATGATGTGACGCAGTTGCCGTCAGGGCATCCAGTTGACCGGCGCATTGTGCGGGAGGAGGAGATGAGACAGGAGTTGGAAGAGGAAGTGGTGGATGATGAGGACACTGACCCGACCTGGACAGGGGGGATGTCAAGCGGGGAAAGTAGTGTGGATGTTGAGGCAGGTGCAGCACCAAAAAGGGTAGCTAGAGGCAGAGGCAGAGGTCAGCAGCTTAGGCGAAGCCAGGCCACACCCGGAATCTCCCAAGATGTTCCAGTTCGTACCCAGCCCCGAAAAACTCCCACCTCGAGGGCACGTTTCTCGAAGGTGTGGAGTTTTTTCAAGGAATGCGCCGAGGACAGATATAGTGTTGTCTGCACAATTTGCCTCTCGAAATTGATTAGGGGCTCTGAGAAGAGCAACCTGTCCACCACTTCAATGCGCCGTCATTTGGAATCCAAGCACTGGAATCAGTGGCAGGCAGCAACGGCAGGACAAAGGCCGCCTGCCGTTCACGCCACTGCCTCTGCCACTGCCTCTGCCTCTGCCACTGCCACTGCTGACTGTGCTGGCGATGCACTCCAGAGGACGAGCCAGGACACCACTTCATCTGCCTCCGCCACTTTGTTGACTTCTACCTCATCCTCCCCTGGTCTTGTCTTATCTCCTTCTCCTGCACCATCAAAGGCACCATTAGGCGTTTCTTTACAACAACCCACCATCTCTCAGACATTGGAGCGGCGGCAGAAATACACTGCTAACCACCCACACGCGCAAGCCTTGAACGCCAACATCGCTAAACTGCTGGCCCAGGAGATGTTGGCGTTCCGGCTTGTTGAAACTCCCGCCTTCCTGGACCTGATGGCAACTGCGGCACCTCGCTATGCCGTCCCTAGCCGTCACTACTTCTCCCGGTGTGCCGTCCCCGCCTTGCACCAGCACGTGTCACTCAACATCAGGCGGGCCCTTAGTTCCGCGCTTTGCACAAAGGTCCACTTGACCACCGACGCGTGGACAAGTGCATGCGGACAGGGACGCTACATTTCACTGACGGCACACTGGGTGAATGTAGTTGAGGCTGGGACTGCTTCCCAAACTGGCCCGGTGTACCTCGTCTCCCCGCCTAACATTCCTGGCAGGGACACGAGAAGAACACCCCCCTCCTCCTCCTCCTCTACCGCCTCCTCCTCCGCCACTGCCTCCTCCTCCGCCACCGCCTCCTTCTCCGCTGTTAGATTGACCCCAGCTACGAGTTGGAAACGTTGCAGCACTGGCGTTGGTAGACGTCAGCAGGCTGTGCTGAAGCTGATCAGCTTGGGGGACAGACAGCACACTGCCTCCGAGTTGAGGGATGCCCTCCTCGATGAGACGGCAATATGGTTTGAGCCGCTGCACCTGGGCCCAGGCATGGTCGTTTGTGATAACGGCCGGAACCTGGTAGCAGCTCTGGAGCTTGCCGGACTCCAACATGTTCCATGCCTGGCCCACGTCTTCAACCTAGTGGTGCAACGTTTCCTAAAGAGCTACCCCAATGTTCCAGAGCTACTGGTGAAAGTGCGGCGCATGTGCGCCCACTTTCGCAAGTCGACAGTAGCCGCTGCTAGCTTAAAATCTCTCCAGCAACGCCTGCATGTGCCACAACACCGGCTTTTGTGCGACGTCCCCACACGCTGGAACTCAACGTTTCAGATGTTGAATAGAGTGGTTGAGCAGCAGAGACCTTTGATGGAATACCAGCTACAAAACCCTAGGGTGCCACAAAGTCAGCTGCCTCAGTTTCACATCCATGAGTGGCCATGGATGAGAGACCTTTGTGACATCCTACGGGTCTTTGAGGAGTCCACAAGGAGGGTGAGCTCTGAGGATGCGATGGTGAGCCTTACAATCCCGCTCTTGTGTGTTCTGAGAGAATCCCTGATTGACATCAGGGATAACTCAGATCACACAGAGGAGTTAGGGATAGCATCCGATCCGTCACAGCTGGAGAGTAGGTCCACACATCTGTCCGCTTCACTGCGTTTAATGGAGGAGGAGGAGGAGGAGGAGGAGGAAGAAGAGTTGTCCGATGATGTGATGGTGATACAGGAGGCTTCCGGGCAACTTCGAATCGTCCCATTGTTGCAGCGCGGATGGGTAGACATGGAGGATGAGGAGGAAATGGAGATTGAACTTTCCGGTGGGGCCAGAGGAGTCATGCCAACTAACACTGTGGCAGACATGGCTGAGTTCATGTTGGGGTGCTTTACAACCGACAAGCGTATTGTCAAAATCATGGAGGACAACCAGTACTGGATCTTTGCTATCCTTGACCCCCGGTATAAAAACAACATCTCGTCTTTTATTCCGGTAGAGGGGAGGGCCAATCGCATCAATGCTTGCCACAGGCAATTGGTGCAGAATATGATGGAGATGTTTCCAGCATGTGACGTTGGCGGCAGGGAGGGCAGTTCCTCCAGTAGGCAACCAAGTTCTCACCGGTCCACACAAACGAGGGGCACACTGTCTAAGGTCTGGGACACCTTGATGGCACCCCCTCGCCAAAGTGCCGCCACGGAGGGTCCTAGTGTCACCAGGCGTGAGAAGTATAGGCGCATGTTGCGGGAATACCTTTCCGACCACAGCCCTGTCCTCTCCGACCCCTCTGCGCCCTACACGTATTGGGTGTCGAAGTTGGACCTGTGGCTTGAACTTGCCCTATATGCCTTGGAGGTGCTGTCCTGTCCTGCCGCCAGCGTCCTATCTGAGAGGGTGTTCAGTGCAGCCGGTGGCATCATCACTGACAAGCGCACCCGTCTGTCAGCTGAGAGTGCCGACCGGCTCACTTTGATAAAAATGAACCACCACTGGATAGAGCCTTCATTTTTGTGCCCACCTGTGTAAAGCACCCCAACATGAAACTCCATGTCTGTACTCAACCTCTCCAATTCCTCCGCATCCTCATACTCATCCACCATAAGCGTTGCACAATTCTGCTAATACTAGGCTCCCTCCACCCTGATTTCCACCAACTCTGCTGGTTAGAGGCTCCCTCCACCCTGCTTTCCCACAACTCTGCTGGTTAGAGGCTCCCTCCACCATGAATTTGCCCAAACTGGGCTGGTTAGAGGCTCCCTCCACCATGAATTGGTCCAAACTGGGTTTTTTAGAGGCTCCCTCCACCATGAATTGGTCCAAACTGGGGTTTTTAGAGGCTCCCTCCACCATGAATTGGTCCAAACTGGGCTGTTTAGCGGCTCCCTCCACCATTAATTGGTCCAAACTGGGCTGGTTAGAGGCTCCCTCCACCATGAATTTGCCCAAACTGGGCTGTTTAGAGGCTCCCTCCACCATGAATTTGCCCAAACTGGGCTGGTTAGAGGCTCCCTCCACCATGAATTGGTCCAAACTGGGGTTTTTAGAGGCTCCCTCCACCATGAATTGGTCCAAACTTGGCTGTTTAGAGGCTCCCTCCACCATGAATTGGTCCGAACTGGGCTGGTTAGAGGCTCCCTCCACCATGAATTGGTCCAAACTGGGTTTTTTAGAGGCTCCCTCCACCATGAATTTGCCCAAACTGGGCTGTTTAGAGGCTCCCTCCACCATGAATTGGTCCAAACTGGGCTGTTTAGAGGCTCCCTCCACCATGAATTTGCCCAAACTGGGCTGTTTAGAGGCTCCCTCCACCATGAATTGGTCCAAACTGGGCTGTTTAGAGGCTCCCTCCACCATTAATTGGTCCAAACTGGGCTGGTTAGAGGCTCCCTCCACCATGAATTTCCCAAAACTTGGCTGTTTAGAGGCTCCCTCCACCATTAATTGGTCCAAACTGGGCTGGTTAGAGGCTCCCTCCACCATGAATTGGTCCAAACTGGGCTGGTTAGAGGCTCCCTCCACCATGAATTGGTCCAAACTGGGTTTTTTAGAGGCTCCCTCCACCATGAATTTGCCCAAACTGGGCTGTTTAGAGGCTCCCTCCACCATGAATTGGTCCAAACTGAGCTGTTTAGAGGCTCCCTCCACCATGAATTTGCCCAAACTGGGCTGTTTAGAGGCTCCCTCCACCATGAATTGGTCCAAACTGGGCTGTTTAGAGGCTCCCTCCACCATTAATTGGTCCAAACTGGGCTGGTTAGAGGCTCCCTCCACCATGAATTTCCCAAAACTTGGCTGTTTAGAGGCTCCCTCCACCATTAATTGGTCCAAACTGGGCTGGTTAGAGGCTCCCTCCACCATGAATTTGCCCAAACTGGGCTATTTAGAGGCTCCCTCCACCATGAATTGGTCCAAACTGGGTTTTTTAGAGGCTCCCTCCACCATGAATTGGTCCAAATTGGGCTGTTTAGAGGCTCCCTCCACCATGAATTTGCCCAAACTGGGCTGTTTAGCGGCTCCCTCCACCATTAATTGGTCCAAACTGGGCTGGTTAGAGGCTCCCTCCACCATGAATTTGCCCAAACTGGGCTGTTTAGAGGCTCCCTCCACCATGAATTTGCCCAAACTGGGCTGGTTAGAGGCTCCCTCCACCATGAATTGGTCCAAACTGGGTTTTTTAGAGGCTCCCTCCACCATGAATTTGCCCAAACTGGGCTGTTTAGAGGCTCCCTCCACCATGAATTGGTCCAAACTGGGCTGTTTAGAGGCTCCCTCCACCATTAATTGGTCCAAACTGGGCTGGTTAGAGGCTCCCTCCACCATGAATTTCCCAAAACTTGGCTGTTTAGAGGCTCCCTCCACCATTAATTGGTCCAAACTGGGCTGGTTAGAGGCTCCCTCCACCATGAATTTGCCCAAACTGGGCTGTTTAGAGGCTCCCTACACCATGAATTGGTCCAAACTGGGTTTTTTAGAGGCTCCCTCCACCATGAATTGGTCCAAACTGGGCTGTTTAGAGGCTCCCTCCACCATGAATTTGCCCAAACTGGGCTGTTTAGCGGCTCCCTCCACCATTAATTGGTCCAAACTGGGCTGGTTAGAGGCTCCCTCCACCATGAATTTGCCCAAACTGGGCTGTTTAGAGGCTCCCTCCACCATGAATTTGCCCAAACTGGGCTGGTTAGAGGCTCCCTCCACCATGAATTGGTCCAAACTGGGGTTTTTAGAGGCTCCCTCCACCATGAATTGGTCCAAACTTGGCTGTTTAGAGGCTCCCTCCACCATGAATTGGTCCAAACTGGGGTGGTTAGAGGCTCCCTCCACCATTAATTGGTCCAAACTGGGCTGGTTAGAGGCTCCCTCCACCATTAATTGGTCCAAACTGGGCTGGTTAGAGGCTCCCTCCACCATTAATTGGTCCAAACTGGGCTGGTTAGAGGCTCCCTCCACCATGAATTTGCCCAAACTGGGCTGTTTAGAGGCTCCCTCCACCATGAATTGGTCCAAACTGGGTTTTTTAGAGGCTCCCTCCACCATGAATTGGTCCAAACTGGGCTGTTTAGAGGCTCCCTCCACCATGAATTTGCCCAAACTGGGCTGTTTAGCGGCTCCCTCCACCATTAATTGGTCCAAACTGGGCTGGTTAGAGGCTCCCTCCACCATGAATTTGCCCAAACTGGGCTGTTTAGAGGCTCCCTCCACCATGAATTTGCCCAAACTGGGCTGGTTAGAGGCTCCCTCCACCATGAATTGGTCCAAACTGGGGTTTTTAGAGGCTCCCTCCACCATGAATTGGTCCAAACTTGGCTGTTTAGAGGCTCCCTCCACCATGAATTGGTCCAAACTGGGGTGGTTAGAGGCTCCCTCCACCATTAATTGGTCCAAACTGGGCTGGTTAGAGGCTCCCTCCACCATTAATTGGTCCAAACTGGGCTGGTTAGAGGCTCCCTCCACCATTAATTGGTCCAAACTGGGCTGGTTAGAGGCTCCCTCCACCATTAATTGGTCCAAACTGGGGGTTTTAGAGGCTCCCTCCACCATGAATTGGTCCAAACTTGGCTGTTTAGAGGCTCCCTCCACCATTAATTGGTCCAAACTGGGCTGGTTAGAGGCTCCCTCCACCATGAATTGGTCCAAACTGGGTTTTTTAGAGGCTCCCTCCACCATGAATTGGTCCAAACTGGGGTTTTTAGAGGCTCCCTCCACCATGAATTGGTCCAAACTTGGCTGTTTAGAGGCTCCCTCCACCATGAATTGGTCCAAACTGGGGTGGTTAGAGGCTCCCTCCACCATTAATTGGTCCAAACTGGGCTGGTTAGAGGCTCCCTCCACCATTAATTGGTCCAAACTGGGCTGGTTAGAGGCTTCCTCCACCATTAATTGGTCCAAACTGGGCTGGTTAGAGGCTCCCTCCACCATTAATTGGTCCAAACTGGGGTTTTTAGAGGCTCCCTCCACCATGAATTGGTCCAAACTTGGCTGTTTAGAGGCTCCCTCCACCATTAATTGGTCCAAACTGGGCTGGTTAGAGGCTCCCTCCACCATGAATTGGTCCAAACTGGGTTTTTTAGAGGCTCCCTCCACCATGAATTGGTCCAAACTGGGCTGTTTAGCGGCTCCCTCCACCATTAATTGGTCCAAACTGGGCTGGTTAGAGGCTCCCTCCACCATGAATTTGCCCAAACTGGGCTGTTTAGAGGCTCCCTCCACCATGAATTTGCCCAAACTGGGCTGGTTAGAGGCTCCCTCCACCATGAATTGGTCCAAACTGGGGTTTTTAGAGGCTCCCTCCACCATGAATTGGTCCAAACTTGGCTGTTTAGAGGCTCCCTCCACCATTAATTGGTCCAAACTGGGCTGGTTAGAGGCTCCCTCCACCATGAATTGGTCCAAACTGGGTTTTTTAGAGGCTCCCTCCACCATGAATTTGCCCAAACTGGGCTGTTTAGAGGCTCCCTCCACCATGAATTGGTCCAAACTGGGCTGGTTAGAGGCTCCCTCCACCATGAATTTCCCAAAACTTGGCTGTTTAGAGGCTCCCTCCACCATTAATTGGTCCAAACTGGGCTGGTTAGAGGCTCCCTCCACCATGAATTTGCCCAAACTGGGCTGTTTAGAGGCTCCCTCCACCATGAATTGGTCCAAACTGGGTTTTTTAGAGGCTCCCTCCACCATGAATTGGTCCAAACTGGGCTGTTTAGAGGCTCCCTCCACCATGAATTTGCCCAAACTGGGCTGTTTAGCGGCTCCCTCCACCATTAATTGGTCCAAACTGGGCTGGTTAGAGGCTCCCTCCACCATGAATTTGCCCAAACTGGGCTGTTTAGAGGCTCCCTCCACCATGAATTTGCCCAAACTGGGCTGGTTAGAGGCTCCCTCCACCATGAATTGGTCCAAACTGGGGTTTTTAGAGGCTCCCTCCACCATGAATTGGTCCAAACTTGGCTGTTTAGAGGCTCCCTCCACCATGAATTGGTCCAAACTGGGGTGGTTAGAGGCTCCCTCCACCATTAATTGGTCCAAACTGGGCTGGTTAGAGGCTCCCTCCACCATTAATTGGTCCAAACTGGGCTGGTTAGAGGCTCCCTCCACCATTAATTGGTCCAAACTGGGCTGGTTAGAGGCTCCCTCCACCATTAATTGGTCCAAACTGGGCTGGTTAGAGGCTCCCTCCACCATGAATTTGCCCAAACTGGGCTGGTTAGAGGCTCCCTCCACCATGAATTGGTCCAAACTGGGTTTTTTAGAGGCTCCCTCCACCATGAATTTGCCCAAACTGGGCTGGTTAGAGGCTCCCTCCACCATGAATTTGCCCAAACTGGGCTGGTTAGAGGCTCCCTCCACCATGAATTGGTCCAAACTGGGTTTTTTAGAGGCTCCCTCCACCATGAATTTGCCCACACTGGGCTGGTTAGAGGCTCCCTCCACCATGAATTGGTCCAAACTGGGGTTTTTAGAGGCTCCCTCCACCATGAATTTGCCCAAACTGGGGTGTTTAGAGGCTCCCTCCACCATGAATTTGCCCAAACTCTGCTGGTTAGAGGCTCAATCCACCCTGATTTTCAAAACAAATGTTGGTGCCAACCTCAACTTACTACAAGGGCCAAATTCACTGCTGGTGACAAGCTCTCCTCACTGCAAGTGCCAAATACACATGTTTCAAGGTGTTTTCCTACTGTCAGAGAGGTGGTATTGAGTGTGTAAAGTGTGTAGTTGTTAGGCTGTGATGTTGGGGTAATAGAGGGTCTTTGGTGTGTTAGATGCCCCCAGACATGCTTCCCCTGCTGTCCCAGTGTCATTCCAGAGGTGTTGGCATCATTTCCTGGGGTGTCATAGTGGACTTGGTGACCCTCCAGACACGGATTTGGGTTTCCCCCTTAACGAGTATCTGTTCCCCATAGACTATAATGGGGTTCGAAACCCATTCGAACACACGAACATTGAGCGGCTGTTCGAATCGAATTTCGAACCTCGAACATTTTAGTGTTCGCTCATCTCTATTACTTACCTCTCCAGGCTCCGGGCAGGCTTCACGTCACGGCTCCGGCCTGCGTCATGGGTCATGTGACGACCGACGTCATTGAAGAAAGCCGACAGCGGAGGACTGCAGCAGAGCCGGGGGACAGGTAACAGTGTTTTTTTATGTTTTTATTCCCCTGGGTCTCCGTTTATTATACTCTGGGGTCATACTCTCAGTGGGACATAATACTGTGTGCAGGGGCCACTGAGGGACATAATACTGTGTGCAGGGGCCACTAAGGGACAAAATACTGTGTGCAGGGGCCACTATGGGACATAATACTGTGTGCAGGGGCCACTAAGGGATATAATACTGTGTGCAGGGGCCACTAAGGGACATAATAGAGCGCGCAGGAATGCGGAGGAGGGGGTCAGTCGAAGTCTTCGGCGTCGGTGTCGGTCGGGAGGAGGGGCCCCATGTCAAAGGTTCGCCACGGGGCCCCACCATTCCTAGTTACGCCACTAGCTACGTTCACACTTGAACCCTGGTGTCCGTTCTTCAGGTCCACTTGGGGACTTGATAAACAAAAACCTGATCCGCTTAAAAAGTGGTTTACCATGTTCATATACATGTACTTGAGACCAACTGAAGGTCACATGTCTATAGACTCATTAATTACATACAGTCCTATGAAAAAGTTTGGGCACCCCTATTAATCTTAATCATTTTTAGTTCTAAATATTTTGGTATTTGCAACAGCCATTTCAGTTTGATATATCTAATAACTGATGGACACAGTAATATTTCAGGATTGAAATGAGGTTTATTGTACTAACAGAAAATGTGCAATATGCATTAAACCAAAATTTGACCGGTGCAAAAGTATGGGCACCTCAACAGAAAAGTGACATTAATATTTATTAGATCCTCCTTTTGCAAAGATAACAGCCTCTAGTCGCTTCCTGTAGATTTTAATCAGTTCCTGGATCCTGGATAAAGGTATTTTGGACAAACAATTCAAGTTCAGTTAAGTTAGATGGTCGCCGAGCATGGACAGCCCGCTTCAAATCATCCCACAGATGTTCAATGATATTCAGGTCTGGGGACTGGGATGGCCATTCCAGAACATTGTAATTGTTCCTCTGCATAAATGCCTGAGGATTTGGAGCGGTGTTTTGGATCATTGTCTTGCTGAAATATCCATCCCCGGCGTAACTTCAACTTCGTCACTGATTCTTGAACATTATTCTCAAGAATCTGCTGATACTGAGTGGAATCCATGCGACCCTCAACTTTAACAAGATTCCCGATGCCGGCATTGGCCACACAGCCCCAAAGCATGATGGAACCTCCACCAAATTTTACAGTGGGTAGCATGTGTTTTTCTTGGAATGCTGTTTCTTTTTGGACGCCATGCATAACGCCTTTTTTTATAACCAAACAACTCAATTTTTGTTTCCAAAATGAAGCTGCCTTGTCCAAATGTGCTTTTTCATACCTCAGGCAACTCTATTTGTGGCGTACGTGCAGAAACGGCTTCTTTCTCATCACTCTCCCATACAGCTTCTATTTGTGCAAAGTGTGCTGTATAGTTGACCGATGCACAGTGACACCATCTGCAGCAAGATGATGCTGCAGCTCTTTGGAGGTGGTCTGTGGATTGTCCTTGACTGTTCTCACCATTCTTCTTCTCTGCCTTTCTGATATTTTTCTTGGCCTGCCACTTCTGGGCTTAACAAGAACTGTCCCTGTGGTCTTCCATTTCCTTACTATGTTCCTCACAGTGGAAACTGACAGGTTAAATCTCTGAGACAACTTTTTGTATGCTTCCCCTGAACAACTATGTTGAACAATCTTTGTTTTCAGATCATTTGAGAGTTGTTTTGAGTAGCCCATGATGCCACTCTTCAGAGGAGATTCAAATAGGAGAACAACTTGCAATTGGCCACCTTAAATACCTTTTCTTATGATTGGATACATCTGGTTATGAAGGTCAAAGCTCACTGAGGTTACAAAACCAATTTTGTGCTTCAGTAAGTCAGTAAAAAATAGTTAGGGGAATTCAAATCAATAAAATGATAAGGGTGCCCATACTTTCGCACTGGTCAAATTTTGGTTTAATGCATATTGCACATTTTCTGTTAGTACAATAAACCTCATTTCAATCCTGAAATATTACTGTGTCCATCAGTTATTAGATATATCAAACTGAAATGGCTGTTGCAAACACCAAAATATTTAGAACAAAAAATGATTAAGATTAATAGGGGTGCCCAAACTTTTTCATAGGACTGTATGTCTATAGAATTAATATACAAATTTGTTGTCTAATGACCAAATATAAACTGGGCCACTCTACCACCAAATCTAGAGCCCATAAACATTCAGAGCAAAAACTGCCCAAATGAACATTAATATTTTTCAGACTATAAGACACACCGGACCATAAGACGCACTGAGGTTTTAGAAGAGGAAAATAGGAAAAAAAAATTTTAAGCAAAAAATTTGTAAAATATTTATTAACATAATATAATATTTCACAAATGTAAATAGAACCGGGGGTACACAGGGATACCTAATGTGTATGTGTTTCACAGTAATGTTTTTGTTTCATATGTATTCTAGGGATATGGGGGTGATTTGAACATATATATATATATATATATATATATATATATATATATTTTATTTATTTTTTTTCTTTATATTTTATTTGCCCCCTCCTAGGGGGTTTGAACTTGCAAGTTGATTGCAAGTCCCATAGACTGCAATACAACTGTATTCCTGTCTATGGGAGATGCTCTATATGCTGAATATAGACCAGCCGTAATACTAGTAATAACCCTATGACAAGCCAGGGGAGTCTTCATAAGGCTGCCGCGTGGCATAGAAACAGGTCGGCTCCTGCAATCTCGCCCTGCGGGAGATGGCCTGCAGCTGTACAGGTACCAGGGGCGGTTTCTTAACTTTCTAGGGGAAGGTGGGGGAGGGTTAACTCCGGGGGTTAACGCTCTTAAGACTTGTGGCCGCTCTTGCAGAGTGAGTGCCATAGCTATCAGGTCTCCTGTACAACGGAGACCAGGTAGCTATGGCAACCGCTCTGCAGGAGCGGCCGCCATCTTTAAGACCCGACATCTACCGTATTGAAACGGCAGATGTCAGGAAGGGGCTGGAGTGTAGGGGCATCATAAACAAGTACAGGCGCTACAGGCTTTCTTCTGCCTGTGCCGGCTGTAGCCTTTCTTTGCTGTTATGGAACCTCCTTTTGCTTCACACAGACGGGACACCGCACATTCGGACTATAAGACGCACCCTCTTTTTCCTACCATATTTGGAGGAAAAAAAGTGCGTCTTATAGTCCGAAAAATACGGTAATTCATAAAACCACAACTAAAAAATAAATATGAACTTCTAATCTACAAAAAAACAGGCAAAAACACAAGTGAAGTACAGTCATGGCCAAAAGTTTTGAGAATGACACAAATATTATATTTTCACATGATCTGCTGCCCTCTGCTTTTTATGTGTGTTTGTCAGATGTTTTTATGACATACAGAAATATAATTGCAATCATATTATGAGTAACAAAAGCTTATATTGACAGTTAGAATGAGTTAATGCAGCAAGTCAATATTTGCAGCTTTGACCCTTCTTCTTCAGGACCTCTGCAATTCTCCCTGGCCTGCTCTCAATCAACTTCTGGACCAAATCCTGACTGATAGCAGTCCATTCTTGCACAATCAATGCTTGCATTTTGTCAGAATTTGTATTTGAATTTTTTTGTCCACCTGTCTCTTGATGATTGACCACAAGTTCTCAATGGGATTTTTTGTTCCCTGAGCCATTTAGGTATCACCTTTGCTTTATGGCAAGGTGCTCCATCATGCTGGAAAAGGCATTGTTGATCACCAAACTGCTCTTGGACGGTTGGGAGAAGTTGATCTTGGAGGACATTCTGGTACCATTCTTTATTCATGGCTGTGTTTTTAGGCAAGACTGTTAGAGAGCCGATTCCCTTGGCTGAGAAGCAACCCCACACATGAATGGTTTCAGGATGCTTTACAGTTGGCATGAGACAAGACTGGTGGTAGCGCTCACCTCGTCTTCTCCGAAAAAGCTGTTTTCCAGATGTCCCAAACAATCGAAAAGGGGATTCATCAGAGAAAATGACTTTACCCCAGTCCTCAGCAGTCCACTCCCTGTACCTTTTGCAGAATATCAGTCTGTCCCTGATGTTTTTTCTGGAGAGAAGTGGCTTCTTCGCTGCCCTCCTTGAGACCAGGCCTTGCTCCAAGAGTCTCCGCCTTACAGTGCGTGCAGATGCACTCACACCTGCCTGCTGCCATTCCTGAGCAAGCTCTGCACTGCTGGTAGCCCGATCCCGCAGCTGAAACACTTTTAAGAGACGGTCCTGGCGCTTGCTGGTCTTTCTTGGGTGCCCTGGAGCCTTTTTGCCAACAATGGAACCTCTCTCCTTGAAGTTCTTGATGATGCGATAGATTGTTCACTGAGGTGCAATCTTTCTCGCTGCGATACTCTTCCCTGTTAGGCCATTTTTGTGCAGTGCAATGATGACTGCACATGTTTCTTTAGAGATAACCATGGTTAACAGAAGAGAAACAATGATGCCAAGCACCAGCCTCCTTTTAAAGTGTCCAGTGGTGTCATTCTTACTTAATCATGACAGATTGATCTCCAGCCCTGTCCTCATCAACACCCACACCTGTGTTAATGGAGCACTCACTGAAACGATGTTAGCTGGTCCTTTTGAGGCAGGACTGCAATCATGTTGAAATGTGTTTTGGGGGATAAAGTTCATTTTCTAGGCAAATATTGACTTTGCAAGTAATTGCTGTTAAGCTTTATAACATTCTGGAGTATATGCAAATTGCCATTAGAAAATCTGAAGCAGTAGACTTTGTAAAAATTAATATTTGTATCATTCTCAAAACTTTTGGCCATGACTGTACATGCAATATTATAAGTAACAAAATAAATGACATAATCAACACAATTACACCATAATTTATTACCTACAGAATTACTACTTCAGGAAATGCATTATTAAGGAAATGCATTGCGGTTTTTCTCACAGTGCTTTTCACAGAAAGTCTGTAGACCCATAGGAAAAAAATTGCCATTTCTGTATGTTTAATTGACATGCTGAAATTTCCAAAAACATGGCAGTTTTGAAAATCGTAGCATTTCCTGTGTAGCAGTTTTTCTGCAATGTGTAGATAGGATTCACATTATAGTGTGTTTAAATGGGCTGTGAAAGGGGGTGCTATATGCCATGGTTGGGAGGGGAGAGGCAAGTCAAATGTTTGCTATGGGGCCCAGTCTTTTCTAGTTATACCCCTTCTCCTTTACTCCATCTCCCTCCCCTCCTGATACCTGTACTGCCATTGTTAAGGCAGTTACTTACCCTCATACTGTTTATTCTTTATTTTACCTTGAAAACTTCAATAAAACTTTTCATGATAAAAAATAAAACGTTCCCTCTGGGAAGAAGAATAAAACAGAAGTCTTCTATAACATTTGGTATCATCTATCAATTTAAAAACCTGTTCCTCATATTTTTCAACAGGCCATATAACCTAATTTCCACCTTTGTCTGCAGACTTGTGTACATCTTTCAATGCCTGTAATTTTTTTATAGCTTGTTTTTCTTTTGCCCTCCAAATTAGATCTAACATAATTCCTTCCTAGTTGTTGTAGGTTCTGTGACCCATTTAACAAAAATCTCAATATTCAAAGGTGGACATTTTTTTTAACTTAATGTCCATATTTGGTAGGTGATTTACCAACTCATCTTCCTGCAATCCAGATTCCTCACATAGCCAGAGCCTGTCGTTCATTGGCTTTGGTGAATAACTTTGTTTCATTCTTAAAATACAATTTGGATAAAACCAATTTTCATGTAAAAAGTCTTAAGGCTGGGGCCCCACATTGCAGAAATAGTTTTGGATGCGTCAGAAACTCTATTTTACACTACCTGCAAAGTGGATGGAATTCATCTGAAGGAAAAGCTGCGTTTTCAAAAACATCCACATGACAATTATACCTGCAGAAATGCCGGTGTTTTCTGTATATTTATAATAGGGGTAGAAAGATTGCAAAAATGCAATGAAAAACAATGTGGAAAAAAATGCATTTTTTGTTGCAGTTTTTTTCCACAGCGTTTTTTGCTGTGTGAGACCTTAGCCTAAATATTTTACGACTGTAAAAATATTAATATTAGCAGAGAGGCAAAATGTTAATTCTTTTCTCAAAAATCTCTTGAGGCTCAGATAATTGATGACAAGATCAATTAATTTACATTACATACATCTTCACATCTATTTTTACCTGGTTTTAGCATCTCACAGTATTGTTTACTTTTTCCAATGAATTTCCTCTGTGTAGCATGCCTGCATTCACTATTTGGCAAACTACAGTGATTCAGATCACCTTCATATGTATTTCTCTCTGTTTTAAAGTCCAGATACATCACTGATGATGATCTTGAAGCTGATCCAGATGCCATATAAATACGATTTTGGTTTCATAATCAGAAACATCTCTCTTCTTCTTCTTCTTCTTCTTCTTCTTCTTCTTCTTATTATTATTATTATTATTATTATTATTATTATTATTATTTATTTGTATAGCACCATTAATTCCATGGTGTTTTACATTTGGTGGTTACATACAATACACAAAATATACAGGTAGATATAATACTAACAATGACCGACTGGCACAGTGGGGTAGAGGGCCCTGCCCGTGAGGGCTTACAATCTATGAGGGAAGGGGGGTAGAGACAGAAGGAGAGGGGGAGACTGTACAGATGGTGGTGCGGTGATAGTGTTATTGGAGGTTGTAGGCCTTCCTGAATAGGTGAGTCTTCAGGGCCTTCTTGAATCCTGTGATTGTGGGGGTCAGTCTTATGTGTTGTGTAAGGAGTTCCAGAGTATGGGGGATGCACGGGAGAAATCTTGGAGGCAGTTGTGTGAGGAGCGAATGAGGGAAGAGCGGAGTAGGAGGTCATTGGAGGATCTGAGGTTACGTGTGGGCAGGTGGCGGGAGATTAGCTCAGAGTTATATGGAGGGGACAGGTTGTGGATGGCTTTGTATGTTAGTGTTAGTAGCTTGAACTCAATTCGCTGGGCTATAGGTAGCCAGTGGAGGGACTGGCAGAGGGGAGCAGCCGATGAAGATGGGGGGGTGAGGTGGATTAAGCGAGCAGCGCAGTTTAAGGTGGACTGGAGGGGGGCGAGGGTGTTAGCTGGGAGTTCATGGAGAAGGGTGTTGCACTAGTCTAGGTGGGAGATTATGAGGGCCTGGATGAGCATCTTGGTAGTTTCCTGGGTGAGGAAGGGGCAGATTCGGTGGATGTTCTTGAGCTGGAAGCGTCAGGAGGTGTTGAGGGTTTGAATATGTGGCTTGAAGGATAGGTCAGAGTCCAGGGTTATGCCAAGGCATCGGGCCTGTGGGACAGGGGTAATTGTGGTTCCATTAATTTTGATAGATGGGTCAGGTGGAGGGGCCATACAGGATGGGCGGAAGATGATAAACTCTGTTTTCTCCATGTTGAGTTTGAGAAAGCGGGAGGAGAGGAAGGAGGCTACAGCTGTTAAACAGTCTGGAACTCTGGCCAGCAGGGAGGTAATATCTGGTCCAGAGATGTAGATTTGGGTGTCATCGGCATAGCAGTGGTACTGAAAGCCATGAGATTCTATGAGTTGGCCCAGGCCAAGAGTGTAGATGGAGAACAGGAGGGGTCCTAGGACGGAGCCCTGGGGGACACCTACAGAGAGAGGGCGAGGTGAGGAGGTGGTGTGCGAGTGGGAGACGCTGAATGTGCAGTCGGTGAGGTATGAGGAGATCCAGGAATGAGCCAGGTCTGAGATACCAAGGGATGAGAGAATTTCTAACAGGAGGGAGTGGTCAACTGTGTCAAAGGCTTTGGTTGTTAGCAGGTCATTGGTGACTTTTGTAGGGCAGTTTCAGTGGAGTGCCGGGGTCTGAAGCCTGACTGAAGTCTGTCAAAGAGCAGGTTGGACGAGAGATAGGAGGAGTGGACATGCTGCTCAAGAAGTTTTGAGGCGTATGGGAGCAGTGAGATGGGACGATTGTTGGCAGGAGAGGACGGGTCGAGGGACAGTTTCTTAAGTATAGGAGTGACAGTGGCGTGTTTGAAGGCTGAGGGGAAGGATCCATTGGTTAGGGATAGATGGAAGAGATGGGTTAGGGCTGGAGTAATGACTTCAGTGAGTTTGGGGATGAGATGTGACTGGATCAGGTCGAGCACGCAGGAGGTGAGGTGGGATTTGGAGATTCTTCTTAATCTTATATTCACTAATCTTTTTTTCCAACTTTCCAATTCTTTTTCCAAATCCCAGAATAAGGAGCTCAACACATCAGAAGTTACCACCCTTTCTAAAGATTTCTGTAATCCATCAATTTCTTGTTCAATTTCAATAAAATGATCTAGAATTTGCTTCAATAATTAATTCCATGAATTCCAAGAAGATCTGAGCAGCCAAATCCTCCCAACGTTTAAAATCAAATCCTTCATTCCAAAGCTGACATGCATTTGAATTCTTAAACCTCAATGTACAATAGATTTTCACAAATAATTTTCCAAAGATGGACGGTTCCACCACAACTTAGTTTTATGATGGCACAAATTCTTAGAATTTTTCATTGTCACGTTTCCTTTTTGTAATTTGTCATCCAATGGGGTGAATTTTTAAACAATTAATTTGCTTATGTTCACCGGAACACTTCCATTAAAGTAAATAATGAGCCCGACAACTTGGTGTAAAAATACAAATTACCGTAATATACATATTTGTTGTCTGATAACCAAATATAAACTGGACCACTCTACCAGCAAATCTATATCCAAAATAAACATAAAGAACAACAGGGCCAATTGAACGTAAATACTTATATTAATAGATCAATTCGTAAAATCACACAGTAAAAACACACTGCTTGGATAAGCAGAAGGTGATTATAGAAGCAGGCCTACTCTCTGTTCACCTCTCTTCCTTGCCCTGGATCCCATCCTGCTATCATCCGAAGCCAGCTTAGCATTCTCTTCTTTCCTCTCCTTTACTGATTCTCTGTGGCTGCTTATGGTGTGATAGCTTATTGGCCAGAGTCCCAGGACTGTTGAGTCCGAAACACTGCTATACAGTGTATAGCATTTGGCAAATCAACGCTGGTTCTGAATCGAATCTTTACTGCGAATAGCGATAGTATTTGAACAAGTAGGAGTATTTTGAGTACCGTGGTATTCATTCGAATACCTACTCGATCAGATACTACTCGCTCATCTCTACTTCAAACCAATTAACCAAGTAACAAACTAACTAACAAAAATATACATGAAATGCAAAACAAAGCCAGTTCTCGCCAAGTACTTTTGCAGTATAATAAAGTACTAGTGGTAGAAGGGAGACAGGTTTAATAATCAAAGAATTCATGTGTTACTAATTGAGGCATGTCTAGAGGTAATTCCTCAATGTCTGTTTTGCGTTCAGCTTCTTGTATGTTTTGTCTGCATTCTGCATCTTCACCTAGGGTTTTGCCACCAGTTGTCGCCTGTCGCTTAGGACAGGACAGACAAGTAGGAAGGGAGTGTGAGTGTGTGTGTGTGTGTGTGTGTGTGGGGGGGGGGGGGGGGTCAAGCTTAGGGCTTTCTGTCTTGTCATGCCCCTCCACCCAGGGTGTACCAGCAGCTACTGGGGAATTCCCTTACGGATTTCCTTTCCTAATTTCTGCTTCAACTATGCCCATAGGGAGAATGCCAGAATTTCCGTAGGCATAATTGAAATGCTGCGATTTACAAAAACAGTTTTTAGCGAGGCAAAATAATGTTTATACTGCGTTGAGCCCCAGTCTTAATTAACAGCAAAAAATAAAATAAAAACCTCCTCTGGCCTTCTACCACATTAAGCCCATACAGGTTATATTTATGCATGCGGGCTAAGATCATATTTTGTTCAGGTTTGTTGATGCAGTGGGTAAAAAACAGAAGTGCTTTTTAAACTTTCTCTCCTTTTATGCTTCAAAGCTGGCTTTAGCTTAAAAACTATATAAAGTAGCCTAAATAAGACCTAAACTACACATTGCAAATAGAACCCTTGTTAAAGGGAACACTATTTAGTGGGAAAGGCATGACGCCAAAAAATACAGCATTTTACATTATCTGTAAAGTGTATGGGATTCTGGCTAATCCCATCTATATAGTGCAGAAAACAATCCGCAGCAGAAATGTCACGATTTCAAGAATGCTTCAGTTTTTGTAAATTGCAGCATGTCAGTTATACTTATAGATACTCTGGTGTTTTCCATAATAGGTATAATAGAGGCAGAAAGACATTCCCGCTATGGTCTTTTTTGAAGAAATTTTTGGCTGTGGCTCGCTAGGTGGGGCTTTAGACTAAAGATGATTTATCATACAGCATTATGATGAATTTGACACCCTTTTAGACCACCTAGTTTAAGTTTCAGTAGCTGTTATATAGTATTGATAACTCTGCCCCTATGACATTAAACTTTTATTGGCCCAAGTAAACAAAATTATTTACATTGATGGTCATCTGTATTGATCTTTCTTCATGACTCAAATATCTAAAATTTGTTAAAAATAGCTAGCCTTGTACTTGGAGATAAACTATTCTAAATTTGTAGTACTCCTCCAGAGGTATATGGTTTGCTGTCACTTATTAACTATCTTCAGACCAGCTGAGTAAACCTAGTCATTAGATGTGCATAGTCCAATGTAAGTTACTATATACAGTATCTTACAAAAGTGACTACATCACCACATTTTTGTAATTATTTCTAAAGTAGTCAGTGTACAGCTTGTATAACAGTATAAATTTGGTGTGCCATCAAAATCACCCAATACACAGCCATTAACGTCTAAACCCCTGCTAACCAAAGAGAGTACAAAACAAATTGAAAATGGACAAATTGTGCCCTAAATGTCAATATTTTGTGTGCCCACCATTATTTTCCATTCACTACCTTAACCCTATTGGGCATGGAGCTCACTAGAGAGACACATGTTGAGTCACAAGTGAGTACACCCTTCACATTTTTGTAATTATTTCATGGGACAACACTGAAGATACGACACTTTGATACAACATGATTCCAATGTTTTAGTATCCAGGAGTAATACATAGGAAGCAAAAAAGGACAATGTTCTCTGCATACCAAAATAATATTGAATCGGTAAAAAGTTATTTGAAGTTTGTTGTATAAGCATAGAAAAAAGGGGTTGCACCTTGTTCAAGACACAGCTTCACTTAAGTCCATTGACTGTGTCTAGTATTGCTGCTCAGAAGCACTCGATTGAGTGGAAATGCGTTGCAATGGAAGACACAGCACATAGTCATATACTAACAGATCTTTGTTGAAATAGTTCTAAATGAAATTCAATTCTATACCAGATAATCACTTTAAACATTCACCCCTTTACCTCTTTCCACTATTTACATAATATTCAGACCTGCTTAACTCCTTCCCACCACAGGCATTAACACCTTCTGCTACAGCCACTCAACCCTCCTGCCGAATCCCATAACTTTTTTATTTTCTGTTCACAGAACCATATAAGACTTAACGTTTGTGGAACAAATTGTACTTAGTAATAGGACATTTTAATATACTGAATGATGTACTGGGAAGCTGCAAAAAATGCAGAATGGGGTGGAATTGGAGAAAAACTGAATTTCTGCAAAGGTGGTGATTTCTATTGCATATGGGCAAAAAAGGGTTTTGTTATTACAGCAGGCAGAAAAGAGTTTTATTATTCACTAAAATTGCCGCAAATTGATTTTTTAAAACTGATGACCTATCCACAGGACAGGACCTCAGTATGTGATCTATCGGGTCTGATTGTTTTCGCACCTTCCATGTGCTGTTAGCTTATAGTGGACAGTATGCAGCACCGCTACTATTCAAGTAATAGGAGGGGCACAGCAGTGCCATCCTTTGTATAGTGGTGGTTCTGGGTAATTGCAGTATCGTTCCCATTACTTGAATAGTAGCAGTGCGGCATCCTGTCCACAAGCAACCTCTGGCACCCAGAAACTGTTAGTACAGCTGATCTGTGTGGGGGTTCAGGTGTTGAACCCTGACAGATAATATACTAACATACTGATGAGTTGTCCTATGAATAGGTTATCAGTATAAAAGAATCAATTTGGGGCCAGAAAACCCTTTAATTGATGTGACGTTTATTAGGTTAGAAGTCTGTGTAGTACATGACTATGGTGTTTGTCACAGTGTGGAGGTCGTGTACTATCTGAGCCATGTATAGAGGTGGTGTTGCTCTATGCATGATCTATTTTGTTTGGTAATTATTTGTATAGTGGTAAATTTTCTCCCCAGTATAGCGGTATACTCATAGTGGTTTCACAACTATATATATTGTTACAATTTTTTTTGTATTTCTGATCTTTTGAGATTATATCAATGCCACTGGAAGTGCAGTTCTGACTTCTGAAATGAATAAGATAAGATAAGATAATCCTTTAATAGTCCCACAGTGGGGAAATTTCAGTATGTTTCAGCTGCATAGTAATACAGATACATGGTAATACACAGTAAATATTACAGAAGTAGACACACATATGCTGAGAAAGATATACTAGGAGTCCATAGCAGCTTGGGAACAGAGAAGAAAGAAGGAGGACATTCATAATCATTAGTTCTCTGTGCGGAGTGATCTTCGCTTGGTCTGATGTAGATTATACAGCCTGGTCGCGGTTGGAAGGAAGGACTTGCGATAGCGCTCCTTCTCACACTTGGGGTGAAGCAGACGGTCCCTTACAGTGCTGCCAAGTTTCATCAGGGTCCCATACATGGGGTGGGATTTGTTCGCCCGCATGGAGGTCACCACAGACAGTATCCTTCTGTCACCCACCACCTGTACTGGGTCCAAGGGGCTCCCCAGGACAGAGCTGGCCCTCCTGATCAGCCTGTCAAGTCTATTTCTGTCCCTGGTTGATATACTGCTCCCCCAGCAGGCCACACCGAAAAAGATGGCTGAAGCAACCACAGAGTTGAAGAAGGCCCTAAGAAGTGTCCCCTGGACTCCGAAGGCCCTCAGCCTCCTGAGCAGGTAGAGCCTGCTGTGGCCCTTTCTGTGCAGCGCCTCCAGGTGATCAGCCCAGTCTAGTTTATTATTGAGGAGCACACCCAGATACTTATAGGTCCTGACTATCTCAATACATGTCCCCTGGATCTCCACCGGGGTACTAAGGTCCACCACCATCTCCTTGGTCTTCCCAGCATTAATCCTGAGCTGGTTCTGCTGGCACCATTCAACAAAATCCCGATTTAAGTCTCTGTATTCCCTATCGTCGCCATCAGTGATAAGGCCGACTATAGCAGAGTCATCGGAGTACTTCTGTAAGTAACAGCTGGAGGAGTTGTGCCTAAAGTCAGCAGTGTACAGTGTGAAGAGAAATGGGGCAAGAACTGTACCTTGTGGTGCCCCCGTACTACAGATCACAGTGTCAGACACACAGTGAATGAATGAATATGATGGTGTTGCTATGTTAGGATATGGAGGCCCTGATTTTAGTTTTGCCCAGAGCCACACTTTGTTTAGAACCGGCACTGGTTAAGAGAGTAGATAATAGGTGAGTGATCATAGAGAATGGCGTTGCCTATTGGACCTGTCACTTGCGGTAGGAGGGCATGGCATATGAAGATATAGTTCAGTGTGCTATATGAGGTGTAAGCATGTAGGTAGAGAGATTAGTCTTTTGTGTCAGAAAATAGGATGACATCACACAGCAGCATGAAGTGGAGGGATTTACGAAGTCTGTTGAGGGTGTGATAGGAAACATCCTCATAAAGAATAGTGCCAACTCTATAGGACTGTGGGGTGGTGAGTGTAGATAGGAGAAAGGCAGCTTGGCCTGATGTGAGGAAATAAATATTTGCATTAGGGTAGGTTCTACTGTGTATCTCACAAATCAGGAAGAGGTATCGGGCGTCAGGATTGGCCAAGCTATAATCTTAACACTGAGATTTTTATGAAAGAAAATGGTCACCCCCTTAGTCTTCCCAGTGGAGAAACTGCTAAAGTGCTAGGAAAGGTAATATCGATTTTTAAGTCATGGGATGCAGGAGGTGAGAAAGTGTGTCTCCTGCAGGCATAATATGTGGACAATTTTTTTTTTACGTGTGTTCAGGTACCTAAAGGGGTTGGCCACCTTCAGACCAATATTGACAAACAAATGTACAATTAAAAGAGATACAATTTTCCAATATACTTTCTGTATCAATTCCTCACAGTTTTCTAGATTTCAGCTTGTTGTCATTCATTCTGTTACTTCTAGAGGATAAAACTCTGACCATGGTCATGTGATTTACGGTCCATGGTCATGTGATGAGCACACAGGTGCACAGCTGATTACCAGGCAGATGTCTAATTATTGTGCTGTGACTGTAACGAGAGACACCTGTGTATTCATCACATGACCATGGACCGTAAATCACATGACCATGGTCAGAGTTT
Source organism: Leptodactylus fuscus (assembly GCF_031893055.1). Taxonomy (NCBI): domain Eukaryota; kingdom Metazoa; phylum Chordata; class Amphibia; order Anura; family Leptodactylidae; genus Leptodactylus; species Leptodactylus fuscus. The sequence goes on from NC_134265.1 coordinate 202,158,246, forward strand.
TATCCTCTAGAAGTAACAGAATGAATGACAACAAGCAGAGATCTAGAAAACCGTGAGGAATTGATACAGAAAGTATATTGGAAAATTGTATCTCTTTTAATTGTACATTTGTTTGTCAACATTGGTCTGAAAGTGGCCAACCCCTTTAACGTTAAAGGAGGAAATGGTTATGTCTGCCATCATGAGGGGATAAGGAGGAAGGATAGGGGGGGAGTCAGGCAGTCAGGGAAGGGTTGGTAAAGCAAGTAGGTGAGTTGGTGAAAGAGGTAGGAAAGGGGGGAAATAGGAGCAGGTGGAAAGAGAAAAGTTAGAGGAATGTATAGCTTCCCACAATGGGGTCTATAGAGATTGAGCACAGGTCTTGTGGTGGAACTGTGTTAGATTCCACCTAACTATGTAGGGCATAGGAGGCATGAGGGGCCACTAAAAAGAAGAAGAGATACAAGAGAAGGTAATAACTATCAATTGTTTGAGCCCAGTGTTGAAAGGGATGAAAGAGAGTTTGAGGGGAGAACAAAGAGAGCGCATATAAAACAGTTAGGGCAAAACCACAGTATGTCAATAAGGCATTGTTCTGAAATAAAATAACTAGGTAAGACAGTTGAAGAGTTGAGTGTCACCTTGGTGGGACATTTCAAGTTGGTGGTTCCTTAGCAGGAGATGGGCTCTCTGTCTGCAGCGAGAACGGGAAGGAGAGTCTCTGGAATGGCCGTTGTTGTTGCTTTAGATTGGGCAGCAGGTGGAGGCCTCAGGATAATAAAGCAGCTGCTCCCAGGTAGGGAGGTGGTAGATCCAGAGATCAAAGGAATGAAGGAAGATCTTCAAGAGAGGAGAGGACCAGGGACCTGTCTTTAAGATGGACTTGAAGGGCAAACAGATAACCCCAGCAGTAAAGGAAGTCACGCTCTTGGAGAAGGCCCAGAAGTGGTTTTAATGCAGTCCTCTAGCGCAGAGTATGGCGGGAGAGTTCAGGAAAGAGGGAGAGCTGGGCTCCGTCAAAGTCAAAGGATTTAGTTTCTCTGGCTTTATAAAATTATTATTATGTACCTAGTAGATCACATCACGAGATTTGGCTGGGTATGAACTCTGGGATCTGAGACCCTGGTGGGCTTGATCTATTTCCTTGCGTGTGTCAGCAGGACAACCCAGGAGCATATTGAATTGACCCGTGAGAGTAGGGATAAGGTCAGATGGTTGTGTAGCTTCAGGTAGACCAAGTCAGATGTTTTTGCGACACTTGCGGTTTCCAATTTTGTCAAAATGCGACATTAGTTTCCGATAATGAGTAGGAGGACTGTTGCAGAGATTGTATTGATGTTGACACTGAGGACTGGAACCCCTCTACATCATCCACTCTTTGCTGTAAAGTGGTTTTATCAGTTTTAACCACTTTCAAATTCTGACACCTGGCCTTTTTAGAATCAGAAGCTAGAACGTCCATGTTCCTTTCTCTGGGGAAAAAGACTAATAGGGCCTGTAGTTTAGTGTGACCTTGAAGAGCATGGACAGCTTCATTGGGAGACAAGACAAAGAAATAGGTATACAGACACTCAAAATAGTGAGGTCAAAAATAGACCAAAACTCGTAATAAGAATATACAAACTTTAATAGTATCACATTAAAAAGTTATACAAAATATATGATGCGAGTAACACAGAGATAAATGTACAAAAAAGAGAGCACAGCAAAGAGTCCAATACTGCCCAGGATAGTTAATAAATGTAGTTAAACGTGAGTGGTAAACAGAATATATATATATATATATATATATATATATATATATATATATATATATATATACCACATGAACCAGCAAGGTATGCTAAAGCATAAGGCCAGATTATACAAATGCTACCAAAAGGATATTATCATAGTAAAGGATATTATCATAGTTTTGGTAACTATTTATCCTATAGTATATATAGTGCAAAGTGCAATAAGGCAAAAGCGCAATTAAGCTAAAAGTATGTGAGCATTGAGTACTTTTAGACAAGAAAAAATGGCCACAAAGTAGATTGTAAAAGACTTAATAAACAGCAGCAGAGGTTACACAGCAGGTCTATCATATTAATAAATGGAAGTACAGCTTACCCATGATATAAACCACATAAGTAGAAGTAGGAGGGCAATAGAAGGAACCGCCGGCTCACACCCTCGCAGTATAAGCAGCTTTTTTATTTTATTCCATTTTCATTCCATTTTTTTTAGACAAGATAAGCAAAAACACCCTTCTGGCTTTGTTTTTTGTGTGGCTTAGGCTAAGGCCCCAAGTAGTGGGCTTCAGCAAAAAAGTGCTAAGGGAAAAAAATGCAATGGCAATGCATCGTAGTACTTGCAGCGCTGGTGTCCTGGGTTTGGGTTTGAATCTCGCCAACAAAACATCTGCAAGGAGTTTGTATGTTCTCCCCGTGTTTGCATGGATTTCCTCCCATACTATAAAAACATGCTGATTAAAAAAAAAAGTACATTGTGATCCCTATATATAAAAAAAAGTCTGCAGAGTTCACACACAGCTATGTTGATGTGTATGAACATACTACTTTCTATGCTATACAATTATGGCATGAAGTGGGAAATCAGCAGAGGAGGTATTAGCACAGTGCAAGAAGTCTCCTGTATGTTCACAGTACTGCAGTTAAAAGACTTTTTAAGTATTTTGATCAGTATTCTGCATCAGTATTTGTAAACCAAAACCAGGAGTGGGTCTAAAGCACAGAATCGGTACAAATCATTCCATTAGGGTTCATGCAGCCATGTGCATAGAGACTGTACAGACATGCATGAATGTGCAATGCATTACTGTAGGCTTTCTTAGGAAATGTATGTAAAGAGATATTCTCATTTACCAGCACTGCTTTAGAATAGAATATATCTTGTGAAAAATATATCCAAAAACCTGAAGTTTCAAGTTTTTCTCTGTTGGTTGACAGAAAAATCCTCTGTATAAAATATGCGTACTGAGATACTGCAGATGTCTTTTCTCTATCATAGCCCTATTAACCGGTTAAGGACCGGGCCCAAAAGTATGTTAAAGACCAGGCCTTTTTTTTCAAAACTGACATGTGTCACTTTAAATGGCAATAACTTTGAGACGCTTTAACATAGACAAGTGATTCTGAGATTGTTTTTTCGTAACACATTGTACTTCATGTCAATAGTAAATTTTGGTCAGTATGTTATGTCTTTGATTATTAAAAAATATGAAATTTGGCGAAAATTTCGAAAAAATGCAGTTTTCAAACTTTGAAATTGCAAGTCTTCCAAATAGAAAGTCATACCACCCAAATTTTTTCATAAATATAATTAACCATGTCTTTCATTTATGTAGCAATAAAAATTTTAATCACTGTTTAAATTTTTTCAGATATTATAAGGCTTACAAGTCAAGCAGTAATTTTCCAAATTTTCAAGAATATTTCCAAAACACAATTTTCAAGGGACCAGTTCAGTTCAGAAGGGAACTTGAAAGGCCTCTGTAATAAAACCCCCCATAAGTCACCCCATTCTAAAAACTGCACTCCTGAAAGAATCCAAAACAGCAGATAGAAAGTTTTTTAACCCTTTCAGCATTTCGCGGCAATTAAAACAAAATGGAGGTCAAATTAACATTTTTCAATTTCTATCACTAATATATTCATTTAGCCCTAGAATTTACACATTTACTAAGGGTTAAAAGAGGAAATGCACCCCACATTTTGTTGCACAATTTCTTCCGAACACGACAATAACACATATGTGCTGTTACCCTAATGTACGGGCACACGGTCGCTCTCAGAACGGATGGAGCGCTAATTGGATTTTGTAGACCAGATTTTGATAAAATAGTTTGCAGGCACCATGTCCCATTTGCAGAGCTCCCAAGGTGCCAAAATAGTGGAAACCCCCAAAATGTGACCCCATTTTGGAAACTAGACCCTTCAAGGAATTTATCAAGGGGTATAGTGAGCTCTTTGACCCTACAGGTGTCTCACAGATTTTTTTACCATTGAGACGTGAAAATGAAAAATTACTTTTTTCGTAATAAAATGTAACTGTAGCCCCAAATTTTTCATCTTTACAAGGGGTTAAAGGAGAAACTGCACCACATATTTTATTACACAATTTCTCCCGAACACGACAATACCACATATGTGCTGTTACCCTAATGTACGGGCACACGGTCGCTCTCAGAACGGATGGAGCGCTAATTGGATTTTGTAGACCAGATTTTGATAAAATAGTTTGCAGGCACCATGTCCCATTTGCAGAGCTCCCAAGGTGCCAAAATAGTGGAAACCCCCAAAATGTGACCCCATTTTGGAAACTAGACCCTTCAAGGAATTTATCAAGGGGTATAGTGAGCTCTTTGACCCTACAGGTGTCTCACAGATTTTTTTACCATTGAGACGTGAAAATGAAAAATTACTTTTTTCGTAATAAAATGTTACTGTAGCCCCAAATTTTTCATCTTTACAAGGGGTTAAAGGAGAAACTGCACCCCATATTTTGTTACACAATTTCTCCCGAACACGACAATACCACATATGTGCTATTACCCTAATGTACGGGCACACGGTCGCTCTCAGAACGGATGGAGCGCTAATTGGATTTTGTAGGCCAGAATTTGATAAAATAGTTTGCAGGCACCATGTCCCATTTGCAGAGCTCCCAAGGTGCCAAAATAGTGGAAACCCCCAAAATGTGACCCCATTTTGGAAACTAGACCCTTCAAGGAATTTATCAAGGGGTATAGTGAGCTCTTTGACCCTACAGGTGTCTCACAGATTTTTTTACCATTGAGACGTGAAAATGAAAAATTACTTTTTTCATAATAAAATGTTACTGTAGCCCCAAATTTTTCATCTTTACAAGGGGTTAAAGGAGAAACTGCACCCCATATTTTGTTACACAATTTCTCCCGAACACAACAATACCACATATGTGCTGTTACCCTAATGTACGGGCACACGGTCGCTCTCAGAACGGATGGAGCGCTAATTGGATTTTGTAGACCAGATTTTGATAAAATAGTTTGCAGGCACCATGCCCCATTTGCAGAGCTCCCAAGGTGCCAAAATAGTGGAAACCCCCAAAATGTGACCCCATTTTGGAAACTAGACCCTTCAAGGAATTTATCAAGGGGTATAGTGAGCTCTTTGACCCTACAGGTGTCTCACAGATTTTTTTACCATTGAGACGTGAAAATGAAAAATTACTTTTTTCGTAATAAAATGTTACTGTAGCCCCAAATTTTTCATCTTTACAAGGGGTTAAAAGAGAAACTGCACCCCATATTTTGTTACACAATTTCTCCCGAACACCACATATGTGCTGTTACCCTAATGTACGGGCACACGGTCGCTCTCAGAACGGATGGAGCGCTAATTGGATTTTGTAGACCAGATTTTGATAAAATAGTTTGCAGGCACCATGTCCCATTTGCAGAGCTCCCAAGGTGCCAAAATAGTGGAAACCCCCAAAATGTGACCCCATTTTGGAAACTAGACCCTTCAAGGAATTTATCAAGGGGTATAGTGAGCACTTTGACCCTACAGGAGTTTCACAGAATTGGCCCAGCAAATTGGAAAATTACATTTTTTGCTATAAAATGTTGCTTTAACCCAAAATTTTGCATTTCCACAAGGGGTTAAAGGAGAAAATGCACCCCACAATTTGTTACGCATTTTCCCCCAACTACAGAAATGCCCCACATGTGGCTGTAAAGTGATGTATGGGCACACTGTAAGGTCCAGAGCAGAAAGAGCGCTGTTGGGATTTTGGCGGGCAAATTTAGCTGGAATATCTTTCAGGCACCATGTTGCATTTGGAGAGCCCTTGAAGTGCCAGAACAGTAGAAACATCCCCAAAATGACCCCATTTTGGAAACTAGACCCCTCAAGGAATTTATCAAGGGGTATAGTGAGCACTTTGACCCTACACGAGTTTCACAGAATTGGCCCAGCAAATTGGAAAATGACATTTTTTGCTATAAAATGTTGTTTTAACCCCAAATTTTGCATTTCCACAAGGGGTTAAAGGAGAAATTGCACCCCACATTTTGTTACTCAATTCATCCCGAACGTGACAATACCCCATATGTGCTGGTAATCTAATGTACGAACGGATGGAGCGCTAATTGGATTTTGTAGGAGAGATTTTGCTAGAATAGTTTGCAGGCATTCAATAAGTGCTTTAGCATCTTCTTAGAGTATCCAGATTTTTTGTGAAATGTTGAAAAAGATGCAAAAAATGTAATTAGTATTTTTGTTCCCCAATGTATTCATCTAGGGGTATAATTTAGGGAATTTAGAGTTTATAACAATAGGAATTTGCAGGTTTATGCAAAAAATGGGGCTTGGTGGCAACCATAAAATTAGAAGTGGAATATTTTCTGGGGAAGAGCTCTAATAATGAAGAACAGTGTGGTATCTCTCAAAACAAGAAATACACAGGCCTGGTTGTGAGGGGCATGAGGGACAAAAGTAACGGGTATCTCTGCGTCGCCCATTTTTGGCAGAGACACGGCATTTTTTTTGCACATTAGCTCGTGCTGTTGTGGAGGGAATTAGACTGATAAAATGACTTTCAGTGAGTCGTTTGACATTTTCAGACTGGGGGTTCTCTATGGGGTCCTGAGGGTCAGAAAGGAGGTTGTGAATAATTTCCTCCTGGAAATCCAGGTATTTATCGCTGCCTCCCTTCTTTTTATAAAGTAAAAAGGCATTGTGAATTCCAATTTGTATTAGGTAAATGGCCACTTTTTTGTACCAGGTTTTGGTTTTCCTTTTTATCAAATAGGGCTGTAAGATCTGATCACTTAAATCCCCCCCCCCCCCATGTGTTTGTTGTACTCGGACACACTTATTGGCTTATGCTTGTCTGCTGTGGCCCCTCTTTCCCTCACTGCCACTGTTCCTGTGGGGTGTATTGTGCTCAACACATATACATCTCTCCTATCTCTGTATTTCACCGCCAACAGCTCCTCACAAGAATAAGAACAGGACTCCCCCTTTTGTATGCCCTTCCCCACTAGCTGCTGCGGAAAACCAATTCGGTTTTTGCGCATGGTTCCACATGCTCCTGTGTTTGCACAATGCAAGTGTCTAAATAGGGCCACACCTGAATAAAAGTTATCACAATACAAGTGGTACCCTTTGTGTAGCAGGGGCTGCATTATCTCCACCACTATTTTACTACTGATGGGAAAATTTGGGGGGCATCCTGGGGAATTAATTTTTTTATCTCGTGCCTCATACAGTCCTATGAAAAAGTTTGGGCACCCCTATTAATCTTAATCATTTTTTGTTCTAAATATTTTGGTGTTTGCAACAGCCATTTCAGTTTGATATATCTAATAACTGATGGACACAGTAATATTTCAGGATTGAAATGAGGTTTATTGTAAACCAAGGGGAAACCACATGGACACCCTTATAGCCTGGATGCTTCTGAATTCTTAAGGCCCCGTTCACACGGGGAGCGGAAGAGCGGATTTTGGCACCGAGAGTGAGGCGGGGAGCCGCGTCACTCTCTGGCTAAAATCTGCCTGCCACGACTGTCGCGGCTTTTCCCTCCAGAGTCGGCTCAAATGAATGGGCTGACGCCGGAGGTTGCTGCCACAAGGTGGACGCCGTGGCTCAGCGAGCCGCGGAATCTGCCTGAAGAAAGGGCAGCTCGCAGCAACATGCTGCTAGCAGAAAAATGATCGCAAGCATTCTCCATAGACCACCATTTTGATTATGACATGAATTCCGCACCATAATCCGCCTCCTCTGTGTCCGTGTGAACGGGCCCTAAAGCATGAAATCCATTTAAAATGATATTGCATGTGCAGATGTTGAAAAGTTTAATTAAGTTACATTATTAGTTGCAGTACACGTTACATTGACAGTTTTCTATGACCATTAGATGACTTTTGTTATATGATATCATACCTTAGCATGTTATCAGATTCAAGTTAAAGACTGCAACGTCTGTTATTGTGAACTGAAATGTACTTCTAGGCTTCACAGGTCAAAAATGATAAATTTGTAGGATATATAAATTAATATGTTTATCCACTGAATATATTATAGACTTGGCCTTGTAGAGATGTTGATCTTGTTTAATTGGCAGACAGAGCTCAAGGTTTATGATAGCAATAATGTAATAGAGGGATCATAATGATAACACAATCAGTTTCCTAGCATGTTTTTTTTTTTTTTTAATGTAGATTGTGAGCCCCACATAGAGCTCACAATGAACATACAAACTCCTTGCAGATGGTTTTATGCCCTTGGCGGGATTTGAACACCAGGACTCCAGCGCTGCAAGGCTGCAGTGCTAACCACTGAGCCACCGTGTGGCCCCTCCTAGCATGTTTTTAATCATATCAATGTCCCACCATCTCATCACCTCAGGCCACTGTCCTCTTATGTATATGACAGCAGCAGATGAAGCTAACCATTGTCATATGATAACCGGCCAGTGCTGTCATTATTGGGGAGCGAAGAATTACTGGGGCAGATTTCCTAATCCTGTCTAGGTAGACAGTTATAAAATGTGCCAGATTTATCACATTGACTGATGCTGGATGATAAACCTGATGTCTCCTTAGTCTGTACAGTTTAAAGAGAGTCTGGATGATAAACCTGATGCACCTTTGATTCTGAGTTATACAGTCTAAACTAAAAAAGAAAAAGTACTGTGTAAGACTTCTTGAACACTTTCCTAAAACATCTTTTTTCTCTTGAGCAAAATCTGCATTTTACTCTTATGCAAATTAGCCGAAACGGGCTTTAGGCGTGTTTATTTACTGTCGAGGCTTTGTTCTCCACTCTATATAACCCCCCAACTGTTGTCCATCTTCAATCCCCATTGCTTAACCCCTTCCTGACATCCGCTGCTACGGTACGGTGGATGTTGGATATTTAAATATGCCGGCCACCCAGCTCCTGTAATATAGAACAGAGACCCAGAGCTAATACTTGCAATCAGTGTATGAATTGGTCATGGGCATTAAGGTCACTGGCGCCGCCATTTTATGTAGGATCGCTGGTATCTTCCTATTGAAGGCTTCCAGGCTTGTCTGGCATTCATTTGTATGACTGGCTGTTTTATGCATTTATGTATTTATGCAATGCATTGTAATTCATTAGTGATCTGACTCCCTGTGGTTCAAGAGATGATCTAACATAATAAAGAGCGTTACTCACCTTTTCTGTGCTCTGGTGTGGGACTTCTGGCCTCTTCAGGTTTTAGAGATGTCATGATTGATTTCAGGATCTACTGACACCTAGACACATTGGCTTTTTGACATATCTAAGACCAGAAGAAGCCAGAAGACCCACACTGGAGACCAGGAGCAACGAGTAAGGGTGCATGCACACTACGTAACGCCGGGCGTGTATGAGAGCCGTACACGCCGGCGTTACAGCAGGGCTGCCGAACACTTCCCATTCACTTCAATGGGAGCGCTCGTAAACGCCGCTGTTACGAGCGCTCCCATTGAAGTGAATGGGAAGTGTTCGGCAGCCCTGCTGTAATGCCGGCGTGTACGGCTCTCATACACGCCCGGCGTTACTTAGTGTGCATGCACCCTAACACTGTTTTTTATGCTTAATCAGTCCCACTGCTATGTGAAGGGGTGACTATGGGACATTATACTGTGTGGGGGCCAATGTGGAACATTATACTGTGCACATTATGAAATATTATTCTTAAAGATGTTTAACATTAACCCCTTCCCGCCGATGGCATTTTTTGATTTTCGTTTTTCGTTTTTGACTCCCCTCCTTCTAAACCCCATAACTTTTTTATTTCTCCGCTCCCAGAGCCATATGAGGTCTTAATTTTTGCGGGACAAATTTTTCTTCATGATGCTACCATTAATTATTCTATATAATGTACTGGGAAGCAGGAAAAAAATTCAGAATGGGGTGGATTTGAAGAAAAAATGCATTTCTGCGACTTTCTTACGGGCTTTGGTTTTACGGCATTCACTGTGCAGCCAAAATGACATGTCCCCTATATTCTGTGTTTCGGTACGGTTCCAGGGATACCAAATTTATATGGTTTTATTTACATTTTGACCCCTAAAAAAAATTCCAAAACTGTGTTAAAAAATTTTTTTTCTAAAAGTCGCCATATTCCGACGGCCGTAACTTTTTTATATGTAAGTGTACGGGGATGCATAGGGCGTCTTTTTTTGCGGGGCCGGGTGTACTTTTTATTTCTACCATTTTTGGGAAATGTTATTGCTTTGATAACTTTTTAATCAAATTTTTATCAGAATCAAAACGGCAGTTTGGCACTTTCGACTATTTTTCCCGCTACGGCGTTTACCGAACAGGAAAAATATTTTTATAGATTTGTAGAGCGGGCGATTTCGGACGCGGGGATACCTAACATGTATATGTTTCACAGTTTTTAACTACTTTTATATGTGTTCTAGGGAAAGGGGGGTGATTTGAACTTTTAATTCTTTTTATATTTTTTTATATTTTTTTTAACTTTTTTTTAATTTTTTTTTTTGCATTTATTAGACCCCCTAGGGGTGTTGAACCTCAGGGGGTCTGATCACTAATGCAATGCATTGCAATGCTAATGCATTGCAATGCATTGCAAAAAAGCATCCTTTCTTTTGCAGGCTGCATAGACCAGCCTGCAAAAGAGAGGATTTGCAGACAAGCCTGGGAGCCTGTACAAGGCTCCCGGCTGTCATGGCAATGGGACGTCAGCCCTGGAGCATGCTCCAGGAGCCGGCGATCCCGGCCAAAATGGCGGCGCATGGGGCCTTTGACCGTGGCGCCGGAGGGGTTAATGCCTCCGATCGGTCCGGGGACCGATCGGAGGCATTAGAGCCGGTTGTCTACTGCTTAAAGCAATAGACACCCAAGGGGCCACACGGTGGCTCAGTGGTTAGCACTGTGGCCTTGCAGCGCTGGAGTCCTGGTGTTCAAATCCCGCCAAGGGCATAAAACCATCTGCAAGGAGTTTGTATGTTCTCCCCGTGTTTGCGTGGATTTCCATCCCATATTCCAAAAAAGACATACTGATAGGGAAAAATGTACATTGTGAGCTCCATGTGGGGCTCACAATCTACATTTAAAAAAAAAAGCAGTAGACACCCGGCGGCTATGGCGGTCGCCATAGTTACAGACCCGACATGCGCCGTACTATTACGGCGCATGTCGGGAAGGGGTTAAAAAGAAAAATATAGACACTCATTCCAGCATATCACAGCCTGTTCTGGTGTCTTTTTTTGCAGGGCCAGATGTACTTTTTATTTACACCACTTTGAGAAATGTCTGATGTTTTGATCACTTATTATTCAAATTTTTATAGGAAGTGAAATGATCAGACTGCAGGAAAAAAAGGGGGATGCAATGCAGTCTGCAGTCACACCAGTAGAGCTAGGAGCTTAGACCTTCTGCTGAATACTGCAGTGCATCCCACTTTTTCCCTGCAGTCTGACCACAATTGAACATTCACCTATCAAACAGGAGGTCAGGGGTTGTTACGGTCTCTTTCTTTTACCTATGATGATTCTTTTGACTTTTTATTTATTTGCATTTTACCCTTCTTGTAGCCTAGACAGGATTAGGTGCCCCGATGAGTCCTGGTATTCTCAGAACAAAATACATATTGGAACAGGGAGAGCATAGGGCTGGACATATTTTTGATAAGGTTAAGAGTAAGCCGGGGTACTGCCCTTGTAAAGACAGGAGTTATCTTTGGGATCACAGGGAAAGTTGGGTAGGCTGCAATAGGGTGAGTACCCATAGGATTTGGAATTTCCCATTTACATGGTGGAACTTCCTTGCTTCTGTCCAGTGTTTTCTCCACCCAACAAGGTGGATCCAACTTAACCCAGGGGTCACAGAACACAGAACATGGAAAAAAAGTCACTGGGGAGGTGAGGCTGAGCGGCTGACATATTTAAAGCCTCGAAATCCACTATAATATTGGGAAGGAGTTAAGTAAACTGTGCAAATCACTTTAGCTCAACTTTTTTCCACTGCTTTCAATAAATTTTGTTGTGAGATATCCCAGTACAGTGAGTTATGAGATTCAAGTTGAAGATGAATTTATCATTTAATGGCATTCATTTCACAAAGTGATTGCAATGTGTAAATGTATGAGCTTTGATCATACAAGCTTCTACTTTTTCACCTTGTGGTCACATGACAAGGCAATTGGAACATGTCAGCACTGTCTGTAGTGAGTGCCTCAATGCCTACTGCTGGCCACCATTATTTCTACACATACTATCACTTTGGTGAGAACTGTATAACTTTTTGCTGCTCCCAGAATCCATTCAACAATAACATGGCTCTGTACTACAACAAGCAGAAGAGGAAGGACAGCATCTCAGTCCACTGTGCAACTAGAGGTCTGAATAGGACACAAAGATGTTTCTGTGCTTTCAGTGCCCCACTTTCCCTTTACAAGAGTATAGCTAGTAGACAATTGACAACAGGAACAAAACAGTAAGTACCCCATTGACATTAACAAATAACTCTGTGACCTTGCAAAAAACATTTCTTTAAGCATATTAGAGAAAATTATTGTAGTACTGTGTTAGCCAGAGAAAAAAAATTAAGCAATATTTGATCATTTTGTGTCAAAAGGACACAAGTGTTAGTTATTAGCTAACTAGAAAAATTAAATTTGCAAGCTCTCAAAGCACAGAGGCTCCTTCTTTACAAATGAATGAGAGGTATTACACTAGGTTCACACTCCCGTTCAGTGGCGTAACTAGGAATGGCAGGGCCCCGTGGCGAACTTTTGACATGCCCCCCCCCCTTCCTGACCGACACCAAACACCTTGACTGACCGACATCCCCCCGCCACATTCCTGCACACTCTATTATGCCCCATAGTGGCCTTAGTACACAGTATTATGTCCCATAGTGGCCCCTTCACACAGTATTATGTCCCATATTGGCCTCTGCTTACCGTATTATGCCCCATTGTGGCCCCTGCACACGGGATTATGCCCCATAATGAACACCCATGAACAATTATTATACTCTGTGGTCTTTTCAGACCCCAGAGTATAATAATCAGAAACCCAGAGGAGATACAAACATAAAAAAAGGTTACTTATGTAATGTCCCGATCCTGCTCATCCAATTCCCTTTAATAGTCCTTGCAGACCGAGATGGTATGGACATTTGCATATAAGGTAAAGAGGTTCCTCCCCCTTCATTCCTTCTATATATTTACCAGTGTTTCCATTTCACCATAGCCAGCACGCCTGGGGGTCTATTAATTCGCCATCTTGTGGATGTTTTGTGAACTACACCTGCCTATACTTGCCATTGTAATTTGAGTTACCAATGTAAAGGAGTGTCCAGTATGATCAGGTGACCTTCAGGACCAATCAAGCTCCCTTGACTGGCCTAGAGGAGGAGGAGTTACAGCCCCCTCTAGGGGGTTGGGAACGCTTTGTGGTTCTCTTTGTGTGGAGACTAGGACAGACATGTGGAGCTGAAAATGGCAGCCAAGTCTCAGGGCACTCCAAACAGAGATGGCTTTTCCTCTGTACTCAAGATTCTCCTCAGAGAGTGTTTTCCTCTGGAGCTCCAAGCCTACAAGCACTAAAGTTTACGGATCTGCTTATCCATCTCATCTGGGAACTCTACACGTATCTCTCTATTCAAGTAAGTCTTTGGGAAAAATCTTTATTTAGAAGCCCACAGCTAGTCTGACAGAATTTGAGGGTCTCCCGCTGTCGACAACTCTATTTCCTCTCCTACATACGTATACCCAGTTTGTTGAGGACTAACCCCCTGGATACAGGCCATCTTTACAAGTATATACAAGTTTAACTACCCAAGGAACTACTAATTAAACTATCCAAAGCATTCCTGCTCCAAGCTTCATCACCTGCTTAATTGGACACTACCTAAAAAGATCGCTGTATTGTATGTGAAGAATTACTCCATATGTACATTGGTATTACCTTGTCCTGCTAGTAAAAGAGCAACGGCTACCCCCGAGACCTGGTTGTCTGTTGTCATTGTTGCGTACCACGTGGGGGTGGGTAGTCGGGGACATCAAAAAGGAGATTTTGTGCACATTTGGGACTCAGGGACCCCCTAAAAGCCGGCCACATCTGATATATTACCCGTGATACCAGCCCTGGCCCTCTTGAGTGTTACACTTACCTGTCTCCGACTCCGCTGCAGTCTTTGGCGGTGTTGGCCATCTTTAATAACGCACGGATGTCATATGACATTTCATGCCCTCCATCTGCCCCCAGTTTCATGTCCTCCCTCCATCTGCCCCCAGTTTCATGCACCCCTCATTTCTACCCCAATTTTCATGTCCTCCCCTCCATCTCTGCCCCCAGTATAATGTCCCCCCTCCATCTCTGCCCCTAGGTTACTGTTGTTCCTCAATTGCTCCAAACCACACATACATACACACTCACACACAGACACACACTCTCCATCCTGCATCTCACATCCCCCCAGCACCACACCTCTCCTTCTCTTCATCTCTTCCAGGACTGCACGGGCTATAAAGACACACCCACCTAGTCATGTGACAGCTGACGTCACACACAGGTCCTTCAGCACATGCTTTCCCCCGCTCTTATCTCAGTTACAACAGTTTGTCTGTTATAAGAGCGGGGGAAAGTTTTTTAATAAGTAAAACAATACAAGGAGCTGCGCGGGACAGCAGTATAAATGCAGGACATGCAGGGAGCTATGCCGTTACCGGCTGGAGTAACTCTAGCTGGTAATGGCCTGTTAAGAAAAAAAACCCCACAGGGGTAGCAGCTGTCACCAGGCCCCCTAATGTTCCGAGCCCTGTGGCAGCCACTACCACTGCTACCACGGTAGTTACGCCCCTGCTCCTGTTGTTAATGTCCATTGCTGTCTTCTGTCATAAGAAATTGTTGCAGAGAATAAACACAGACTGATTCTGTGGCTGTATCCATTGACACTAATGTAAACCACATGATTGAGTCCTTCATGTTTGTTTAAATTTGTAAAGGAAGAAAAAGTCCTGCATGCACAACCTTATCTCCCATTACAAAATTAACAAACATCCCATCTGCAAGGAGTTTGTATGTTCTTCAAGTGTTTGCATGTATTTCCATCCCATATTCCAAAGACATACTTACAGGGGAAATGTACATTGTGAGCTCTATGTGGGGCTCACAATCTATATTTAAAAAGAAAAAAAAAGTAAACAAACATGAAACATGGTGCAAGATAGCCTCTATCATGCTGTTTACATTAGTTTCAATGGGAACAGACACAGAATCTGTCTGTGTCCATTCTCTGCAACAGTTTAATGTCCGTTGCTGTCATCCTATGACAGAAGACAGCAATGTTCATTAACAATGGTAGTGAAACCAGCATTGGATGTCTACTGTAAATTGTAAGGGTAAAAAAATAATTTCTTTGTGCTTCTCAAAGGTGATAGTAGATCTTCCTCTAAACTATATACATATTCTGGAAAAAAAACATCCCTTAAGGCTAAGGTCACACATAGTGAAATGCGGATAAAAATTCTGTGGGGAAAAAATTCTGCAGAAAATATAACGTTTCCACAAGTAAAATAATAATACTTAAAAAACATATGCATGTTCTTGTTTTGTTTTTTTTTAAATGTAGCATTTCTGCAACATGTGACCTCAACCTATAGTCATTTTCTCATAAACTTAAAGAGGACCTTTATATACCGCTAGTCATGGCTGGGCGGTAAGGAACACCCCCTCTGACAGTACAGCGCTATGGACTCCACTGTCAGAAGGGGCGTTCCTCACAGTCTGTCAGAAATGCCCTTCTGACACTAAAGAGTAACGATAACGGCACCAATAGCTCTTCACCAAGGGCACATAACAGGAAAGCCTATAGCGCGCTGAATTCATGTGCTCGAGGACATGAAAGGTCCTCTTTAAACACATTTTTAATAGAGATGAGTGAACAGTAAAATGTTCGATATTCGTTTCGAATAACCGCTCAATATTCGACTATTCGAACGAATATCGAACCCCATTATAGTCTATGGGAGAAAATGCTTCGCTACATTCCACCATTCGACTCAGGAGAGTCACCAAGTCCACTATCACACCTCAGGAAATGATGCCAACACCCTGGAATGCAACTGGGACAGCAGGGGAAGCATGTCTGGTGGCATCAAGTACCTTTATTATGTCGGGATCCCCTGTCAGCTTGCGATATGCCGGAACTGACTTTTTCTCATAGGAATGCATTGACCAGCGTTGATTGGCCAGTGTACTGCATTTGGCCAATCAACGCGCTGGTTCTGCCTGAGGAGGCGGAGTCTAATATCGGTCCACAGCAGTTTCCATTCTGGTCCGATTTTAGACTCCGCCTCCTCCGGCAGAACCAGCGTTGATTGGTCGAATGCCGTACACTGGCCAATCAATGCTGGTCAATGCATTCCTATGGCGAGATGAAGCAGAGCTAGCCGTGCGGTTAGCTCAGCTACTCCGGACACCGGAGATGAAGCAGAGCTCAGCTCTGCTACACCCAACCATCCCTCCATCTACTCCTCCTGTCACACACACAGCTCTGCACTATTGCCAACCATCCCTCCAGCTACTCCTCCTGTCACACACATCTCTGGTGTAACAGATCTCAGCACACACTCAGCTTTGCTACATCTCTACACTCTGTTGTAGAGCTGAGTGTGTGCTGAGCTCTGCTACACACGGGATGTGTGTGACAGGAGGAGTAGCTGGAGGGATGGTTGGGAGTAGTGCAGAGCTGCTACCCCAGAGATCAGCGCCGCACCTCCCATGAGGCGACCTGAAGCGACCGCTTCAAGCTGTACTGGACTGGCTTAGCACCACTGTCACTAAGCGGTGGATTGGGGCGGCCCTGTGGACGCAGCGCTGCTCCAGCGACCGCCCCTCACGCTCAGGCAGAGAGCAGATCCTCTCCCTGCCTGCTCTCTGCCTGCTAACGACGCTCGCTCCGCTCGGCCCCTCCCTCTCCACTCGGCCCTGCCCCCTCCGCCCCGCCCCCTCTTCAGGTGGCAGAAACCCTAGGTTCACCCCTGCCAGAGATGTAGCAGAGCTGGCCGATGTTAGCAGTCCGATGCAGCAGAGCTGATTGTGTTAGTCTGCTGCATCAGACTGCTACATCTGCCAGCTCTGCTACATCAGGCCGTGCGCTCAGCTCAACTCTGGAGTAATTGAGCTGAGTGTGCAGTATCGGATTAACCCCCTCCCCCCCACCGTTGTCCACTT
Organism: Leptodactylus fuscus; assembly: GCF_031893055.1. Classification (NCBI taxonomy): domain Eukaryota; kingdom Metazoa; phylum Chordata; class Amphibia; order Anura; family Leptodactylidae; genus Leptodactylus; species Leptodactylus fuscus. Next base: position 202,175,443 of record NC_134265.1, read on the forward strand.
ACCTGCAGCTCCCAGCTCCTCTTCTTGGTCCGGTCCGGTCCTCTGTCCGGTCTTCAGAGCGCCCTGCCCCCTTCTCCCCCGACTAGTATTATAGAGAAGGTGGGGCTTAGAGTGTGGGCGGGTCTGTGCGTCCAGTACCACACTATTTCCCACACCCTCTAAGCCCCACCTTCTCTATAATACTAGACGATGAGAGGAGGCAGGGCTTAGGATAGTGTGGGCGGGTACTGGGAGGGGAGACATGAGTGATTCCCCGCGCAGGGTGCTCTGAAGAGGACAGAGGACCCCGCCTCCCTAGACTCGTATTGTAGAGATGCAGGGAGTAGGCGGGGCTTAGTGCGGCTGGAGATTGTGGGCCGCAAAATCACGGGTGCAAAATAACGCGGCGTATACGCTTCTAAATCCCATTGAAATGAAAGGGAGCATTTTGAGCGTGTAATCTGCCTGCACGTGTATACGCACAACGCAACGTTACATCGTGTGAACACACCCTAAGATAGGATAAAATAATCCTTTAATAGTCTCACATTCAGTGTGTTAGGGTGCCTTCACACGACGTACCATGCAGTGTGATCTGGCACGTATACGGCGTGTGAGAGTTTGCGCGCCGTAAAAGCTCCCATTCATTTCAATGGGAGTTAGGATCGTATACGCCGCAAAATGAATGGGAGCTTTTACGGCGCGCAAACTCTCACACACCGTATACGTGCCAGATCATGCTGCACAATACATCGTGTGAACATTAATATATTACAGGAAAGAACATATACAAGCTTAGACTAGCAGATAGAAAAAAGATACTAGCAGTCATAGCAACTATAAAGAAAAGAAAATTCTGGATCATTTAGTTCTCTGAACGGAGTGATCTTCGCTTAGTCTGATGTTGATTATCTAGCCTGACCACAGTTGAGAGGAAGGATCTTCAATAACGCTCCATCTCACACTTGGGGTGAATCAGTCGGTCACTGACAATACTGCCCACTGCTGTCATAGTCTTATACATGTTATTGGAGTTATTCTCCAGCATGGGGCTGGCCACAGACAGTATCCTTTTGTCACCCACTGCCTGCACGGGGTCCAGGGATCTCCCCAGGACAGAGCTGGCCCTTCTAATCAGCCTGTTGAGTCTATTTCTATCCCTGGTTGGTATGCTACTTCCCCAGCAGGCCACACCAAAGAAGATGGCTGATGACACTACATAGTTTAAAAAGGCCCTAAGAAGTGCCCCTTGGACTCCAAAGGCCCTCAGCCTCCTGAGCAGGTAAGGCCTGCTGTGGCCCTTTCTGTGCAGTGCATCCAGGTGATCTGCCCTGTCCAGCTTAATATTGTGGAGCACAACCAGGTACTTATAGGTCTTGAGTTTCTCAATGCATGTCCCTTGGATGTCCACTGATTTGGGAGCAAATCTCTGCTTGTGAAAGTCCACCACCATCTTATTGGTTTTTCTAGCATTAATCCTTAGGTGGTTCTGCTGGCATCAATCCACAAAATCCCAGTTTAATTCTCTGTATTCCCTGTCATCTCTGTCTGTGATGAGGCCTGCTATTTCTGAGTCATCAGAGTACTTCTGTAAGTAACAGTTAGATGAGTTACACCTAAAGTCAGCAGTGTACAGTGTGAAGAGGAAAGGGGCAAGAACTGTACCTTGAGGTGCCCCCGTACTACAGATCACAGTGTCAGAAACACGCAACCCCGGGCTCTCTCTCATTGTACATGTGTGTAATAAGACCACAGAGCTTGTCTCTGCACATTTTACGAACTCTAGCACTTATCCCATTTGCTACTCCAGCCTTATCCACTTTTATCTTCCTGATTTACCTACACAATTGAGACTCTGTGAAGATCATATTGTAAGCAGATGGCAGTTGAATGGAAGCTGGTGGGGGTGGGGCCCTAGGGTGGACGAGTTGAATGACATACTGGGGTGGGCAGAGCTGGTGTGTGATCGAATCTGTTGAAGAATGGATTTAGTTCATTAAGACATTTTGTGTCTCCTTCTGCCTTGGAGATGGGTTGACTGTGACTAGATATTGCCGTAAGACTATTCCAAACTTTACTGACACATTCTTCAGCCATTTGCTGCTCCATCTTCCTCCTGTAATAGGCTTCTCCCTCCCTAATCTGTCACCTCAGCTCCTTTTGCACAACCCCCAGGTATTCCTTATCTCCAGATCTGAAGGCTCTCTTTTTCTCATTAAAGATATTTTATCATTAGAATTCCCTTTTTTAACCCCTTCCTGACATGCGCCGTAATAGTACGGCGCATGTCGGGTCTGTAACTATGGCGACCGCCCGGGAGCTGGGCGGCCGCCATAGCCGCCGGGTGTCTACTGCTTTAAGCAGTAGACAACCGGCTCTAATGCCTCCGATCGGTCCCCAGGGCTGACGTCCCGTTGCCATGACAGCCGGGAGCCTTGTACAGGCTCCCAGGCTTGTCTGCAAATCCTCTCTTTTGCAGGCTGGTCTATGCAGCCTGCAAAAGAAAGGATGCTTTTTTGCAATGCATTAGCATTGTAATGCATTGCATTAGTGATCAGACCCCCTGAGGTTCAACACCCCTAGGGGGTCTAATAAATGCATAAAAAAAATAAAAAAAAAAGTTAAAAAAATATAAAAAAATATAAAAAGAATTAAAAGTTCAAATCACCCCCCTTTCCCTAGAACACATATAAAAGTAGTTAAAAACTGTGAAACATATACATGTTAGGCATCCCCGCGTCCGAAATCGCCCGCTCTACAAATCTATAAAAATATTTTTCCTGTTCGGTAAACGCCGTAGCGGTAAAAATAGTCGAAAGTGCCAAACCGCCGTTTTTTCACTGTTTTGATTCTGATAAAAATTTGAATAAAAAGTGATCAAAGCAGTAACATTTCCCGAAAATGGTAGAACTAAAAAGTACACCCGACCCCGCAAAAAAAGACGCCCTATGCATCCCCATACACTTACGTATAAAAAAGTTACGGCCGTCGGAATATGGCGACTTTTAGAAAAAAAATTTTTTAACACAGTTTTGGAATTTTTTTTAGGGGTCAAAATGTAAATAAAACCATATAAATTTGGTATCCCTGGAACCATAACGAAACACAGAATATAGGGGACATGTCATTTTGACTGCACAGTGAACGCCGTAAAACCAAAGCCCGTAAGAAAGTCGCAGAAATGCATTTTTTCTTCAAATCCACCCGATTCTGAATTTTTTTCCTGCTTCCCAGTACATTATATAGAATAATTAATGGTAGCATCATGAAGAAAAATTTGTCCTGCAAAAATTAAGACCTCATATGGCTCTGGGAGCGGAGAAATAAAAAAGTTATGGGGTTTAGAAGGAGGGGAGTCAAAAACGAAAAACGAAAATCAAAAAATGCCATCGGCGGGAAGGGGTTAAGTGCACATAATAATAGCCTTAAGAAAGGCTATTCTTCTCTTACTTTTATTATTCTGATCCTAACAGCGCGATTGTTCCTTAACCACAATATGCCCCGAATTACACCATCTTTTATTCACAAATATTGCAAGCCCTCTAACTTGCCTCTTGTCACTGTCACGCGTTCTGTCTGCAAGAAGAAATTTACATACATGATGCAGTTAGATATATACTGGGACATCAGTACCAGTCTCCCCAAGTGCCCATGAGAATCCTCTTTTTCCTGTTGCTCATCCATCTGTGCACCCAATTATTTTCAATGACCCATCAGACCCTCCCATCGATTGTTTTCTGTGCCTCATCTGTACTTGGTGTTTGCTGTTAAGACAAAAAAAAAAAAAAAGCCTAAAGTCCCCACCAGCATCTTCCTGTCAGGATTGACAACTTCTTGTGCCCGATCATCACATTCTATGACAGATGCCTTCACCATCTCTGCCCATTCATAACTTCTTGTGCCCAAACAGCAATTTAAAAAACTGTGCCTATATTGGAATAGCAAAAAATATATATATACAGTCCACTCACAATTCATTTGTATAGTCCTTGTGGAGTAATGCAGACAGCATAGTAGAAGAAGGCAAAAGATGCAGGGATAGTAAACCCTTTCAGTCAGGGCAAAAAATCCATGAAAAATCCAGCATGCCATTGTCTTAAATTAAAACTTAACTTTTATTCTTCATAAACAACTTGACAATGATAAAAAAAAAATCATGGAATTAGCATCCCATATAGCACGGGGGAAATGAAACAGCTGACGCATTTCGGAGATGATCTCCCCTTCCTCATAGCTGGGATACAAGACTCCCAAGTGTGTTAATAAAGACAAAAAGAACGGAAGAGTCCACCTATAACAATTAAAAGGAATAATTAACTTAACTCATTCTTAACCTTGGAAAATGATCACACTAACAAGTAAAACAAAGAGCGGCATATTCTAAAGCATATAAACAATTGCATGAAATAACTACACATAAGTAATATATTTGTGAAAGCCAATAGATATTTAAGACAACTTACCCTCTTGGCTTTTACACTGAAATTACATAAGAGGATAGGTAAGTAAGACTGATTCAAAAATGACCACAGAACGATGTTCACCTATGTTCCGCAATCTAAATGTCCGTAATAAAAATGGACACACCACATATTGCACTGCACATGTGCTGCTAAACCTCAATTCTCTTAAAAAATATGGAGCATGTCATAAGCAGTACAATATAGGAATATGCAACCAGTAACTCAAGTTATGATATCATAGGCAGAAGGCAATATTGAATGGACTACCTGTTCCAATGCATAAAAAAGATGGAGAATCATTATATAATAAAAAATAAAATAAAAAAATGGGAAACGAAAAAAAATAAATAAATTTAATAGATATCTTTCATGGGTCCAAAATATAAATCCCTGGAGAGATAAATTTAGAAACTGTGAATCTAAATAGAATGCATAAGAGATCTCATTGTTTAGATGATATCAACATGAAACTAAAAATAAAAATCCCAATGTTTGCTAATAAACTTGTATTAAAAAAAAGAAAAGAAAAAGGACCCCTGTAAACATAAATTTTGGAATCTTCCAGTTCACTGCTTTTCCACCTAGTTGCATAAACTCCAAGGACAGTCAGAAAGCTAGATTTTCCATACAATTAGTGTATTTACCTCTATCCAAAAGCAGTTTGGTCTTACTGCATATTGCCTTTTATTTTCATGCTTTCATGAACAGACTGGACAATGGCATAACTCTTCCAGCCATAGACACTGGGCTCACATAGACAAAGTATTGGCTCACCCATACTGACTTCAATCTGTCCTGTGGCTTACTTCCCCTAACCCCTTCCCGCCGATGGCATTTTTTGATTTTGGTTTTTCATTTTTGACTCCCCTCCTTCTAAACCCTATAACTTTTTTATTTCTCTGCTCCCAGAGCCATATGAGGTCTTAATCTTTGCGGGACAAATTTTTCTTCATGATGTCACCATTAATTATGCTGTATAATTTACTGGGAAGCTGGAAAAAAATTCAGAATGGGGTGGATTTGAAGAAAAAATTCATTTCTGCGACTCTCTTACGGGCTTCGGTTTTACGGCGTTCACTGTGCAGCCAAAATGACATGTCCCCTGTATTCTGTGTTTCGGTACAATTCCAGGGATGCAAAATTTGTATGGTTTTATTTACATTTTAACCCCTTAAAAAAATCCAAAACTGTGTTAAAAATTTTTTTTCTAAAAGTCGCCATATTCTGACAGCCGTAACTTTTTTATACATCCATGTGCGGGGATGCATTGGGCGTCTTTTTTTGCGGGGCCGGGTGTACTTTTTAGTTCTACCATTTTCAGGAAATGCTATTGCTTTGATCACTTTTTATTCTAATTTTTATCAGAATCAAAACAGTGAAAAAACGGTTGTTTGGCACTTTTGACTATTTTTCCCGCTACGACGTTTACCGTACAGGAAAAATATTGTAATAAATTTGTAGAGCGGGCGATTTTGGACACAGAAATACCTAACATGTAGGTGTTTCACAGTATTTAACTACTTTTATATGTGTTCTAGGGAAAGGGGGGTGATTTGAATTTTTAATCCTTTTTAAAAAAAATTATATTTTTCTTTTACTTTATTTTTTTTTTTTTTGCATTTATTAGACCCCCTAGGGGTCTTGAACCCCAGGGGGTCTGATCACTAATGCAATGCATTACAATACTAATACATTGCAATGCATTGCAAAAAATAATAATTTCTTTTGCAGGCTGCATAGACCAGCCTGCAAAAGAAAGAGACTGCAGGCAGGCCGGGAGCCTTTACAAGGCTCCCGGCTGTCATGGAAAAGTGACATCGGCCCTGGAGCTTGCTCCAGGCGCTGGCGCTCACTGTCAAAATGGCAGCGCCCATGTACCGTGGGGAAAATGGGCGCCTTTGACCCAGGCGCCGGAGGGGTTAATGCCGGATGCCTAGGCAGAGTGAATTCCAGCCAGAAGACGCCGTGGGGACGCTGCACGGAGAAGACTTCTAAAGGTAGGAGAAGAACCAGCGTTGATTGGCAGAATGTATAGCATTCTACCAATCAACGCTGGTTCTGTATCGAACCTTAAACTTCGAACAGCTAGCAGTGTTCGATCAAGTACGAGTATTTCGAATACCGTAGTATTCGATCGAACACCTACTCGATCGAACACTACTCGCTCATCTCTATTACTGACCTTATAAGGTTTGTATCATTTCATTATTTATGACCCTGTATGTTATGTTCCTCTATATTGGTTGCCTGTATGTATATCTCTCATATTTAACTTTACTTATTGACTGTAAGTTATCTTGGCGAATCCCTACTTGCAATATTCCTTGTAAAATCTTACTTGTTGAATTGTGCCGCTCTCTCAGTCCCAGCAGCTCTCCTTCTGCCTTTTGCCAGAGCATTGCTGCATAGATGCATTTTATGTCTGTGTCACTGTCATCCATTGCACTGCAATAGCCACTGCAAAATGGAGACTGTGAAAACCACTAATCTACTGACTGATAATTTTCTAAAAATGTCTATCTATCTATCTATCTATCTATCTATCTATCTATTCATGAAATTATTTCACAATTGATTCATTAATTATATATATATATATATATATATATATATATATATATATATATATATATATATATATATACACACAGACAGTTATATAGTTCTTACGTATACTTTTGGTGTTAGAGAGGGAGTTGTAACACCTTCAGGCTGAGGCCTCACATTGTGGAAGCACAGCATTTTTTTTTTTTTTTTTCATAGTTGCAGATTTTGCTGCAGTTTTTAGATTTTTTTATGGTCTCACTTAAAGGGGCTCTATCAGCAAAATCATGCTGATAGAGCCCCACATATGCGTGAATAGCCTTTAAAAAGGCTATTCAGGCACAGTAAATGTTATATTAAAATACCCCCCTGTTTTAAAATAAAACCCTAAAACAGAATGTGATCTACTTACCCATTGTGCACGGTGGGCGGGCATTCAGGGTGCACCGTCTTCTTCATCCACGCCTCCTCTTCCAGCGATGTCCTCGGGTCCCGTCTTCCTCCGGCGCTCGCAAACTGACATTGCTAAAAAAAAAATGGCCTGGGCGCATGCGCAGTAGCATGCTGCTTCTAGTATGGCTACTGTAGTTTAATTCTTTGGTGGGTTCCTGTTGATGCTGTTTGGTAAAAAGCAAAAACAAAACAACTAACCCAAAACAACACACACCCCCCAAAAAAACAAAAAACAAACAAACACTATCTGTCATTACATACCAAGTTGTTGATTGAGTACCAGGGAGGGAATTTTATACACATTTATTCTAAGGCTCCATGTAGCGGGCTGCGGCCAAAAATCATTGGGAAAAAGACCGTGGTGGAAATGCTGTTGGTTTTGTCTGCCTTTATTTATGAGTGTAAAATACTATTCTCTATATGAAACCCATTTTAGAATATAACCAGAACAGGTTCTCTGCTACTGGAAGGGACAAGTTCGGGGTTGGGGAGTTAAAGGCAGTCTGTTGGCAACAAATTGGTAAGAAATCTAATTACAGTATTATGTATATGTGATTCTACAGTTTCTAATATGCATCTGATATTCGTCTTTGGAGCTCCATTTTCACGTAAATCACCATTTTATTCATACAGTCCTATGAAAAAGTTTGGGCACCCCTATTAATCTTAATCATTTTTAGTTCTAAATATTTTGGTGTTTATAACAGCCATTTCAGTTTGATATATCTAATAACTGATGGACACAGTAATATTTCAGGATTGAAATGAGGTTTATTGTACTAACAGAAAATGTGCAATATGCATTAAACCAAAATTTGACCGGTACAAAAGTATGGGCACCTCAACAGAAAAGTGACATTAATATTTAGTAGATCCTCCTTTTGCAAAGATAACAGCCTCTAGTCGCTTCCTGTAGCTTTTAATCAGTTCCTGGATCCTGGATAAAGGTATTTTGGACAAACAATTCAAGTTCAGTTAAGTTAGATGGTCGCCGAGCATGGACAGCCCGCTTCAAATCATCCCACAGATGTTCAATGATATTCAGGTCTGGGGACTGGGATGGCCATTCCAGAACATTGTAATTGTTCCTCTGCATGAATGCCTGAGGATTTGGAGCAGTGTTTTGGATCATTGTCTTGCTGAAATATCCATCCCCGGCGTAACTTCAACTTCGTCACTGATTCTTGAACATTATTCTCAAGAATCTGCTGATACTGAGTGGAATCCATGCGACTCTCAACTTTAACAAGATTCCCGATGCCGGCATTGGCCACACAGCCCCAAAGCATGATGGAACCTCCACCAAATTTTACAGTGGGTAGCATGTGTTTCTCTTGGAATGCTGTTTCTTTTTGGACGCCATGCATAACGCCTTTTTTTATAACCAAACAACTCAATTTTTGTTTCCAAAATGAAGCTGCCTTGTCCAAATGTGCTTTTTCATACCTCAGGCAACTCTATTTGTGGCATACGTGCAGAAACGGCTTCTTTCTCATCACTCTCCCATACAGCTTCTATTTGTGCAAAGTGCGCTGTATAGTTGACCGATGCACAGTGACACCATCTGCAGCAAGATGATGCTGCAGCTCTTTGGAGGTGGTCTGTGGATTGTCCTTGACTGTTCTCACCATTCTTCTTCTCTGCCTTTCTGATATTTTTCTTGGCCTGCCACTTCTGGGCTTAACAAGAACTGTCCCTGTGGTCTTCCATTTCCTTACTATGTTCCTCACAGTGGAAACTGACAGGTTAAATCTCTGAGACAACGTTTTGTATCCTTCCCCTGAACAACTATGTTGAACAATCTTTGTTTTCAGATCATTTGAGAGTTGTTTTGAGTAGCCCATGATGCCACTCTTCAGAGGAGATTCAAATAGGAGATCAACTTGCAATTGGCCACCTTAAATACCTTTTCTTATGATTGGATACATCTGGCTATGAAGTTCAAAGCTCACTGAGGTTACAAAACCAATTTTGTGCTTCAGTAAGTCAGTAAAAAGTAGTTAGGGGAATTCAAATCAATAAAATGATAAGGGTGCCCATACTTTTGCACCGGTCAAATTTTGGTTTAATGCATATTGCACATTTTCTGTTAGTACAATAAACCTCATTTCAATCCTGAAATATTACTGTGTCCATCAGTTATTAGATATATCAAACTGAAATGGCTGTTGCAAACACCAAAATATTTAGAACAAAAAATGATTAAGATTAATAGGGGTGCCCAAACTTTTTCATAGGACTGTATGTATATAAGGAGAAACTATATGAAACTGCTGCAGTGGATGGAAGGCACTCAATCTGCTCCTATCACAATCCAAGCAATACAAGCAGAGCTGCAAATCACTAGCTTTTCACGTGCATAAAGGAAATTGCTGCCCTTTTTTTTACATTTCTGGTACATGGTAATACTTTCCTGTCAAGCATGCAGGACGTGAGTCTCTGAAAATAAACCTGCTTATGTAATCACACCTGTAAACTATGGACAAAATGCCATGTCATGTATTTTACAACTGTCAATTTTTGCCTTTGATGTCTGGTCATTGACACCATAGGAGAAAGTTTCCCTTTCAACATTTTACTGCTCGCGTTCTACAACAGAACAGGAAAAATCAAGAATTAGCCAACAAATGAAAGTCCACACTTTTCTGTGGTAATAGTTAAAGGTTTCTTACCAGGTGATGACTATTGCTCTTTTCATACTGGTATGTCTCACAGGCGGCACTTACAACTGTAGTATGTAAAATGTGCGTCTTTGTTTTTGCCTCTTACTGAAGTCAATCTTCTGTATTTACATTAAATAGGACCTTTCACCACCTCCACCAAGTCTAGCTCTTTCCATCATTTAATATGCACTGCTCCACGGATTCTGGCACAATTAAAACACCCCCTTGTCTGCTCCTGCTTGACACCACCAACCTGGCAGTACAGAGCCTTAATAACTTATCAGGCACCAACACCATAATCTTTCAGACAGAGTTTTTTGGTCAGGAATTTGGTGAGGAAACTGACTCAAATTCCTCCTCCTAAAAATGCCTCACCATAGGACTGTATGGTGAGGAGTATTTTGGAGGAGGAATTTGACCAAATTCTTGACCAAAAAACACTGTGTGAATGCATGTATTCAGGAACTGTGGGGACTAGAGAAAAAATTCCAACTGTGCTGGAATCGAAGGAACAACACCTATTGACATATGCTAAGAACCCGACTTGGAGGTGGTGAAAGGTGCTCTTTAAATTTAATAAAATCAGTCACATTAAATTCATATTCAGCACATTGGGGCATATTTATTAAGGCTGACATATCATATGCCAGTCCTAACAAAGGACCCAACTGGCTCATCTTTAAAGGGATTCTACCACTAAACTAACATTTTTTCTAATGACCACATCGGAATAGCCTTAAGAAAGGCTATTCGTCTCCTACCTTTAGATGTGGTCTCCGCCGCGCCGTTCTGTAGAAATACCGGTTTTAACCGGTATGCAAATGAGCTCTCCGCAGCAATGAGGGCGGGCCCCAGCGCTGAAACGCCGATGAGCTCAGGAGCCTACTGCGCAAGAAAAATTTGTCCCAGGAAAAATTAAGACCTCATATGGCTCTGGGAGCGGAGAAATAAAAAAGTTATGGGGTTTAGAAGGAGGGGAGTCAAAAACAAAAAACGAAAATCAAAAAATGCCATCGGCGGGAAAGGGTTAACTTCAAATACTTCTGTCCCAAAGTCACTATGTAAAGTTTCTCACAACACCATATAGCAGCTCAAATACAAATTAACTTCAACACAAAAGTCTCACGTATTCTCTAAATTACAGCAAAAACAAGATACAAACTTACATTTCATATCCCATACCTTATACACAGTATGAACACCTTACCCGCACCTGTATATACCCACTTCTACAATCACCGCAGACGAAGTCGCGGGTACCAGCTAGTTTTCCATATGGGTATAATAGGAATATAAAGCCCGTAGAGGAAAACTGAAGATTTTCTGTGAAAAGCTCTGTGGAAAAAAAGCGATGTGTTTCTGCTGCTGTCTTTTTCTGCAATTCTTTTTGACTGTGGCTTGCTACATGGGACCTTGGCCTTAAGGTGTTATGAGCCACCTTGCTTACTCGCTAGGGCTAGTATGTTGAAATTTACAGACAAGGGGGTAGGCCAAGGTAAGGAAACACTGCTGTATACAATATACTCAGTAGATGGCATGACTTGTAAAATTGTCTAGTTACACTTGAGGCCCTCTACAAACATGTACCTCATTAATTTTACATTCTTTTATAAAAATCATTCCAAACAAGAACATCTATAAAGATCATGTAAATAACATTTAAAAACACCAGCATGAATATAACCAGCTATACACAAATAATTGCATCCCGTTCAAAAGAATGGGTCCCTGAAGGAACCAACCCAAAAACTACAGGTACAAGCCTCCGACCAGTCCAACTGACCCAGGGGCACCAGCATCTGAAGCTAATTCCATACTGGGTACCCTAACCGCAGGACTTGTCAAACCAGTCTGGTTGCCAAACCAGCTTCAAAATAGCCATAATACAAATTGGGTGAAGATGTCCCCTTAGTCCTCTACCACTAGTACCTGAAACTAAATCGGGTGCCACCGGTCCTTAACCACAGAGCCTGGCTGAAAATCCCTAACTGCTTGTCGCACCAGAAAGGACTTTGTGCAGTCCCTCTAACCTTTAAAATTAAACCAAAATGCCAGGGCGGACAAGTGCCTAGACAACTCTGCGGGAGATATCTAGAACAAGTGCTGAACCCACAAAGAAAAGCACTGCTTCCAAGTCCACAGGAACACCCGGCCCCATGCAGTTCTCTCACCAAAGCTTCCCATTCTGACCAGCACTGGAAATACCCATTCTCGTCTTCTCCGGACAAGGCACACCCACAGAATCTGCACACCCCGCAAAGACCATTGTAACCCATTGAAGGAAGGTACAGAATCCCTCACCCCGATGGCGAAGGGGATGGTGTAGCACTCACCACATTTTGCTGGGTTACAGGCCCCAACAGCCATTCACCTACTTGAGCCAATGACTCCTAACAGGAAGGAGGAACTTCCAGGTCCCACATCCAGTGCTGCCTGGACCGTAGTCTAGAGAAGCTGTTGTCTTTAGAGCAATACTGTCACCATTGTTCTGCCCCATGGGTGTTCTAAGCTGGCATGGGTCCAGAGGCTCCGCCCCTTCTCAATCATCTGAACCATCCGCATCATCCAATCCATCATAGGGGGCAAGGTGGCTGTATCCAGACCTTCCCAAAATGGGCGTTCTCTCTGATCCACACCTGACGCCCTGACCAACCTTCTGGATGAGCCATGGTCCCAAGAGGCTCCAGACTGGACCAGGACCTCGGTTTCCACAAGGCCTACCACCTGCTTTGGAGCATCAGTGGGAAAGGCAGCCATTACTGCTATTGCATGATCCCACTGCTGGGGGAGTGGGAAGGATGTCTGGAAACCCCTCAGGCCACTCTCCCAGGTGCCCTCAGGAATTCCTCCTGACCCCACCCATAGCCAACAGAGCGCCATTTAGAGGATGGGGCCGGAGTGTCCCTGCTGAGGCTGCTACTGTGAAGCCTCAGGGGGCCTCACACTGTGTCTGCACGGCCTCAGTTCCCTCACCTCAGCAGGAGCCAGAGGCTGGAGGGACCCCCAACAACTGCTACTGGAGCCACCTGAGGCCACAGTGAAGAGCAGCCTGGTGCAAATTTTCCGCCATCCGATAAGCAAAAACAGCAGAAAACTACACTCTTCTTCTAACTTCTGTTCTAGAATGTGCACCCTTACACTACCTCCCTTTATATAGACTACAAACAACCTCCACCTCCTATCTCCAGCCTGACCTCTTAAACTGCACATACTGTAACCTGTCCTAGCTCCTCATAAATTTACTATCATGATCCCCCTCTTCTACCCCTTCAGATCAGCTACGAGGGGCTTTCTTTATGGACACATTGCATTTGAACAATATATTCCTAAACTTCTGGTAATGCTAATCTTTGTAAGAATCTTTATCTAAACAGCTAGTGTTGTTTTCAGATGTAAGAAGAGTCCAGAAGTCAAAATGATGTGTCACATCTTATCTGTAATAAAAAAAAGTCACCTTTCTGATCTTTTCAAGATAAGAGTACAGATTCTTTAACAATAACAATTTGCTGAGTCTTGTAGAGGTAATACAACTCATTTAAAGAGAAAGAGCACTTGTTCACTGAGTCAAAGTCAAATAATCAAGGAGTGAAGTTAGTATACAATTCCACTTCACACTTGCAAATTTATACTGTATATTTTACTTCGCCTAAGAAATGAAGTAATGCATTGAGATGACAAGGGGTTTAAAAAAAATTAAAAAATTATACACACCAAGAAGGAAAAATATAAGAGTAGGTTTGCTACATTAAACTTTCTTGATGGTGGTTTTGGTCATTTGAGGTACTACCATTGCTAATTCAGAGACAGAAAACATGCAGTCATATGGTCTCCAAAGACACATGCTTGCAGCAGAACTGGCTGCAATGATAAGCGAAGTTGAAACATCATACTGCATGATGAAAAAATCATTTACATGTTTTTACAGAAATTGCTACCAAACCAACAAAAGGAACTATGTATCAAAAGATTTATGGCAGGGGATGGAGCCTCACCACACACCAAGATGGACACCTGCTTGCCAAGGTCTGGCTATTTCAGCTCCAAACACTATCTTAAGTGGCTTGACCCTACTATAAGATGGCCAAATCTAACAAAGACATTCCCTCTTAATATTCCTCACCCAAGAAAATCACAAGGTGTCATGGAGAGATTTCTGAAGAAGAAAAACCTGTGACTTCGCCATCTAGGGCTTGCAGGATCTTGATCTTCAGCTTGAGACAACTTGCCTGATCCTCCACATCCATTCTCTGTAAAACCTAGGCTCAAGCTATGGCTCCAATTATGAGAGAGCAGGGAGATATTAAAGCAGAAGGGAATCAGGTGGTAGAGTAGAAATCTAACCAAACTGCCAATATAGCTTTTAACAACGCTGCCAAACATTTCAATAAAACACAGCTACAAGCATTAAATTAAGCTTTTTCCCTCATGAAGGATCAGGAAAATAGAAGCAGGTGTAGCACTCAGGAGGGCCAAGGCTGGTATCACGGGTAATACATCAGATGTGGCCGGCTTTCAGGGGATCCCTGGGTCCCAAATGAGCAAAAAACACCCTTTTTGATGTCCCCGACTACCCACCCCCACTCTGATATCTGACAAATGACAACAGACAACCAGGTCTCGGGGGTAGCCGTTGCTCTTTTACTAGCAGGACGAGGTAATACAAATGTACATATGGAGTAATTCTTCACATACAATACAGCGATCTTTGTAGGTAGTGTCCAATTGAGCAGGTGATAGAATTTGGAGCAGGAATGCTTTGGATAGTTTAATTAGTAGTTGCTTGGGTAGTTATACTTGTATATACTTGTAAAGATGGCCTGTATCCAGGGGGTTAGTCCGCAACAAACTGGGTACACGTATGTAGGAGAGGAACTAGAATGTGCCAGCAGCGGGAGAACCTCGAATTCTTCCAGACCAGCTATGGGCTTCTTAAATATAGATTTGTCCCAAAGACTTACTTGAATAGAGAGATACGTGTGAGGTCCCAGATGTATGGATAAAACAAGTCCGTAAACTTTAGAGCTTACCGGCTTGGAACTTCAGAGGAAAACACTCTCTGAGGAGAATCTTGAGTACAGAGGAAAAGACATCTCTGCTTGCAGTGCTCTGAGGGTTGGCTGCCATTTTCAGCTTTCCATGTGTCTGTCTCTGCAGCTAGCTCCACACAAAAGAGACCAGACAAAAGGTCTCCAACCCCCCTAGAGGGGGCTGTAACTCCTCCTCCTCCAGGCCAGTGAAGGGAGCTTGATGGGTCCTGAAGGTCACGTGATCATACTGGACACTCCTTTACAGTGCCAACTCAAATTTCAATGGTAAAGTATAGGCAGGTGTAGTTCACAAAAACATCCACAAGATGGCGCATTAATAGACCCCCTGTGTGCTGGCTCTGGTAGAATAGAAATATATAGAAGGAATGAAGGGGGAGGAAATGCTTTACTTTATATGCAAATGTCCATACCATCTCGGTCTGCAAGGACTATTAAAGGGAATTGGACGAGCAGTACCGAGACATTACACAGGCCCAAAATATTTGCATTGAAGGCCTGCAAGAATCTATGTACCATGATGCACTTCCTGAAGTACTACAAACCTTCTTGGCCTGGAAAAAGCACAGCAGATCACAACTGAAAGGGTCCAGAGATCATTACGTCCTCCTCCATGGCCAAACAATCCTCCGAGAGACGTTATTTGTAGTTTGCTTAGTTTCAAGCATACTGCAGATATTCTGAAAGCTGCCTGTACCAATTAGGATGTTTCAAGATTTGGCGCCTTACACTTTGTATAAAAGGAGGTGATTAAAACCACTTACTGACCACTAGAGATGAGCGAATCGAAGCTGACAAAGTGGAATTTGATCCGAATTTTAGGAAATTTGATTTGCATCGAATTCGGATTTTCTCACACTTTGTTCCACTATGCTACATGTCCCCTTTGGCACCGCCTGCGGCGAGATGGGGGGTACTGTCATGATTAAAAATAAAAAAAAATACTAATACCTGTCTTGGGCTCAGCATCCACTCCGGAGCCCTTCCGGAAGGTGACTGAGATCCTGCTCCCCAGGCCTCACTGCTGTGGTCTGTGATTGGAACCCAGTAGTCACGTGGAGTGCAACGGAGTAATGATGTCAGCGCACTGGTATAATGTATTGTAAGCGTCCATTTTCTCGTGGCTTGTAGGCATACGCAGTCTTCTCTGCCCAAGGCCCGAGGCCTAGAAGTTACAAGCCATTGCTGGAAGAAGAGGATGAAGAAGACGCTGCTGACGTAGATGAAGGCGGCGTTGGCGAGAGTTCTCTCGCAGCATTGGAGATGCCCCCAGTGCTGTTTAAGTGCTGGGGCCCGCCCCCAGTGCTGCGAGATAACTCATTCGCATACCGACAAGAAACGGGATTCCTACGGAACGGTGGCACTGAGAAGACAATGAAAGGTAGGAGAAGAATAGCCTTTCTTAAGGCTATTCCGACGTGTTACTTAGATAAAAAAGGGGTTGTATGATAAGATCCCTTTAAATCTCCATGCAGGGACAGAACTTACGCATGCGTGGTTTGAGTCTCTGTGTGGGGAGAATGCAAGGTAGATTGTTCAGAGCTCCAACTGACATGTATAATGCACTTAATTGAAAGCATTTTCATTCACAGCACAGATCATCTGTCAGTGAACTCATTGCTGTTCCACAGCAGTCTCCATTGTGGTCCGATCTTAGACTCCGCCTCCTCACAGATGAGCCTCCGGCAGAACCAGCGTTGATTGGCCAAATGCTGTGCACTGGCCAATCAATGCTGGTCAATGCATTCCTATGAGAAAAAGTCAGCTGCCTCGTAACAGCAAGCTGCCAGCTCTCCCGACTAGCAAGGATGAGCCTGCTGCAGAACCAGCGTTGGTTTGCTGCAGGCTCATCTTTGCTAATTGGGAGAGCTGGCAGCTTGCAGTTATGAGGGAGCTTACTTTTTATCAGCGCAACTGCAAGCACTGTGCATTTAAAGCGCAAAAACCCCATAGACTATAATGGGGTCCGTGCGCTTTAACTGCACAGCGCTCCTCCTAAACACTCTCCTCCTTCTAGTCGTGGACTTGGTGACTCTCTTTTAGTCAATTAGTGGTTTCCCCTGAAACGAGCATTTTTTCCCATAGGCTATAATGGGATTCGATATTCGATTGAGTAGTCGAATATTGAGGCTCTACTCGAAACAAATATCAAGTCTCGAATATTTCACTACTCGCTCATTTCTACTAGAGAACAAAATGTCCGAGGTTCGAAATCCGATTCGAACAGCCGCACACTGTTCGACTGTTTGAACGGATTTTGAACCCCATTATAGTCTATGGGGGGAAATGCTCGTTTCAAGGGTACGCAAAATTCGATAACATTATACTTAGCAAGTCCACGAGTGACGGTTGGGCTGGATTCTCCTTGAAGTCTTCTCCCGGCGCAGCACCCCCGCTGCATCTTCCGGCTGGAATTCATTCTGTCTAGGCATCGGGGCCTAGGCAGAGCTGATTGCGCATGCGCGGTCGGCTCTGCCCGGCCCGACGCCTGAGCAGAGCCGACTGAGCAAGCGAGGGCATGCCCGCGCATGCGCAGTCGGCTCTGCCTAGGCCGGATGCCTAGGCAGAGTGAATTCCAGCCAGAAGACGCCGTGGGGACGCTGCACGGAGAAGACTTCTAAAGGTAAGAGAAGAACCAGCGTTGATTGGCAGAATGTATAGCATTCATTCTTCTTTTTTTCAGGACAAGTGGCACTGAAGTATCCAGGTTTTTCACAGACAATCATCTGCAGGAATCATGGGCAGGCCTGGAAGCTGAAAAGGGGCAGAACCCCAGAGAGGTAAATGTAAGGAGAAACAGGGTTGGTAGTCATCTTACTTACTTTCCATCTGGCTACAGCAGGCTTCCTCCCTTCTTCATAGGCATCTTCAAGTTGTGCTGTGCAGGCTGCATCCTTAGACTTCTGATCCATTACAAACTGACATACTTCCATGGGACAGGCATGCAAAAACTGATCGCGGACCATAAGGTCCTCTAGGTCTTATAGAGTAGAAATTAAAAATCCTTGCATCCACTGCTGGAAATGGCTCCTGAGGCCATCCACATAATCTGAGTAGCTATCAGTAGGTCTGGAATCTTTTGCAATACACCTCCGGGGGAGATTGTATTTCTGGATTAAGGATTGTTTTAGGGCATCCCGATCTAGAGCTGCAATTGCTTCCAGGGCCTTGTCTCTTAGGCCTGGAGTCAAGTACCAAGCCTTTTACTCCCTGGATAGCTGGTACTGTCTGCAAGTCCGTTCAAACTTTCTTAAGAAAGTGTCCAGGTCCCTATCTTTGTCCATCACAGGAAAATGCTCAGGACAGGGCTTAAACATTGTTACCTCCCTGGACTTGTTTCTGGGCCTTAGAACCACGCAGTTGGAGTTGGGCTAACTCCAGTTGGTACTGCCTTACAGCTTGCCACTCAGAAACTCCTGTTCTGCTTGGCATTCTCACAACACCAGCTGTAGTTTTGTCTACAGGTTACAATCTCTTAGCTTTTGGACAAGTAACTGCATACTATAGTTAACTACCACTCCCAGTTCCACCACTCTCACCCTGAAGGGATCCCCTAGGTCTGCCATGGACAGACTTTTTGGATGTTGGGCCTGTGCAATGGCTGGAATTACTATCACCAGTGCCACCAACCTCTTCATCTGATTTTACTTTGTCACCCTGACCCAGTTGCCAGGTCCTATCCACAAGAGGAATATTCCTTGTATGGTAATACACTGGATAAGAAACTACCAAAGATCAAATATAAACAAAGAAGTGGGTTCCCTCAAAAAATACTAAAATATAACTTTTTTTTTTTTTAATGTAGATTGTGAGCCCCACATAGAGCTCACAATGTACATTTTTCCCTATCAGTATGTCTTTTTTGGCATATGGGATGGAAATCCATGCAAACACAGGGAGAACATACAAACTCCTTGCAGATGGTTTTTTGTCCTTGGCAAGATTTGAACTGAGGACCCCAGCGCTGCAAGGCTGCAGTGCTGACCACTGAGCCACCGTGTGGCCTCTACTAAAATATAACTTTTATTGATAATTTAGTTAAAACAAATGGGCAACAAACTCCATCTGTCGTATAGAGTGAAAGGATGCTAGTCATTACAATGTTAATGAATGTGAATACATAAAAGGTAAGTAGTCATTCCTATGCCGTGGGTTCCTGCAAAACACATCTCCAATGCTCATGCTCATTCAAAACATGGATGCCCCAAAAGCAAAAGGGTCCTAATACTACTACCCACTGGTATTACAAGTGTTAACTCTCAGCGTCTCAGAAATTTGGTGTGGAATTTTCCAAGCTTCCCATTGATTTCAATGGGTTCTGCTAGCTTTTTTTTCCACTAGCGGAATTGTGTACTAGTGGAAAATTCCGCTAGTGGAAAAAAAACTAGCAGAACCCATTGAAATCAATGGGAGGCTTTTTTTTCAGCGTGGAAAATTCCACACCAAATTCCTCACCATTTTCCTCTGTGTGAATGGACCCTCAGAGAGAGTGCCACCCTCTGTCTGTGATAGTAACAGGTTAATGTTAACACATTGCAGTCTAGGATGGAGTAGCTCCAGTAGCGTTACATTGTTACATGGGCCAACATGTATGCACCAAAAAAAATAAATAATGGCGATTCTTTTTTTTTTACATTAGTGAAGGATGCACTACGAGTAGTACCATGGCCAGTGCCAGATTTACCAATAGGCTAACTAGGCTTCAGCCTAGGGCCTCAAGATCAAGAGGGGCCTACATTCAAATTGTTAGCAAAATTAAAATTACACTATTCTAAAAACAGTGAACACTAAAACACAGCCGAAAATAAGGAGAAATTCTACGCATATGACTAATAAACAAACATAAAAATGTATTGGTCAAGATTGTGGCGGAGCTACCACCAGAGGGCAGCAACAACTTGCCCACGACATACAAAAACCGGACGCTGACGTAAGTCACTCTCTCTTCTACTTTGTATTCAACATGGTGAGCAGCAACAAAGGATCGCGCGCTCGACAATAAAGTATTTGTTCAGCTAATCTAAGAATGAGTAAAAGATTTGAAAGTGGCGCTTGCAAACGCAAGAAAAAGAAGCTACAAGAGTATGAGGCAAAGAAGCTAACGCCGATTACTGCTTACATGCATGTGCCAACTAGTACTACTCTATTGGAAGCAATGCAGCACGTTGTATGTGGGGACACGGCTGTTGCACCAACTCAAAGTGAAAGTCTTATGATAATGCAGCCAATATGGCTGGTAGATACAATGGTATGCAGCAAAAAATTATCGAAAAAAACAAGTTTGCAAGATTTGTTCCATGCGTTGGTCACTCTTTAAATTTAGTAGATCTTTCAGCTGTTGATTTTTGCCTTAATGCTGTTAATTTTTTTGGTGTTGTGAACGAAGTTTATATCTTTTTTTCGTCTTCCACAAAAAGATGGGCAGTTCTGAAATCACATTTGAAACCTCATTCTAAAGTGCCTAAATATTTATCAGACACTAGGTGGGAGGCACACGCAAAAGCTACAGAAGCTATTTTAGAAAATTACAATGATATCACCGATGCACTCAATTTACATTCAGATAATAATACAAAGGGTGATACTAAATTGAGGGCCAACAATCTTTTAGAGAAGATGGAAGAATTTGAATTCGTGTTTATGCTTCATTTCTAGAGTCGAATACTGAGGCATTTTTCAAAAGTAAGTAAAATTCTTCAAAGCCCTAATATTTTATTTAGTAGTTGCGCAGATAGGTATAGGTCACTTATGGATATTTTACGTGGAATTAGGGAAGATTTTGATGCACTTGAGCAACAAGCAAAAAACACTTTGCCAAATACTGAATATAGAACTGCCAGAAGGAGAATAAGAAGTAAAAGGCAAGAGAATTACGAAAATTCATCTTACCCTGATGCCTTACACGAACTCTCTTCAAGAGATAAATTTAGGATCAAATCATTTATTCTTATATTAGATGTACTAGAATCAAATTTAGGAAGAAGAGCTTCTGTTTATGATGATGATGTAGTGAAAATATTTTCCTTTCTTGCTGATCTTACATTATCAAAGATAGAACTTCAAAGAGGTGTTGAGCTGTTAATTCAAGAATACCCAGAAGATGTCAACCAAAATCTTACTGAAGAACTATTTCATTTCCACACATATGTGAGACAAACACATAAGCCTTCAAAAAATTCCAAATTGTCGCATACATGTATGGACCGGGATAAAGGACCACGCTTCACCAGATTGCAAGACAACCTTCTTTATTAAAGTTCAGTTCTTTAATAAAGAAGGTTGTCTTGGAATCTGGTGAAGCGCGGTCCTTTATCCCGGTCCATACATGTCTTGTCCACAGCATTGGTGAATAGGATCCAGCTGCTTAATCACACATAGGGAGAAACCCCCTACAATTGGTTTCCAGGCGCATATGGTAGGTGTGAATTTTTCACAACTCCACCAGGTGAGAGTTTAGCAAACTATTATCACCATAACCATAACCCTATCCAACAATATTTCACCATATACAGCTCGGTGCTGTCTTGTTTTTCATTGTTTTCACATTGTCGCATACAGGCTTGTATCAAATAATATTCAAAGAAAATATTCAAGTGGCCTTCCCCAATGTGGAATCAATCTTACGGCTGTTTCTCAGTTTAATAGTCACTAATTGTACTGGAGAAAGGTCATTTTCAAGACTTAAAAATATCAAAAATCAAGTAAGAAGCACAATGACCCAGACAAGGTTGTCTTCACTGAATATTTTGTGCATCGAAAATGAGACCTTCAGAAAAATAGATTTTGTGAAAAAGTTTAGAGAGAAATTCTTCTAATCTACTATTTTGTTTTAAATGTATACTTGGATTGAATCATTTCTTAAATAAAATAACTATTAACATAAAATTTAATATGATATACAATTTGATATTTTCTTTCTTGTGATCTGGATTTTGTTTGAATAAAGTTCCATTTTTGGTTTAGTTTAAGACTTAAAATGAAATGAAATAATTTTATCTGAATTGAATTTGGTTTAATCTTCAATGTATTTAATATTCAATGTATTTTTATTATTTGAATTTTGTTTCTTTGTAAATGTTGTGTGTTATGTTTGATTAGTTATTGTTACAAGTACTATATATGGTGCTGAGAATAAATGTCCAAATAAGTGTTCTCGACTTTTTATTTATTTATTATTTATTATTAATTTATTTATTTATTTATTATCCGTGTCACATTTTTTATAAAGGTTAGTACCAATAACAACATGTTTCATTTAACATAGTGATATATATCACAGTAATGATGTATTTTATTATCTCTCATGTAATTTACAAACTTAAAAATGGGAGGTGAAAGGACCTCATAAGTGGAATAGCCTAAGGCCTCTTTTCATCTAAACCCGGCACTGACCACGGCCACCACTACACTTTACTATTTTGTGTGACATCCTACTAATATTATAAAGGTGAAAGTTTGTGTATTTGGATGTTTGTGGGTTTGTGTATTTGGATGTTTGTTCCTCAATCACAGTCAAACGGCTGAATGGATTTTGTTGAAATTTCATACATACAGACATATTGCCCAGGAAGGAAGGATAGGCTATTTTAAATGTGGGTTACTCACCCCAAATCGCCACCGTGACCCTCGAAAGAACCCTCTGGCTCTGCTGTACAAGCTGGCATTCCGCCAGCGCTAGTCTGTCCATGTACCTCCTATTGGTGCATGGCTGGGTGTGGGCGGGCTATGGAGCCAGGGCCGCGGCACCATACGTTGGGGGCTGAATGTGGGCGTGCCAATTGAGCAGGGAAACAGTGAGGAAGATGGCAGCAGCCCACATGGTCCCGGCACCGCAGCTATCCCAGGCCGCCTACACATGCCGGCGGTTGGTGCACCCGACACACCACATAACTGGTCAGTGCAGCGGATACAGGGCGATGGGTCGGGGGTTGGGGGGGATTTGCCCCAGGTCGGTGTCCCCAGGGATCAACCGCATTCACCCTAAACACATTTCCTCCATCGGCATATGGGCGCAACCATGTCCCCTCTCCACGCCGGCGCCCGGAGGAGTCTACGGGGTCGGCGTCAGGTTGCTATTACAGCCGGGAGCCTGTCAGTCTTTCACTTCTATTGCAGCCTATATAATAGAGGTGCCAGTATTCTGCAGTGCATTGCATAAAACCGATGCTTTAATTGCAGTCTACCTGCCATAGGCTACAATTGAAGCGAAATACTGACAGGCCGGGGAGCCAGCGCAAGGCTCTCGGCTGCCATAGCAATTTGACGCCGCCACCCGCCTCAACCTCTGGGAACCAGCGATAACAGCGATCATGGCAGCGCCCACGCGCTGCAGGAGGAACTGCATACTACCTGTTGGTGGCTGCAATAAATGGCGACATTAACCCTTCCTGCGCCTCAGTAACAGCTAGCCGAGACGCAGAAAGGGTTAATGTCGCCGATTGTTGCGGCCACCGACTGGTATTATGGTGGTATAGGAGTTTATGGTGTGCCGTGCGAGAGGGTTATGGCCCAAAAGAGGGATTTGGGATTCAGCGGGGGTCCGCGGGGGCCGTGACATCGTCCCCAACCGCGACCCGCCGACGAAGTCGCGGGTAAATGCTAGTATGTCTATAATTACACAGTGCACTTGCACTTACAAAGAAAGGATTAGATTAATCTGTAGAGTTTTAAAATGCTAGAAAGAATGTGCTATGTGTATAGAGAAGAGATGAAATTGTTCTATTACAAATACTGTCAGACAGCATAGATTATTGGCTATCAATAAAAGGGTTAACTGTCTGCTATGCAGATTCACAGTCTGAACTTACCTGTATATCTATGTCTGTCTATTCAATTATATTCTAGCACTGCACTTCCAATCTGCCTGTATGTTATTGCTTGATTCTCTCCTATAACTATTGTTCAGTTTTCATTTCTGACTTGTGCTGTCTATAGCCTATCTCGTAGTATAGCATTAGCTAGAAGATTCATTGAGATAGATATGTTTTCATTTCCACAATTACAGCAAATAAAGCCTGAGACCGTGAGTACAAGCTTATATAGTATATAGGACATCAGTACTGTGAGGTCCAGCTACCTGTGTCTTTTGGCTGAGACTGTTAGATGTTGCTATCACATGATGTGATATTGTCTGCTCTGTATGTCTTGATCGAACACATGGCAATGGACATTTTCTTGTATCATGGGCATTTTCATGCTGCTTGAACTTTAGAATAGTCCTAACTCATGTCCTAACCCCTAACTTTCCTGGCGCCACCCCCCTGAGTGGCTGGCTGCCTGATACAGAGCTCCAAGCTGGGAGCAATCTTTATCTTTCCTTTTTCACTCTTTTTCTCTGTATCTTCAAAAATCCTGTAACCAAGCAAACTAGCACTATGAATTAGCAACTATAAATCGAATGGAAGACCCTGTGGAGTATATTGTTTCCTTTTGTTTCTATTGTAAAGCATGGACTCAAGACCTAGTTCAGCTGGTTTCCTGTGTGTACACATGTGCCTGTTACCATCCCCCCAGAGCTAGGACAGCATGGACACCATGCGGCATGGATGAGAAACCTATATGGAAGTGTGGACTTCTTCGTTCAAGGAGATGATTTTTGGAGTCTATTGCTGATGTGTGAAGATGCCTACAGCTGACTGGTATTTCTTTCTATTACTGTGGACACATGGGACTCTGTTACAACCTGGGAACCTACCATCACCCACCTACCCCATGTGCTTATGGAAGCTTGGCAAGAGAGCAGCACCATGTCTACCTGGATGGCTTCAGACTTCTTTGGGGAAGTAGAATACAGTGGTAAGGAGGAGGAGGAGGGCTTGTGATGAAGGACATTTGGGGCATTTTTTTTTTATTTTTTTTTTGTGGTTAATGGACAATAGTACTGATACAAGATACCGAACTATCAGCTGTGAGCAGGAGATCTCACTACGTACCAAAGAACTACCACATGTTATCATGATAGCTGACTATGTCCCCCACCTCTGCAAAAATGTTTTCTGCTTGTTATATCTACATGCTGTGACCCCCCTCCTCGTGTCCTCCAACCACAGTTGGCTGTATTATTAACATCAATCCGCACAGAGAACTAAATGATCCTGCAGTGTGTCTGTGTTTCTTTCCTTTTTAGTTGCTATGATTCCTAGGATTTCTCTATCTGCCATGAGCTTCTATGTGTTTCTCTCTTGTTATATACTACTGTACCATCTATGAAACTGTATCACTGAAATTTCACCATTGTGGGACTATTAAAGGAATATCTTATCTTATGTAGTGTAGGTATGCAGGACAGATCACACAAGATATGTGGTTGGCAAAGAGTAACTGTTCAATCAGGGTGCATTCACACTACCGTTGGTAACTGTCAGCAGTGTCCATAGCTATTGTCCGTTACAAGATTTTAGTAACAGACACTAGCTGAACCATCAGTAATCCATTATAAATATCCATTCATTTCAATGTGTCCGTTTACACCCAATCCGTCAGAAGTCCGTTTTTTCCAGCGGACAAAAAAATCCTACACGCAGGACTTTTGTGTCCGTTTGAAAAAAACGGATTCTTGACGGACAAGTGTCTGTTATTTTTTAACATTGAAGTCTATGGGCAACGGACTTATAAAGGACAGTAACTGATAGCTATCAGTTACTGTCAGTTATTTTGTGTCCGATTTTTTCTGTGCATGCTCAGAAAGCAGAAACAAAACAAAAAAAACAAAACAGACAGTATAAAAAAAAACAGACACTAACTGAAAGTAAGGGCGGGTTCACATTTGCGCCTGGTCTCCGCTTTGTGGGTTTTCGTCTTCTGCTGACATGAACGAGCCTTAATACAGCTAATTTAAAAAAAAAAAAAGGAAAAATCTTGGAAGGAATTCTACTACAAGTTAATGCATTTGCCTTTGTTCTTTATAACAGCAAAGTAAATCTATAACTTATAAAGGTAGCAATACCATAAAACTGTTTAAAGAGTAATTTATAGAAAAACATAGAGATTGCATCTCATAAAATGAGAGGGTGATTCCCAAAGAAGAATCAGGAAACATTAACTATGCCTACTGGGAAATGGTTTTATTGCTAGTAATGCTTTTTAGTTTTGCATTTGTAATTCTTATACATACAGTACTTAACCACTTCCGGACCGCCCATAGACTATATACGTCCGGGAAGTGGTTGCCTAGTTCTGACAGGACATACTGGTATGTCCAATCAGAACACAGCAGCTGCACGGAGATCGTGCAGCTGCTGAAGCTGGGAGCAGGCTGTAACTTCAGCCAGAGCTCCCAGAGAGAAGACAGGGAAGGTTTATTACCTCCCCTGCCATCTCAATCGCTGTGTATACAGTGCTCAATGAGCGCTGTATACACAGCTATGGACGCCGCCATAATTCAGCTGCCCTCTGACCCGGCGGTCACATGATCCGCCGGGAGCAGAGTCTTGCAAGAGCTGCTGGGTCCTACAGGACTCAGATCAGCTCTGCATACTGTGTATACAGCGTGCAGGAGGCTGGATTCCTCCTGCAACTGAGGCTAAATGTACCAGCCCCAGTTATAGGAGAAATCAGCCTCCAGTACAAAAAAAAAAAAAAAAAGTGATCAGATGTCCCCAAAGGTCTCTGATCACCTTATGGGGACACAATCTGAAACAAAATGAAATAAAAGTATAATAAAAAGTTTTTAAAAAAATGTAAATAAAATAATAATAATAATAAAAAATACGCTAATAAAAGGCCGTTATTAAAGATTATAGCCCCACCCCCAACGACAGCATACAAAATAAAAATTACCGTAATGGAGAGGAAAAACTATATTAGAAAGTTTTTCAGTGACACTTTGTGTTATTAAAAGAGATGAGCGAACCGTGTTCTATCGAACACATGTTCGATCGGATATCAGGCTGTTCGATGTGTTCGATTCGAATCGAACATCACGTGGCAAACTTCAAAAAAAATGTGATTCCCCTCCCACCTTCCCTGGTGCTTTTTTTGCACCAATAACAGCGCAGGGGAGGTGGGACAGGAACTACGACACCGGAGGCATTGAAAGAAATCGGAAAAAGTCATTGGCTGCCAAAATCAGGTGACCCCCATTTTAGACGAATAGTGGATTTCAGATCCGGGTCATATGAGAATGTGAACTTTGTGACTATGACACAGGGATAGCTGTACAGGCAGGGATAGCTAGGGATAACCTTTATTTATGTGGGAATGTTATTAAAAATTACTTTTTGGGGCTCTATCGGGTGTGTAATTGTGATTTTTGTGAGATAAACTTTTTCCCATAGGATTGCATTGAGCAGCGTTGATTGGTCAGTCTACGGAATTCGGCCAATCAGCTCTGGCTCTGCCGGAAAAGGCGGAGTCTAAGATCACTCCACACCAGTCTCCATTCAGGTCTGACCTTAGACTCCGCCTCCTCCGACAGAGACAGCGTTGATTGGCCGAATTCTGTAAACTGGCCAATCAGCGCTGGCCAATGCATTCTATTGGCATGATGAAGCAGAGCTGAATGTGTGTGCTGAGCTCAACTATGCCGGTGGCGTAGCCGAGAGTTCAGGGCACAGACAGCTCTGCTATGCCGGAGATTGAACTCTCAACTACGCCGGTGGTGTAGCCAAGAGTTCAGTGCACGGCCAGCTCTGCTATGCCGGAGATTGAGCAGAGTTGGCCGTGTGCTCCGGTGGTGTAGCAGAGCCGAGGGTGCAGAAGGGTTCAAGTGCACCCTTGGCTCTGATGTAGCAGAGCTGAGTGTGCACAAGGGTTCAAGCGCACCCTCCATCCGGAGATGTAGCCGTGCTGATGCTGTCAACACTGCTACATCTGATATCGGAACACAATGGAGACTGCTGTGGACTCCACAGCAGTCTCCATTGTGGTCCGATCTGAGATGTAGCAGTGTTGACAGCATCAGTACGGCTACATCTCCGGATGGAGTGTGCGCTTGAACCCTTGTGCACACTCAGCTCAATAGAATGCATTGGCCAGCGCTGATTGGCCAGTTTACAGAATTCGGCCAATCAAAGCTGGCTCTGTCGGAGGAGGCGGAGTCTAAGGTCGGTCCTGAATGGAGACTGGTGTGGAGCGATCTTAGACTCCGCCTCCTCCGGCAGAGCCAGCGCTGATTGGCCGAATTCTGTAAACTGGCCAATCAGCGCTGGCCAATGCATTCCTATTGGAAAAAGTTAGCCTGCGAAAATCGCAAGCTGACAGGGATTTCCATGTAATAAAGTGACTTTTATGCCCCCAGACATGCTTCCCCTGCTGTCCCAGTGTCATTCCAGGGTGTTAGCATCATTTCCTGGGGTGTCATAGTGGACTTGGTGACCCTCCAGAGACGGATTTGGGTTTCCCCCTTAACGAGTATATGTTCCCCATAGACTATAATGGGGTTCGAAACCCGTTCGAACAGTCGAACAGTGAGCGACTGTTCGAATCGGATTTCGAACTTCGAACATTTTGGTGTTCGCTCATCTCTAGTTATTAAATAAAAAAAAAAAAATAAATTGAAAACCACACACAATTTCCCTCCTATTTTGTTTATATTTTCCCGGATATAAAAAAAATTAAAACACATTTGAAAATAAAAACACCTTAATAAAAATAAAAATCTTCCCTACCTACTCAGCTCATCCCCTGACCCATATTATATACTTAACCCTCCATGCTTCTTCTGGTGATACAGCTAAAAAGTGCCCATGGCTTACTTTGTGAAGTCAGGGATGAGATCATGTCTATGTGTGTATAGTATTTGCAGCAGTGTTGTGTGTAGCAGAGCTGAGTGAGTGTACAGCAGTATCCAATGTGTTTGTGTATATATACAATACAATAGTGTGTGCAGTTAGTGACATTGATCCATTGTAGTTAAATATTTTTTCCTATTGGATATGCCTTACTGTCAGACATGTCTTATAGTCCAAAAAACACCGTACTTAACAATTTTTGGCTCTTTTCTGTGAAATCCCGAACTTATTTACTCTTTCCCTTTCTTCTCTATTAAGAGCTGGATGTACTAATGCAAGGAAAATACAAATAGGTGGTCACTTCAAAAAGTTATATCTTGGGCAATATAACATAGAAAATGTGTTTCTGGTGTCATATGAAAGAGGTGAGTCTCTTTCAAAATAATACTACGAGCGTATCACATTGAAAGCAATAGGTAAAAACGCCTCCCATTAAGTTCAATGTGTAGCTCGCATAAGACCGAACCCATTGAAGTCAATGGGATTGTTTTACTGCGCTCACTCTGTCACGTGTTTACGTGTCAGAATGAGTGGCGTGTTACTCCATGTGAACGCAGCCTAACACTTTGCCAACACAGCTATGGGAGCCACCATTCAGTTCTCCTACTGATGCATTTCACAGGACTAAAAGTGAACCATACCATTTTTGTCTTTGGAGACAAACAACCACACTGATAAAAGATGCATGAGCAAAATTTTTAAATGCACGAATATTAGCAAACAATATGAAAGGTCATTCTTTACACCAATAAATTAAGTCATGAAAACTGCAGTTCCACCATAGAATGGTGTCATGGCTCAGTAGTTAACCCATTATTGACAGCCTATTTTGGCCTTCAAGACAAGACATACTTATCTTATTTTTCATCACGGTCGTCTTAGAGAAACTTAGAACTTTTTTTTTTATTGTAAATTGCATTTTTAATGGAACCATTTTGGAGTTTATATCACTATAAAAAACACTTAAAACTTAAAAACTTTTATTTTTTGAGGGTGAGTAATAGAAAAAAAATTCATGTGTTTTAATTTTGTTAACTGTGCAGTATAAATGACATATTAACTTTATTCTGTGGGTCAGTTCAAATTACTCATTTACTACAATAAAAAACACTGAAAATAAATATTTAGTTCTTGCTTCAATATATTCTATGAGTCATAACTTTTTAATTTTCCAATTGATCAGGCTGTGTAAGCGAATTTTTTTGCAGGATGTTTTAATTACGTTATTTTTAAGGCAAGATTAACAAATAAAGCTATTTTGTGTTTTTCTTAATTTATTGTTTACGTCATGCTATCTTTTTAGATTGGTATATGTCTGTTTATTATTAGTGTTTTTAAATATAATAAAACTATATAGAAGGAGAAAATGGCAAAAGGCTTTTTGGGATTTTTTTTTTCCACATTTTCAAATGTATTTATTTTTTTTTTAGTCCTACTAGGAGAATTGAACATGAGAACATGTGATTATATATATAATATTTCTGTATTGGAAGGTATTGTACATGCCAGTTCTACACTGGCATCCAGTCTACTAGACTGTATATTTCAAAACCGGAGGCCACAATCAGGCCTCGGGGGCCAAGCTAACCACCTAGCACCTTGACATGACATTGTGGGGGGCCAAGGGGTTGGTAGAGGAAACTCCCTCTGTCTAACCACTTTGCATGCCTGGGTCATAATTAACAGCAACATGTAAAGGGTTAAACTACTATGGATTGGAGTTTTTTGTCCCTGACAGTTGTTTCAGGAACCTAGATGTGTCGTGCCGCTTATCACTGGCAATGGCCGCACAATCACCACAATGAATATATATCCGCCACTCTGCATTAACTTCCCCTTGCTCATGACGGATACATTTCATATGTAGTGTTAAGGGGTTGAAATCTCTCATGATCACCTCTGTACCTACCTGTGCAGTCTGTCCCATCTGTTTATGCAGTTGGCCTTGAATCTCCTCAGTGAAGTTCGGAGTTTATAAATAACACCAGAAATGACTTTTTAATATTTACTTCCCTTTGTGATTCCACCCACAAGGTTTCAACATACTCACAATCTTCATCTACTATTGCATCATTAATATTCACTTTCATGCAGACATAACCCACCTTCTTTCCTATTTCAATTGTTTTTCCAATAGACTGAAAACTCTGTGAATTAAAAGATGTGAAAGACAATACCTTGCTTAAGTATGAGACCAGCAGAATGCGTAAAGCAGTGTTTGGATAAAAGTAGCATATACAAGTTCACAACACTGCCTGTAGGTAAACACATCTGACTTGTAACTTTTTTTTGTTCCTCAATGTCATATGATTGAGGTTATTGGAAGTTGTAATGAAGTCTATCTCATGGCATAAGTACTTTGTAGCATTGTACCCACTAAATACTGACAGTGATGTCAGATGATATATATTTAGTGACGTTGTTGGCAGTAATCATTGGAATATTTCTTAAGTAGTTGAGAAGCAGATGTGGAAAATATTTTTACATTAATTAGAGTGAACATTCCGGAAACATTGAAAGCAAAGCAATAAGACAAAGACAGACATAGTATATGTGCGGCCCAGATGAAATGGAGCCTATTGTTGCTAATAATATTACTCCCTACTGTCTATTAGACTGAACATGGGAACCATACTAATGAATATCCATAGTTCACATTTAGTGGCGGATAGACAGTTTGCTGTGGTATTTTTTGGACAGCCATGAAGAAAATGCACTATAAAGAGTACCTCACTCCTATGAAAGTAGAATGGAAGAGTGAAAAAACACACGCAGTTTCACAACTTTGCATTTTGTTGATGTATCAATGTATTGAGAAGAACAAGAGAAATGAATGTAAAGAGGCACAGGACAGAGAGGAACGGAAAAATCTTAGTGTTGCTCCATTCTCTGAAATTTTTCACAACCAACTATACTGTATACACAACTAAACCATGGGAGGTGCCTAAAGGATAGAGATGCCTCTCAGTAATAAGGATAGAGATTACCACTCAGTAACAATATGAAATGCCCTCTTGTATGTCACTATAATCAAAAGACTGGCCAGTTCCTGTCAAAATGGTAGTTGGTATTTCAAGAGCAAGCTTCTGTATAGAAACTCAGAACACCAAGAATCATTATCAAGTCATGAGGGTAACTGAAGAAGCTTGATGGTGAACAGAGAAATACGTTTGAGTTTACTAACCTGGGATGTCATTTTTTTTTTATCCTTAACTACTTGGACTTTACTGTTCAGATATCCAGGTTGTGACCCCAACAGTCTGCCTTTCCATAATCTTATCTGCTATGTTCCAACTCCATCTTAAACATGCTGGAGTGTCTGTGTGAGCAGCAGAAGGTGGTAAATGACTACTGCATGCAGCAGACCTCAGAGACAATGTGTGTTTTTTCTAGATATGTCACTGGAGCCTCATGAGGCAAGTGTGTCAGCATCTCCTTTGAAGAGGCCATCAAATTTATCACAAGGGACAACTGCAGCATCAACGATATGATCCCTCTATTCTATATCTTACAGGAAACACACTTATACAACGGGGAATGGAAGAAAAGGAACAGTTGCCCTCGGTTGATGGAGGAGGATTAAGATTTGGGTCAGGGTCATTATAGTCCAGAAACAGAAGACAGAGCAAAGATTCTCTCTCTCCCTTGGATGCAGAGGGAGCCCTTCATATGACAAACACAGCAATAGGAGGAGGCTTACCTTTATTTCTTCCAAGATGATGACAATAACAATGACCACTCTGGTCAAGAACACAAACCATGACAGGTCCCTGGGTTCATGCATATACTGGCAAACATGGTAAGTTGTATACTCTACTTCTTACACAATAACAAAAATATTATTAGCATCAAGCAGAGGGATGATTATTCGATGGCAGTGCACTTAAAACCTTGCTACATAGCCATAATGGGGAATTCTTCATTACTTTCCAGAGGGAAGAAAAATTGCAATATTATCAGGATGGGCTGTCGCACACTTAACCATGTGACGTATGCCCGCTCATAATCTGCGTCAGCACAAGAGAACTGCCTTCTAGTGCTCATTCTTCTTCTTGATGCTAATAATATGCTTGTCACTGTGTAAGCATATAGCCTGCCATGTTTGATAGCATGTGCACAGACCCTGGGGCCTGCCATGGTTGATGTTTTTAGCGAGCGTGACTGTTGTCACCATCACCATCTTGATAGAAATAAGGGTTAGCCTCCTCCCCTGGCTGGGCCTGTTATATGTTTAAAGTCCCTTCTGTATTCTAAGGAGAGATTTCCTCCTCCACCTCTTCCAGGCTAGGAGTTCCAGTTCCTGCACCATAATGGCACTGACCCAGATCTTCATCCTATGGCATGTTTGCTTACCTAAGCCAGTCCAGGACAAGCTGGATAAGCTGTCCTGGACTGGCTTAGCGTCACCGTCTCGGCAGCCCGGCACAGGAAGCGAGCAGTGGATTGGGGAGGCCCTGTGGACGCAGCGCTGCTCCAGCGGCCTCCCCTCACGCTCAGGTAGAGAGCAGGTCCTCTCCCTGCCTTCTCTCTGCCTGCTAACGCCCCCTTTGCTCCGCCCTGCCCCCCTTCGCTCCACCCCCTCCTCCCGGGGGGGGGGGGGGCGGCTTTCTGTCATCCACCTCGGGCGGCAAAAAAGGTAGGTTCACCCCTGCTGCCGCTGCTCAAAGTGTTGACTGTGGAATATGGGTTGTGACAGCTATGTACTGTCCTTGTCCATGATTGCTGATGTACATGCCAATAGTTGTATGCACCTTTTCCCACACTGGCATATTGAGGGAAAGACCCACATTCTCTGACACATGGCGATAAAGCAGGGACAGCTTTCTTAGGGAAATAATGGCAGCTAGGTATCCTTCATCAAGGTTGAGTGTGTGTCATCAGTTGGCAAAACGTAGTAGAATCTACAAAGTGGTACAGCAGCAACTGCACTGCCAGCAGTTTGGCCAGTTATTAGCTAAGTAGCAGAACTGCCAGATGACTGGGAGCATATTGCTTTTAACTAGAAATACATTCACCTATTGAAGACTATCAGTAGTGTGGAAGATTAAAAGGAAGAGTATGAGAAACAGCTGGTGATAATCATGATAACAATGACCATGTGCTAGGTGTAGTTGTGGCCTGTCTACAAGGAAGATCACAGGGAGGAGTAGGATGGTATTGCTCACTTTCCCTATCAGTGCCACTGCCAAGTCTATTTTGCCAAATAAGATGGTAATGGCTTTTCACGTAAGAACATAGAGATGTTGTTCCTAGATTAGCTCCTGTACGGCCAAGGCTAAGGTTCTGTTTTTGAAGATCCTGCACATTGCCATGGATTTATCATTTTACATTTGGGAATGTAGAAATATATTCCCACATAGGAGATGACTGCATGTAGCTGCTGCCACCAACATTAGTAGAATTGGAAACCACTGCCACTGGCAGTGCCACCACCCCATGATCTTCCCCTAGGTCTGCCATGGCCAGGCCCTTTGGATGTTGGCGCTGTGCATTGGTTAGAATTGCTATTATCAACCCCGCCGCACCCTTCTTCTTCTGATGTCACGTTTTTACATTGACCTGGTTGCATGTCCTACCCATAACAGAATCATCATCGGAAATGTCATCGTCTTCCGCACTTCTTACTGATTTATCATGACCATGGGATTACTGCACTCCCTCATAATTTCTACCTCCAGCTTTCCCCCAAGTTCCCGTCAGAATGTTTACCAAAAGTAGTATGATACCCTCTGCTAATACTACCTCCACCATCAACAGTCATGTGCTCCTCCTTTACTTGCAAACAATGCTGAGAGTTCTCATCCAGCTCATCGAAAAGAAGAGGAAGACTGCTCTGACTAGAAGAAATTGCTTTCTCAGCAGTTGCCACATGGCTTCAAGGAATCTGTATAAGTTAAGAAGATGATGGAGACTTCTGGTTCCAGCATTGACAATGTAAGGGCATTGTTTTGGGAGTTCAGACACCTCAGTGACAGAACCTCACAAAAACCTGCAAAATACCTGTATCATCACCCGGTGATAAAGCAAATTTGGTTCTGGTAGCCCTGACTTTATGGAAAAATTCCTATAGAAATCGACTATGAAAACTGCCTGTAAAAGCACCGCTCTGAAAGACCAGCAGGAGATACTGACTCCAAGATGGTGCAAGTCTCTTTGCTTATGTTCCATGAGGGAACATCTTGACCACCATTGGACTCTGAAGCTTTGGTGGTGGATTATGAACTGATGACGGCTAAACTTAACTATAAAAAACTAGCCATAGCAGTGCCGAAACAAATAACTCCAGATATTAAGGAGACACTGGTGGCTACGGTTGCGGACTCAATACAACAACTACAGCAAACGATCCAGTGCCATGAGGCCCGCATAACTGCAACAGATTCCAGAATAATGACACTAGAGACTGATGCTAAATGTATCTATGCAAAAAAGTTCAAAAGCAGCGGCACTGTTCTGTGAGTGTGAACATACACCAAATCACTGGATCTCAAACTAGATGATCTGGCATTCAGGTGGTGCTCACTGTTAAACAAATAGTCCAATATAGTGCAAAAAAAATAGAAAAAAATCAGGGCACTCACCTCCTAGTAAAATTCACCAAACTTTAATAATCTTCCATAAAAATAGGCACTTGAACAGCATTTACAGACGGGGGTAGGGTAGATGGGATGTAGAAGAAATGAAGCGACGACCGTTTCGTGCTAAATGCACTTCATCAGGCTTCCCACTCATCAGGTGGGAAGCCTGATGAAGTGCATTTGTAAGAGGGTGAAACAGCCCCTGTGTAGTGAATGTGCAATGTGTAATTGAGTTGGTGTTTTCATAACCTGACATTTTGTTGTTTGACCACAAGAGGTCGCTGTTGCAAGATAACAGGTAAAAGGAAAAAGGCTGCATGCCCCTGGAAGATTGATGTGGAGACCCTGATCGTTGGAGGAAGGTTCTAGGAGCCATTTTGAGTCAGAGTGTGCTGGACTCTAGAGGAGAAGAGAGAGCTGTGGAGACATCACTGTGCAGAGAGGGTCCTTGGAGGGAGAAGCCACAGCAAGAATAGCTGTGGATTTGAGACTTTCAGAGTCTGTCCAGACACCATCCTAAGGAGAAGATTACTGTCAGAGACTTGGCTGAGAAGTGAGACTGTCAGTGAGACCGCATGCTGTCCGAGGAGCTCCTCTTCACCCGGATGCTAACAGAGACTAAAAGGTACCCAACAGAAGTAAGCGTGCACGCACCACACTGCAAGTTTTGCACCATATTGCTGGGACTGAGTAAAAAGCCTGTAGTTAGTTAGTTAGGTATAATCATCACCCCAGGCTGCAATACTGGTGAACTATCTACCTGTCTGGTAAAAGGACTAAGTCACAGAGGATTTCTACAGAGTTATATCTCCCAGAGAGGGACTTGTAAGGAAGTCTGGGAGCAACATTTAGTTTAACTTTACACTGTTTGGCTTGCAAGCTAACCAACTATTATACTTGCTTAGTTGTACTTGGTTTGGGGGGAATTTAGTAGTATTGTGATAAGATTGTAAATCCTGGTGTTACACCGCCGGATGCCTGTGTCACACACACTGAATTGTTCCTGTGTAATAGGGTAATAACAGGTAACAGGCAGCTGCATAGGCGCAGCTTGCAGGTAGGTAAAAGCTTGGAGTATATTGAAGGCCACACTAGTGGGCACCGTGCTGTATAACACCAGGGTCCCAGCCTCTAGGCTGTGTAAATGTAATACCTGGGAGTGTTCTTTTGGACAAAAGAGGTTATCTAAACTAAGTAAAGTCCTATCTTGGTTAAATTGAATTGGACTCACTTCCTTTGTTCGTGACTTCGCTGTATCCTGGGGAGCCCACCTCGGTACACGGCTTACACATTTAGCAC
This sequence comes from Leptodactylus fuscus, assembly GCF_031893055.1. Classification (NCBI taxonomy): domain Eukaryota; kingdom Metazoa; phylum Chordata; class Amphibia; order Anura; family Leptodactylidae; genus Leptodactylus; species Leptodactylus fuscus. The sequence continues at coordinate 202,212,197 of NC_134265.1, forward strand.
GAAACGGTCGTCGCTTCATTTCTTCTACATCCCATCTACCCTACCCCCGTCTGTAAATGCTGTTCAAGTGCCTATTTTTATGGAAGATTATTAAAGTTTGGTGAATTTTACTACTGGCTGGTGAGTGCCCTGATTTTTTTCTATTTTTTTTGCGCTAAATGTATCTATGCTCAGATATGTGATTTAGTCAAGGACAACAAAATACTTTGGAATCGAGTTGAAGATCCTCAGGAATACCTACAGGTCCCAGAATTGGTGGCACCTGCTGACTTGCGCATATTTTGTGAGACGACTCTACCAAAAGCGTTGGTCCTCCAAACCCCTTGAAAATACGAACCAGAAAAGTTATAGTGAGATTTTTAGATGTTACCAACAAGAATATTCTCAGAACGTTTAAGGCCAGAATGCAACATCTGCAACTTCACAATTTTCAACTTAATCTATTCAGAGGTTTAATCTACTGAAGTGACTAAATTACTTACAGCCTTTTTGGAACTCTGTAAACAGCTCTATCGCAAAAAAAAATTGACGTTTGCCTTGCAATACCCTGCTACATTGTGACTCTTTCCTCAAGAGGGTATATTCCATGGTTTTGCTACCCCGGAAACAGCTCTGGCTTACCTGCCAGAAAAGAGTATCTTGTCAGGCCTGGAGCCTATTCTGCCTGAGTGTCATTTATCCCATACCAGATACGTCAAGGGATGCAGTGGTACTAGGTGAAGCGAGGGTCCCACCCCGTATTCAGAATTGAAATAAGAGCTTCACACAAACGATGTTAGATGAATCACCAGTAGTGTTTTAATGGTAGAGTGCAGATTACATAAAACGTTTTTCGGTCATCCTGACCTTCGTCAGACTCTACACAAAATGAAAATAATAATATAAGAAAATGGTGCAACAATAAACCATCGTGAAAATATCATAATGTACATATATACATACACAAGAAAATAGCCATACATATGAAAAGGCAGGGTAATGGTTAACAAGGTGTTCCTATAATAAGTTAATATCTGATTGTAATCAGGGTTAAGGAGAACAATACAGTAAAACTATGCCCAAAATAGTGTAAATGTCAGTGTAATCACCTGCACATTGGAGGATGCCAGAGATGCGATACTGCATAGAAGTGCCTGCGTGCAAGTGGAGCAGGAGTAATCTGTGGTCAGATGAATAAAATGATCCATGAATAATCAGCATAATATGGACTATAGGTGTAAGAGGCTCGTAGTCTAGGGGTCCTTACCTCCACAAGAGGCCTGTCCAGGCCCGCAATGACCGTCCGGTCGTCACAAAAATAGAAGTGCTACGCCAGGTGAATGGCCTTACCGGCACAGGGATCAGCGCTAGCCACATGAGGAAGCGCTGGTGTTTTAAAGAGGCGCCGGACCGAGATCATTGGTCCTCGCCGTCGGAAAAGCCCGCGAAGCGGGAAAAAGGGACTGCGCATGCGCGAACTCCTGAGTTCGCGCGATATCATCCATAGTCGGTGTAACTAAGTATAGGTAATGCGCATGCGCGAACCTCCGTTCGCGCAACATACAAAGCACAGTGGGCATATACTAGTATGATATAGCGGCATCCCGGTGTAACGGTTAACCATTCAGTCACCAGGCTATATTGAAAAGAGCAGGACAAACAAAAACATGGGTAAAAGAAGGTAACTGATGATGAGAGATGGTTACTTAAATGGAAAATGAAGAACAATGTAAAAATTGATTGAAAGGAGGATGGAAAATTATTAAAACAGGGAAATAAAAATGAAAAATTGAATAAAATAAAAATAAAAAATAAATAAAAAACGATAAATGATAAATAATGAATAATAAAAAAATAAACAGAAAAAAATATATATCAGAACCTGGATGGTACCCATCGAAAAATATGAAGAAATAATGAAAAAAAAATGAAAAAAATAATAAAAAAATAATAATAAAAAAATAATAAAAACATACAACGTATAAAAAATATAAAAAAAATTGAGAATGTGTATGTCAAAAGGATATGAGGCCTGGGGGTCAGTGGAGGATGGTCCTAGCGAGCATGCGGAAGGAAAGAAGAGGAAAATGGTGAGTATATGGTACAAGGGCATAGTTACCGAATAGCAAATACATAGTCAATATACATTTATATGAAAGCCTGGATCTCATACTCCCGATTGAGATCTCTAGGTTGCATAGTTTGTAAACGGTGAATCCAGTAGGCCTCTCTTCTCTTGAGAATCGAGACCCTATTACCACCCCTTCTTGGCATAGGTACGTGTTCCAGGACCTGAAATTTCAGTTGCGATACATTATGACCGGCCCTATCGAAATGGGCTGGAATGGGAAGCAGCAGATTTTTACAGCGAATATTAGATTTATGCTGCTTAATGCGGTCTCGCACACGTTGGGTTGTCTCCCCAACGTATGCGAGACCGCATGGACACTTAATCAGGTAAACCACGTAATTCGAATTACAGGAAAAGTACTCCTTAATAGCAATGGTCTGTCCAGTTTGGGGGTGATACACCTTGTCCCCCTTGATGATGTTAGAGCACTGGTGGCAGGAAAGACATGGGAAGGTCCCCATGCGAGGGGTACTCAAAAATGTCTGACGTGGTATCCTAATGTTGGAGCCCAGGTCAGCCCTGACCAGTCTGTCTCGGAGATTCCGTGGTCGTTTAAAGCAAGGGCGAAATGGGAGAGTGAATTCTGGTATGTCTGGATAGGCACAGGTCAGTAAGGGCCAATGCCGCCGGATAATGCTATGGACTTTATATGAGAAGGGGTGAAATGCATGTACAAAGGTAATCCGTTTATTGTTGGGTGCGTCAGTGATGGGGCTCACAGCCCTATCCTGTCTTGTTTCTCTTAGGGCCTTATCAAGGATATTCTGAGGGTAGCCCCTTGATCTGAATTTAGCCTCCATCTCCTTGTATCTGATGTCCCTAATTTCAGTGTCTTGGACAATTCTTTTCACACGTAAGAACTGAGACTTGGGTAAGGATTTTTTTGTAGCAGTGGGATGACAACTGGAATAATGGAGAAGGCTATTCCTATCCGTTTCTTTTCTATAGATGTCAGATTGTAACTTCCCATCCTGAGTTTTAGTGATAAGTGTGTCCAGAAAGCTGACACTGGTTATACTGTGATGGAGGGTAAAGTTCAGCTCGGGCCAAATATCATTCAGATACGTGACAAATTCAGTTAATGCAGACGTTGAACCCTTCCAAATGCAGAAGATGTCATCTATGTACCTCTTCCAGGTGATGACATGGTCCTGGAAGAGGGGACTGGTATAGACAAAATGGTCCTCAAAATATGACATATACGCGTTAGCGTAAGGTGGTGCAACGTTGGAACCCATTGCGGTCCCCCGTTTCTGGACATAAAATGTGTCTTGGAACAGAAAATAGTTCTCCTCAAGAATAATCCTGAGGAGATCAGTGGTAAGGTCAATAATACGAGAATCTACATTGTTATTTTCCAATAAAGTCTGGCTGGCAAGAATGCCTTTATCATGTTTGATGCAAGTATATAGACTAACTACATCAAGGGTTACAAGGACCGTGTCAGATGGAAGGGTGTCAAGGTCCCGAATAAGCCTAAGGAAGTCAGAAGTATCCAACAAGAAGGAACGTGTCTTCTTGATATGTGGGGTAAGTATCTTTTCTACAAAGACCGATAATGGAGTAAACACAGAATCACTGGAAGCTACAATCGGTCTGCCCGGAGGGTCAACAAGACTTTTGTGTATCTTTGGCAAGATGTAAATAACCGGTGTAATGGGGTCTTGTTTCCTGAGAAAAGTGGCCGTGTACTTATCAATGGTATTAAGGGTCTGATGTTTAGTTAATATGTTATCAACTTTGTTAATGATTTTAGGAAGGGGGTCATGGGTCAGAGGGGCATAAACCTCAATTGTCGGTTGATTTCCCTAACGTAACTAGATTTATCCATCACAACAATGGCACCCCCTTTATCGGCTGGTTTAAATGTGAGGGTGTCATCCCGTGTGAGCTGTTCCAGTGCCATTTTGTCAATGTTGGATAAATTGGAAGAACAAGTGAATCTATCCCTCTCAATGATGTTCCTAAGTGTATCCAGATCTCGTTGGATAAGGGAAATGACCGTCTCGACAGCAGGAGAATTCTTAGGGGGATAGTAAGTACTCTTGACTGAGAGACCCATGTCTCTACAAGACACCAGACTAGGGTTATCTGATGCCGTAGTGTTACATGGATTGTTAGAGAAATGCACTCTCAGTCTGAGTGTGCAGAAAAAGCGTTGGATGTCTAAATCTAGTTGAAACAAATTAAAGCCATACGACGGGCAAAATGACAATCCGCGTTGTAATAGCTGTAACTGGGCGGGGCTCAGGGTTTTAGAAGAAATATTTACAACAAGGGAATCATTCCCATTTGTATTTGGTGTGACCGGGCCCGACCCAATCTGAGGTGGTATGGGAACAGAGGGACAATAATCCCCTACCTGTGACCTTGTAGACATAGTAGATGTAGATGGTGTAGGATTTTGCCTTCCCCGTCTTCTATTGGCTCCCCGTGTATAGAGGCCAGTCTGACGAGTACCATAAGATCTGTTGCTGGCCACACTAGAGTCAGATGAATCTGGGGATGTGAATCTTTGGCGAGAATTAGTACGAATACCTTGGTATCCCTCTTTCCACTTATAGACACGATTATTGCAATAATCCTCCTGATCCCTCAGGAATTTTTTCCTTTTTTGTGCCTGTACGTCTTTTTTGAACTGAGACAGATTACTGTCCATTTTCTCTTTAAGACTAGAAAACTCACCATTGGGACAGGAGGTGCGCAGTTGTAGTTCAGCCCCTTCAATCTGCTTCTGTAATGAAATAATGCTTTTTTGGAGAAAGGTAATAGTGAGAGTCATGAGATCAAACGAGCATTTGTTCAAGATTAATTCGAATTGATTACAATACTCCTTGTCCTCTCTGAAGAGAGTAGGAACCACATTCATTCTGAGGCCCCTTGGGATCCTCAAATTTTTTACATATTCAGCTAATGTCACACAGTGTAGCTGCATACTAATCAATTTCCTAGAGTCCCTTTCCAGGTCTCTAGATTTTATCTCAATAGGAGCAGTCTCAAGGAAGTCCTTGTTAAACGTCACCCCGGCCAGGATATCCGCCGTCTCTTCCTGGTTGAAGGAAAAGATGAGTTGTTCCATGGCTGTAGGATGTACTGCAAACGGGTATACCAGATACGTCAAGGGATGCAGTGGTACTAGGTGAAGCGAGGGTCCCACCCCGTATTCAGAATTGAAATAAGAGCTTCACACAAACGATGTTAGATGAATCACCAGTAGTGTTTTAATGGTAGAGTGCAGATTACATAAAACGTTTTTCGGTCATCCTGACCTTCGTCAGACTCTACACAAAATGAAAATAATAATATAAGAAAATGGTGCAACAATAAACCATCGTGAAAATATCATAATGTACATATATACATACACAAGAAAATAGCCATACATATGAAAAGGCAGGGTAATGGTTAACAAGGTGTTCCTATAATAAGTTAATATCTGATTGTAATCAGGGTTAAGGAGAACAATACAGTAAAACTATGCCCAAAATAGTGTAAATGTCAGTGTAATCACCTGCACATTGGAGGATGCCAGAGATGCGATACTGCATAGAAGTGCCTGCGTGCAAGTGGAGCAGGAGTAATCTGTGGTCAGATGAATAAAATGATCCATGAATAATCAGCATAATATGGACTATAGGTGTAAGAGGCTCGTAGTCTAGGGGTCCTTACCTCCACAAGAGGCCTGTCCAGGCCCGCAATGACCGTCCGGTCGTCACAAAAATAGAAGTGCTACGCCAGGTGAATGGCCTTACCGGCACAGGGATCAGCGCTAACCACATGAGGAAGCGCTGGTGTTTTAAAGAGGCGCCGGACCGAGATCATTGGTCCTCGCCGTCGGAAAAGCCCGCGAAGCGGGAAAAAGGGACTGCGCATGCGCGAACTCCTGAGTTCGCGCGATATCATCCATAGTCGGTGTAACTAAGTATAGGTAATGCGCATGCGCGAACCTCCGTTCGCGCAACATACAAAGCACAGTGGGCATATACTAGTATGATATAGCGGCATCCCGGTGTAACGGTTAACCATTCAGTCACCAGGCTATATTGAAAAGAGCAGGACAAACAAAAACATGGGTAAAAGAAGGTAACTGATGATGAGAGATGGTTACTTAAATGGAAAATGAAGAACAATGTAAAAATTGATTGAAAGGAGGATGGAAAATTATTAAAACAGGGAAATAAAAATGAAAAATTGAATAAAATAAAAATAAAAAATAAAAAATAAATAAAAAACGATAAATGATAAATAATGAATAATAAAAAAATAAACAGAAAAAAATATATATCAGAACCTGGATGGTACCCATCGAAAAATATGAAGAAATAATGAAAAAAAAATGAAAAAAATAATAAAAAAATAATAATAAAAAAATAATAAAAACATACAACGTATAAAAAATATAAAAAAATTGAGAATGTGTATGTCAAAAGGATATGAGGCCTGGGGGTCAGTGGAGGATGGTCCTAGCGAGCATGCGGAAGGAAAGAAGAGGAAAATGGTGAGTATATGGTACAAGGGCATAGTTACCGAATAGCAAATACATAGTCAATATACATTTATATGAAAGCCTGGATCTCATACTCCCGATTGAGATCTCTAGGTTGCATAGTTTGTAAACGGTGAATCCAGTAGGCCTCTCTTCTCTTGAGAATCGAGACCCTATTACCACCCCTTCTTGGCATAGGTACGTGTTCCAGGACCTGAAATTTCAGTTGCGATACATTATGACCGGCCCTATCGAAATGGGCTGGAATGGGAAGCAGCAGATTTTTACAGCGAATATTAGATTTATGCTGCTTAATGCGGTCTCGCACACGTTGGGTTGTCTCCCCAACGTATGCGAGACCGCATGGACACTTAATCAGGTAAACCACGTAATTCGAATTACAGGAAAAGTACTCCTTAATAGCAATGGTCTGTCCAGTTTGGGGGTGATACACCTTGTCCCCCTTGATGATGTTAGAGCACTGGTGGCAGGAAAGACATGGGAAGGTCCCCATGCGAGGGGTACTCAAAAATGTCTGATGTGGTATCCTAATGTTGGAGCCCAGGTCAGCCCTGACCAGTCTGTCTCGGAGATTCCGTGGTCGTTTAAAGCAAGGGCGAAATGGGAGAGTGAATTCTGGTATGTCTGGATAGGCACAGGTCAGTAAGGGCCAATGCCGCCGGATAATGCTATGGACTTTATATGAGAAGGGGTGAAATGCATGTACAAAGGTAATCCGTTTATTGTTGGGTGCGTCAGTGATGGGGCTCACAGCCCTATCCTGTCTTGTTTCTCTTAGGGCCTTATCAAGGATATTCTGAGGGTAGCCCCTTGATCTGAATTTAGCCTCCATCTCCTTGTATCTGATGTCCCTAATTTCAGTGTCTTGGACAATTCTTTTCACACGTAAGAACTGAGACTTGGGTAAGGATTTTTTTGTAGCAGTGGGATGACAACTGGAATAATGGAGAAGGCTATTCCTATCCGTTTCTTTTCTATAGATGTCAGATTGTAACTTCCCATCCTGAGTTTTAGTGATAAGTGTGTCCAGAAAGCTGACACTGGTTATACTGTGATGGAGGGTAAAGTTCAGCTCGGGCCAAATATCATTCAGATACGTGACAAATTCAGTTAATGCAGACGTTGAACCCTTCCAAATGCAGAAGATGTCATCTATGTACCTCTTCCAGGTGATGACATGGTCCTGGAAGAGGGGACTGGTATAGACAAAATGGTCCTCAAAATATGACATATACGCGTTAGCGTAAGGTGGTGCAACGTTGGAACCCATTGCGGTCCCCCGTTTCTGGACATAAAATGTGTCTTGGAACAGAAAATAGTTCTCCTCAAGAATAATCCTGAGGAGATCAGTGGTAAGGTCAATAATACGAGAATCTACATTGTTATTTTCCAATAAAGTCTGGCTGGCAAGAATGCCTTTATCATGTTTGATGCAAGTATATAGACTAACTACATCAAGGGTTACAAGGACCGTGTCAGATGGAAGGGTGTCAAGGTCCCGAATAAGCCTAAGGAAGTCAGAAGTATCCAACAAGAAGGAACGTGTCTTCTTGATATGTGGGGTAAGTATCTTTTCTACAAAGACCGATAATGGAGTAAACACAGAATCACTGGAAGCTACAATCGGTCTGCCCGGAGGGTCAACAAGACTTTTGTGTATCTTTGGCAAGATGTAAATAACCGGTGTAATGGGGTCTTGTTTCCTGAGAAAAGTGGCCGTGTACTTATCAATGGTATTAAGGGTCTGATGTTTAGTTAATATGTTATCAACTTTGTTAATGATTTTAGGAAGGGGGTCATGGGTCAGAGGGGCATAAACCTCAATTGTCGGTTGATTTCCCTAACGTAACTAGATTTATCCATCACAACAATGGCACCCCCTTTATCGGCTGGTTTAAATGTGAGGGTGTCATCCCGTGTGAGCTGTTCCAGTGCCATTTTGTCAATGTTGGATAAATTGGAAGAACAAGTGAATCTATCCCTCTCAATGATGTTCCTAAGTGTATCCAGATCTCGTTGGATAAGGGAAATGACCGTCTCGACAGCAGGAGAATTCTTAGGGGGATAGTAAGTACTCTTGACTGAGAGACCCATGTCTCTACAAGACACCAGACTAGGGTTATCTGATGCCGTAGTGTTACATGGATTGTTAGAGAAATGCACTCTCAGTCTGAGTGTGCAGAAAAAGCGTTGGATGTCTAAATCTAGTTGAAACAAATTAAAGCCATACGACGGGCAAAATGACAATCCGCGTTGTAATAGCTGTAACTGGGCGGGGCTCAGGGTTTTAGAAGAAATATTTACAACAAGGGAATCATTCCCATTTGTATTTGGTGTGACCGGGCCCGACCCAATCTGAGGTGGTATGGGAACAGAGGGACAATAATCCCCTACCTGTGACCTTGTAGACATAGTAGATGTAGATGGTGTAGGATTTTGCCTTCCCCGTCTTCTATTGGCTCCCCGTGTATAGAGGCCAGTCTGACGAGTACCATAAGATCTGTTGCTGGCCACACTAGAGTCAGATGAATCTGGGGATGTGAATCTTTGGCGAGAATTAGTACGAATACCTTGGTATCCCTCTTTCCACTTATAGACACGATTATTGCAATAATCCTCCTGATCCCTCAGGAATTTTTTCCTTTTTTGTGCCTGTACGTCTTTTTTGAACTGAGACAGATTACTGTCCATTTTCTCTTTAAGACTAGAAAACTCACCATTGGGACAGGAGGTGCGCAGTTGTAGTTCAGCCCCTTCAATCTGCTTCTGTAATGAAATAATGCTTTTTTGGAGAAAGGTAATAGTGAGAGTCATGAGATCAAACGAGCATTTGTTCAAGATTAATTCGAATTGATTACAATACTCCTTGTCCTCTCTGAAGAGAGTAGGAACCACATTCATTCTGAGGCCCCTTGGGATCCTCAAATTTTTTACATATTCAGCTAATGTCACACAGTGTAGCTGCATACTAATCAATTTCCTAGAGTCCCTTTCCAGGTCTCTAGATTTTATCTCAATAGGAGCAGTCTCAAGGAAGTCCTTGTTAAACGTCACCCCGGCCAGGATATCCGCCGTCTCTTCCTGGTTGAAGGAAAAGATGAGTTGTTCCATGGCTGTAGGATGTACTGCAAACGGGTATACCAGATACGTCAAGGGATGCAGTGGTACTAGGTGAAGCGAGGGTCCCACCCCGTATTCAGAATTGAAATAAGAGCTTCACACAAACGATGTTAGATGAATCACCAGTAGTGTTTTAATGGTAGAGTGCAGATTACATAAAACGTTTTTCGGTCATCCTGACCTTCGTCAGACTCTACACAAAATGAAAATAATAATATAAGAAAATGGTGCAACAATAAACCATCGTGAAAATATCATAATGTACATATATACATACACAAGAAAATAGCCATACATATGAAAAGGCAGGGTAATGGTTAACAAGGTGTTCCTATAATAAGTTAATATCTGATTGTAATCAGGGTTAAGGAGAACAATACAGTAAAACTATGCCCAAAATAGTGTAAATGTCAGTGTAATCACCTGCACATTGGAGGATGCCAGAGATGCGATACTGCATAGAAGTGCCTGCGTGCAAGTGGAGCAGGAGTAATCTGTGGTCAGATGAATAAAATGATCCATGAATAATCAGCATAATATGGACTATAGGTGTAAGAGGCTCGTAGTCTAGGGGTCCTTACCTCCACAAGAGGCCTGTCCAGGCCCGCAATGACCGTCCGGTCGTCACAAAAATAGAAGTGCTACGCCAGGTGAATGGCCTTACCGGCACAGGGATCAGCGCTAGCCACATGAGGAAGCGCTGGTGTTTTAAAGAGGCGCCGGACCGAGATCATTGGTCCTCGCCGTCGGAAAAGCCCGCGAAGCGGGAAAAAGGGACTGCGCATGCGCGAACTCCTGAGTTCGCGCGATATCATCCATAGTCGGTGTAACTAAGTATAGGTAATGCGCATGCGCGAACCTCCGTTCGCGCAACATACAAAGCACAGTGGGCATATACTAGTATGATATAGCGGCATCCCGGTGTAACGGTTAACCATTCAGTCACCAGGCTATATTGAAAAGAGCAGGACAAACAAAAACATGGGTAAAAGAAGGTAACTGATGATGAGAGATGGTTACTTAAATGGAAAATGAAGAACAATGTAAAAATTGATTGAAAGGAGGATGGAAAATTATTAAAACAGGGAAATAAAAATGAAAAATTGAATAAAATAAAAATAAAAAATAAATAAAAAACGATAAATGATAAATAATGAATAATAAAAAAATAAACAGAAAAAAATATATATCAGAACCTGGATGGTACCCATCGAAAAATATGAAGAAATAATGAAAAAATAATGAAAAAAATAATAAAAAAATAATAATAAAAAAATAATAAAAACATACAACGTATAAAAAATATAAAAAAAATTGAGAATGTGTATGTCAAAAGGATATGATGGCGGGCCTGGGTGTCAGTGGAGGATGGTCCTAGCGAGCCTGCGGAAGGAAAGAAGAGGAAAATGGTGAGTATATGGTACAAGGGCATAGTTACCGAATAGCAAATACATAGTCAATATACATTTATATGAAAGCCTGGATCTCATACTCCTGATTGAGACCTGTAGGTTGCATAGTTTGTAAACAGTGAATCCAGTAGGCCTCTCTTCTCTTGAGAATCGAGACCCTATTACCACCCCTTCTTGGCATAGGTACGTGTTCCAGGACCTGAAATTTCAGTTGCGATACATTATGACCGGCCCTATCGAAATGGGCTGGAATGGGAAGCAGCAGATTTTTACAGCGAATATTTTGCAATACCCCGCTACATTGTGACTCTTTCCTCAAGAGGGTATATTCCATGGTTTTGCTACCCTGGAAACAGCTCTGGCTTACCTGCCAGAAAAGAGTATCTTGTCAGGCCTGGAGCCTATTCTGCCTGAGTGTCATTTATCCCATACCAGAGACTGGGAGGAGACTACTTCACCTACAGCTTCTGATCTTCCTAAATTACAGCAACTCTAGACCCAACACTGACATGACATCTCCTTCTTCAATTTATCAGCCGGACATTGCTGAAGAGAGGTAACCCGTTCGTATTCTGTATAGAACTCAAAAACTATGTTCGTATTGCCGGCTCATACTAGTGACTTTGTAATGACTACCATATGTCCTCTGCTTTAACATCTTAAACATGCAAATACTGTTCTTTAGCCCTAAGTTTTATTGCCCCATATTTTAATTTGGTTTTACATCTATTTTATTTTTGACTTAGGACTTAATCTGGTTGGTATTCTTTATTAGTGGGACAGGGGCTCAACCTCTGCTTGCTTTTATTGGCTGCTCTCTTATGGGTGGTTGGATGGGTGGTTAGTTCCCGACATCACCAACTCGATATGAATTGGTTATAGTCTTTAAGGTGGGGAGAGGAAGGAGGTGGGGTCAAGAATAGTTCCTACTATGTTGGAACAATGGAGTCCTAAGCAATTTCCCGGAGTTGGTTGATGGAATATACATACCCTGGTGATTGCTCAAATCTATTTGCATTTACTATGCCTCTTGTTTTTCAGCTTCATGTTGGTTTCAAGTTTATTACTGTACTGTATATGTATTTGCTCGTGCCAAGCCATAGCCCAAAGGTTCCAATCATTTATGTGATATGCCTGACGTGTGCGCTCACCCTCTCTGGTCATGTTACCTAATTTAAATAGTCTCATGGAATATTAAAGGGCTATGCTCCCCGCAAAAACATAACAATCTGTTGAGATATCTGAAGAGGTTAGACAGAGAAGTAGCTATGCTGCTGGAGACACACCTGGCACTACAGGATATTTTTAGGATGTGGTAAGCTTGGGTAGATGAAGTGTTTGGATCACCAGCTATTTGCAATAAAATCAGAGTTATTGCTGTTTTCCACAGGTTACTCGAGCATGGGAAACAGAGGAAGATAGGAATGATCAGGAGAGGATATTGTTACTATGTTTATCATTACTGGGTGGAAAGATCAGGTTACTAAACATTTATCGCCCATCAAACGGTCAGGTGGTTTTTTCCACCTCCAACCATTTCTTGGTACTTATGTTAGTTTCACACCTGCGTCCAGGTCTCCGTTTGGGTGGACCGCTTGGGACACACAGTATAATGTCCCATAGTGGTTTCTCCACTATAGGAGAATGTCTCATAGTAGCCCGCCACACACTATAATGCCCTATAGAAGCTACGTCACCCAGTTTAATATCCCATAGTGGCCCCTCCACACAATATAATTTCCCATAGTGGTGGCTCCAAACACTGCAATGCCTTATCATGGCCCTTCCACACAGTAAAATGTCACATAGTGGCCCCTCCACACACTATAATCTCTGACCAGTGCCCTCAACACAGTATATTGTCACACAGTGTCACTTCTACACACTATAATGTCCTTTAGGGACTCCTTCACACACTATGATCTTCTATAGTGACCCATGCGGTTTTCTTCGTGAATGTTTCAGAAATTTCAGACTTTCATGTGAAAATTTTGGGGGTTCGCCATCCATGAACTATTACTATAATGATCAAATGCCTCGGGGACGGGATTAAACATGATAAACAGTGTTACTCACATCTTCTGGCTCTGGTGCTCGTCATCTGACATCTTCATGTCTATAAAATGTCATGAATGTCTCCAGCTTAATGTCACATGGGTCATGCCAGTGTCATTTTTTGTCATGATGCAGATGTAACTGCTGCGGCCCAATTATAGGGCTCAGCGGTCTCTGACATCATTTTTAATGTCTCTAAGGCTCAAAGACCCTCACCGGTTCTGAAAAGATTGCACAATCCGAACGAAACCACTGGGCAAATCTCGAATGAATGAATGAATGAATGAATGATAAATCTTGCAAAATTTGTCCAACACATATTCTCAGTGCTGTCCAGTGCATTCTCCGCACTGAAGGTATAGAGTAGGGGCTGCACTCTGCAGCAATAGTCAGGGCAATGGCTGGGCGTTGGGACTTTCATATTACAGTCAACCCACTGAGAATTTTGCAAGTAATATATGACCAATCCGTCCCTGCTGAGGAGTGACAATTAGAGTTTCAAAAAAAAAATTGTGCCACACTGCCAGCTTCTAAAGCTAGAATATCTTCTTTTTTAAACATATATATATATATATATATATATATATATATTGTGAGCACCATAGGATTAGGATCACAATGTACATTTTTTTCCTATCAGTATGTCTTTGTAGAATGGGAGGAAATCCACACAAACATGGGGAGAACATACAAACTCCTTGTAGATGTTGTTCCTGGCAGGAGTTGAACCCAGGACTCCAGTACCACAAGATTGCAGTGCTAACCACTGAGCCACCAAGTTTCCTCTAGCTAGAACATCTTCTGAAATGGGAAGGGTTTCTTGATACAGCGAGGATGTCGCACTCACTGTCTCAGGAAAGGTAATGCTGGATTCTTTGAGAAAGTTCAAAACGGGCCTGGATGTCTTTTCTGTAACAGTAAAATATTATGGGTTATGAGTGGTTTTTTTTTCCTTTCTCTGGATCAACACTGTAAGATTATAGGTTGGACCTTGACGGACCTGTGTCTTCATTCAACCTCATTTACTATGTGCAGTGACTTGCAAAAGTATTTATACCCCTTTTACTTTTTCATATTTTGTCACCTTACAACCACAAATTTAAATGTATTTTTGTGATATGCCTTCTTTACCTTTATCTTTTTTTATCTGTACCTACTGTCACTATAATGCCTCTACCGTGGAGCTTTTTGTACAAGAATTTTGTATTTTACATTATTATTGTATTATCTATGCTGCTGTAACACACTGAATTTTCCCATGGTGGGACTATTAAAGGATTATCTTATTTAATTGAGATGATAATTGTGAAGGGGTAGGAAAATGATACATGGTTTTCAAAATTCTAAACAAATAAAAATCTGTGTGACGTGCAAAAGTATTCAGCCCCCCTATATCAATACTTTGTAGAGCCCCCTTTCACTGCAATTACAGCTGCAAGTCTTTTGGGGTATGTCTCTACCAGCTTTGCACATCTAGGGACTGAGATTTTTGCCCATTTTTCTTTGCAAAATAGAGAGCACCTTTGAACAGGAATTTTAATGTCTTGTCACAGATGCTCAATGGGATTTAGATCTGGACTTTGACTGGGCCATTCTAACACATGAGTATTCTTTGATCTAAACCATTCCATACATTTCCACTGTAGCTCTGGCTGTATGTTTATGGTCATTGTCTTGCTGGAAGGTGAATCTCCTTCCCAGTCTCAAGTTTTTTACACCCTCCAACAGGTTTTCTTCCAGGTTTGCCCTGTATTTATCTCCTTCCATCTTCCCATCAACTCTGACCAGCTTCCCTGTCCTTACTGAAAAAAAGCATCCTCACAGCATGATGCTGCCACCACCATATTTCACAGTCGGGATGATGATTTCCGCCAGACATAGGGCTTTGAATTTAGACCAAAAATTTAAACTTTGGTCTCATCTTACCAGAGAACCTTCTTTCACGTATTTGCTGTATCCCATATATGGCCTGAGGCAAACTAGAAACAGAACTTCTTGCGTCTTCCTTTATCTCTGACCTGTCTGGTGAGTTCCTTGGTCTTCATTATGTTGTTTGTTCACCAGTGTTCTCTTACAAATCACTGAGACCTTCACAGAGCAGGTGTATTTATGCTGAGACTAAATTACACACAGCTGGACTCTATTAACTAGTTAAGTAACTTCTGAAGGCAATTGTGCGCGCTGGATTTTATTTAGGGAGATCAGACTACAGGGGGCTGCATACTTTTGCACATCACACTTTTCAGATTTTTGATTGAAATTTTTGAAAATCATTTATCATTTTTGTTCCACTTCACAATTATCTGCTACTTTGTGTTGGTCTATCACTTAAAATAGCAATAAATCAATAAATATCAATCCTGCTAGTAATCCCTGCATGGGAACAAATGCTACATCAGCATTGTGTTGGTGGATTGACAATTTCCAGAATTTTAAGAAAAAGTTGTTGCACACCATCAGTGTTCCTAGCCTGCCAACTGAAAATGGTAGATTATCTTTCAAAAGTGACCATGTCCTGCCTGGTACTGAAACTGGGCATCCACTCACAAGTGGATGTCAGTAGTAGAAAGTAGTTGATCTTGCAGCATTTCTAGACTGTGGCCACTGACGCTCAAAACATTGACCCAGTGGATTTTGAAAGCTATGGCCACATCTATTGTTTTGTATAATCAGCGGTTTAACCTCAGATTTGGGGGATAGAAGGTGGATTAATAAATGGGTGGATTTTATGATATTATTATGATTGTTTTTAAATGTTTTTAGGCAATATCTCTGATATTGTGGTATGGTCTCTTGTTATTATTATTAATATAAGTATGGGGTGTTATATCATGTATGGTTTTGTGTTAATATGGTCTGCTGTGCTAACACTGTAATTTCTCTAATGGGGATTAATAAAGAATATCTTATATTATTGTCTGGGCAATATGCGACATGACCTGGGATTGATTCCTTCTGCCAAAGAAGCAATGACTGAAACTTTCCAACGGCTTTGTAACAACAGCATCAGAGCACTGAAGGGCAAGCACATAGGGTATTGGGATAGGGCATAGGGTATAGGTATGGGGCATAGAGTATAGCTGTTGACCTGTGCTGGCAGTACTTACTAGTTTATAATTGTAGATAATATGGTCTATGGCAGCACTGCCGATTTTCGGTATCTTCGGCAGCAGATTTTCAGCAAGCAACAGAGCAACACTCAGCCAGACATGTCCTGTAGCCTGCTCTGTCACATTCTGTTCCATACTCTACTAACACTGATTTTGCCATGGCTACTGTCATCACCACCACTCAGACAGCCAGACATCTCCTGCAGCCTGGTCCACCACATTCTATTCTGTGTTGGTATAATTATGAAAAAATATAGTCAAAATTACACTCCCCAAGAAAACTGCATGTCATTGTTTCTTGCAAAACCAATGCCATGTTGGTCCAGCGTCTGCTCCCATAAAAGGATCATTTTTAAAAAGCAAGTTGTCACTTTTCAATTGGGAGGCACATTGGCAATCGGGCACAATTATTTGTCTTAAAATTCTGTAGCATCTGCTCCGAAAAAGGGAGAATTTTTGGTGTTCCACTTCTTCAATACTGTTCCATCAGGTACACTCTGCTTATTTTTCTTTTTTTCAAAATAACAAACCGGTTGCTCTTACATGTTCCGAAAATGGGCTTATTCCAATATAACTGCCAGGTGAATATGAAAAAAAAGCATGGGCTGGCATCCAAAAAAATATCAGCACAGTATAGGTTAAACAAGCAATTTTTACCAACTGCTTACCACTCATTTGATTCTGCCCTGTCGTTCAAGCCAGACTTCCACATTTTTACTACTTCTTGCCACCTAAACCTCAAAAACACCTCATATTCGCTTCTTCCACAAAAATTCTACTTAATGCCCTTATCTCCTGTATGGACAAGTGCAACATCCTTTCCCTTACATACATCTCTAACCTAATATCCCAGAATAAAGGATCCTAGTAGGCTGAATTGTAATATCAAAGATACTTTATTTAACTAATAGTACAAATTGCACTGTGCCACACGTGGCTATACAGAGTATATACGAGAACGTTTCGGCAAGTTCTACCTTCCTCAAGCTCTTGTAGGCTCAAATAGGTCCCTTAGAATAAGGGTATCCTAGGGAGTAGCTGTGGTCTGTTTGCTCAGCTTGTCCTACTCTGGTCTCTGACATGTGAATCAATTGTAGGCAGGCACACTGGTGAGTAGTTCACAATAGCAGTTGTGGCCTCCTGAGGGTCTCCAGTATAGGTGTCCTGATGCCGGCGGCTCCTCTGCTCCCGACCGCCACCAACGGAACCCGCCCGGGGCCACACACATCAGGACACCTATACTGGAGACCCTCAGGAGGCCACAACTGCTATTGTGAACTACTCACCAGTGTGCCTGCCTACAATTGATTCACATGTCAGAGACCAGAGTAGGACAAGCTGAGCAAACAGACCACAGCTACTCCCTAGGATACCCTTATTCTAAGGGACCTATTTGAGCCTACAAGAGCTTGAGGAAGGCAGAACTTGCCGAAACGTTCTCGTATATACTCTGTATAGCCACGTGTGGCACAGTGCAATTTGTACTATTAGTTAAATAAAGTATCTTTGATATTACAATTCAGCCTACTAGGATCCTTTATTCTCATATATATTCTGGGTTGGGACCCTTCCCTGTAGGTTCACCAGGGTGCCAGTCACACCCTTACTTTTATAACCTAATATCCCACTACCTCTCAACATATCATATTCAATCAGCACAAGACCTTCTTCTTCGCTCACTCTTCACACAGCTGCCTTTAAGATTAACACCACATCTCCGTTATTCTACAACTCAGTACCACGATTCATAAAAGTCTCACCTCTTTAGAATAGAATGCAACACATATTAACCTGGTGTCACTATGCCACCAAATAAGCAACTCCTTCAATCACCTTTTGTCTACACTCACTTTCCTTTATAGATTGTAAGGCCTTTACAGACAGGGTTCTATTTCCCAATTGTATCAGGTTAGACTAAGTTCACATTCCCTTTATTAAAGTCCATTGCTCTCTTCCATCATAGGATGAGAGCAATGGATTTAAACCATGTGGGAATGCCTGATGCAGACATAGCCCTGCAAGACTTTTTATTCCTTCTAAAGAATAAACAAAGCTGACAGAAGGAATCCTCCATCATGTGTTTTTTTACACTGGAGTGAATACAGACAATGAATGCTCCATCTGCATGAGTCATTATAGCGCTGTTTGCTCTAATTTGTTTGTACCAAGACGAATCATGGGGCTGAACCACCTGAGGCCGAACCAAGTCTTCAGAGGTTCAACCGGCTCTAATATGTAGGTATTGTCTATATAAATAGATTTTCAAATTTTTAATATGATAGTTAGATATGTTTATTTAGGTACACTACTTGTATAATTTTTTATAATGTAAACTGTAAACTTGGCAGGGGAATTTGTAAGAATTGTATTTTACATATTTTACTTTTAAAAACCATGTGGCAATTTAGCAAACCATATAACCAGAGCAAATTGCTGTAAAAAAAATAGACGTTTTAAACTAAAATATGTCACATAGCATATCACATCCAGCGTCTCCAACTCACATACCACCCTCTCGTCATGCCCTCTTTCTGTAGGTGTCCCCCAAGGCTCTATCCTAGGACCCCTCCTGTTCTCCATCTACACCCTCGTCCTGAGACAACTCATAGTTTTTCATTACCATTGCTATACTGACAACACTCAAATATATTTCTCTGGACCAGACATTACCTTTCTGTTGGCCAGAGTTCCAGAGTGTTTAGCGGCTGTAGCCTCTTTTCTCTCCTCCGCTTTCTCAAACTCAACATGGATAAAACGGAGTTCATCATCTTCGCCCCACCCCTTATGGCCCTTCTACCTGACCTATCTATCAGTGTTAACAGAACCACACGTCTGTTGCCTTGGGATAAACCTGGATTCTTATCTATCCTTTAAGTCACACTTCCAAACCCTCAACACCTCCTGCCTCCTACAACTCAAGAACATCTATTGAATTCACTCCTGCTTCACTCCTGAAACTACAAAGATGCTAGTCCATGCCCTCATAATCTTCCACTTAGATTGCTGTAACACCTTTCTCCATGGCCTCCCAGCGAATTCACTCATGCCCCTCCAGGCAACCTTAAACTGTGCAGCTCGCTTAATACACCTGTTCCCCTGTTTTTTATCGGCTGCTCCCTTCTGCCAATCGCTTCGTTGGTTATTAATGCTGACATACAAAGCCATCCATCCTGTCTCCTCCATATTTCTCTGACCTAATCTCCTGCTACCTGCCCACGCGCAACCTACGATCCTCCAAAGACCTCTTACTCCGCTTGGCTCTTATCCGCTCTTCACACAACCGTCTCCAAGATTTCTCCCGTGCATCCCCTATACTCTGGAATTCATTACCAAGACATACAAGACTGACATCCACAATCACAGGCTTCAAGAAGGTCCTGAAAACTCACCTATTCAGGAGGGCCTACAACTTCCAATAACACTACTGTCACCACACCACCATCTGAACTGTCTCTCCACTCACCTTCTGTCTCTATCCCTCTGTAGTCTTAGTATGGTTTTGTTACATACAATTGGGGAAATTCATCATTCCTCTCTATGACAGTTTTTTGGCATAGAGGGATGATATAGAGGTGCATGTTTGGTACGAGGCCCTTTATAGCGCCAAACGTGTCCTTCAAACACATTGTGGAAATGTGGGCAGAACAGGGTGGGACTGATTTACAGAGAATTACTACAGGTATATATTAACTTTCTGGCAAACTGCACTTATATACCAGGGAAAACCCTATATACTGTTTGATGGTTTGAATATCCCTATTATTCACATTCTTGGAATGATGCAAAATGAGAAATACTATGGTGTTGAAATATAAGCTAAGTACAAAGTGAATATCACTATTTGGGCAAGTAACATCAGCAGATTTTTAACAGCAGAGAAATCAAAGGTTACTCATTCTAAATCTGGATATTATTTATAATGACATAACCTTTTAACAAAATGCACATTGCACTTTATAATATGAGTTATACATGTAGTTGAGATCACAAGTCAGTTATTAGATCTACTACATTATCATTTCCTGTACAGCGATGGCCTCATTTTAGGACACTTGTCAGTCAGAACTTTGACCCTTCCTACTATTCCTTACAGTTGAAATTGGTTCACAATAAATCATGTGCTTTGATTATGAAATGATTCTGTAATTAACGATCTTTGCTAAAAAAAAATCTGATAATTAGGGTACCCACTTAGAGTACATTCACACATAGGAAAATGTAGCGGAATATGACATGGTATCCGCATCAAATTCCACCTCCTATTCACTTCAATGGGAGGTAGTATCAGGTTTTTTATGCTAGCTGATTTTTTCAGCTAGTGGAAAAAAAAAATCCAACCAGGCTTGTTCTTCAGGCAGATTCTCCCCACAAAATCCCTTTGAAATGAATGGGAGGTGGAAAATACCACCTTTTCTGATTGTGCAGATTTGATCAATTCTGCAGGAAAATCGACTCGTGGAAATTTTAACTTGGCTCTGCCTAAAAAAGGGGTAGCAACTTCATTAATAAACCACCAGCCATTTTGAGGGTGCAAGAGAACAACTTTGGACATCATGCAAAATTCATCTCCTTGCATGAGAAGCTCCTGTTTTCTGCCTAAAAAGTAAGTATGACTGCACATCTATTTCATATACATGAAACTTAACAATTTATGTATTTTAAAATTAATAGCTAAAGTTTTGATAATTTCTTATGAATATCTACTTTAGAGAAAACATCTCTTTTGGCAAACAGTCTCCTCTACTCCTTACCAACTCCATGTAAGTATATTATAGTGGCCATCTTTTTTATGTTGTGCAAACTTTCTTTGTTATCTAAAATTACTGATGCTTGTCAAATTTATGCAGCCCTACTTTGTACAGAAGACACTGGCAAAATCTGATTTCACATGTATTTTGTGTGCAAACAATTTTTATAAAATAGATGTCAACGTAAACTAATCTTTATTCATTTCTATGAAGATAACATTTGTAGAGTATACTCCCAAAAGTAAGTATTGTAAATGCCCATTTCTCATCAGGGACAGGCAGACTGTAGGTCAAGGGACTATAATATATTGCATCACCTAATTTAGTCTTGGTATGTGTAAACATTTTAGACTATAAGTATATGTCTTATCAAGCATCCTCCATTATACACCTGTTTGTAAATCACGTTGTATACTATATGTTCTATATCAGGGGTTGACAAACTCTTTTTTATGGTATGCCAATTTAAGTTAAAAAAAACAAAACAAAAAGATGAGGTGCCACACAATAATTGTAATGCTGGTGACCACTATACTGAAGTCATATATCACAAACCATCACACAGAAGTGCTGCCATAAGATTCTTCTGGAAACGTTTACTGTAGAGATGAGCCGTTCAATATTCGACTATTCGATTGAATATCGAACCCTATTATAGTCTATGGGGAAAAATGCTTAGTTTCAGGGGAACCCACCATTTGACTCAGGAGGGTCACCAAGTCCACTATGACACCTCAGCAAATGATGACAACACCTCTGGAATGCAACTGGGACAGAAGGGGAAGCATGTGGGGGCATCTAACAAGCCCAAGTCACAGCTTTACCCCACCATCACAACTTATCAACTACACACTTTCCACACTCAAAAAATCCTCTATCAAAGTGGGACAATACCTGTAAACCTTCTTTCCTCCCCAATTGGAAGGACAGAAACCCAAATCTAAGCTAAAGAAACATTAACAAGCACCTCTTTAAATCACCTTGCCCATGACAACCACAGATGGAATAGGCAATGGGAAATCCAAAAGCCCCCACCCTTAACTGTCATTGTTTATGTGTGTGTGATGTGATGTGGTAAGACCTTCAAAAATTCACTTTTCTGGCCCTTAACGTGAGCCGTTCCAAATTAAGTTAGAGGCCCTTAAGCTGAGCTACCAAATCAAATCAAATAAAAAAAAAGCTTTATTGGCACGTCTGAATAGATATTTGGCATTGCCAAAGATAGTAAAGTGTGTGTGTGTGGGGGGGGAGTTGGATTTGGGTGGGTGAGTGGTGGGTATGGGGGGGTGGGGTGGGTGGTTTGGGGTATAACAGTCTGTGGAGTCTCATCTTCCTCTTCGTTGGTGACCGCTATATCGGGAGGTGGGGTTGGGGGTGGGGCGGGTGTATTGGGATAAATATAATAGTCCGTGGAGTCTCATCTTCCTCTTCGTTGGTGACCGCTATATGGGGAAGTGGGGTGGGGTGGGGCGGGTGTATTGGGATAAATATAACAGTCCGTGGAGTCTCATCTTCCTCTTATTTGGTGACAGCTGGACACGTATTGGGCAGCGATCTCAACAGTGGCCTCTTCTTCTCCCAGTAGGATGTAGAGTTTCCTCTTCTCATCTGTAGATATGAAGTCTGGGATGTGGGCAGAGAGTCTTTGGAAGTAGATGGCCCTCACAGCTGAGTATTTGGTGCAGTGTAGCAGGAAGTGGGTCTTGTCTTCTAGGGCCCCCTGGTCACAGTGCTGGCACAGTCTGTTCTCCCGTGGCTTGTACGTCTGCCTGTATCGCCCCTTCTCTATCTCTAGGTTGTGGGCGCTCAGTCTGTACCGGCTTAGGGTCTGTCTGTGTTTGGGGTGGCGTATTCTCTCCAGGTAGGTGGCCATGGTGTAGTCCCTTTGTAGGGATTGGTACACGGTGAGTTTCTTGGAGTTATTTATTTCGTTTCTCCATTCTTCAATGTACCGCTCTCTGTTTGCCTCTGTGGTCGCCTTTATTTCGGCCTTGGTTATCATCTGTTTGTGTTTTTGGTTTGGTGGTTGTTTGGTTGGTGGGTGTCTGGTTTGCTCAGGTGGCTTAGCCATGCTTGGTGGTGGTAGGAGTCAGGCTTGCTCCCCTGGATGTGTGCCTGGAAGGCTAGCGCCCTCTTCTGTATGGTGAGCCATAGGGGGAGTCTGCCTAGCTCTGCCCTGCAGGCCATGTTGGAGGTGTTGCGATGGACATGGAGCAGGTATTTGCAGAACTCCAGGTGGAAGTTCTCTGTTGGGCTGGAATCCCACTTTGACTGGTCTGGGTAGGTAGCTGGGCCCCAAACCTCGCTGCCATAGAGAAGGATAGGGGAGATGACTGCGTCAAATATCTTCAGCCAGACCCTCACCGGTGGTTTGAGGTGGTACAGTTGTCTTCTGATGGCGTAGAAGGTTCTGCAGGCTTTTGCTTTCAGGGTTTCTATTGCTGCTTTGAAGCTTCCTGATTGGCTGAGCTCCAGCCCCAGGTAGGTGTAGCTGTTGGTTTTCTCCAGTGTGGAGCCGTTCAGTGTGAATTGTGGGGTGGTGGAGGCTTTATTGTGGCCCTTCTTCTGAAATACCATGACTTTGGTCTTCTTCTGGTTGATGGGTAGGGCCCATGTGGTGCTGAATTTTTCCAGCACTGACAGGCTTTCTTGGAGGTCTTTCTCGGTGGGGGCCAGGAGTAGGAGGTCGTCGGCGTATAGCAGGAACTTCACCTCCCGGTCATTCAGGGTGAGGCCTGGGGTTGGTGAGGCCTCCAGGGCTGTAGCCAGTTCATTGATATAGATGTTGAAGAGCGTTGGGCTCAGGCTACAGCCTTGTCTGACCCCTCGGGCCTGTTGGAAGTATGCGGTCCTTTTCCCATTCACCTTCACACTGCACTGGTTTCCGGTGTAGGAGCTCTTGATGACGTCGTACGTTCTTCCTCCTATTCCACTCTCTAGGAGTTTTAGGAGTAGGCCTGGGTGCCATACTGAGTCGAACGCCTTCTTAAAGTCTACGAAGCAGGCGAATATCTTGCCTCTTCTGGTGTTGTGGACGTGCGTCTTGATGAGGCTGTGCAGGGTGTAGATATGGTCTGTGGTGCGGTGGTTTGGCATGAACCAGCAGAGTTTTAGGCCCTTTAACTTAGTTCAGCTTTGTACCAGCGGAGTTTTTTGCCCTTTGGGTGAGTTGAGCCTTGCACCAGCAGAGTGTTAGCCCCTTTAAAATTATTAGCCCCTAAAAGGGTGATTCCAGAACCATCACTCTCATTGTGTTGGATTGATGCAGTGGATTGGACTGAGGACCCAGACATTGACCTTTTAATTGGGAAATTGATAACATTTTGGCATCAAGTCTTGGGGGTAACTTTTATTTAGAGGACCGCAAAGGTGGGGAATTGGCTGCAACTACTACTACCAGTAATGGTCCTCTAATATCAGACTCTACATTACCTCTACAGGTGTTAATAGTCCAAACAACATGCTCCAGTACTTTACATGTAGCTCAGAAACCACTTTCCCTTCCGACACCATATTTAACCAAGCTTCACCATCATCATCCTGCTGAGATGGAGCTACTAAAGGAAACCTTGCCTTCAAAGGCATGTTCTGGAGCTGCGACTGAACCAAATCTAAACACAGAGTCCTTTGAAACTGAACAAAATTCACGGACAGTGTTTTTGGCCCTTAGGGTGAGTTGAGCCTTGCACCAGCATGTGTCCTGTAACATCAGGCGGGCCCTAAGTTCTACGCTAAGTTGCTCAAAGTTGCACAATGTTCCACTTGACCACCGACGCGTGCGGCCAGGGGTGCTGCATCTCAGTCGCGGCACACTAGCTGAATGTAGTTGAGGCTGGGACCGGGTCGCAAACTATGGCGACCTGCCTTGTCTCCCCGCCCAATATTCCTGGCAGGAGTGCTGAAACACCACCCTCCTCCTCCGCCATTAAATCAACCCCAGCTACGAGCTGGAAACGTTGCAACACTGGCGTGGAGAGACGTCAGCAGGCCGTGCTGAAGCTCATCAGCTTGGGGGACAGACAGCACAGTGCCTCCGAGGTCAGGGATGCTATCATGGATGAGATGGCAATGTTTTTTGCCCCGGTTGGCGTATGTGATAATGGACGGAACCTATTATCAGATCTGGAGCTTGCCAGACTCAAACACGGTCCACACATGGCCCACGTTTTCAAATTATTGGTGCAACGGTTTCTAACAACTTACCCCAATTTACACAAGCTACTGGTTAAAGTGCGGCGCTTGTGCTCCCACTTTGGCAAGTCTACGGTACCTGGTGCTAGCCTCAAAACATTCCAGCAATGCCTACATCTGTCTGAAGCACCGGCTGTTGTGTGAGGTCACCACACGCTGAAACCCTAGATACCGTATGTTGAGCAGGGTGTGTGAGCAGCAGAGACCTTTGATGGAGTTCCATCTCCAAAACCCAAGGGTTCATCAAAGTAAGCTCACTCAGTTTCTGCACCATGAGTTTCCATGGGTGATAGACTTATGTGAAATCCTATCCCATTCTTTCCACTGGACAAGAAACATTAGCATGCGCTCATCACAATTCCTGATATGACAGCTGCGTTAAGGAGGGTGCAGGGTACAACGCAGACCAGGCCCGAGCACCAGGAACAGGTGTTACAATGGCTAGCAGATAATTCTTCCACCTGCTTTTCCAGCAGCCGGTCAGCCACTACCTGCAGTCATGTTCATACCCAAGAGTCTGTCCCTCCTTCCTCCCAACATGTCCAATCTTCCCAACAGAGTCATCCCAACCTTACCCACTCCCAGGATCTCTTTTCGGGTCCTTTTACTGTCTCTCCCTCTGTTGAACCAATTCCGAAATCCCAGGAGCTACCAGACGACTTTCTGCGTACTGATGCCCAAACACTGGAGCATCCGCCATCACCTGGCGATTTTGTGGCTGTGGACCCACAACCAGTATTTTCTGTCATCAGTGATGATGATGAGACACAGTTGCCATCAGGGCATGCTGTTGTCATGTGTGGTTTGCAGTAAGAGGAGAGTGAGCAATTGGAAGAGGAGATGGTGGACGACGAGGCCACCGACCCTAAATGGACAGGGGTGATGTATAGCGGGGAAAGCAGTGTAGATGTGGAGGCAAGCTAAGCAGGAAAAAAAGGTGGCTAGAGGCAGAGGCATGTCCAGAGGCAGTAAGGCCAAAGATTTTCTGTGTACTAGCCACTCATGCAAAACCCGCCCATGTTGCCAGACTAATTCCTCCAACAGGCTAACAACTGCCATCCGGTCCACACCCACCAGGAGCACACTATCCAAGAACTGGGATACGTTAATGGCACCCACTGGCCAAACTACCGCCACTTGTCCCTCCTAGTATCAACAGGAGGGACAAGAATAGGCGCTTGTTGTGGGAGTACCTGGCCGACCCCTGCCCTGTCCTCTCCGATCCCTCTGCGCCCTATACTTAGTGAGTCTCCAAGTTGGATTTGTGGCTGGAACTTGCGCTCTATATATTGGAGGTCCTTTCCTGCCTTGACGCCAGCGTGCTATTGGAAAATGTCTTCAGCGCAGCCGGTGGCATCATCATGGATAAGCACAGCCAGCTGTCAGCTGTCAGTGCTGACCGGCTGACGCTGATCAAAATGAACAGTCACTGGATAGACCCATCATTTTCATGTCCAGCAGTGTCAAGCACCCTGACATGAAGTTTCATGTGTGTGCTCACCTTTTACAATTCTTCCTCCTCCTCATACTCCTCCACCATCAGCGTTGTACAATTCTGCTCCTACTAGGTTCAATTCACACTAATGCCCAAACTCTTCTGGTTAGAGGCTCAATCCACCCTGATTCCCCCAACTGTGCTGGTTAGAAGCTCATTATAAGTCATGCCAAATAACACACTGGCACACATGGCTGACTTCATGTTAGGTTGCTTTTCAAGAGACAATGGCATAGTTCACATCATGGAGAGCAAACAATAATGGATTTTTGCAATCCTCGACCTCCGGTATAAGTAAAAAATCTCATCCTTTGTTTTGGTACAGGAGAGGAAAAAATGCACAAATGATATGTAAATATGGAGGCAGGCTAAGCAGCAAAAAGGTGGCTACAGGCAGAGGCATGGACCGGGGTGATGTATAACAGGGAAAACAGTGTAGATGTGGAGGTGAGCTAAGCAGGAAAAAATGTGGCTAGAGGCAGAGGCATGTCCAGAGGCAGCAAGGCCAAAGATTTTCCATGTACTAGCCACTCATGCAAAACTCGCCCATGTTGCCAGACTTATGTTCTCTCCCTGTCTTTGAAGAGTCCACCAAGAGGGTCAGCTTTGTCGACGCATTACTGATTTTAACGATCCCACTCCTGTGTGTGATGCATGAATCCCTCATCACCATCAGGGATAACGCATTGTACGCCGAGGAGTCGGGCATAGGAGTAGAACCATTCCAGCAAGATAGTCAGTGCACACTCCTGTCCGCTTCACAGCATATATTGATGCAGGAAGAGGAGGATGACAAAGTGGCAGATGATTTCATTGTCACACAGGAGGCTAGCGGCACCCTCTGGCCAAACTACCACCACTGAGGTGCCTAGTATCACCAGTTACATGACAAATTTAGTGTGGTTTGCACACTTTGCAAGTCTAAACTGAGTAGGGGCTCTGAAAAGAGCAACCTTACCACCTTTTGCGTGCGCTGTCATTTGCAAGGCAAGCCCTGGGCTCAGTGGGAGAGAGAAAATGCAGGACAATCGTTGACCCGCCTTGCCGACACTGCCTCTTCCACTGTTTACACCAGCCTGGACACCTAAACATCTGTCTCTGACACATTGGGGAGTTCACCCTCATCCGCCCTTTTGGCCTGCACCATCATGCGCCTCTTCCCAGCCACTCTCCATCTCCCAGACATTTAATTGCAGGCAGAAGTACAGCGCAAGCCACCCACATGCCCAAGCCTTTAACTGCCTCATCTAAAATCTGCTGGCCCTGGAGATGTTGGCATTTATGCTTCTGGATACCCAGGCCTTCTGTCACCAGATGGCAGTTGGGGCACCTCCCTATGCGGGGCCTAGCCGTTACTACTTCTCTTGGTGTGCTGTCCCCGCCTTGCGCCTGCACGTGTCCTATAACATCAGTCGGGCCCAGAGTTCTGCGCTTTGCTGCAAGGTCCACTTGACCACCAACGCCAGGGACCAGGCGATGCTGCCCAGGGACCAGGGATGTTGCTTATCTTTAATGACAGGCCGGGTGAATGTAGGGGAGTCTGGGCCCGCGGTGCAAACTGGGGTGGCCTATCTCCTCTCCCACCCCAAAATTCATGGCAGGGTTTCTCTGAAAGCCTACTCCTATGCTGCAACCTCGACCCCAACTACGAGCTGGAAATACTGTACCACTGGCATGGGGAGATGTCAGCAGGCCATGTTGAAGCTCATCAGCTTGGGGGACAGACAGACAGCACACTGCCTCCGAGGTGAGGGATGCCATCCAGGATGATATGGCAATATGGTTTTCTGGATTGAGCGTACATAGTCGGACGGACTGAATTTCGGTGTCTCCCACCTAGGTTTTGGGGGTACACACCCTAGATATCTGGATAGAGCGTACATAGCCGGACCTAATTGTTCTGTATCCCTGTTTTGGGGTTACACACTGCCTGAAAAGCTGGTTTGCACGTATATATAACAAGAACTAACTGCTCTGTATTCCTGCTATTTTGTGGTGGGGACACCCCTAAGAAAAGCTGGTTTGCACGTATATAGCCGGTTCTAACTGCTCTGTATTCCTGCTATTTTGTGGGGGGGGGACCCCTAACAAAAGCTGGTTGGAACGTATATAGCAAGAAGTAACTGCTGTGGATTCCTGCTATTTTTTTTGGGGGGACCCATAATAAAAGCTGTTTGTCACGTATATAGCAAGAAGTAACTGCTGTGGATTCCTGCTATTTTGTGGGGGGGGGGACCCCTAACAAAAGCTGGTGTGCACGTATATAGCAACAAGTAACTGTTCTGTATCCCTGTTTTCCACCATCCGTGGAAAGCTGGACTCCTGTCCCTGCAGTGTATAGCACTGAGAAGAGCTGTTGTTGTTCTTCGGTTTTTCCCTGCCAATCTGAAGCTAATGCTTATCTAGCCCTCAGCAGATATATTTCTCTCCCTATCTCTGACCGCAAAAATGGCGAATATGGCGGTGGCCCTTCTTATAAATGGGAGGTCACATGTTTTCAGCAGCCAATTGGTTTTTTCAATTTTTTTCACTGCCTCCATTGTCGTAGTTCCTGTCCCACCTCCCCTGTACAGTTATTGGTGCAAAAAAAAGCATCAGAGAAGGTGAGAGGGGATATGAATTTTTTACTGCGTATGCCGCGTGGTATTCGATTGGGAATGAATATCTCGAACGGCCTGATATTCAATCGAATACCTATTCGATCGAACGGTGTTCGCTCATCTCTAGTTTACTGCTATTTCCCAGGATGCATCTTTACTTTCCCATTAGAAACAATGAAAATTTATGTTCAGCCCCAGTTAGTGATAAATGTATTATAAATGTGTGGTAGGAGCACCATGTGGCAGTACCCTTAGTGTGGTGACACACTATGTATCAGGATACAGCTATATCAGCATCCCAGTTCGAGGCCACTGGTACTTTCACTTCGGTGTAAAGGTATATTCACAAAAAAAAGATGCATTTTTATTGTTATACCACTTGTGTTTTTTAACAGAATAATGACCCATAGTGGCTCCTCCACACACTATAATAATACATAATTGCCCCTTCACAGTGTAATGTCCCATAGTGGCCCCTCTACATGGTATAATGTCAAATAATGGCCCCTCCACACAAAAAAGTATCCCAATGAATTTTCCAAAAATTTTTTGTTAAACTAAACCTGAGATTTCTGAGGTTTGCCACTTGCTAGCTATTATTATACTGTGGGGTTTCTTCAGACCGCACAGTATAATAACCAGAGGCCCAGAAGAGATGATCAAACATAAAAAAACAGTGTTACTTGCCTTCCCTGGACTACATCGTGACTAATTGTTCTGTTCAGCACTTCTACCTGATGTCAGCAACCCTGATTGACTCTCAAGGGTCACATCGCTGTCATCAAACAAAACCGCTGAGGCCCTATCAGTGGTCTCTGACATCAGGCAGAAGAACCGTGGTAAACAGGGAGTCACTCCAGAGCACATGAGAGGTAACACTGTATTTTAAGTTTGATCACCTCTTCTGGACTTCGCTGATAAGACCCCATAGTATAATAATAGCAGTTTGTTTTGTTTCTGTTGTTTCTGGTCTAAATGCAAATACTGGGTGAGTTAGTCCTAAGGGGTCGTTCACAATACCGTTGGTAACAATTAGTAGTTTGTTATAAGATTTTAGCAATGGACATTAACAGAACCGTCACAAATCCATTAAAATTTTCATTCATTTCAATGGGATTTTACCTGGTGTCTGTTAGTGACCGTTAGTTTCCGTTTACACCAAATCCATC
This sequence comes from Leptodactylus fuscus, assembly GCF_031893055.1. Classification (NCBI taxonomy): domain Eukaryota; kingdom Metazoa; phylum Chordata; class Amphibia; order Anura; family Leptodactylidae; genus Leptodactylus; species Leptodactylus fuscus. The sequence continues at coordinate 202,242,714 of NC_134265.1, forward strand.
ACATATCTGTTATTTTTTGCAGACACAGACACAAAAATGTAGGTTTTTATGTCCATGAAAAATAACAGTTTCCTGACGGACGTCAAATGTCCGTTATTTTTTAACGTTCAAGTCTATGGGTAATGGATGGTAACTGATAGTCATCAGTAACCGTATGTTATTTTGTGTCTTTTTTTTTCTGAGCATTCTCAGAAAGGACAAGACAACTCTGAGGATACATGTGGAAATTTATTTTAAACAGTTTATTTATGTAAAAAATGATGCTTATGCACAAAAAATACAAAAAAAGGTTAATAAAGGTTATTTTATTAAAAATTATATTTTTTTTTATTAAACAATCAAGAAAAGCAGAGTTGGTTTCTTTAGGTTGTGTTAAAGGAGTCCTCCTCGGTTTTTTAAAGTGTTGAAGTACACTTTGGGCACTGAGGATCACTCCAATGACTCTATCTTTAAAGAAACCCTTTACAAAACACAAGTAGAGGCAAAGGTGTCTATATGGTTTCTTTAAATGTTGTGGAAGTTGCAATAATTGAAAATGGAGTAGTCAGCATGCTGAGGAATAAAGTCTCTCATTTTCAGTGCACTTAGCTTTCAGTACACAGTGGACTTTCATTATTTAGACTTTTCAGCACATTTGACTGTACAAAAAAAATGTTTTAAAAAAGTCCATTGAAAAATCTACACTTTGTCATCCTGCCAGTCCACCCACCTAGAGATGAGTGAGTAGTATTTGATCGAATACCTCGCCGCCATAGGAATGCGTGTAAACTGCCGAACACCAAGGAGTTAAGTGCATTGAATATTCGATGCGCTTAACCCCTTGGTGTTCGGCCGCTTACACGCATTCCTATGGCGGTGAGGTATTCAATTGAATACTACTCACTCATCTCTACACCCAACCTGTGTTGGAAAGAAAAATCAAATGATGTCTAAAAAAATGAAATTTTTACAGATGATTATATAACTGGATTCATATATGATAAAAGACCTTTTAGGAAAAATGTTACTCCAAATTCCATCCTCAAAAATCATCAAAAAGAATGAAATATTCAATGACATCAAAGGAAAGTATCAGAAGCTAGCCTTTAGTTCCTCTGAATCCAAGAACTTTTCCACTCCATTCCCAGGATACTTTTCTACTCCGTTTAAAAAACAACCTTGTTCAAAAAATGAGGACGCCGAGAGGCAAGGAAACATAAGAAGAGAAAGACAATAATGATAATTCAAAACAACCTGTTTGAATTACAACATCAGGAAAATGCCCAGACAATAAAACATAATAATCATGTTGATGAAGTGTTAACCCTTTCGCTGCCAGGCACGTACACTGTACGTGCTCCCAAGGTGGCACTTCAGTAGCCGAGCACGTAGTTAGTACGTCCTCCCTACTAATGCCGATATCTCTGGACTGCATCAACATATCTTGATGCTTTAAAATGCATTTTAAAGAAGAGACTCTCATCTTTAAAATGATACCAGGGACTTGATGATTTTACTTACAGTCTTGGAGCCATTCACTGTTGAAAACACTATTTGGCATTGAGATCCACCTGCAGATCTCAATTCCCAACAGCGTTTCAACAGTGAATTGCTCCAAAACTGTACAACCAATCATCGAGTTCTTGATATCATTTTAAAGATGAGATTCTCTTTAAAATTCAATTGAAAGCATCAAGATATGTTGATTCAGTCCAAAGATATAGAGCTCCAAAGTGTCCCCCCCCCCTCCTGTCTAAGTAAGCAATTTGCGATCTAACAAGAAAGGAAGAGGGACACGGAGCAGTGCAGCAGAGAGAGAGAGACAGAGAAACGATCTCACTCTCTGCATAACTTGTATGTGACAGCAGGAGGGGGGTGGCAGGGACTCTATTGTCCCTATTAACCCTTCTCCTGCCAATCAGAGCGTATACTATACATTTGTCTCTGATTGTCACATACAGTTATAATGTAATTCCCCCCTGAGCTTTACTAGTGGGGTATTCTTATGTTATACCTCCTGAACATAACGTTTACCATTGTCCAGGTCGCAGAGCCAAAAAAAAAAGTCGCACCAAACACTTACACAACATATACATAAAGTCGCAAATAAAGTTTACATTTCACCCAATCCCTGTCCTGTCTATACCTGAGCTTTCTACAGTAAAATACGTCTCTAGTGATGTCCGTTACACACTAAAATAATAGTAATAACGATTATCACTAGAGATGAACATATAGATTGCTAAAATTATTATAGGGGGATGGAAAATAACATTTTTATGTAAAGTCCTATTTAATTTGCATGCACAAAATGGGATGGCACATTTCTGCGATTTTGGCGATTCTTTAACACCCGCCCCTGTAAATATATACATGTGTGGTATGTATGAACTCCTCACATATTGCAGTTTTATGGACAGTACATTATGTTTGCAGAAAGGGATTTCTTGAGCCGCACTTTAGTGGCAAATTTGAATTTTTGCGCAATTTTTGATAGCAATCTCTGTTTGCGGCAAAGTTGAATGAAGGTGGTTGTATATATAAACTATTAAATTGTGTTTTTATATACGGTATGCTGTGTACTCTGAAAAAAGTTAGATTTTGGTATCACAGTCACAGTTTGGTAGGTGCAGTATAGCTTTTTAACATATTAGTGAACAACAGCAAAATCCTGCTTGTCTTCTCTATTTGTGTTTTTGGGAGTCCGAGCTCTTGTTGTAGTTGATGTTTGCGGTACATATAGTATATATACACATTGCATACACCATAAGCTATTATTTTAAAAGTATTTTGTATACGAATGTGAGATTGAACATGAGTTTTAGGTGCAAATATGTGTTTTAGCGCATTTTTTCAAAAAATTATTTGTGTTGGTCGCAAAGTTGCACGAAGGTGGATGTGGCTATCGATGACCCATTAAGACATTTGTAATCTTCAGGTTGTCTACTTTCAAAAAATATATAGGGTTTAGGGGTTCACTTACTTTTCATGGTGTGTAATCCCTACATTTTATAGGATGATACTTTTTTAACATTTCCAGCTTCAAAGCAGAATTTTGTTCCTTCCAGTTCTAGCGATTTTCTGAAGACACGTGCATGCGGGTTCAGGCCATAGTGATATGTATGAACTCTGCACATGTTGAACTCTTATTTTTAGGAGGTTTGGTGCATTTAATTTTTTGTTTGGTTTCCGCTTTTAACAACTAATATACATTTATTTGCATTTTTTCAGAAAACATTCACTTTAAATCAAAATTGCATGAAGGAGTCTGTTCGTATACAGTACCAAGTGGCATTCTGACAATGCTGCAGGTGTCTACTTTAAGAAAATATATAGGTATGGGGGGGTTGGATGCTTTTTTAATGTTGCAATTTAGGTTTGATTTGTCCATCTCAAAACTGTGAAAATTGCTCTGGCTACTGGAGGTGCAAAATTTCCACAGACCCTTGGCAGCGAAAAGGTTAAATTTACCTTCTTACAGTCTATCAGAAGATCATATCAACATACTGGCTAAAGGATTACATTTTGTGCCAACGAGTAACTTTAATTTGTGTATCTCTTTATTGGATGTTAATAAATTTGTTAGAACGTTGACAGTTAAAAAACATTTTTTCTTGTCTGTTTCAACATTGACTAGTAATAAATTTAATACTACTATTACAAATATCTTCATAGAACTTGAATGGTATTAAGAAATAATGATAAAACTTAACTTTCACTAATAAATATATAAAAAAAAACATCTAATGAAAACATCTATGCAGAATACCCTCGCAACACACTATACAGTATGAGATGACCTATACACGTACACTAATATACCGAGAGTGGGTCTAGTAACACTCAAACACCCATACGTAGGTGTTCGAACTGAATTACTGCTGGCTGCCTTCCACTAGTTCCCAGAACATATGGTGGCCATAGTGTAGAATTACCACATCTAGGTCAGATGTCTACATCTAAGTAGCCTCTACACCCTCATGCATTCAGATCATCACTACCTGGCACATCCCCAATCAGAAGACATGCTGGTATATAATAAAATCAACACAATAGCCGTCGGCTAATTTTTAGTACCCGAGCACACCTTCAGTGCTCCGGGAACTGCGATTTCCCCCACGTCCAAACCGCAGCACAACAGATGGGGTATTCCTACCCCTGTGCGTGGTTAGGACAGGTGGATTTTTAATTAATTAAATTCACACTGACCCCCTCCTATAAGAAGGTAAGAGGAACCTCCTCCCCTTGTGTTTTTTTCTGTCCTGTGTGCAGGACAGGTGGAAGGAGGTTACTCTTACCTCCTAGCTTCTTTTTTCTTTCAGGAGCGTTCCTACCTTGCCTCGCTCCTGCTTTAGGCCGGTCTGGGCGTCCCTTCCCTCTGGCGCGTGCTCCTCCGGCTCCCCGTGTCCGGCCAGCAATTTTTCTCTCTGCGCATTCGCGGCCTCGCTGCTCGGCGCATGCGCAGTAGGACTTCGGGGATTCCGGCTGTTCGGCCGGGGGGGGGGGAGGCGTCTCTTTTCCCTCTCCGGCCAAGAGTTAACCCTCTCCCTCCTACAAGGGGGGGGGGAGGGCAGTTTTAAACAGCTCAAAAGCTGTCAGGAGACCCCTGAGGGGCTTGAATTTCCTCTTAGGGGGAGAGAAAAGAAAAAAAGGAAGAAAAAAAAAGGCATAAGAGAGGGGGGAAGTTGGAGTAGAGTGGGAGGAGTTGTGGTCCACTCCTCCTCCTCCCCTTCCTCCTTAGGTATTTAAACCTTGACGGCTCAAGGTTACAGTGCTTGCTCTGTTTGATCGGACCAAGCTCCGCTGCTTCTAGCGTCCTTGTGTTGCCTTGTTACCTTGTGTTCTAAGGACTTGCACTTGCATTACAACGGTACTATTAACCCTAGCTAGGCTATGGTGTTTTTTTGCTTGAAATACTTAGTTTTATTTCTTCTCTCTTGCAGATGTCTTCCTCTCCCAAAGAGGATGAGCCTCCCAGGCGTAAGGGGTCATCCAAGCGCAGGCATCTCGCCTGCAGAGATTGCGACATTCCATTGCCTGACGGATATGAGTTTAACAGGTGTCGCCAGTGTCGGGAGTATCTAGACAAAGAGGCCCTGGAACCAGTCCCGATGGAAGAAAGAGGTGCAGGCGTATACTCTCCAGTCTTCCTGGTGCCAAAAGCATCAGAAGGCTGGAGGATGATAATCGACCTTAGGTTTCTGAACCAGTTTATCCGCAAGTTGCACTTCCGGATGGAAACAATAAAGTCTGTGATCTCCTTTCTCCAGCCCGGCGATGTTCTCGCCACGTTGGACCTCAAGGATGCTTACCTTCACATACCCAATAGCTCCAACTCACAAGAAATATCTGAGGATAGCCGTTCGAATGCACGGCCAGCTGTGTCACTTCCAGTTTGCGGCTCTGCCGTTCGGTATCACCACGGCACCCTATGTCTTCACAAAGGTCATAGCACCGATCGCTGCTTGCCTCAGGCTTCAAGGGCTATTTATAGTCCCGTACTTGGACGATTGGCTGCTAAAGGTGCACTCAGTGGAGTTGCTAAAGAATCACATGCACGTCGCCACCAGTCTTTTACAGAGCCTTGGATGGATAATAAATTGGGACAAGTCGGACGTGGAACCCTCTACAAAGAAAAATTTTCTGGGGTTCGTGTTGGATTCTGTCCAGATGACAGTATCTCTTCCTCACCAGAGGAAAGAGAAGATCAGAGTAGCTGTCAGACAGCTCTGTCAGAGATGCCAGGTATCGATCCGTACAGCCATGAAGGTACTGGGTCTTATGTCCGCCTCTGTGGAGGCAGTTCCTTGGGCAATGTGGCATATGCGCCCTCTTCAGAGCGAGCTCCTCAGGAAGTGGAACCGCAGCCCTCTGAGTCTGGATTCACGTATCCATCTATCCCTCAATACCCGTCGATCACTCAGATGGTGGATCCATCTAAAAGACGGAAGGTCCACGGTCCAGCCGGTCTGGATCCTGTTGACAACTGATGCATCTCTTACCGGTTGGGGAGCCCATCTAGGCGAGATGTATGCAAGAGGGACGTGGAATCGGTCAGAAAGGACCAAGTCTTCCAATTGCCGCGAAATCAGAGCCATCTACCTGGCACTTCTACATTTTGCCCCCTCCCTTCGTGGCAGGGCAGTGAAGGTGCGGTCAGACAATTCAACCGCAGTCCTCTACCTGAACAAGCAGGGAGGCACCCGGTCACTCGCCCTTCTGAGAGAGACAGAGCTAATTTTCTCCTGGGCAGAGAAGAATCTTACCCATCTCATGGCAGTTCACATCAAGGGAGCCTTGAATGTGATAGCGGACCAGTTGAGTCACTCAGGGTGCCAGAATATGCCAGGACCTCAACAGGTTCAACTTGACAGCCTGGAAGTTGAACGGTCCATACCTGGACTAGACTTGCTACCCACAGCCATCAGGAATACCATAGCTCACTCTAGAGCTCCAGCCACTAACCAGGCCTACCGCAGGATCTTTAATATCTTCAAGACCTGGTGCACAAAGAAACGGGTACCTCATGATAGTCCTTCCATTCAGACCATTTTGGAATTCCTGCAGGATGGCTTGGATAAGGGCCTAACACCGGCCACTCTGAAAGTACATATAGCTGCCTTATCAGCTTGTCTAAATAGGCGTCTGACCCAGGACACCTTCATATCCCGGTTTCTTAAAGGGGCAACCAGATTAAGACCTTCCATAAGGTCCCCAGTTCCCCAATGGGACCTCTCCACCATCCTATTAGGACTTTGTAACCCACCTTTTGAACCGATGCAAGAATTGGACTTAAAATTTTTGTCCTTGAAGGTGTCTTTCCTTTTAGCTGTCACGTCAGCTAAACGGGTGGGGGAACTACAGGCTCTATCTGCCCATGAACCCTACACAGTTTTTTATCCTGACCGGGTCCAATTGAGGTTTTTACCGGGATTTTTACCTAAAGTCCCGTCGTGTGCCAACTTAAATCAAGTCATCTCCCTGCCTGTGTTTTTTCCTTCTCCATCCTCTCCTGAGGAGGAGAAATGGCATACTCTTGACATTGTAAGATGCTTACGTATCTACCTAGAGCGGACAAGCAACTTCAGGAGAGAAGAAAACCTACTGGTTTCTTTCTTTGGGCGCTCCAAGGGGGTTGAAAGCCTCAAAACCCACACTAGCTAGGTGGATCAAGGAGGCGATAAGGTTAACCTTTGTTTATCAGGGTCTTACTCCCCCTGAATTTGTTAAAGCCAATTCCACTAGGGCGATGTCCACCTCCTGGGCGGAAAAGCATTCAGTATCTCTGGAGCATATTTGTACAGCTGCCACCTGTCAGTCCCACAGTACTTTTGTTAAGCACTATCGCTTAGACCTTCAGAGGTCAGAGGCTACTGCCTTCGGCCAATCCGTTTTGTCATCCGTATTCCGAGGGGGCCCTCCCTAGGGGTTATCTCGCTACATCCCCATCTGTTGTGCCGCGGTTTGGACGTGGGGGAATCGTGGGTTATGTAGATAACCTGTTTCCCATAGTCCAAACAGCAGCACAAGACTCCCTCCCTATTAATTTTTTTATTATTATCAGATTTACTTTATAACTAACACAAGGGGAGGAGGTTCCTCTTACCTTCTTATAGGAGGGGGTCAGTGTGAATTTAATTAATTAATTAAAAATCTACCTGTTACATCTGTCAGGGTATCTTTAGTCATTAACTATGGCTAGTACCTATATCAAATATAGCGAGGGATTTGACTTTGGTCTATATGATCGTTTTCATCCAAGGGGTTTTAACTGAGTTAGAATTGGGGTCTTCTATCATTGATGATTTATGTATGTGGGCAGTTTATCACCCTTTCTAATTAGTTTGACACCCTTATACCACCCATTGGATAGTTGCTTGCTGCCGTAGATAGCAGGGGTTTTGATTTTATGAGCTGGGAAATATACAAGTGATTGGTTCTCCCTTAGGCTCCATTCACACTGAGTAACGCTGGCGTTTTTTGTGCTTATTTTGGCACATAGCGCCGCGTAAACGCGGCGTTTGCACCGTGCCATTTTGCGGTCGCGTTGTACGGTGCAAACGCGGCGCAAACACGGTGTTTACGCAACGCTATGTGCCAAAATAAGCACAAAAAACGCCAGCGTTACTCAGTGTGAATGGAGCCTATGTCTCAATCATTGTTTGATGAGGTTGTAGATTCCTCCTCTTTATTCTCAGATTTAGTGAGGATGCCACGGAAAGATGAAGCAAGGTGAGTATGATTGTTTGTTGTTTTTATTTATTTATAATGTAGAGGGATCACAATGTACTTTTTTTTTCATTTAAGTATGTCTGTTTGTAGAATGGGAGGAAATCCACGCAAACACGGGGAGAACATACAAACTCCTTGCAGATGTTGTTCCTGGCGGAATTTAAACCCAGAACTCCAGCACTGCAGGGCAGCAGTGCTAACCACTGAGCTACCATGTTGCCCCCAGTTGTTTGTTGTTTTTAATCACTTTCCCTGGGCCTCCGATTATTATACTCTGGAGTGTGAGGAGCATATAATACTGGGTGGGGGCCACTGTGGAGCATATAATAATGGGTGGGGGTCACTGTGGGGAGCATATTATACTGTGTGGGGCCACTGGCGAAAGTATATTATACTGTGTGTGTTGCCACTGTGGAGCATATTATACTATGTGAGGGGCACTGTGGGGCATATACAGTAATACTGTATAGGGGCCACTTTGGAGTGTACTATACTGTGTGGGGCCCCATTGCTAATAAGAATTTCCTGTAGGGAAGGAGTAGGGGGCCCCAGACAAAAGTTTTCACAAGACATTAGTTACGCCACTAGTTTAGTTGGGGTGAGTAGAGCCTTGCACCAGCAGTGTTTTATTTTTTGGCCCTTGGGGTGAGTAGAGCCTTGCACCAGCAGTGTTTTATTTTTTGGCCCTTGGGGTAACCCCTAAAAAATTAGATTTCAGACCCTTGGGGTGAGTCCTAAAACATTAATTTTCAGGCCCTTAGGGGGAGCCCTAAAACATTAATTTTCAGGCCCTTAGGGGGAGCCCTAAAACATTAATTTTCAGGCCCTTGGGGGAGCCCTAAAAAATTATTTTTCAGGCCCTTCGGGTTAGCCCTAAAACATTAATATTTTTTTTTAACTATTTATTTACGGTGAAGATGATGGTGTTGGAGGATGAGGAGGAGGAGGAGGAGGACAAGGAACTTGTGTGCTGGCACAGACACATGAAACTGTGTCTCGTCAGTACTGTAGATGGGACATGCTGGTTGCGGGTCCACAATATCTCCTATCCACCCTAGTATAGGTTCCTGGTGCTCGGGCCTCGTCAGCACTACACTCTGCACCCCGCTTGATGTTGTGGCACTGCTGGCTGCCCCTCTCCAGTATATAATTGGAGTTGAGCTATTGCGACCTGGATCCCCAGCTGGATTTCCTCGTCCTCGTCCCCTTGTGCTATTGACGAGGGGCACTGCTGGCAGCCCCTCTCCAGTATCTGGACTGTGGACTGAATCCCCAGCTGGATTTCCACATCCACGTCCTCGCCCCCTTGTGCTACTGACGAGGGTCATTGCTGGCAGCCCCTCTCCAGTACCTGGACTGTGGACTGGATCTCCGGCTGGATTTCCACGTCCTCGCCCCCTTGTGTTACTGATGAGGGGAACCGCTGGCAGCCCTTCTCCAGTACCTGGACTATGGACTGGATCCCCAGCTGGATTTCCATGTCCACGTGCCCGCCCCCGTCCCTTGATTCTACCCTGAAGCATCATTGGAAGGTTCAGTGTATGTTTACACTGTCCCTGCAGTGTAGCTCTGAAAAGAGCTGTTGTTTATGAATGTTTTCCTGCCTAGCAGAAGCTACAATCTCTTTCTCATCCTCAGAACAATCATCTCACCAAAACACATCTGACACGAATATGGCTGACACTATTCTTATAAATCCGAGGTCACCTGATTTAGCTAGCCAATGACTTCTTCCTATTTTTTTTATGCCTACGTTTTCATGCTTCCTGTGCCACCTTCCCTGCACAGTTATTGGTGCAAAAAAAGTGCCAGGGAAGTTGGGAGGGTATGCGAATTTTTACTGCGTTTACCGCGTGGTATTCGATTGGAATTGAATATGTCGAATACCTTAATATTCGCTCAAATAACTACTCATATCTAGCCCATTTTTCATGGAGTGCTGCACTGAGGAGAGGTATCGATGTAGGTCGGTGAGGCCTGGCACGAAGTCTGCGTTCCAAAACATCCCAAAGGTGTTCTATAGGATTCAAGTCAGGACTCTGTGCAGGCCAGTCCATTACAGAGATGTTATTGTCGTGTAACCACTCCGCCACAGGCCGTGCAGTATGAACAGGTGCTCGATCGTGTTGAAAGCTGCTATCGCCATCCCCGAATTGCTCTTCAACAGTGGGAAGCAAAATGGTGTTTAAAACATCAATGTAGGCCTGTGCTGTGATAGTGCCATGCAAAACAACAAGGGGTGCAAGCCCCCTCCATGAAAAACACGACCACACCATAACACCACCGCCTCTGAATTCTACTGTTGGCACTACACATACTGGCAGATGACGTTCACCAGGTATTCGCCATACCCACACCCTGCTATCGGATCACCACATTATGTACCGTGATTCGTCACTCCACACAGCGTTTTTCCACTGTTCAATCGTCCCACATTGAGCTGTGTGATGTGTGGCACCCAATCACCTGACAACGTTCGAAATCCGTGAGTTCCACAGAGCGCTACATTCTGCTCTCTCCCAGTGAAAGCACATGGACCCCATAGACTGCCAGATCTCCGCAGGGATCATGCGGACAGGAAAGTAGTTCACAATCTCCGCATGATTTGTGCGGGCAGCGCAAGGCCAGCGCACAGACCCCATTATAGTCTATGGGGTTTGTGTACTTTTACTGCACACTGCTTGCAGTTGTGTTTGGTATTACGTTCAGGGGGTCCCCATGCGGACTCCCCGAACGGAATACCGAACGCAAATGTGAATGAAGGGTAACCTCTTAAGGACACAGCCTAAAAGTACCTTAAGGACCAGGCCTCATTTTTCAAAACTAACATGTTTCACTTTTTGTATTTACTATTTTTGTATTTATTTGTAAAAACAGGACATTTTCAAAATGTGAACTGCTCTGCTTTTCAGTCAGATAGCCAGGCCACCCAAATACATTAATAAATATTATCTACTATGTCTCTGCTTTATATTGGCGTCATCTTATAATCGTCAATTTGTTTTGAACGTTAGAAGGGTGACGTCCCTCATTTTTTAGGGACCACTTCAGTTCTGTAGGGATTATAAAGGTCTGTATGTCAGAAAACCCCCCAAAATTAACCCATTTTTAAAACTGAACCCCTCAAATAATTCAAAACAGCATTTGGGAAATTTGTTTGTTAACCCCATTTCTCACGGGAATTAAAACAATATGGAGATGAAATTTAGGCATTTCATATTGTTTCAAAAATACAAGCCTTTAGCCCTAATAGTAACACATTCAGAATGGGTTAAAGGAGAAAATGCATCTCACAGTTTGTTATACAATTTCTCCTGAGGAAAGAAATACTGCACATGTGTATGTGAACTAATGTTTGGGCACATAGCAGTGCATGGAAGGGAAAGAGCAACACTGGGTGTTTGAAAAGCAGATTTTGCTGAAATAGTTTTCGGGTACCATGTCTCATGTGCAGAGCCCTTAGAGTACCAATACAATGGAAACCCTCTAAAAGTTTCCTCATATTGAAAACTACACCCCTCAAGGAACTTATCAAGGGCTATAGTGAGCATATTGACCTCAGAGCCATTTCACAGATTTTATTAACATTGGAATGTGTAAATGAAAAATTAATAAAATGTAACTTGATCCCCAAAGTTTTCACTTTCACAAGGGGTTAAAAGAGAAAAAGCATCTCGCAGTTAGTTAAACAAATGCTCCTGCAATCTGCTGTATGGGTACATGAAAGGACTCCGAATGGAAAGAGCACAAAACATATTGTGCCCTAGAAAAATGGTCATTTCTGGAAAATAAATCAATGCAACACTGGGTGGTTAAATATGGTATAAACTGTAGTTTGGGTACAGAAGGGAGGAGCGCTATGCAGCTTTTGGAGCACAGATTCAGATGTTTGGTATCTGAACGCCATGTCATGTTTCCTGAGCCTCTATGGTATCACTAAAGTTGAATCCTCTAGGCTCTAGGGAGTTCCCCCTTTTTTGAAAACTGCACCCCTCAAAGAATTTATCAAGAGGTGTTGTGAGCATTAGTATCCCAGACATGAATTCACAGCAGATGGTGAAAAGTGAGTCTGTAAGCTGTGCATAGTTATATTGCGAACACCAAACTCCCTACTATTTACCCAGTAGCTCCTATGATTGGGGGAGAGGAGTCACTCTGGGGGGTCTCTTCTGGTTTGTTTTTTTTATTTTTTAAATTGTAAGCTCTAATTCTAGGGTGTCCCGTGATATGCTATCACACAGCTTATACATTAGACCAATGAATATTAAGTAATGGCAGTGTGAACCAGTCCTAACAGTTAACTTTATTGTAAAATCGACAATATCAACCAGAGACAATGTACCTTTAATAAAGTGAACTTAATTTTAAAAAAAATTGTCTAGAGAAAGACTGTAATTCTATTATATGAATGTGAATTGACCCCACAGTTGGTAACATTGCTGCTTAATAAATGCCAACAGTAGCATGAGGATGGGATGTATGTGTGCCCATTTCTTATGAAATGCCAAAGCCAAGAATGACTACAAAAGGAATGGGAAATATATAGGAAGTTTTTATACTTCTACCTTCTGCTCAATCCATTCCTGGCTTTGGCTCAAAAAAACGCAGCAAAATCTGCAACAAAAAAAAGCTGCGTTTCTGCAACATGGGGCCACAGCCTTACTTAGGTTAATGTGCCCATTTTTTTTTAACTGATCCATTTAAAGGATCAATTTAAAAAAATGGACACACTAGCATTAGAGATGAGTGAATGCCATTCGATCGAATTGGTATTCGATCGAATATCAGGCCGTACGAGGTATTCGACTCCAATCGAATACCACACGGCAAATGCAGTAAAAATTTGTATTTCCTCCCACCTTACCTGGCGCGTTTTTTGCACCAATAACTGTGCATGGGAGGTGGGACAGGAACTACGACAACATAGGCATTGAAAAAAAAAAAAAAAAACCATTGGCTGCCGAAAACATGTGACCTCGGATTTATAAAAATAGCGGCCGCCATCTTTGTTTCATTTTGCGGCTTGTAGACGTAGGGACAGACGTGCTGCTGAGGGCTAGATAGGGATTAGCTTCAGCTAGGCAGGGAAAAACTGAAGAAAAACAACAGCTCTTTTCAGAGCTATATACTGCAGGGAAAGGAGTCAAGCCTTCCACGGAGTGTTCCCCCGAAAACTAACAGGGATACAGAGCAATTAGTTCCGGCTATATACGGTCAACCCAGCTTTCCACTGTCCCCCCCAAAAAACTAACAGGGATACACAGCAATTAGGTCCGGCTATATATGCTCAACCCAACTTTCCACGGGGTTTCCCCCAAAACACCTAACAGGAATACAGAGCAATTCAGTCCGGCTATATACGCTCAACCCAGCTTTCTACGGGGTGTCCCCCCAAGCACCTAACAGGAATACAGAGCAATTCAGTCTGGCTATATTCGCTCAAACCAGCTTTCCAGGTGGTGTCCCCCCAAAAACCTAACAGGGATACAGAGCATTAACTCTGGCTATATACGCTCAACCCAACTTTCCAGGCGGTGTCCCCCCAAAAACCTAACAGGGATACAGAGCATTAAGTCCGGCTATATACACTCAACCTAGTTTTTAATGCTGTACCCCCCAAAAGCTAAATGGGATACACAGCAAGTCAGTCAGTCCATACAAGCTCAATCCAGTTTTTCACGCTGTACCCACCAAAAGCTAAGTGGGATACACAGCAAGTCAGTTGGTCCATACAAGCTCAATCCAGTTTTTAATGCTGTACCCCCCAACAGCGATGAGGGTGTCCCCACTGCTGCCAGAGAAGTGTCTCCTTCTTCGTCTGCAGCGTCATGTTCAATGTCTTCTACCAGCGCAGGCTCATAAACTAGCAGAGCAGAGCAGACTGAGCAGGCGCACAGGCCACGGGAAAATGGCCGCTAACAATACTGTGCAAGCGGCCATTTTCCCGTGACCTGTGCGCCTGCGCAGTCTGCTCTGCTCTGCTAGAAGTTACGAGGCTGCGCCGGAAGATGATGCGGCGGATGAAGAAGGAGGCGGCGCTTGGAGACACTTCTCTGGCAGCAGTGGGGACGCCCTCATCGTTTTTTGAGCGCTGGGGCCTGTCCCCATCGCTGCGGGAGAACTCATTTGCATACTGGTAAAAAACGGTATTTCTATGGAACGGCGCAGTGGAGACCACGTCTAAAGGTAAGAGACAAATAGCCTTATCCACACAACAAAAAGTTTTAATGGTAGAATCCCTTTAATGACTATTGATTTATCCTCTGCAAGACCAACTTACAACCCAAGTCTTGTACAAATAGCATCGCTGAGCCTCCACAAGCCTAAACTTGCAACATCTCCAGGGCCAGCGGTTTTGAGATGAGGCCGTTGAAGGCTTGGGCATGTGGGTGGGTTGCACTGTACTTCTGCCTGCAATCAAACACCTGGGAGATGGAGATTTGCTGGGAATAGGCGTATAATGGTGCAGCCAAAAGGAGCAGAGGCAGGAAAATGGGAGGATGAGGGTGAAGTCCCCAAAGTGTCAGAGGCAGATGTGGAGGTATCCTGGCTGGTGGCTGGACTGCAGCACCAGCACTGGAAACAGCAGAAGAGTCAGTGTTGGCAACGCCGGCCGACAATTGTCCTGCGTTTGCTCTCTCCAACTGAGCCCAGTGCTTGCCTTATAAATGACGGCACATGGCTGAGGTGCTCAGGTTGCTTTTCTCAGAGACCCTATTCAGTTTTGAGTTGCACAGTATGCAAAATGCACTCAGTTTGTCCTCCACGCATACATTGCAAAATCTACACAACATCGAGGGAGGTGGCCAACATGGGCGAGTTTTGGGCGAGTGGCTAGTACAGGGAAAATCTTGGGCCTTGCTGGCTCTGGCCTGGCTTCTGTGAAGCAGCTTTCCTGTGCCCCTGGACATGCCTCTACCTCTAGCTGTAGCTTTACCGCAACCTTGCTCCCCAGCTGCATTTCCACAACCCTGGGCACATCCTCGTCCATGTCCCTTAGCGCTAGCCTTATGTATTTTGTGATGTATACAAATGGGGTTTTTTTTGCATACACAGAGGCTAGATATATTGAGCGTATATTAGGTCCAATATGGCAGTATACAGGAATGAGTGACTTCACAAACTGATGGATTATATACCAATTTTGTGCTGATAAAAGGCTGAAGTCACATCAAGGGCCTCAATCTCTGTTGGTAGCTCAGCTTAAGGGACTCTAACTTAATTTTGACGGGCTCACGTTAAGGGCCGCAAAAGTGAATTTTGTAAGGTCTTACCACATCACACACATACACACACATACACACACAATGACAGTTAAGGGTGGGGGCTGTTGGATTTCTTATTGCCTATGCCATCTGTGGTTGTCATGGGCAACGTGACTTAAAGTGGTTCATGCTAATGTTTTTTTTTTTTGCTTTAAATTTTTGTTTCTGTCCATACTAATGTTGAGGAAACAAGGTTTCAAAGTATTTAGACTTTCTTAGAGGTTCTATTGAGTTTAGAAAGTGTCCAGTGGAAAGGATGGGATAGGATTTCACATAAGTCTGCCATCCATGGGCACTCATGGTGCAGAAACTGAGGGAGCTGACTTTGATGAACCCTTGAGTTTTGGAGATGGAACTCCATCAAAGATCTCTGCTGCTCACACACCCTGCTCAACATATGGTATCAAGGGTTTCAACGTGTGGTGACCTCGCACAACAGCCGGTGCTTCAGGCAGATGTAGGCGCTGCTGGAGTGTTTTGAGGCTAGCAGCAGCTACTGTAGACTTGCCAAAGTGGGCGCACAAGCACCGCACTTTAACCAATAGTTTGTGTAAATTGGGGTACGTTTTTAAAGACCGTTGCACCAATAAGTTGAAAACGTGGGCTAGGCATGGACCACTACCACGTTCCGGCCATTATCACACACGAAAAAATGCCTGGGCCCAGGTGCAGCGGCGAAAACCACATTGCCATATAATCCAGGATGGCATCCCTCACCTCGGAGGCAGTGTGCTGTCTGTCCCCCAAGCTGATGAGCTTCAGCACGGCCTGCTGATGTCTCCCCACGCCAGTGTTGCAGCGTTTCCAGCTCATAGCTGGGGTCGATTTAACGGCAGAGGAGGAGGAGGAAGGTGGTGTTTCAGCACTCCTGCCAGGAATATTGGGCGGGGAGACAAGGCAGGCTGCCACAGTTTGCGACCCGGTCCCAGCCTCAACTATATTCAACCAGTGTGCCGTGACTGAGATGTAGCGTCCCTGGCCGCATGCACTTGTCCACACGTTGGTGGTCGCGTGGAACTTTGTGCAAAGCGCAGAACTTAGAACTCATCTCAAGAGCCAAAAACACATGCTGGTGCAAGTTTCAACTCACCCCAAGGGCCAAAAACACAGCTGGTGAATTTTGTTCAGTTCCATAGGACTCTGTGTTTAGATCTGGCTCAGTCGCAGCTCCAGGACATGTCTTTGAAGGCAAGGTTTCCTTTAGTGGCTCCATCTCAGCAGGATGATGAGGTGAAGCTTTGTTAAATCTGGTGTCGGAAGGGAAAGTGGTTTCTGATCTACATCTAAAGTACTGGAGCATGTTGTTTGGACTATTAACACCTGATCAGAATCCTGTAGAGTCCCATATTAGAGGACCATTAACGGTAGTAGTGGTTGCAGCCAATTCTCCACCTTTGCGGCCCTCTAAATAAAAGTTACCCCCAGGACTTGATGCCAAAATGTTATCAAATTCCCAATCAAAATCAAGGTCAATGTCTGGGTCCTCAGTCCAATCCACTGCATCAATCCCACACAATGAGAGTGATGGTTTTGGAACCACCGTTTTAGGGGCTAACAATTTTAATGGGGCTAACACTCTGCTGGTGCAAGGCTCAACTAAGTTAAAGGGCCTAAAAATCTGCTGGTAAAAGGCTGAAGTCACCTCAAGGGCCTCAATCTCTGCTGGTAGCTCAGCTTAAGGGCCTCTAGCAATTTGGAAGGGCTCTCGTTAAGGGCAAGAAAAGTGAATTTTGGAAGGTCTTACCACATCACACAAACACATACACACATATACACACACACACACACACACACACACATGCACAATGACAGTTAAGGGTAGGTACTGTTGGATTTCCCATTTGCCTATTCCATCTGTGGTTGTCATGGGCAACGTGGTTTAAAGGGTTGCTTGGTAATGTTTCTTTAGCTTAAAATGTGGGTTTTTGTCCATCCAATTGGGGAGGAAAGAAGGTTTCCAGGTATTTTTCCACTTTCATAGTGTTTTTTCTGAGTGTGGAAAGTGTGTAGTTGATAGACTGTGATAGTGGGGTAATACAGTGACTTGGGCTTGTTAGATGCCCCCCAGGCATGCTTCCCCCTCTGTCCCAGTTGCATTCCAGAGGTGTTGTCATCATTTGCTGAGGTGTCACAGTGGACTTGGTGACCCTCGTGAGTCGAATTATGGGTTCCCCTGAAACGATCGTTTTTTCCTCATAGACTATAATGGGGTTCCATATTCGTTCAAATAGTCGAATATTGAGGGGCTATTCTAAACGAATAATGAATATTGAATATTTTACTGTTTACTCATCTCTAACTAGCATCATTAGTGTCAGTTACTGTCATTAGTGTCTGTTTTTTATGCTGTCCTTTTTTTGTTTTTGTTTTTTTTTGGTTTGTCCTGCTTTCTGAGCATGCGCAAAAAAATGGGCACAAATTAATGGACTTTAATGATAAAAAAATAATGGACCGTTGCTGTCCGTTTTTATATTGGGATTTTAATAGATTTTAAATCATATATTCAGGTTACCTTATAAGGAAATTTTTCTGCTCTTGTAGTTTGAAGATGCAACATTGGTTTAGTGAATCAGAATAAGAAACTTGTAGGAATTTACCATCTTCTTTTGCTGTCATGACTCAACCAAGATACTTTTTTCCCAATGAATTTTATTAACATTTCATTTATCTTTAAAGAGCTAACAGGGTCATAAATCTTTGGTCCAGCCTATTTTCAGAATGGTATGTGTAAATATTGTCTGCATTAACATGATGTCAGAACACATTGTATCTACTATTAAAAGAAGTATTTAACAAACTGTGACTATGGAATGAGTATAAAATAAGCCTTCTAAAATGCTGGCACCAAACAAGATCAGTATTTTCTCTTATTACAAAGATCTCTACTGTCCATTCATATATTTGTACATCACAATTAGGTTGTCCCAAAAACAACCCTATTTTAAACTAAATAAACCCAACTTTGGTAACTTATCTCAGTACAGCAGGATATAGAATGGGGCTTTACCCTCTTTAGGTAAGACTGTGATATGGGCATGAAGGGAAGAGGATGGGAAAGGAGTCAGTGGAGACTTCATAATTCTTTTTGCCAAGCTCTAGTTCTTGCAGAGAGAATGGTGAGTCCAATTGGACCGCATCATTTGCTTCGAGAGGAGGTAAAGTCGCATATTTGTTTTTTTTTTTATATAGAGATTTAAGTTAATCTCATCAATACATTACAGAAAGTGATCTGCAGCATATAGTAACCTGCAGTGCAGATTTACAATACCTAGCTGTAGCAGGTAAATTTATGTTGCAGATTTTCACTTTGGATTTCACCCTTTGTAATGCATAGGGTGACTTCCACTGTAAATCCACTCTGCAGTCCATGATAAGTCCACATATAACACATGCAACGCATGCGATTTTTACCCACAAATTCATTGCAGATTTTGCTGCGGGATTGTGGCCAAACCTGTAACATAAAATCGTGAGGCCTTATTGGAATGTCCATACAGTATTTCACTCATTAGAAACTATATATACAGTATATATTTTTTTATTGCATACGCCTCCCTGTGCACATTAACTAAAGTGAGACTATTCAGAGAATTGGATAGATGTAGTAGATAGATAGTCAAGACCTATAAGTACCTGGGTGTGCTCCTCAATACTAGGCTGATTACCTGGATGCACTGCACCTATTGGGCCTCCTCTAGGTGCTTGGTATTCTTTTGTGACGTCATCAGCCCATTCCCAGCACTGAGGCCTGTGATTGCGCCTCAGCAGTGACCTGAGCACACTAAGCGTCATGACAGCCCAATCAAAGCAATCAGCCCTGAACCCCAGGCCGATGACATCACAGAAGACCACCAGACGTCACTATGAGAGCGGCAGATGCTGGGAGGAGACCCAAAGAGGTAATGAAAGGTGAGTATGAATATTTTTTTTGTTTTTATTTTTAGACCTCCTTAGGGCTTCCAGCTGAGATTGAGTCATCGACTCTAGGCATTTGGGAGGCATCAAACGTTGACACTTCATTAAGCTTACAGAAATCATTGCAAAACCTTATGGTACCATCTGGCTTAGGAATCAAAACAATGGGATTATACCAGTCACTCTTAGACTTCTCAATTACCCCAAGTGCCAACACATTTTTGATATCCTAAGATATGGCTTGTTTAAGAGCTTCATGTATCCGATACAGTTTTGGATTAACCTGTACCTGTGGCTCGAGGACAATGTCATGTTCTATCACATGGGTGCGTCCAGACAAACACAGAAAACACATCATTATTTTTCTTTGCCAACTCTTTTGTCTACTGTTTCTGTGCCTTAGACAGGGGCTCTGCTATTTGCACCTGGGGTGAAGTCATACCAGGAGTATGTACTCCTTCAGTAGTAACCTTGCTAGGGGTACCTATTGATGCCAACATTTCCTTGTCCTTCCAGGGTTTTAGTACATTTATATGGTATTTTTGTTTGGGCTTTCTGTTTCCCGGCTGGTGCACCTTATAATTCACTTCTTCCACTCTTTCACTAACTTCATATGGCCCTTGCCATTTGGCCAGAAGTTTACTTTCTACCGTGGGAACCAACACCAACACCTTATCACCTAGACTAGAGGTTCTAAGTTTAGACATTCTGTTATAGAAACGGCTATGGGCCATTTGGGCCTGCTCCATATATTCCTTAACAATAGCAATTACCGTTGCAATCCTGTCGTAGATCAGGGTGTTGTTTACAATTACACACCTATAATGAGTTTACGCTCACTCCCAGGTTTCCTTGGCTATGTCTAGGAGACAACGTGGGTGTCTACCATACACCTACTCAAATGGGCAAAACCCTGTGGAGGACTGAGGTACCTCCTGGATTGAAAACATTAAGTAGGGCAGTAGGCAGACCCAATCTTTGCCGTCCTTGCTAACTGCCCACTTGTCACAATACTAGTGATATAGGAGCAGGTGTCTAGTAGTCGGGAAAGGCTGGGGAGGCTGGAGACAGCACACGAATATCCCACAGGGGGCTGAGGTAGTAGTCCGGGAGCAGATACGTAAGACTGGGTAGAAGTCTGTAGTATCTCAGGAACTGTAGTAAAGCTACAGTGAGCTTGCAGCCAGCAGAGGGAAGTTCCAAAGAACTAGAGAAGATCACCAGCAAGGAGGTCTCCTGGGTGTACAGCTTGTATTTAGATGCCTAAACACAATACCAACACAAAACAGGAAGTGTCAGGGTCACATATACTGTATATAGGCAGTCCAATAAGGGGTAATTCAGGACAGGTTCTCATCAGTAGAAACAGATGATGAGTCTCAGGAGAAGGTTCAACACAATAGTCCAGCAGACAAATATTCAACAAGCTGAATAGCTCAGCAAACCAGGAGAGACAGAGCAGGGCACAGGTTCAAATCCTAACACCTCTTTAACATGCCCTTAAGAGATTCATTGGACCTCTCCACTAGGCCATCTGTCTGAGGGTTATATACAGAGGTTCGCAGGTCTTTAATTTTTAGGAGCTTGCACATCTCTGTCATTACCATGGACATAAAAGGAGTCCCTTGGTCAGTCAGGATCTCCTTAGCTATACCTGTCCGAGAGAACATATAAAAGAGCTCCTTGCTAATTAACTTAGCTGAAATATGTCTCAAGGGTACGTCCTCATAGTATTGTTTAGCATAATCTAACACCACTAGTATATACTGATGCCCCCTAGCAGACTTTATAACAGGACCTACCAAGTCCATGGCCACTCAAGATATAAGATACAAGATACAACAAGATACAAATGTGCTTTATTAGCATTACCAAAGAATAAAACATTTGGTTTTGCGAAAGCAAAAAGGGGGTAGGGGGTAGAGGGTGGTGGAGGGGGGTGGGTACGGGATTCGTTGGTTGGGGGTTTGAATGTCCTTAGACTCATCATTCTTGTTTGGAGCGTGTGGGTATCGGTGCTTATGGGGGTAGATGGGTGATGGGGGGGGGCTTAGTGGTCTTTTGGGTGGTGGGTGGGGGGGTTTAATAGTCCATGGGGAGTGGGGGGGTTTAATAGTCCATGGGGAGTGGGGGGTTAGTAGGAACTTCATCTTATGGTCATTCAGGGTGAGGCCTGGGGTTGGTGATGCCTCCAGGACTGTAGCCAGTTCATTGATGTACAGTGTTGGCCAAAAGTATTGGCACCCCTGCAATTCTGTCAGATAATATGATTGCAAGCACAAATTCTTTGGGCATGGAAAATCTCTTTAATGTTCAAGATCAGAATAAACTCTGATTGTGGGCATGAACACTGGACCCAGTAGATATGGCACCTGCTTTGTTTTTTGAGTCAGCATCAGTCATACTATTATGGTGGATATTGGAAAGGAGTTTAAAAAAAGCACATGTTTGTTTATATGAGACTAGTCTTTACTATCTGTGGTGACAAAACAGCCGCAGCGATCAGTAAAATTGAAAGCACTAAATAAGCCATTTTATTTTAACAGTATTCACAAAATACAAGAGAAACCATTCAGCCTGATAACATGAACATCCTGACTATCCAGCATCTGACAAAAATGGTGTCAATATTTGACAAGAAGCCAATGGGTTTAGCATTTTCAAGGACAATGGCAGGAGACTAATATTATCTTTCTAAGGTACTTAAGTAGGCTAAAGATGCTATGATAACCCTAATAACATAAGAGGATATTTTTTAGAAGTCTATAAAAACATAAGCATCAATACCAATTGCTATCTTTTTTGGACTAGGTTACAATCAGCGCCACGCCTCCCATGAGGTGACCTGAAGCAAACGCTTCAGGCGGCGCTATGTCAGGGCCCCAGGGAGGGTGGCATTTTTGCTTACCTGAGCCAGTCCAGGACAAGCTGTCCTGGACTGGCTTACCACCGAGCGGTGGATTGGGGAGGCCGCTGGAGCAGCGCTGCTCCAGCGGCCTCCCCTCACGCTCAGGCAGAGAGCAGGTCTGCTCTCTGCCTGCGAACGCCGCTAAGCCCCGCCCCCTCTGCTCCGGCCCCTCCTCCCGGGTGGGGGGGCGGCTTTCTGTCGGCCTCCTCGGGTGGCGAAAAGGGCAGGTTCACCCCTGGTTACAATGATCACTAGTATCACACACTGCTTCACCTACAGTGCATGTCAGTAGGTGAAAGGCCACTAATGAATCAGAATGCTAGGGAATTTGCTTTGTCACCTATGAGATGACTGAACTCCTTAAAAAAAGGATTTTTTTAATGGTTTAATAAGCAATCCTATAAATCATTGGCACAACCATCTATACACACCCTCAAGCAACGGCAGGTGAACTTTGACTCTCTCCATTCCATGTATATTTTGAACTAAAGCACAATTATAGCAACTAGAGTAAATATCATTAAATAGTTAATGCAATTTGTAAGATTATGGCAACATGTCATGCAAATAATAACTCTCTCTAACACCTTATTCACATGACTGAGTTTCTTGGCCTTGTGGTGTCCATTGAAAAATAGGACCTGCTCTATTTCTTCATGAATCAAACTAGGGGCTTAACTAGCAAAGACTTGGGTCACCCCGACATAGCAACCCCTTTCCCGGTACCCATACAGTATATAAAGCCTCATTCATATACACTATAATGTCCCAAAGTGGTCCCTTCACACAGTGTAATGTCCCAAAGTACACCACCCACGAACTATTAAAAACATAAAAAACAGAGGTATTTAGCACTCCTGGGCTCCATCGCGGTCCTCTTCAATGACCTCACAGAAGTGGATTACTCCAACATCATTATGCGTTGCAACGCTAGCCTGACCTGCTAGAGTGCATGAGAGGTGAGTAACACTGGTTTTTATGTTCACTCAACTCAATGTATAATGACCCAATGTATAATAATAGCAGCATTTGCTGGGGTTCGCTGAACAAATACTCTTGCCACAGACCTGCGGCCTTACTTAACAATACTCGCTCCTGCTTACTTCCCCTTCTTCTCTCCACAGGGTCCCATTAACATTATATGAGATGCACAGGGCCTCCTGAAGGGCAGAAGGGGAAGTGGAGGCGGGGATCAGTAAGCAAATAGTTCCCATTATCTGCTGGGGCTATTCCAGCAGGTAACAGCCTATTAAAAAATAATAATAATAATAAATAATAGCAGCAGCAGGGGCCCACCAGGCCCCCTAAGATCCCAAGCCCTGTGGCAAGCCTCCACTGCTGTTACAGCGGTACATATGCCACTGGATCAGACTCTTATGTCCGTTTTTGAAAGACCCTATTGAGGTGAAATGATCCATCAACAATGGATCACAGAATGATACATGATACCCATTGGGGCAAATTTATATAGACTGATGTTGCTAACGCCAGTCGTTATAACACCAGAGCTATAAATGAGGTATATCCTCCATGGGGGTTGTAGCTGCCGTATATTTCATGCATTTCATGCATTTCTATCAGATATATTTTTATGTGGAGCAGAGTTAAATAAGTGACAATTTTTTGTGCAAATACCCATTTTGCGCAATTTTTTCTTATTTTTACTTTTTATGCCTTGTACGCAGCATAATAATTCTGGGCCAATGATATGTATTTTAACAAATGAGTTCATGAGTAACACATGAGTTCGTGGTTCTTGAACTCATGATTACATCACATCACCAATCTGCTCAGACATCACAATCTGATGAATATGAACATTGTTCATTGCTGTATGAGTGTGTCTTCTTTATGTGTTACTTCAAAGTCACAATACATATCCCAGGACACAGTTAACCAATTAGGGCCAGGATGTCAATTCAGTTGTAGATAATCTAATTAAGAAGGCAAATATGATTGTGTGCGAGTGAGAATAGATATCACAGGTAGAAAAAGGAAAAACTGTATGAAACAAAGGAAAAAAAATATTACCAAAGCCACATTTGTCATAATTAATATTTAATAACAATCTGCATACAGGACATGGTCAGACATACTTCTCTGATCCAAGCACCAGGACTTGTATCCCTCAAAACCACGCAAATTTGTATATCTGCTGAAAGGATTATGATTTCATCTTAATTTTTGGTATGCCTGGCTTTGTAAAAACACCCTGCATAACATGACAGGCATATCATTTCTATATGAGGTGCCCATACAGAGTTATAGCATACCTCCAAACTTTCAAAGGACATAAAGAGGGACAGTACGTGCGACGCACCATGGCAAATTTAGAACCACCCTATCTATGTTGACTCCACCCACTCCATCCATTTTTCTATGTGCCCTTCACACAGTATAATGTTACTACAGTCACCCATTATATTTCCCCACATTATATTGTTCATCTCCAATGACAACACAATATCAGGTGCCTCTCCTGGTGCCCCAGTTTTAACTGGGGGAAACTAGAGGGCGACATTAAACTGGGGCATCTGGAGGGTAACATTAAATCATAAGGGTAGTTGGATGGTGACATTAAAATGGGGGCTACTGGAGGGGGACATTAAATTGGAAGCAACTAGAGGTAGACATTAAAATGTGGGCAACTGGGGCAACATGGTGGCTCAGTGGTTAACACTTCAGCCTTGCACTGTTGGAGTCCTAGGTTTGAATCCTGCCAAAGGCAACATCTGCAAGGAGTTTGTATGTCTTCCCCGTCTTTGTGTAGATTTCCTCCCATACACCAAAGACATACTGATAGGGAACAATGTAGACTGTGAGTTCTATATGGGGCTCTCAATCTACAATTAAAAAAACAAACAAAAAAAATACTAGGGTCAACTAGAGGGGGACATTCAAGGGGTGTTCCCATGAACATAACTATTTTTAAATTTGTAGATAATTAAAAGTTAAACATTTTTGTAAATATAAGTAATGAATCATTTTGCAGAGTTTTAAAGATTTCCTCTAAATACATTTTGGTCACAGTTTTGTGGTCTTGATTGGTTGCCAATGGATGCGACCATTAATGCAAGAACTTTTTAAGGTCAGAGAATCAATTATGATTTCCTTATTGTGGCCAGGATATCTTCTGATACTTGTAATGTCCATGTATGATATCCCAGCTACAATAAGAAAATCATGGCTGGGTTTTTGAAAAGTCCCAGGCCATATAAAGCTGCTAGATTTGTGGTCGTATCCATTGGCAACCGATCTAGACAACAGGCTGTCACCACTAAGATGGTTAGAGAAAATCTTTAAAACTCTGCAGAGGTCTTAATTACTTATATTTACAAAAAAAATTTAAACTTTTAATTGTCTACAGATATAAATATGATTATGTTCATGGGAATACCCCTTTAAACCATGGGATTAACTGGAGTGTGACATTAAACTGGGGGCAATTAAAGGCAGATATGTCCCCCTCCAGCTACATCCATGGTTTAATGTCCTTCTCCAGTTACCCCCACAGTTTAATGTCCCCCTTCCATCTGCCCCCAGTTTAATGTCACTTCCATTTGACCCCAGTTAAATCTCCCTCTTTGTCTGCCATCAAATTAAAGTCCCCCTTCATCTGCCACCAATTTAATGTCCCCCCACCATCTGACCCAGTTTAATGTCCCCTCCTTCATCTGCCCCCGTTTAATATCCCTTCCACCATCTGCTCCCATTTTAGTGTCAACTTTTCATCTGCCCCAGTTTAATTTGGTTATTAATATTACATAATCTGATAACATCCCTAAGTGGCCCTAACACAGTATAATGCCTCCCTAGTGGCCCCATACAATATACTGTCTCTCAGTGGTTTAAAGGACAAAAAAAGGGATGGAGTGTGCCATGCATGCCAGGCCAAATTTTGCCCCACCCACTTCTCTTTTGACTCCACCCATGCCAATTAATTAATGCCAATTAATTAATTAATTTATTTATTCATTCATTCATTTTTGTGCCCTCACACTGTATAACATCCCTAAAGTTGCCATAACATTTGTCCACATTATACTGTCCCCTCCAGTTGCATAATGTCCTGTCCATCAGCCCCCACAGCATTTTGTCACCCTCCAAGTGCACCCACAGTTTAATGTCCCCTTCCAGCTACCTCCATAATTTAATGTCGCCCTCCAGCTACCCCTCCCCCCCAGTTTAATGTCCACTTCCAGCTACCCTCCCAGTTTAATGCCCACATTTGGCTACACCGACAGTTTAATGTGACCCTGGAGATCCCTTCCTGTTTAATGTCCTCCTCCAGCTGCCCTCAAAACATTATCTCCCTCTCCTAAAAACAAACATAAAATAAATGCTAATACTCACCTTTCCTCGCTCCCCTGTTGTGTCTGGTCCATAGTTTCAGTCTTTGGGGACTGCAGGTGTAGTGTAAGTTATGTCATCACATAACATCTGCAGCTCTCAGAGGAGAGACGGGATGGTGAAGCAGGAAGTAGATGGTATTGGAGCACCATTGGGACAGCCTGGACCCACTGCCCAGTGGGACAGCAAATGCAGGACTGTCCCGCTGTCCCATGGGGTCACCCGCTTCCATAGGGCCTGGTGCAAGTTTTGGAATGCCTTTAATTTTAGGTGCGAATAAAGCATAGGAGACAGGTATTGCTCGAGGCTCAATTTACTTAGTGAGGTTAATCCAGTTAAAAAGCAACATGGAGGCACAATTTACTTGCAGTAACAGGTTCCATATATATGGTAGTCCCTACACACAGACTATCCCATACTGTAATCACTATGTTACAATATTTTACTGGGAGGAAGGACTTCTAGCTTCATATATATATTGTAAGCCGATGGCTGGTCAGGTAATGGAGGGGGTGTACATCTCACCCAGACTACTAAGGTGGGTGAGATGAGAAAACTCCAGAAAGAACATTTCACAACAGATAACTATTGTCTGCTGAGGGTTATTTCAAAGTTCCGGTTACTGGGCTGGATTTTTAGGAATGGCAGGTAGGATTGGTAGTGGGACCTGTCATTCCACCCCCCCTCCAGTCTACACTTTGGGGATGTTTCGGCAGTGACTCAGCTGCAGAGAGTCTCCTCGTCAAGGAGGCTTAAGAAGTTGCTTCAGCAGAAACACTTTGGCAGAGTTTGGCTGGAGAGCCAAAGAGAGAGGTCATATTTTTGGAGCTGTGTCCTGAATGATTCTACTGGCTTTTGGATTTCTGTGATTCTAGGTGAGGTAACCTATTCTATGTTTAGTTAGAGCCTAGCTGGGCAGGAATTTATTTCTATATTGTTTCCTTTTGTTGCTTCACTACCTTTTTGAGTGAAAATAAACCCTATCTTTGTTTTGGACTAAAGGAACTGGACTTTTGTGTCTATGCCACCCCACCTAGCAACCCCAGACCCTGACACTATATATTGCTAAGAGTCTGTCTCCCTGCATAGAGTTCAGATCAGTAAATCTGGCACACATGTGGCCTGAGTTTCAATGCCAAAACTCGGTTGTGTGAAAACCGTCTTAGGCCGGGGCCTCATGGGACATAAACGCCGCGATTTGCCCACAGCGGAGACAGTGCGGGAAAAATCGCGGTGTTGTACAATGCAGGCAAAGTGGATGGGATTCATCGAATCCCATCCCTACTTTGCGGAAGAAATAGAAGCGCAGACATGCTGTGATTTGCAAAGCTGTTGCGGCTTTGCAAATCGCAGCATGTCAATTATATCTACGGAAACGCTGGCGGCTTTCCCGTAGATATAATGTTAAGAGAAAGTCCGCGGAGGAAAACTCAGTGAACTTTCTCTTCAAAGCGCTGCGGAAAGAACCGCAATGTGATCACGCAGCGGTTCTTTCCGCAGCGCTTTAGCGCTGCAATTACGGCCCGTGGGGCCTTAGCCTTAACCATTTTCTATAGGCAGGTTTACTATTGTATTCCCTTTAAACCAATTCTTGCTGTAAGTAGCAACAAAAAAATTATAAAACATTAATCAATTGTTGATTTGTACATCCAAAATCCAGTCATGGGCAATGAACAGAACAAATTTATTACACCTTATTCACACATCCACATATCAAGCACACATTTTTCACAGATGCCACACCTACCCATTCATTTCAATGTGTTTATTCAAAAAAAATTTAATTGATGCATCACATCAATGAAAGTCTTTAGATCCATGGTAAAAAAAAAAAAAAAAAAAAAAAATGTATCAACTCCGAATAGCACTGTCTGTGACTCCTGTCATGTCTTCTTTTGCTGATTTGGTGAAAGGTCAAAAATGACAGTAGTTGAGTTATTTATCATATTCTTTTAATGCCAATATACTTTATGAACTAATTGTTTAAACATTGGTTACAAAATCATTTTTGCTTTTTACATAATCACAGATATTCCACCGGTCAGTCATCTTAGTAAAAGCGTCAATAGCCTCCAATAAAATTCAATAATGGCATTTTTATAAGGTCAGCCTTTCTGAGTAACAATGTTGTTAAAATGACAATAGTATGAATAGTCTTTGTTGTAATATGACTTATAAGAAAAGTATCTGAGAGATCTATTACCTGTGAGTCTTTATAGAGTCACAAGATGTACAGTTTCTCTATGCTAAAAGTCTCAATTTGTGCTGCACGCCTATATTTGTGCCAAAAATTGTGACTTTTCTGTCCATTTGCAATGCACTTACCATTTTTTCTAAAGAGTGGACAGATACCAGACGGGGCTTCAAAATCTAACAAATGTAACATTATTTACATTAGGAAAATGGCTCAGATAACAGTGGAGATAAACTGTAACTGTTCATCCTGGTGTGTGTAAGGATTAATATAATTATATAACAAAAATATAAATAAGAATTTCATATACGATACATAGTATCCTACATGTATCATACTCATGCCTACATAATAGAGAAATCACTGTAAAACATCAGAAATAGCACATAGGTGATACAAGTGTAAATTTAAATCAGTAAATCAGATGCAATTCAATATCAAAATCCTATGCAGTCTACTTTCTATATATTCTACCACAATGGGTGTTAGTGGAGCTGCAAGCACAAAAATATCCACTCTGTCAACCAGATACACATCACACATCCCCACAATAGATGTAAGCATTAGGCAGTCTCATAGATACATAATTTGCTGTGACCAGTGGCGTAACTAAAGTCTTGTGGGCACAGGTGCAAACTTTTGTCCAGGGCACCCTTCCTAGAGTGAATTCTTGATGATGATGGCTACGGGCACTGAAGAGATATCTCAGATACTTGAAAGGGGTACAACTTTAGTATCCACAACTGCGGTTATCAAGAAAACGGTGAGTGAGTTGTGCAGCACCCGGCATGTAAACAATACTGGGACAGTATTACATGCTCCACAGTGGGCCCCACACAGTATTATGTGCTCCACAGTGGATCCCACACAGTATTAAGTGCTCCATAGAGGCCCCCAAACAGTATTATCAGCTCCATTGTGGCCCCCAAACAGCATTACGTGCTCCATAGTGGCCCCCAAACATTATTACATGCTCCACAGTGGCCTCCATACAGTCTTATGTGCTCACCAGTGGCCCCTACAGTATTATGTGCTCATAGTGCCCCCCCCCAGCCTGAACCCCTTATTCCCCCTTCTTGTTCACACACAGCCAACACCCTCATATGCCCCTCTTGCCCACACAGCCTGCACCCCCATGTCACCCTCTTGCTTGCACATAACCTGCACCTCCATTCCCCCCTCTTGCTCACATGCAGCCTACACACCCATGTGCCCCTCTTGCTCACACACAGTCTGCACCCCCATGTCCCCCTATTACTCACACATGTTCTCTTCTCTCCTCTTTACTTACCATCAGTCTCCATTCCCAGCAGATTCCTTTTCCTGTGCAACACCACACTGACCTGTACAATCCAGAATAACTCCTCCCACAAAAGAGGCTGATCACACGGTCATGACTTCATCAAAGGTTCTTTAACCAACCAGGATTTAGCATCTACCGCAAGAACAGGATTTGGCGTCTACTTTGGTTTGGCATACCTCCCAACTTTTAAAGGACAGAGAGAGAGGGTGGGTGGACCACTGCAAATTTAGCTCCACTCACTTCTAAATTGACTCTGCCCATTATCATCCATTTCTCATTGGGTATACCCTGCACCCCACATCTTTCCCCTCACAGTACACCCATGCACCACGCATCTCTCCCTCCACTGTACACCCATGCACCCCACATTTCACACACCCCCATAGTACACCCCTGCACCCCACATCTCTCCCCCATCCACAGTCAACCTTGCACCCCACATCCCCCTACAGTACACCCTGAACCCCACATCTCCTTCTCACACACAGTCCACCATGCATCCCACATATCTCCCCCACACAGTCCAACTTGCATCTCACCCCCCCCCCCCCCCCAGTACCTTGGACCACACATCTCGCAATCTCTTCCTGCACTGCTCGGGATACAAAGACACGCCTACCTAGTCACGTGACATCTGAATTCACACAAGTCCTTCTGAGTACAGTAGTCAAGCTTTTCACTAATCACCACCCGCTGTTATCCCAGTTACAACCTTTTAACTGCTATAAGAGCGGGTGGTGATTGGGGGAAAGTTTGTTAATAAGCAAAACAATTCAGGGGCATAGCGGGATATGCGGTAAGCCGTGCGGGACCGCAGGACAACTGTCTAAAATCAGGTCTGTCCCGCGGGATGCATAACAGTTGGGAGCTATGGTTTGGTGTTTTCTAGAAAGAGGGCAGTGCAGTTATCGTGAGTGTTGTGTGCAAACCGTATGATCACTGTGTGAGCTACAGTACTGTCAATCTCATTCTATGAGAAGTTTTCTGCTCATATCATGTGAATTGCAGATATTGATTCTGTTTCCTAAAGCTGACCAATTAACGTTGATCTGTGCTAAATAATATCTACCTCAGTAAACACTAGTAACAACTTAGTTGGCGTAGTTAGTGTAGGCTCTTTTACTACTTTCCTGGCTCCTACAGTGACTCTGCTCTGATGTGGCTATGTTTGCATATGTGATTTGTATACATTTTCTTTATTTCTTAATTGGAAAATAATCAACTTACTGAACTTAATCAACTTAGGCCCTATTCACATCTGCGTTCGGGTTTCCGTTTGGGGAGTCCGCTTGGGGACTGCCTGAACTTAAACCTATATGCATAAAATAGTGGTTACCTAAGGAAACTTGCGGACCCCATAGTCTATTATGGGGTCTGTGTGGTTTCTGCTTGGTTTCCGCACAAAACATGCAGAGAGAAAAATGCTGAATGCAGGACTTTTCTCTCTGCATATTTCATGCAGAAACCACATGGACCATTATAGTCTATGGGATCCGCAAGTTACTTTAGATAACTCATTTATGTGTGTAGGTTTCCTTTCAGGGGGTCCCCAAGTGGACTCCCCGAACGGAAACCTGAACGCAGATGTGAATAGGGACTTAATCTCCTAAGATATATATATATATATATATATATATATATATATATTAGAAAAGAATGCAGAAGCAGCACAGCATACCAACCGGGTGCAAAGCCAAACTGGAAGGTGGCTAATCTTCAACTTTATATAGGAAATGGAAAAAATGGCAGCACTCCAATATTTAGAAAAAGTGTGGGTTTATTCCAAGCAGCGACGTTTCGGTTCTTATCTGAGCTTGAAAAAGGTTCAGATAAGAACCGAAACGTCGCTGCTTGGAATAAACCCACACTATATATATATATATATATATATATATATATATATATATACACTCACCGGCCACTTTATTAGGTACACCATGCTAGTAACGGGTTGGACCCCTTTTTGCCTTCAGAACTGCCTCAATTCTTCGTGGCATAGATTCAACAAGGTACTGGAAGCATTCCTCAGAGATTTTGGTCCATATTGACATGATGGCATCACAAGGTTGCCGCAGATTTGTCGGCTGCACATCCATGATGCGAATCTCCCGTTCCACCACATCCCAAAGATGCTCTATTGGATTGAGATCTGGTGACTGTGGAGGCCATTGGAGTACAGTGAACTCATTGTCATGTTCAAGAAACCAGTCTGAGATGATTCCAGCTTTATGACATGGCGCATTATCCTGCTGAAAGTAGCCATCAGATGTTGGGGACA
The DNA here is from genome assembly GCF_031893055.1 of Leptodactylus fuscus. NCBI lineage: Eukaryota > Metazoa > Chordata > Amphibia > Anura > Leptodactylidae > Leptodactylus > Leptodactylus fuscus. The sequence continues at coordinate 202,275,138 of NC_134265.1, forward strand.
TTGTGGTCATAAAGGGATGGACATGGTCAGCAACAATACTCAGGTAGGCTTTGGCGTTGCAACGATGCTCAATTGGTACCAAGGGGCCCAAAGAGTGCCAAGAAAATATTCCCCACACCATGACACCACCACCACCAGCCTGAACCGTTGATACAAGGCAGGATGGATCCATGCTTTCATGTTGTTGACGCCAAATTCTGACCCTACCATCCGAATGTCGCAGCAGAAATCGAGACTCATCAGACCAGCCAACGTTTTTCCAATCTTCAATTGTCCAATTTCGATGAGCTTGTGCAAATTGTAGCCTCAGTTTCCTGTTCTTAGCTGAAAGGAGTGGCACCCGGTGTGGTCTTCTGCTGCTGTAGCCCATCTGCCTCAAAGTTCGACGTACTGTGCATTCAGAGATGCTCTTCTGGCTACCTTGGTTGTAACGGGTGGCTATTTGAGTCACTGTTGCCTTTCTATCAGCTCGAACCAGTCTGGCCATTCTCCTCTGACCTCTGGCATCAACAACGCATTTCCGCCCACAGAACTGCCGCTCACTGGATGTTTTTTCTTTTTCGGACCATTCTCTGTAAACCCTAGAGATGGTTGTGCGTAAAAATCCCAGTAGATCAGCAGTTTCTGAAATACTCAGACCAGCCCTTCTGGCACCAACAACCATGCCACGTTCAAAGGCACTCAAATCACCTTTCTTCCCCATACTGATGCTCGGTTTGAACTGCAGGAGATTGTCTTGACCATGTCTACATGCCTAAATGCACTGAGTTGCCGCCATGTGATTGGCTGATTAGAAATTAAGTGTTAACGAGCAGTTGGACAGGTGTACCTAATAAAGTGGCCGGTGAGTGTATATATATATATATATATATACAGTATATATATATATATATATATATATATATATATATATATATATATATATATATCTTCAATGCCATGACCACTGAAGCGTAAAGCCAGGACTGTGCCTGGTGACTTATGTGTATGTCGTCACTGGGTCCTTTCCAGCCACTGATCGGTCTCATGGTTGACATTGACACGCCAGGAACAGCTGAATATGACTTTTTTTATTTATGTTACTTTCCTGGCTGGTTAAATTCCTTTTAATAGCCGCACTGACAGCATTATCAGAAGATTGCAGCACTTACTTAATATTTTGTTGTCTACTATCAGCCATTAACACAGGAAACATTTACATAACTTTTCTAGCTATCCCTAGCTACCCTTGCCTGTAGATCTATCCCTGTCTCACAGTCAGTTCACAGTCCTAAATTAGTCGAATGTTAAATCCACCATTCGTCTAAATTGGAGGTCACCTGAATTAGCCAGCCAATTACTTTTTCCGATTTTTTTCCGATGCCTCCGTTGTCGTAGTTCCTGTCCCACCTCCCCTGCACAGTTATTAGTGCAAAAAACGTGCCAGGGAAGATGGGAGGGGATACAAATTTTTAGTGCGTTTGCCTCGTGGTATTCGATTGTAATTGAGTATCTCGAACGGCCTGATATTCGATCAAACATGTATTCGATCGAACGGTGTTCGCTCATCTCTAGTCATTATCAGAGGTTTGTGTCCAGAGGAGATAGATAGATAGATAGATAGATAGATAGATAGATAGATGATAGATAGGCTACCCTAGGTCATTACACCAAAGGATTTGTAGCTATAAGATTACCACAAACATGGCATGTAATGTACCATTAGAAAATTGGACTTCATCTGGCAGTCTCCATGATTTGAAAGATTTTAGTTTAACAAGTACTGAACTTTACTACATAATCCTGCATTGAAAGGTCTTTGGAGCAGTTGTCTATACCAACCAGGTTAGTACTTTTATTTTCCTTGGACAGATGACAGCTGACCCCAGATTAGTTGTTATGAGCCTCAGTGTTCTTCATCTCCACCTTAGGTAAATTATTCCTCAATACATCTTATGGTGTTTCAGCAAATATTAATGTTTTGACCAGTAACTGCAGTTTTACATTCTAAGGGTGCATTCAGACTACGTAACGCCGGGCGTGTATGAGAGCCGTACACGCCGGCATTACGGCAGACTGCCGAACACTTCCCATTCACTTCAATGGGAGCGCTCGTAACAGCGGCGTTTACGAGCGCTCCCATTGAAGTGAATGGGAAGTGTTCGGCAGTCTGCCGTAATGCCGGCGTGTACGGCTCTCATACACGCCCGGCGTTACGTAGTCTGAATGCACCCTCAGAGACGTAAAACTGCCCATTGCAGATTCAAATGTAGAGTTAAAGTGACATCTAGTGGTCATAACAAATATTTGCCTACAATAGTTTGTAAGATGAGAATCAGGATGTAGATATATTTCTCACATTGTGATAACATAAAACACATTTCTCCCCCACCCACAGTCAACCTTGCACCCCACATCCCCCCACAGTACACCCTGAACTCCACATCTCCCCCTTACCTTTTATTATGTGTCATTAAAACATCCATCTAGCACTCATTTTTACTGATCCCCCATACATTTGAGTGTATGGAGGACAAAACTGAATAGCCCCCATTTTTGACATTGAATTTAAGCCTACCATGTGATGTCTATTAAAAAAACATGGATATCACAAGGATGTCACAATAACTGTCATGTGAATGTAGCTTTATTGGTGTGACGTCCCCTTGTATATTACATTGTCCACTGGAGTGAATGCTCCTATTATAGAGTAAGAACCTGTGTGGGTATAATTGTAGTGGGCATAATGAAATTATAAAGTGGAGAAAAGAATTGCCCAGATGAAAATTGTGTGTGTATATATATATATATATATATATATATATATATATATATATAAAATACGTGAAATATGTGTGTGATATATATCAGTAGTTTTATGTGGGCTTGTTTTGATATTATGAATGTGTCCAAGAATTCCGTATTTGAAAAACATTTCACAATATGTAGCAAAATGTGGATATTATTTCTGAAGTGAATATAATACTGGTACTTGGTCTTTACAGTAGCTATCACATATTACCCAATAATACTGGTAACCTCTGATGGAACCTCTCTAAGGGCTCGTTCACATCTGCGCCCGGTCTCCGTTCTGCAGGTTTCCGTTTCCTGCACAAAACAGAGGCAGGAGACGGAAACCTGCAGGACTCTCTCACCCATTCATTTGAATGGGTTTGAAAGATGTCCGGCCGTGAGCGCCGGTGAGCGTTTTATGCTCTCCACCGCAAAACCGTTTTTTAAAAATCGGACATGCAGTACTCTGTGTCCGATTTAAAAAAAAACGGTTTTCCGGCGGAGAGCATAAAACGATCACCGGCGCTCACGGCCGGACCCGCTCTGACAGCTTTTCATCTTCTGCATGCAGAAGACGAAAAGCTGAGAACGGAGACCCGAACGCTAGTGTGAACCCAGCGTCATGTAGCATTTACTGAACAGTATTACTATGACTATTTCATACTGGCTATATCTGACTGACGGAAAGTTAACATAGTAGATCAGAGATCCTACACTTACAATTCCTGTTCAACAGCTTAAGAAACAGAGGAGGATGTTGTTTAAAGGGATTCTACCATTAAAACCCTTTTCTTTTTCTCGTTGACACGACGGAATAGCCTTAAGAAAGGCTATTCTTCTCCTACATTTAGATGCTGCAAGAGAACTCTCCAGCACCGTCTCCATCTTCTCCAGGAATGGGTCTTCTTCCGGCGGAGGCTTCAAACTTCTAGGCCTCAGGTCTAGGGCAAAGCCGACTGCGCATGCCCACCAGCCACAATCATTGTAAGTAGCTATTTCCTTGTGGCCGGCGGGCATGCACAGTCGGCTGCTCGAGGCCTAGAAGTTTGAAGCCACTGCTGGAAGAAGATGCGAAGAAGACTAGTTCCTGAAAAAGATGGAGGCGGCTCTGAAGAATTCTCTCTCAGCATTCGAGACGCCCTCAGTGCTGTTTGGCTGCTGGGGCCCACCCCCAGTGCTGCGAGAGAACTCATTTGCATACCGGTAAACAATGGGATTTAACTGAACGGTGGGGCGGAGAAGACATCTATAGGTAGGAGAAGAATAGCCTTTCTTAAGGCTATACCTACGTGTTAGGGAGAAAATGAAAAGGTTTTTAATGGTAGAATCCCTTTAACCAGCCAGTGGAGCCAGATCTGTAATTCACTCTCATGTTTTATATGCTCTTTATATTAGTGTAGCAGGACACTCTATTTATGGATGTGTTCATATAGGAAGCTGACCATGTAATAATCATTTGCGTATTTGTGTTAGTAGCAGAGATGCTGTAATTTAGAGTTTTCATGATATTTAATAACTGTGCCACCGTATACACTTCTACTTCGCTCCCTAAGCCTCATGATAACTAGTAAGACCAAATGTTACATCCCTTGACCATTCGGAATAACTGGACAGAAGAGGACAACTCGCTTTTTGCTTTATTGAAAACATGAAACAAACATAGGATACAAGCTACACACAGAGAATCAATACATTGTATACATCAATACATCAATAGAAATCAACATTTATTATATGGGAAGTAGCATGAAGTCCAGAACTTATGTTTCCGCTTTTTGTAGATTTTCTTTCCAATTTATAATATAACATGCAGTATTATTTCCATATCAATAAGATGGCTTCAGATTTTACCCTAGTTACTAGAGCAGTTAGAATAGGCTTATGGATCCTGTTTTCTGCAGCTCATTTTGTTTTACAGGCTGGACAAGTTGAGCAGAGACATCTCATTACCATTAGATTGTGAAGGATTTAATATTGGTTTTATTGTACTGCTGTACTAAACAGATATAGATACGGCTCTGTATGAATCTCCATATAATTCTCTCTAGGAACTGCCTTTAGCGCCTCCTAGAGGTTATAATGCTCTAAGACTTTTCTTGGTCAATTAACTTCCATAAAGTGTACATACTTTGCTGTAGTGTCTATACAAACAATACAAGAAAGAATGTGGGTTGCACTCCAGACTTCAAACCTTTCCCGGCTCATTTCTAGCTCTTGGCACTACTGTATAGAGGGTCCTGATGCGTGCAATATCAGGACATTGTACTGCATGGGAACACAGTATGAGAGGTGCCAGAGAAGGCAGGAGTGGGGAGAGGTAAGAATTAACGGCCATTACCTATTGGATTCATCGAATAGATAACAGCTGATTAAAAAATATGTATAAACATGGTATACGGCTGTTTATACCTGTCCTTGTTCCAATGTGGTTTTAAAAGTAAGAAATAAACAGCTGTAACATATAAAGAACAGTATAAACACATTGCCTCTCTTCTATAGACTATTGTAACTATATATATTCCCGTTAACTATCCACAAAAATTTCTACAGTATTTGTGAATATAATCCATGTTTTTATTTGGGCTCATCATTCACTTATTCTATTTTTAAGCTTTGGTAAAGATTACAATAAGATGGTGAAAAGCTGTACAATATTTACAAGCTACTTCTTATATACAGAATGTAATGCACAAAGTCTAGTTTAATAAATTCAGTGGAAAAAAGAAATAAACCTGCCAGTGTTTGCCCATAGAATTGTTTGGATTTTGGTCATGTCTATGTGAGGCACTAAATATGTTACCCTACTAACATTATAAACGTGAAAGTTTGGATGTGTGTTTATGTGTTTGTTATTCAATGACACAAAAGCGGCTGAATGGATTTGAATGAAATTCAGCACATAGATAGTTTGTGACCTCAATTAACACATAGGCTACTTTTTATCCCAGTAAATGACATGGCTTCCTGACTGTTATGAATTTATGTTCACATACTATATCACACTGCTCTTGCAGCAGCTTATCTCAGGTCCAAGGTCTGTTATCTCTCTGTGTAAACATTCAGCTAACTCTCAGTGGATTGTGTACAGGCATTTGCATATTATCTGATCAGCTCCAGGCAACATGCTGACACAGACACCTTTAATCCAAATTGGCACTTTGCTACTTTTAAACATGCTGGGAAAAAGAAAATCTAATTTGTTGCAAAATTCTAAAACAACGACAGCTATGAAGGTAGCCAGAAGTCAACAGAGTTCTCCTCAAGCAGAGCTGACGGGGATCATCGGCACCAATAACACGCTCATTCTATGGCATCCCAGCGAGAAGCTGAGATTCCGGAACAATCACGGGCACAGAGTGAGGAATGAGTTCAGTGGCAGACCAGCTTAACAGCTGCCAGAATGCCGGAGCAGGCGGATCATCAACGCCAACAACACGCTCATTCTATGGCATCCAAGCGAGAAGCTGAGATTCTGGAACAATCACGGGCACAGAGTGAGGAATGAGTTCAGTGGCAGACCAGCTTAACAGCTGCCAGAATGCCGGAGCAGGCGGATCATCAACGCCAACAACACGCTCATTATATGGCATCCCAGCGAGAAGCTGAGATTCCGGAACAATCACAGGCATGCCGTGAGGAACAAGTTCAGCAGCAGGATAGCTTAACATATGCCAAAACGCCAGAGCAGGCAAAACATCGACGGCAGCAATTTGCTGAATATAGGCGGATCAACAACGCCGCAAGCGAAGTCGCGGACAGAGACACACACACACAAACAGCATACAAAATACACGAGTGTAAAACTGGGTAATTCTTATAGGGCCATTACATAAACAAAAAATGAAATATATCCCTGTGAAGCCGGGTCCTCCTGCTAGTATACAGTAATAGCAGGATGAGTAGCAAATGGTGGCCAAAGACATTATTTTAATTCATATCATTATCTTTGTTAAAGAAACATTGCATAAAAGATGTCTAAGATAAGAGTACAATTGACTTATTTTTACATTGCATAATGGGTGAGTGCCATAAATACCCAGATTGTGTGATGGTAATAGCAGCTTCATAGTGATGATTGCTATGGGTGTCATATACCTAGAGGTTGACTAGGATGGCAGTGTAATAAACAGAAATACTAAATTATTGGATGAGTCGGTAAAGGTCAAAGTCACTAGGCTATCGTTGACATTACACTTTATCCATTATATATGTTCTATCTTAAAGGTAACAGACATTTTACTGATCTGGTAAAATGTAGACATCATCTTCTTCTTTGCTCTTGCTTTTCATAAAACTGGGTTGTGAGTAATTGTAATAAATTCCTTGGGTATTGGTGTAAATTGGTTGGTCACCCTCATTAATATCACTTTCCAGATATATGTCTTCTTCTGCTGCATGTTTGCTGCTGGTGAAACAAAGAAGACAATGTTAAAGTTGGTTATGACTGTATGCAAACCATATCTATATTAGATAGCATAGTAACATAGTAGATGAGGTTGGATTAAAGCACAGGTTCATCAAGTTCAACCTATAATCCTACAGTTTTAGAAGGCTGATGCCAATTGCCCTAATGCAGGGGTAACAATTCCTTCTCGACTTCAAATTTGGCAGTCAGTTTAAAAACCCTGGATCATCTTGTCTCTATCAAGAATCTAAAACCTGTAACCTATAATATATTTTTCCATTCAAGTATAGTATCCAAGCCTTTTCTGAATGCGCACAATAAATACACCATCACCATATCCTGTGGCAGTGAATAGGCATATAGGATGCCCCCTTTTGCTATATGCCTCTGATCTTCCTTTTGCATCTTTTTACTAACCTGAATAACCCCAAATTTGTAAGTCTGTCTTTGTACTCCAATCCACCCATTTTCCTGGTTTTCTCGGTTGCCTTCTTTGCACTCTCTCTAGTTCAGCTATGTTTTTCTTGTACACTGGGCCCAAAATTGTAAAAAATAGTCTATGTGTGGCTCTAGTAGTGATTAGTATAGAGGGACCACTATCTTGATGTCACGAATATTTATGCATCCCATAATTTTACTGTCCACCTAAATCCCTAAGTCTTTTTTATTGGAAGTCTAACCCAGTAATTTATTACTAAGTACATAATCATACATTTTATTTCTTCAATCAAAATCCGTAACCTTACATTTGTCAACATTAAACTTCATTTATTAGATCTGCCTTTATATTTGTTTAATGCCATATCACTACCTTCTTGTTTTAGTACTTTAAACGCTTTGTTCAATCACTCATTGCTCATTGGTTTTCTATGATTTCTAATATGCTTATTTCTCTAAAGTAGACAAATGTATCACAGTTAACCCCAACTTCTGCAATTGGTTAAACTGCTGCATCATTATTTTTTTAATTCATTACTAGCCCCTCCCCATCTCTCTAGCCTAACATTAGCATTATCTGCAGTAACACACTGCAGGGACTATTAACCCCTTTTTGACATCCGCTGTACTAGTACGGCGCATGCTGGGTGTTTAACTATGGCGGCCGCCATAGCCGCCGAGCGTCTACTGTTCTACACAGTAGACAACCAGCACTAATGCCTTCAGTCGGTGCCTGCACCAATCAGAGGCATTAACCCCTCCGGTGCCTCGGTCAAAGCTGACCAAGGCGCCATTTTCCCGCTGGCGCATGGGTGCCGCCATTTTGCCGGTGATCGCCAGCACCTGGAGCATGCTCCAGGGCCAACGTCCCATTGGCATGACATTGTAAAGGCTCCCCGGCCTGTCTGTAGTCACTTTCTCTTGCAGGCTGTTCTATGCAGCCTGCAAAAGAAATAATTTTTTTTGCAATGCATGGCAATGCATTATCATTGTAATGCATTGTATTAGTGATCAGACCCCCAGAGTTGAAGACCCCTATAGGGGGTCTAATAAATGCAAAAAAAAGAAAAATTAAAAAGAAGTTAAAAATTTTTTAAAAAAATTAAAAAGTAAAAGTATTAAAAATTCAAATCACCTCCCTAGAACACATATAAAAGTAGTTAAATACTGTGAAACACATACATGTTAGGTATCCCTGTGTCTGAAAACGCCCGCTCTACAAATCTATAAAAATATTTTTCCTGTACGGTAAACGCCGTAGTGGGAAAAAAAGTCAAAAGTGCCAAACCGCCATTTTTTCACTGTTTTGCCTCTGATAAAAATTTTAATAAAAAATGATCAAAGCAAAAGCAATTCCCCAAAATCCTATAACTAAAAAGTACACCCGGCCCCGCAAAAAAAGACGCCCTATACATCACCGTACACAGAAGTATAAAAAAGTTACAGCTGTCAGAATATGAGGACTTTAAGAAAAAAAAAAATTGGCACAGTTTTGGATTTTTGTTAAGGGGTTAAAATGTAAATAAAACCATATAAATTTGGAATCCCCAGAATCGTACCGATACATAGAATACAGGTGACAAGTCATTTTGGTTGCACAGTGAACACCATAAAAATGAATCCCATAAGAAAATCGCAGAAATGCACTTTTTCTTCAAATCCCCCCATTCTGAGTATTTTTTTTACAGCTTCCCAGCACATTATACAGAATAATTAATGGTGGCATCATGAAGAAGAATTTTCCCTGCATAGAATAAGACTAGAGATGAGCGAACGGCGTTCTATCGAATAGGTATTCGATCGAATATCAGGCTATTCGATATATTCAATTCCAATCGAATACCACGCGGCAAACGCAGTAAAAATTCGTATCCCCTCCCACCTTCCCTGGCGCTTTTTATGCAGGGGAGGTGGGACAGGAACTATGACAACGTAGGCATTGAAAAAAAATTGGAAAAAGTCATTGGCTGCGGAAATCAGGTGACCTTGGATTTATAGGAATAGTCACCGCAATCTTCGTCTCATTTGCAGTGAGAGATAGGGACAGAGATCTGCTGAGGGCTAGAGAGGGATTAGATTCTGCTAGGCAGGAAATCTGAAGAACAACAACAGCTCTTTTCAGAGCTATACTGCAGAGAGAGGAGTCGATAGACGCTCAATCCAGATATCCATGGTGTGTACCCCCAAACGCCAAAGTGGGATACACAGCAATTGTCAGGCTATATACGCTCAACCCAGCTTTCCACGGTGTGTACACCTAAAACCTAACTGGGATACACAGCAATTCAGTCAGGCTATATACGCTGAATCCAGCTATTCATGTTGTGTACCCCCAAAACCTAACTGGCATACACAGCAATTGTCAGGCTATATACGCTCAACCCCGCTTTCCACGGTGTGTACCCCCAAAAACCTAACTGGGATACACAGCAATTGTCAGGCTATACACGCTCAACCCAGCTTTCCACGGTGTGTACCCCCAAAACCTAAGTGGGATACACAGCAATTCAAACAGGCTATATACGCTCAATCCAGCTTTCAACGGTGTGTACCCCCAAAACCTAAGTGGGATACACAGCAATTAAATCAGGCTATATACGCTCAATCCAGTTTTTAACGGTGTGTACCCCCCAAAACCTAAGTGGAATACACAGCAATTAAGTCAGGCTGTATACGCTCAATCCAGCTATCCACGGTGTGTACCCCCAAACACCTAAGTGATATACAGAAAATCTGTGTATAGTATATATGTGCTGAATCCAGCTTTCCTGGTTGTGTAAAACACGTGGCTATCTTGGTCATGCTCCCTACGTGACAATCAGTCCAAGTACAGTTACACCACTCCCCACATTCTCTATATAGTGTACAGTGCAAAGGGTCAAAACGGCTGATCCCTTATCTTTGCCATTTTTTGTCCATTACTTAACATAAGGTATAAATTCAAGCACTTTATGGCTATCTTATATTGCTATCGGACCCTGGCCTGATGTGTCAAAATTATACAGGTGCACTGCTCTAAACCAGCTTACAAAATTAACTGATCCTACAAGTCATTCTATGTAACACAACCTTACATAATAACACCAGGCACGGAGCATGTCCTACAATAAACTAAATGAAATCCCTTTACATATACATACTGTACATTTGACAGCTCTCAAGGATAACTGCGGGGCGTACTTGAACCCTCTCGCCAAACTCACCCAAACCTCAGCTGGGGGAAGCCTCCACTCACCCCAAGAGCCACAGGTCCAACTTCTACACCCTATACGTGTGAGGCGCAGAGGGATCGGAGAGGACAGGGCTGTGGTTGGCCAGGTACTCACGTGCCTATACTTTTCCCTCCTGATGACACTAGGCCCCTCAGTGGCGGTAGTGTGGACCAGATGGCAGTTGTTAGCCTCATGGAGCAAATCTCCTCTCTGCCGCCCGCGAGGGTTTACGGAAACATTTCCATCAAATTCTGCACCAGTTGCTTGTGGCAATCATTTTTGAGATTTTTTTCCTCTCCCCTACCAGAACAAAGGACGAGATTTTTTACTTATAACGGGGGTCGAGGATTGCAAAAATCCAGTATTGTTTGCTCTCCATGATGTGAACTATGCCTTTGTCTCTTGAAAAGCAACCCAACATGAAGTCAGCCATGTGTGCCAGTATGTTACTTGGCATGACTTCGCTGCCCCCAACTGTAACTCCATTTCCTCCATTTTACACTCCCCTTCACACCATCCATGCTGAAGCAATGGGATGCACTGAACTTCACCCTCAAGCCTCGTGTGGGACAGTGACATGAAATGCCACTTCATCCCCCTCGTCTTCCTCCGTCAGCCAACGGTGCGAAGATGACAGGAGTGTGCTCTGAATGTTTTCAGCCTAGCAGAGGCTACTTCTCACTTATGAAAATGGCCGCACTTTCACCAGTATATCAGGCACAATGGTGTAGGTTTCAAAAAACCTTTGCACCAACAAGTTAAAAACGTGGGCCATGTGTGGCATCCCTAACCTCAGGGGAAGTGTGTTTTCTGTCGGCCAATCTGATGAGCTTCAGCACGACCTGCTGACGTCTCCACACCCCAGTGCTGAAGCACTTACAGGTCGCAGGTGTGATCGAGGTTGCAGCGGAGGAGTAGGCTTTCAGAGAACCCCTGCCATGAATTTTGGGCTAGGAGAGGAGATAGGCCACCCCAGTTTGCACCCCGGGCCCAGCCTCCACTACATTCACCCGACCTGTCATTACAGAGAAGCAGCATCCCTGACTGCAAGCGCTTGTCCATGCATCGGTGGTCAAGTCGACCTTGCAGCAAAGTGCGGAACTCTGGGCCCGACCGATGTTATTGGACACGTGCAGGCGCAAAGCGGGGACGGCACACCAAGAGAAGTAGTAACTAGAGATGAGCGAACACTAAAATGTTCGAGGTTCGAAATTCGATTCGAACAGCCGCTCAATGTTCGTGTGTTCGAACGGGTTTCGAACCCCATTATAGTCTATGGGGAACAGATACTCGTTAAGGGGGAAACCCAAATCCGTGTCTGGAGGGTCACCAAGTCCACTATGACAACCCAGGAAATGATGCCAACACCTCTGGAATGACACTGGGACAGCAGGGGAAGCATGTCTGGGGGCATCTAACACACCAAAGACCCTCTATTACCCCAACATCACAGCCTAACAACTACACACTTTACACACTCAATACCACCTCTCTGACAGTAGGAAAACACCTTGAAACATGTGTATTTGGCACTTGCAGTGAGGAGAGCTTGTCACTAGCAGTGAATTTGGCCCTTGTAGTAAGTTGAGGTTGGCACCAACATTTGTTTTGAAAATCAGGGTGGATTGAGCCTCTAACCAGCAGAGTTTGGGCAAATTCATGGTGGAGGGAGCGTCTAAAAACCCCAGTTTGGACCAATTCATGGTGGAGGGAGCCTCTAAAAAACCCAGTTTGGACCAATTCATGCTGGAGGGAGCCTCTAAAAAACCCAGTTTGGACCAATTCATGGTGGAGGGAGCCTCTAAACAGCCCAGTTTGGACCAATTCATGGTGGAGGGAGCCTCTAAACAGCCCAGTTTGGGCAAATTCATGGTGGAGGGAGCCTCTAACCAGCCCAGTTTGGGCAAATTCATGGTGGAGGGAGCCTCTAAAAACCCCCGTTTGGACCAATTCATGGTGGAGGGAGCCTCTAAACAGCCCAGTTTGGGCAAATTCATGGTGGAGGGAGCCTCTAAACAGCCCAGTTTGGACCAATTAATGGTGGAGGGAGCCTCTAACCAGCCCAGTTTGGACCAATTCATGGTGGAGGGAGCCTCTAAAAACCCCAGTTTGGACCAATTCATGGTGGAGGGAGCCTCTAAAAACCCCAGTTTGGACCAATTCATAGTGGAGGGAGCCTCTAAAAACCCCAGTTTGGACCAATTCATGGTGGAGGGAGCCTCTAAACAGCCCAGTTTGGACCAATTCATGGTGGAGGGAGCCTCTAAACAGCCCAGTTTGGGCAAATTCATGGTGGAGGGAGCCTCTAACCAGCCCAGTTTGGGCAAATTCATGGTGGAGGGAGCCTCTAAAAACCCCCGTTTGGACCAATTCATGGTGGAGGGAGCCTCTAAACAGCCCAGTTTGGGCAAATTCATGGTGGAGGGAGCCTCTAACCAGCCCAGTTTGGACCAATTCATGGTGGAGAGAGCCTCTAAAAACCCCAGTTTGGACCAATTCATGGTGGAGGGAGCCTCTAAAAACCCCAGTTTGGACCAATTCATGGTGGAGGGAGCCTCTAAAAACCCCAGTTTGGACCAATTCATGCTGGAGGGAGCCTCTAAACAGCCCAGTTTGGGCAAATTCATGGTGGAGGGAGCCTCTAAAAACCCCAGTTTGGACCAATTCATGGTGGAGGGAGCCTCTAAAAACCCCAATTTGGACCAATTCATGGTGGAGGGAGCCTCTAAACAGCCCAGTTTGGGCAAATTCATGGTGGAGGGAGCCTCTAAAAACCCCAGTTTGGACCAATTCATGGTGGAGGGAGCCTCTAAAAAACCCAGTTTGGACCAATTCATGGTGGAGGGAGCCTCTAAACAGCCCAGTTTGGGCAAATTCATGGTGGAGGGAGCCTCTAAAAACCCCAGTTTGGACCAATTCATGGTGGAGGGAGCCTCTAAAAACCCCAGTTTGGACCAATTCATGGTGGAGGGAGCCTCTAAAAACCCCAGTTTGGACCAATTCATGTTGGAGGGAGCCTCTAAAAAACCCAGTTTGGACCAATTCATGGTGGAGGGAGCCTCTAACCAGCCCAGTTTGGACCAATTCATGGTGGAGGGAGCCTCTAAAAACCCCAGTTTGGACCAATTCATGGTGGAGGGAGCCTCTAAAAACCCCAGTTTGGACCAATTCATGGTGGAGGGAGCCTCTAAAAACCCCAGTTTGGACCAATTCATGGTGGAGGGAGCCTCTAAAAAACCCAGTTTGGACCAATTCATGGTGGAGGGAGCCTCTAAACAGCCCAGTTTGGACCAATTCATGGTGGAGGGAGCCTCTAAACAGCCCAGTTTGGGCAAATTCATGGTGGAGGGAGCCTCTAACCTGCCCAGTTTGGACCAATTCATGGTGGAGGGAGCCTCTAAAAACCCCAGTTTGGACCAATTCATGGTGGAGGGAGCCTCTAAAAACCCCAGTTTGGACCAATTCATGGTGGAGGGAGCCTCTAAAAACCCCAGTTTGGACCAATTCATGCTGGAGGGAGCCTCTAAACAGCCCAGTTTGGGCAAATTCATGGTGGAGGGAGCCTCTAAAAACCCCAGTTTGGACCAATTCATGGTGGAGGGAGCCTCTAAAAACCCCAATTTGGACCAATTCATGGTGGAGGGAGCCTCTAAACAGCCCAGTTTGGGCAAATTCATGGTGGAGGGAGCCTCTAAAAACCCCAGTTTGGACCAATTCATGGTGGAGGGAGCCTCTAAAAACCCCAGTTTGGACCAATTCATGGTGGAGGGAGCCTCTAAAAAACCCAGTTTGGACCAATTCATGGTGGAGGGAGCCTCTAAACAGCTCAGTTTGGACCAATTCATGGTGGAGGGAGCCTCTAACCAGCCCAGTTTGGACCAATTCATGGTGGAGGGAGCCTCTAAAAACCCCAGTTTGGACCAATTCATGGTGGAGGGAGCCTCTAAAAACCCCAGTTTGGACCAATTCATGGTGGAGGGAGCCTCTAAAAAACCCAGTTTGGACCAATTCATGGTGGAGGGAGCCTCTAACCAGCCCAGTTTGGACCAATTCATGGTGGAGGGAGCCTCTAAAAACCCCAGTTTGGACCAATTCATGGTGGAGGGAGCCTCTAAAAAACCCAGTTTGGACCAATTCATGGTGGAGGGAGCCTCTAAAAACCCCAGTTTGGACCAATTCATGGTGGAGGGAGCCTCTAAAAACCCCAGTTTGGACCAATTCATGGTGGAGGGAGCCTCTAAACAGCCCAGTTTGGGCAAATTCATGGTGGAGGGAGCCTCTAACCAGCAGAGTTGTGGGAAAGCAGGGTGGAGGGAGCCTCTAACCAGCAGAGTTGGTGGAAATCAGGGTGGAGGGAGCCTCTAACCAGCAGAGTTGGGGGAAATCATGTTGGAGGGAGCCTAGTATTAGCAGAATTGTGCAACGCTTATGGTGGATGAGTATGAGGATGCGGAGGAATTGGAGAGGTTGAGTACAGACATGGAGTTTCATGTTGGGGTGCTTTACACAGGTGGGCACAAAAATGAAGGCTCTATCCAGTGGTGGTTCATTTTTATCAAAGTGAGCCGGTCGGCACTCTCAGCTGACAGACGGGTGCGCTTGTCAGTGATGATGCCACCGGCTGCACTGAACACCCTCTCAGATAGGACGCTGGCGGCAGGACAGGACAGCACCTCCAAGGCATATAGGGCAAGTTCAAGCCACAGGTCCAACTTCGACACCCAATACGTGTAGGGCGCAGAGGGGTCGGAGAGGACAGGACTGTGGTCGGAAAGGTATTCCCGCAACATGCGCCTATACTTCTCACGCCTGGTGACACTAGGACCCTCCGTGGCGGCACTTTGGCGAGGGGGTGCCATCAAGGTGTCCCAGACCTTAGACAGTGTGCCCCTCGTTTGTGTGGACCGGTGAGAACTTGGTTGCCTACTGGAGGAACTGCCCTCCCTGCCGCCAACGTCACATGCTGGAAACATCTCCATCATATTCTGCACCAATTGCCTGTGGCAAGCATTGATGCGATTGGCCCTCCCCTCTACCGGAATAAAAGACGAGATGTTGTTTTTATACCGGGGGTCAAGGATAGCAAAGATCCAGTACTGGTTGTCCTCCATGATTTTGACAATAAACTTGTCGGTTGTAAAGCACCCCAACATGAACTCAGCCATGTCTGCCACAGTGTTAGTTGGCATGACTCCTCTGGCCCCACCGGAAAGTTCAATCTCCATTTCCTCCTCATCCTCCATGTCTACCCATCCGCGCTGCAACAATGGGACGATTCGAAGTTGCCCGGAAGCCTCCTGTATCACCATCACATCATCGGACAACTCTTCTTCCTCCTCCTCCTCCTCCTCCTCCTCCTCCTCCATTAAACGCAGTGAAGCGGACAGATGTGTGGACCTACTCTCCAGCTGTGACGGATCGGATGCTATCCCTAACTCCTCTGTGTGATCTGAGTTATCCCTGATGTCAATCAGGGATTCTCTCAGAACACACAAGAGCGGGATTGTAAGGCTCACCATCGCATCCTCAGAGCTCACCCTCCTTGTGGACTCCTCAAAGACCCGTAGGATGTCACAAAGGTCTCTCATCCATGGCCACTCATGGATGTGAAACTGAGGCAGCTGACTTTGTGGCACCCTAGGGTTTTGTAGCTGGTATTCCATCAAAGGTCTCTGCTGCTCAACCACTCTATTCAACATCTGAAACGTTGAGTTCCAGCGTGTGGGGACGTCGCACAAAAGTCGGTGTTGTGGCACATGCAGGCGTTGCTGGAGAGATTTTAAGCTAGCAGCGGCTACTGTCGACTTGCGAAAGTGGGCGCACATGCACCGCACTTTCACCAGTAGCTCTGGAACATTGGGGTAGCTCTTTAGGAAACGTTGCACCACTAGGTTGAAGACGTGGGCCAGGCATGGAACATGTTGGAGTCCGGCAAGCTCCAGAGCTGCTACCAGGTTCTGGCCATTATCACAAACGACCATGCCTGGGCCCAGGTGCAGCGGCTCAAACCATATTGCCGTCTCATCGAGGAGGGCATCCCTCACCTCGGAGGCAGTGTGCTGTCTGTCCCCCAAGCTGATCAGCTTCAGCACAGCCTGCTGACGTCTACCAACGCCAGTGCTGCAATGTTTCCAACTCGTAGCTGGGGTCAATCTAACAGCGGAGGAGGAGGCGGTGGCGGAGGAGGAGGCGGTGGCGGAGGAGGAGGCGGTAGAGGAGGAGGAGGAGGGGGGTGTTCTTCTCGTGTCCCTGCCAGGAATGTTAGGCGGGGAGACGAGGTACACCGGGCCAGTTTGGGAAGCAGTCCCAGCCTCAACTACATTCACCCAGTGTGCCGTCAGTGAAATGTAGCGTCCCTGTCCGCATGCACTTGTCCACGCGTCGGTGGTCAAGTGGACCTTTGTGCAAAGCGCGGAACTAAGGGCCCGCCTGATGTTGAGTGACACGTGCTGGTGCAAGGCGGGGACGGCACACCGGGAGAAGTAGTGACGGCTAGGGACGGCATAGCGAGGTGCCGCAGTTGCCATCAGGTCCAGGAAGGCGGGAGTTTCAACAAGCCGGAACGCCAACATCTCCTGGGCCAGCAGTTTAGCGATGTTGGTGTTCAAGGCTTGCGCGTGTGGGTGGTTAGCAGTGTATTTCTGCCGCCGCTCCAATGTCTGAGAGATGGTGGGTTGTTGTAAAGAAGCGCCTGATGGTGCCTTTGATGGTGCAGGAGAAGGAGATAAGACAGGAACAGGGGAGGATGAGGGAGAAGTCAACAAAGTGGCGGAGGCAGATGAAGTGGTGTCCTGGCTCGTCCTCTGGAGTGCATCGCCAGCACAGTCAGCAGTGGCAGTGGCAGAGGCAGTGGCAGAGGCAGTGGCAGTGGCGTGAACGGCAGGCGGCCTTTGTCCTGCCGTTGCTGCCTGCCACTGATTCCAGTGCTTGGATTCCAAATGACGGCGCATTGAAGTGGTGGACAGGTTGCTCTTCTCAGAGCCCCTAATCAATTTCGAGAGGCAAATTGTGCAGACAACACTATATCTGTCCTCGGCGCATTCCTTGAAAAAACTCCACACCTTCGAGAAACGTGCCCTCGAGGTGGGAGTTTTTCGGGGCTGGGTACGAACTGGAACATCTTGGGAGATTCCGGGTGTGGCCTGGCTTCGCCTAAGCTGCTGACCTCTGCCTCTGCCTCTAGCTACCCTTTTTGGTGCTGCACTTACCTCAACATCCACACTACTTTCCCCGCTTGACATCCCCCCTGTCCAGGTCGGGTCAGTGTCCTCATCATCCACCACTTCCTCTTCCAACTCCTGTCTCATCTCCTCCTCCCGCACAATGCGCCGGTCAACTGGATGCCCTGACGGCAACTGCGTCACATCATCGTCGATGAGGGTGGGTTGCTGGTCATCCACCACCAAATCGAACGGAGATGGAGGAGACTCTAGTGTTTGAGCATCTGGACACAGATGCTCCTCTGTTAGGTTCGTGGAATCGTGACGTGGAGAGGCAGGTTGAGGGACAATGAAAGGAGCGGAGAACAGCTCTGGGGAGCAGGGACAGTTGGGGTTATTGTTCTGTGAAGCTTGGGAATTTTGGGAGGAAGGAGGACAAGACTGTTGGGTAATAGGAGGAGAGGAGGCAGAGTCTGACTGGCTGCTGGACAATGTGCTGTAAGCGTTCTCTGACAGCCATTGCAAGACCTGTTCCTGGTTCTCGGGCCTACTAAGGTTTGTACCCTGCAGTTTAGTTAATGTGGCAAGCAACCCTGGCACTGTGGAGTGGCGCAATGCTTGATGCCCCACAGGAGTAGGCACGGGACGCCCTGTGGCTTCACTGCTACCTTGCTCCCCAGAACCATTCCCCCGACCTCGCCCACGGCCTCGTCCACGTCCCTTTCCAGGAGCCTTGCGCATTTTGAATTCCCAGTTAGAAATTGGCACCATATACCAGTAGCAAAAATTGTGGGTGCACGTAACCCCAATATATTCTTTGAATTCCCAGTCAGACAATGGCACTATATACCAGTAGCAAGAAATGAGGGTATTTATAACCCCAATATATTCTTTGAATTACCAGTCAGAAACTGGCACTATATGGCAGTAGCAAGAAATGAGGGTATTTGTAACCCCAATATATTCTTTGAATTCCCAGTCAGACAATGGCACTGTATACCAGTAGTAAAAATTGTGGGTGCACGTAACCCCAATATATTCTTTGAATTACCAGTCAGAAACTGGCACTATATGGCAGTAGCAAGAAATGAGGGTATTTGTAACCCCAATATATTCTTTGAATTCCCAGTCAGAAACTGGCACTGTATACCAGTAGTAAAAATTGTGGGTGCACGTAACCCCAATATATTCTTTGAATTCCCAGTCAGACAATGGCACTATATACCAGTAGCAAGAAATGAGGGTATTTATAACCCCAATATATTCTTTGAATTCCCAGTCAGACAATGGCACTGTATACCAGTAGTAAAAATTGTGGGTGCACGTAACCCCAATATATTCTTTGAATTCCCAGTCAGAAACTGGCACTATATGGCAGTAGCAAGAAATGAGGGTATTTATAACCCCAATATATTCTTTGAATTCCCAGTCAGACAATGGCACTGTATACCAGTAGTAAAAATTGTGGGTGCACGTAACCCCAATATATTCTTTGAATTACCAGTCAGAAACTGGCACTATATGGCAGTAGCAAGAAATGAGGGTATTTGTAACCCCAATATATTCTTTGAATTCCCAGTCAGACAATGGCACTGTATACCAGTAGTAAAAATTGTGGGTGCACGTAACCCCAATATATTCTTTGAATTACCAGTCAGAAACTGGCACTATATGGCAGTAGCAAGAAATGAGGGTATTTGTAACCCCAATATATTCTTTGAATTCCCAGTCAGAAACTGGCACTGTATACCAGTAGTAAAAATTGTGGGTGCACGTAACCCCAATATATTCTTTGAATTCCCAGTCAGACAATGGCACTATATACCAGTAGCAAGAAATGAGGGTATTTATAACCCCAATATATTCTTTGAATTCCCAGTCAGACAATGGCACTGTATACCAGTAGTAAAAATTGTGGGTGCACGTAACCCCAATATATTCTTTGAATTCCCAGTCAGAAACTGGCACTATATGGCAGTAGCAAGAAATGAGGGTATTTATAACCCCAATATATTCTTTGAATTCCCAGTCAGACAATGGCACTGTATACCAGTAGTAAAAATTGTGGGTGCACGTAACCCCAATATATTCTTTGAATTACCAGTCAGAAACTGGCACTATATGGCAGTAGCAAGAAATGAGGGTATTTGTAACCCCAATATATTCTTTGAATTCCCAGTCAGAAACTGGCACTGTATACCAGTAGTAAAAATTGTGGGTGCACGTAACCCCAATATATTCTTTGAATTCCCAGTCAGACAATGGCACTATATGGCAGTAGCAAAAATAGTGGGTGTATATAGCCCCAATTCTATTGCTAGGGGACTTGCAGGGTATTTCTGGGGTGAAGGTGGGGGGGCACACCGTTGGAACGGGTATCGGGGGTATATATCGGGTATACGGGAATACACTGACAGTGTATTCCATTCAGGATCCTGGGAAAGCTGGGTTGCGGCGATTGAGCCCGTCAGTGCCACGTTACACTGACAAGCTTCTCCCTGGAATTTAGCTCTTACAAGAGCTGTTGTGGTTGTCTTCTCCTTCCTATCCTAGCCTGTCCCTGCCTACCCAGAATCTAAGCCCTAGCTAGCTGGACGGAAACCTCCGTCCTCGGTGAATTGCAAGCTCAGAATGACGCGAACCTGGGCGGCGCTGTTCTTTTAAATTAGAGGTCACATGTTTTCGGCAGCCAATGGGTTTTGCCTACTTTTCTCAACGTCACCGGTGTCGTAGTTCCTGTCCCACCTACCCTGCGCTGTTATTGGAGCAAAAAAGGCGCCAGGGAAGGTGGGAGGGGAATCGAGTAATGGCGCACTTTACCACGCGGTGTTCGATTCGATTCGAACATGCCGAACAGCCTAATATCCGATCGAACATGAGTTCGATAGAACACTGTTCACTCATCTCTAGTAGTAACGGCTAGGCCCAGCATAGGGAGTTGCCACAGCTGCCATCAGGTGACGGAAGGCCTGAGTATCCAGAAGCATAAATGCCAACATCTCCAGGACCAGCAGTTTTTAGATGAGGCTGTTGAAGGCTTGGGCATGTGGGTGGCTTGCGCTGTACTTCTGCCTGCAATGAAACGCCTGGGAGATGGGGAGTGGCTGGGAAGAGGCGCATGATGGTGCAGGCAAAAAGGGCAGATGAGGGTGAACTCCCCAAAGTGTCAGAGACAGATGTGTAGGTGTCCAGGCTGGTGGTCTGGACGGCACTGTAAACATTGGAAGAGGCAGTGTTGGCAACGCTGGGCAACGATTGTCCTGCGTTTGCTGTCTCCCACTGAGCCCAGTGCTTGCCTTCAAAATGACGGCGCATGGCTGAGGTGGTCAGGTTGCTTTTCTGTGAGCCCCTATTTAGTTTATAGTTGCACAGTGTGTAAAAAGAACTCAGTTTGTCCTCCACGCATGCATTGAAAAATCTCCACACCATCGAGGGAGGTTGCCAACATGGGCGAGTTTTGGCTGAGTGGCTAGTACACGTAAAATCTTTGGCCTTGCTGCCTCTGGCCTGGCTTCTGTGAAGCAGCTGTCCTATGCCTCTGGACATGCCTCTGCCTCTAGCCACCTTTTTTGCTGCTGCGCTTTCCTCCACATCTACACGGCTTTCCCCACTAGACATCACCCCTGTCCATGTCGGGTCGGTGGCCCTGTCGTCCATCAACTCATCTTCCAATTGCTCACTCTTCTCTTACTGTAAACCGCACATAACTACAGCTTGCCCTGATGGCAACTGTGTCTCATCATCATCAATGAGGCCGAGAAGCGCCGGTTGCGGGTCCACAACCACAAAATTGGCAGGAAATGGCGGATGCTCCAGTATTTGGGCATCGGGACACACAAAGTCGTCTGGTAGCTCCTGGGATTCGGAAAGTGGTTCAACAGAGGGAGAGACAGTAAAAGAACTCGAAAAGAGATCCTGGGAGGGGGCAAAGGTGGGATGACTCTGTTGGGAAGTTTGGGAATGTTGGGAGGAAGGAGGGACAGACTCTTGGGTATGAACACAACTGCAGGTAGTGGCTGACTGGCTGGTGGAAAAGCAGCTGGAAGCATTATCCGCTAGCCATTGTAACACCTGTTCCTGGTGCTCGGGCCTGGTCTGCGTTGTACCCTGCACCCTGCTTAACGCAGCTGTCATATCAGGAATTGTGATGAGCGCATGCTAATGTTTCTTTCGGTTTAAAGTTATGTTTCTGTCCATATTAATGTAGAGGAAAGAAGGTTTCCAATTATTTATCCACTTTCATAGAATTTCTAGTGAGTTTGTAAAGTGTCCAGTGGAAAGGATGGGATAGGATTTCACATAAGTCTACCATCCATGGGCACTCATGGTGCAGAAACTGAGGGAGCTGACTTTGATGAACTCTTGGGTTTTGGAGATGGAACTCCATCAAAGATCTCTGCTGCTCACACACCCTGCTCAACATATGGTATCTAGGGTTTCAGCGTTGCTGGAGTGTATTGAGGCTAGCAGCAGCTACTGTACACTTGCCAAAGTGGGCGCACAAGCGTCGCACTTCACCAGTAGCTTGAGAACATTGTGGTACATTTTTAAAGACAGTTGCACCAATAAGTTAAAACGTGGGCCAGGCATGGACCATGTTGGAGGCTGCCAAGCTCCAGAGATGCTACCAGGTTCCGGCCATTATCACACACAATAAAATGCCTGGGCCCAGGTGCAGCAGCGAAAACCCACATTGCCGTCTCATCCAGGATGGCATCCCTCACCTAGGAGGCAGTGTGCTGTCTGTCCCTCAAGCTGATGAGCTTCAGAACGGCCTGCTGACGTCTCCCCACGCCAGTGTTGCAGCGTTTCCAGCTTGTAGCTGGGGTAAATTTAACGGCGGCGGAGGAGGAGGTGGAGGAAGGTGGTGTTTCAGCACTCCTGACAGGAATATTGGGCGGGGAGACAAGGCAGGCCACCACAGTTTGCGACCCGGTCCCAGCCTCAACTACATTCAGCCAGTGTGCCGTGATTGAGATGTAGCGTCCCTGGCCGCATGCACTTGTCCATGCGTTGGTGGTCAAGTGGAACTTTGTGCAAAGCACAGAACTTAGGGCCCGCCTGATGTTACGGGACACGTGCTGGTACAAGGCTCAACTCACCCCAAGAGCCAAAAACACTGCTGGTGCAAGGCTCAACTAACCCCACGGGCCAAAAACACTGCTGGTGGAAGGCTGAACTAACTTAAAGGGCCTAAAACTCTGCTGGTAAAAGGCTGAAGTCACCTCAAGGGCCTCAATCTCTGCTAGCTGGTAGCTCAGCTTAAGGGCCTCTAACTTAATTTGGAAGGGCTCACGTTAAGGGCCAGAAAAGTGAATTTTTGAAGGCCTTACCACATCACACCACGCACATACATACACAATGACAGTTAAGGGTGGGTACTGTTGGATTTCCCATTGCCTATTCCATCTGTGGTTGTCATGGGCAACGTGATTTAAAGGGGTGCTTGGTAATGTTTCTTTAGCTTAAAATTTGGGTTTCCGTCCATCCAATTGGGGAAGAAAGAAGGTTTCCAGGTATTTTTCCACTTTGATAGTGGTATTTTTTTGAGTGTGGAAAGTGTGTAGTTGATAGGCTGTGATGGTGGGGTAAAACTGTGACTTGGGCTTGTTAGATGCCCCCAGACATGCTTCCCCTGCTGTCCCAGTTGCATTGCAGAGGTGTTGTCATCATTTTCTGAGGTGTCATAGTGGACTTGGTGACCCTTCTGAGTCGAATTTGGGTTTCCCCTGAAACGAACGTTTTTTCCCCATAGACTATAATGGGGTTCAATATTCGATCAAATAGTCGAATATTGAGGGGCTATTCGAAACGAATATCGAATATTGAATATTTTACTGTTCGATCATCTCTAATTAAGACCTCATATGGCTCTGAGAGCGGAGAAATAAAAAAGTTATGGGGTTTGGAAGGGGGAAAGTCAAAAATGAAAAACGAAAATCAAAAAATACCATCGGCGGGAAGGGGTTAAAGGATTATTTTATGTTATCTTATCTGATAAAAAAAACCACAATAAACAAATCCTACCTGTAACTGCTAGCTTGATGCCCCTTTTCTGAATAGCCATAGGATTTAGCTTCAGTAGTCTGTAAGTGACCGACAAAAACATTCTCATAATCTTGTCTCGGGCCGGGGTTTGAAGCTGTTGCAGTACCTTCCATAGTTGTTGATATGTAACGTTGTGAATGAGCAGGTGACTTGTCTGCCGCTTCCTTGTTCTGTAAATTTGCTGAACTTCTGATCCTCTTCCACATATACAAAGCCACAACTCCAACAATCAAAACTAGCACCACTATTGGTAAAACAATGTAGAGGGCCAAATATTGTTTGCCACAGTTTTCTTCATAGATGTTCTTCAATCTGGACTGCACTGATACTTGTTTGCACTCTTCAGAAAGTTCTGAATCATTAAAATGTGCCATGATGTTGCTAACCAGCTCACATTTGCAGTCTTGAGTCAGGTTGCCAAAAATCTTATGGAAAACATCCTTATTGCTTGTATTTCCTGAGATTACATTTGAGCAGTTGTCTAATTTTGGCCGAAAGTCTAATGTTTCACACTGTTGAGGTGCTCCATTGGTGTAAGCATTGTTGTGCAGAAAGATCACCAGCATTATAACTAGCCACATCTTCTTTTCTGGAAGACAGAAACATTGGTCTTCATTATTAACTAACAACTAACATATGAAAGTAGGTTGGACATGATACCTCTTCCACTAACTACTTAGACTGAGTTCAGATGGGTTTTTTTGGTTAGCATTTTGATGCGGAGTCAAAATCCTGCTAAAAAAACCCGGACTCCCATTGAAATCAACGGGAGCCGATCATTTCCTTTTTCCACAAGCGGTTTGTTCCCGTTTGCGGAAAAAAGAAGCGACATGCCCTCTCTTCAGGCGGATTCCGCTTCGCAACAACTCCCTCCCGACTAGACTCATTCATTGGAGCCTAATCTGGAGCGGAGTGCTGTGACTGGATGCCGATGCACTGCATCCAGGTGCGGCTAGCCGTTTTTTTAGTCTGGAATATGAGGTGGCCTCTGTGTCAAATTCCAGACCAAAAAACCCTGTCTGAACTGAGCCTTACATCAGCGATTTTTCCAGGGCTGCCCCTAGTCTAAAAAGGTTGGGAAACAATGGCTTAAACCAATGCATCCACAGTTTGCTTGATCCAAGATAGTTTTAGGCCCAATGTTGTGGAAAAGCAGCTTTTTTTCATTGCAGATTTTGTTGCGGTTCTTTGAGCCAAAGTCAGGTGTGAATTGAGCACTCTCATTTCTTTGACTTTGGCTCAAAAAGCCAGAACAAAAAAAGCTGTTTTATCCTGAACATGAGCATTAGCCTCAAACTTAGTAGATATATATATATATATATATATATATATATATATATATATATATATGCTATTTTTTAATTAATAATGCATTTTAAGTACAGCATGGCAATCATACCTGTCTTTACATACTGCCCACTCTTTAAGTTTTTGCCCATATTTGCAATGTAGTAAACATAGTAAGCATGTAAATGTATTAAATGCATGTAAGTGTAGCTGTGAGTTAATGTTTTTCATTTGTAAATGAATAGCTTAGATGAATATAACAAATTTTGTCTTATATCTTAGCAGAGAAAAAGGTTTATATCTCCTGTTACCCAGCGCCGCATCTCCCATGAGGCGACCTGAAGCGACCGCTTCAGGCGGTGCTATGCCAGGGCCTCAGGAGGGCAGCATTTTTGCTGACCTAAGCCAGTCCAGGACAAGCTGTCCTGGACTGGCTTAGCATCACCGTGTCTGCAGCCCGACACGGGAAGCGAGCGGTGTATTGGGGCGGCCCTACTGGACGCAGCGCTGCTCCTGTGGCCGCCCCTCACACTCAAGCAGAGAGCAGGTCCTCTCCCTGCTTGCGAACGGAGCTCGCTCCGTTTGGCCACACCCCCTTTCCACTCGACCACACCCCCTTTCCGCTCGTCTCCGCCCCTTCAGCTCCGCCCCTCCTCGGGGGGGGCTTTCTGACGCCACTTCAGGCGGCAGAAAGCCCAGGTTCACCCCTGCTGTTACCAGCTCCGCTCTTGCCTTCAAAGCTACTGAATTCATTGACAGATCGGTCTTCATGGAAGACAGGCTGCTGTTTATAGAATATTATAGAGAAAAGAGGAATGAATACGAAGCTGAGAGAACAGACATATTGTGGCAGATTACAGTAACAAATATGTATCACCAGTACTGAGAAGACCTATTGGATTTACATGAAATTCTTAGGGTATGTTCACAAAAAAATTTTTGCAGGCTGAAAAAATCTGCTTCAGGAACTCGAAAATTTATTTTGATGCATTTTTTTTTACATGATGCAGTTTTTGTTGTGTTTTTCGTCTCATTTTTTTTGCTCAGCACACTGTATGGATCTGGAAACTTCCATTTAAAAAAAGCATCAAAAACAGGGGCATTGATTTCAATGGGTTTTTTAAGGCGGAAGAAAAAAACTGTAACTGACTCCCATTAAAATTAATGACAGGCATTTTTTGAGGCTGATTCTGCCTGGTTCAGGTTTCGGACAACTTTTGATTTCTGGCAATATTTGTGCCATATATATATATATATTTTCTAATATACTATATTAACAAATTTTGGATCAATTCTGTGAAATTCAATCTTTTTTCACTCTTTCCCTTACTTCTATATTGAAAGTTGTTCTTGCCTCTCACTAAATGTTACTGTGCACGGAAGAAAAGGCTGTGTGATATGTAGAGAATGAGGGTGGGGGAGGGTCACTTCAGGCAGTTTTATCTCGAACATTATAAAACATACAATCCTGTTTTTTGTGTCATATGAAAGAGGAGAAATTCTCACTGGTTGAAAACACAGGCAAGACTAGGATTTTAATATGCAGCTGTATAATAAATATGATATAAAAATCTCAATTCAGACTGTGTTTTCAACCAGTGATATCTCTGAAAATAGTTGTTCCTTGAAACCTGAAATTTTGGGGGTTCACATCACTCAAACTATTATTATACTCAGAGACCTAGGGCAGCTGACAAACATAAAAAACTATTTTATTTACCTCTCCTGGGCTGACACGTATCCCTGCTGTCTTTGGCCCTCTTCAAAAATGCCATGAACCTGGGTTACACAGCGTCATTATCATGACGGCAACCTGACACAAGTGATGTCTGTGACATCATTGAAGAGGCCTGAAATCAGCAGGGAGTAGCACCGGAGTGAAGAAGAGGTAAGTAACATTGCTTTTTAAGTTTTCTCCCCTTGGGCTCCGATCATTATACTCCGGGGTCTGAAACCCCAGAGTATAATAATAACAGTTTTGGTTTGGACTTATCTGATTCAAACGAAACCATCAGGTGATCCTCGCAAGACAAATCTCACGGGGTTCTCCTTGCTATGCCGATTCCCACTCCTGGCCACAGTCCATTTCACTTCTACTTCAGCCCTCCAAGGGGCTCTATGCATCGTATACCATCATGTTCAGCGTCAGCGACGTACGTGATATGCGGTGCACAGGGCCCTCTGGAGGGCTGAAGTGGAAGCAAAGGCAGCTATGGCCAGAAACAGGGATTGGTAAGTAACATTAGTACATAACGGTCTATTTAAAAAAAAATAAAAAATTAGTAGCTGCAGTCAGCTCCTACTTGGCCACTTGCACAAGTGTGCCGGGTGCTGACACCAGCCCTGCTCTCAATATAGATGGGGATGTAATGTTCTGGTGTGCCAGTTGGGTCAGGACGCTGCTTGACTGATTGCTCAATTCATAAACTCTATGCATATTAAAAACTGATATCTGCCGCTTTCTCTAGCAAATCATGCAGGTACTGTCACCCTAAGTGAAGCTGCTGAGATTGTGATTCATCCCTGGATTTGCAATATAGGCAGTCTCACAGGAGGCAAATCTGTTAACCAATTTGGCTTCCTTGAGGATTCTCTCTCTCTCTCTCTCTCTCTCTCTCTCTCTCTCTCTCTCTCTATATATATATATATATATTAGTTTAAAGACTTGAGTCTTTAAATATGCTTTAGTGGTTTCCCATAAAACTTAAGGTGTTGGATCCCTAGATAATCTTTCAATTGATCAAGTATACGGACATGAGGGACTGTAAGCTTCAGCAAAAATAGGTGGATACACGAGCTTTGGGGGGCTCCAGAACCTGTACATTCACCAATTTCCACTAGTATAGGTGAGTGGTATGAAACTACTTTGAACAAGTATGAGATATCTGTCACCAGAAAACAGGCCCTAGTATTACCCAAAGCATAGTCAATTCTGGATCTGTTTGCTGAGTGGCAAGAGAAAACCCTTGGAGTTTCTCAAATGCCACAAGTCTTGCCAACCCAGCTCCAGTACAATGCGAGATATCATTAAACCTATCCAACTAGCTATCAAGGACTTTATTAAAGTCACCCACACATATCAACGTAACATTAACGAACATAGTGGTAAATTGAGAGAAAGTAAGTAGAACATACAAATCTAATGCTGGTGGCATATACAGGTTTAGAATAATATATATTTCTAGTCTATTCAAGCCTGAACAAATACATCAATCCCTTGGGGCCTTAGCCGTGAGCCCAGGTCTCTTGCAAAGTCCTTAGCGGGGTTGTCCAGGATAAAATTATATTGCTATCATAAGCTAAACACCCCCCTCCCCCACCTTGTCTACCTTCCAACTTAGTTTACCAAAAATGTAAGTTCACCTAAATTGCCAGGGCGTCATGAAATTTTCAGATTTTCCGGTGACATTCTGTTCCCCGTTTCTGGATACGGAACATGAAATATACTAATTCCCCCCACCCCAACCCATCATACTTACCTGTCTTAGTCTCCAGATATTTTGGGCATGGGAAATCTCGGCCACAAAATAACGCGGCGTATACGATCCAGGCTCCCTTTGAAATCAATGGGAGCTTTTACAGCGCTCAAAGTCTCACACGCCACATATGTGCCACATCACGTGGCACGTTACTCCGTGTGAATGGACCCTTAATGTTGATTGATGATTGTGGCTTACATCCAAGGAAAACCCAAAAATCATTATCTCAGAAAATTAAAATAATTAATCCAAAACAGCTGCAAAGTCTTCCTAAGCATTTAAAAAAGGTCCCTTAGTCTGGTTCAGTAGGCAACACAATCAAGGGGGAGACTGCTGACATGACAGATGTCCAGCAGGTAGCCATTGACACACTCCACAAGGAGGGTACGCCACAAAAGGTTTTTGCTAAAGAAGCTGGATGTACAGAGTGCTGTATCAAAGCATATTAATGGAAAGTTGAGTGGAAGGAAAAAGTGTGGTAGAAAAATGTGCACAAGCAACCGGGATAACCGCAGCCTTGATAGGATTGTTAAAAAAAGGCCATTCAAAATTTTGGGTGAGATTCACAGGATTGGACTTCTGCTGGAGTCAGTGCTTCAAGAGCCGCCACACACAGATGTATTCAGGACATGGGCTACAAGTGTCACATTCCATGTGTCAAGTCACTAATGATCAATAGACAACACCAGAAGCATCTTACCTGGGCCAAGGAGAGAAAGAACTGCACTGTTGCTCAGTGGTCAAAGGTTTTGTTTTCAGATGAAAGTAAATTTTGCATTTCATTTGGAAATCAAGGTCCAAGAGTCTGGAGGAAGAGTGGAGAGGCTGCTGTACACAATCCAAGCTGCTTGAGGTCTAGTGTGAAGTTTCCATAATCAGTGATAGTTTGGGGAGCCATGATCATCCAGTTACCGATCATCAACATGAAACAAATAGCCTACCATTCACATTAATAACTAAACTGCTTGATAGGGAAGTATGTGCAAGTTGGCTAATGACTGACCAAAAGTGGCTGGTCATGGCTGGAAATTTGTATGCAGCTGTTGGCGAAAAATATCTGACTGGGCTATTCTTCTTTTGACTGGGCTATTCTTCTTCGTTTGAGCTAACAAAAATCTACTAAACTAGTATTATACTTTTCAGAATGTGATACAATTTCAATCCTGTTGCCGTGCCCAGATGATTTCAGAATTGCTCTGAAACTGTGTAAGGTGTGCTTCAAACAAACACCTTTTTGTGCACAGTATTAAAAAAAATACTTCCTCATATTCTTATTAAATATAAATCAATTCTGGAGCAGGAAGTCGTTCATTAAGGATTGATGGCTATAAGTATTGACTTAGCTTATTTAAAGAGCAGCAGACAAGCTTGCCTTTGTGCTAATAAATAGACTCCACACACCTAAATAGGTGGTCTCTCCCTCCCTAAGGATAGACGTTATCCCCTTAATCTGGTCTCTCAGCCTCTCACTTCTACAAAGTTAGTTCTCTCTAGCCTGCGCTGACGAGGTCCAACCAGACAGACACGGTACCGTCCATAGCTGAGAAACTAACTTGGTAAAAAAAACCACATTATGCAGTAAAGGCTTCTGGGAAAGTCGGGCATGATGTTCAGGGTGCTTCCCATAGAGGGCAGCATAACAGAGGCACTGTCTCCCTGTTTACATCTTGGGAGACAGATTTGCATATTCCTTCTAATAAATATTCAGCAAACATATTAATCCAGTCAACAATGCGTTCTCAGAATTCTTGCAAGCCTGATGAAATGCTGAGTGCATGAAACGGTCCTTGCTTGATCTGCTACCATCTTTCTCCTGATGTTTGGAAGACTTTTAACCCTTTCACTGCCAAGCACGTAGCTCTACGTCAGGGGTGCTCACACTTTGTCAGCATGTGAGCTACTTCTTTAAATGACCAAGCCCTAAGATCGACTACCCACTTCTTGTGGGTGGGGCCTGGGCGGGCCTGTAGGCGGATGGGGTGTGTCTGTGGGTGGGGCATATGGGCGGAGCCGGACGGATCGTGAGAGGTGGCCGCCCAGGGATCCCAGCTGTCTGCTTCTTCACAGCGCAGGCTGAGAGTTATCTCTGGATACCGGCAGGTCAGGGCTGCGGCAGCCCCAGCCTGCCAGTGTCCAGAGATAACTCTCAGCCTGCGCTGTGAAGAAGCAGACAGCGGGGATGCCTGGCTGCATCCCGCGATCGACCCATACGTCCATTGCGATCGACCGGTAGATCGCGATCGACGTATTGGGCACCCCTGCTCTACGTCCTCCCAAAGGTGGCACATCAGTAGCGGAGGGTGTAGCTACTACGTCCTGCCTACTAATGCCGATATCTCTGGACTGCATCAACATATCTTGATGCATTTTAGAGAGGAGAATCTCATCTTTAAAATGATACCATGAATTTGATGATACAACTTCACTGTTGAAAACGCTATTTGGCATTGAGATCTAACTGCAGATCTCAATTCCCGACAGCATTTCAACAGTGAATTACTTCAAAAGAATAGGTTGTATCATCAAGTTCTCATTGTTATCATTTTAAAGATGAGATTCTCTTCTTTAAAATTCATTTTAAAATATCAAGATATGTTGATGCAGTCCAAAGATATAGGGCTGTAAAGTGCCCCCCCCCCCCCCTGTCTAAGCAAGCAATTTGCAAACTGTAACAGGAAAGGGAGGGGGGCACGAGCAGCGCAGCAGACAGAGAGAGACAGAGAACAATCTAACTCTGTATATAACTTGTATGTGACACCAGGAGGGGGGTGGCAGGGACTCTTCTGTCCCTATTAACCCTTCTCCTGCCAATCAGAGCGCATACTATACTTTTGTGTCTGATTGTCACATTCAGGTATAATATAATTCCCCCCTGATTTCGTCAGGAAGCCTGACGAAGTGCACTAAGCACGAAACGATCGTCGCTGTTTGTTTCTTTGCATCATTCCGTCTTCTGTACCCCGATGGTCAAGGTTTGACCCTTTTTTTAAAGAGGATGAAATAAAAACAAATGTTTTATGTATCCCGTGGCGGGTGAGTGCCCTGTTTTCTACATTTCACATAATTCCCCCCTGAGCTTTATTAGTGCAGTATTCTTATGTAATACCCTCTAAACATAACCAGGAAGTTTATTGGTGCTGTGACCCAGATGTTTACCATTGTCCAGGTCGCAGCGCCAAAATAAAGTCGCACCAAACACTTACACAACATATACACAAAGTCATGAATAAAGTTTACTTTTTTTTTTTTTTTTAATGTAGATTGTGAGCCCCACATAGAGCTCATGATGTACATTTTTTCCCTATCAGTATGTCTTTTTGGAATATGGGATGGATATCCATGCAAACACAGGGAGAACATGCAAACTCCTTGTAGATGGATTTTTGCCCTTGGTGGGATTTGAACACCAGGACTCCAGTGCTGCAAGGATGCAGTGCTAACCAATGAGCCACCATGTGGCCCCCAAATAAAGTTTACATTTCACCCAATCCCTGTCCTGTCTATACCTGAGCTTTCTACAGTAAAATACGTCTCTAGTGATGTCCGTTACACGCTAAAATAATAGTAATAACGATTATCACTAGAGATGAACGTATAGATTGCGAAAATTATTATAGGGGGATGGAAAATAACATTTTTACGTAAAGTCCAATTTAATTTGCATGCACAAAATGGAATGGCGCATTTCTGTGATTTTGGCGTTTCTTTACCATCTGCCCCTGTGAATATATACATGTGTGGTATGTATGAACTCTTCACATATTGCAGTTTTTTAGAAAGTACATTATGTTTGCAGAAAGGGATTGCTTGAGCCGCACTTTAGTGGCAAATTTGAATTTTGTGCAATTTTTGCTTGCAATCTCTGTTTGCCGCAACGTTGCATGAAGGTGGTTGTATATATGAACTATTAAATTGTGTTTTTATATACTGAATGCTGTGCAATCTTGAAAAAGTTAGATTTTGGTATCACAGTCACACTTTGCAAGGTGCAGTATAGATTTTTAAAATATTAGTGAATAACAGCAAAATCCTGCCTATCTTCTGTATTAGGGTTTTTGAGAGTCTGAACTCTTGTTGTAGTTGATGTTTGCGGTACATATAGTATAAAAATATACTATGTCTACACCTTAAGCTATTATTTTAAGAGTATTTTGTATATAAATGTGAGATTGAACATGAGTTTTAAGTGCAAATATGTGTTTTAGCACATTTTTTCAAAAAATTATTTGTGTTTGTCACAATGTTGTATGAAGGTGGATGTGGCTATTGATGACTCATTAAGACATTTGTAATCTTCAGGTTGTCTACTTTCAAAAAATATATAGGTTTTAGGGGTTCACTTACTTTTCATGGTGTGTAATCCCTACATTTTATAGCTTGATACTTTTTTAACACTTCCTGCTTCAAAGCAGATTTGTGTTCCTTCCAGTTCTAGCGATTTTCTGAAGACACGTGCATGCGGGTGTAGGCCATGGTGATATGAATGAACTCTGCACATGTTGAACTCTTATTATTAGGAGGTTTGGTGCATATAATTTTTTGTTTGGTTTCCGCTTTTAGCAACATTTATTTGCATTTTTTCATAAAACATTCACTTTAAATCAAAATTGCATGAAGGTGCCTGTTCGTATACAGTACCAAGTGGCATTCTGACAATGCTGCCGGTGTCTACTTTAAGAAAATATATAGGTATGGGGGGTTGGATGCTTTTTAATGTTGCAATTTAGGTTTGATTTGTCCATCCCAAAACTGTGAAAATTGCCTGGCTACTGGAGGTGCAAAATTTCCAGAGACCCTTTGCAGTGAAAGGGTTAAAGATTATGCGATAAAGGATTGTCGTTTTTTATATGCTCTGGTGAATGCCCTGCTTTTTTAAAATATTTTTTGGACATTTATTTCACTATTTATGCAGTGAGCACCACTACCTGGATACCATAGTTAATGGACTGAGCAGTATTTTTGTCTCACTGCTGTATGCTAAGACTGGATGATAAAAGAGAGAACGACTCCTCATATAGTAGTGCCACTTATTGCTTTTTTTCTTCCTGTTTTGTGAATTTTTAGAAAAATGTTATCTCATTTCATAGAGCTTGTGATTCTGGACCAAAATGTAATGCACTTCAATTAAAAATGTTTCTGTTTTTTGTCAGAAAAAAACCTCTCTAAAGTTCCTACTCCTAGGCAGTGACGTAACTAAAGTCTTGTGGCCCTGAGCGCAAGCTTTTGTCCGGGGCCCCCTACCTCATCCCAATAGTGAATTCTTGATAGTGATGGTTACTGGTGCTAAGGAGTTTAATCAATCTTAGTGTGGTTAGGGTAATCTGTGGGTAGGTGTTTCTCCTCTAGCCAATTTGTAGTTCACTCCCTGTTACTAGGGAAGTTTAGTCTCCATAGATGCAAGACACAATTTCAGCGAGTGGAGGGGGAGGTTCTTTTCTCTATCCAAACAGTGAATGCAGATGGGAGGGGCTTATTCTCTTCACAGTATCCATACATGTCTGCAAACTGATTTTTCCATGCAAGGACTGAACATTCTGCAATCTCACATACAATGTAAAAAATAATCCTTCTATATACACTGAAACTGCCCTAACAAAAGTCACCAATGACCTTCTAACTGCCAAAGCCAAGCGCCATTACTCTGTCTTCCTCCTCCTTGACCTCTCCTCTGCCTTTGACACAGTTGACCACTCCCTCCTGTTAGAAATTCTCTCATCCCTTGGTATCTCAGACCTGGCTCTTTCCTGGATCTCCTCATACCTCACTGACCACACATTCAGTGTCTCCCACTCGCACACCACCTCCTCACCACGCCCTCTCTCTGTAGGTGTCCCCCAAGGCTCCGTCCTAGGACCCCTCCTGTTCTCCACCTACACCCTTGGCCTAGGCCAACTCATAGAATCTCATGGTTTTCAATACCATTGCTATGCCGATGACACTCAAATATACATCTCTGGACCAGACATTACCTCCCTGCTGGCCAGAGTTCCAGATTGCTTAGCCTCCTTCCTCTCCTCCCGCTTTCTCAAACTGAACATGGAGAAAACGGAGTTCATCATTTTCAACCCACCCAATGTGGCCCCTCCACCTGACCCATCTATCAAAGTTAACAGAACCAAAATTACCCCTGTCTCACAGGCCCGATGTCTTGGGGTGACCCTGGACTCTGACCTATCCTTCAAGTCACACGTTCAAACCCTCAACACTTCCTGCCACCTCCAGCTCAAGAACATCCATCGAATCCGCTCCTTCCTCACCCCTGAAACTACCAAGATGCTTGTCGAAGCCCTCATAATCTCCCACTTAGACTACTGCAACACCCTTCTCCATGGACTCCCAGCAAACACCCTAGCCCCGCTCCAGTCCACCTTAAATTGTGCTGCTCGTTTAATTCACCTCTCCCCCCGATCTTCATCGGCTGCTCCCCTCTGCCAGTCCCTCCACTGGCTACCTATAGCCCAGCGAATTGAGTTCAATTCTACTAACACTAACATACAAAGCCATCCACAACCTGGCCCCTCCATATATCTCTGACCTAATCTCCCGCTACCTGCTCACACGTAACCTCAGATCCTCCAATGACCTCCTACTCCGCTCTGCTCTCATCCGCTCCTCACACAACCGTCTCCAAGATTTCTCCTGTGCATCCCCCATACTCTGGAACTCCTTACCACGACACATAAGACTGACCCCCACAATCACAGGATTCAAGATGGCCCTGAAAACTGGAATTAATGGTGCTATATAAATAATAATAATAATAATAATAATAATAATAATAATAATAATAATAATAATACCTGTATCTACTCCTGCCTTCTTCTGTGAATACAGATGGGATATTATTCACAGACAGCAAGCAGCTTTCCAGTCTGTGCTCATAGATAGATTGCTTTTTCCGGTGTCTGCATGTATTTGAAGTTCAGTGTTCTTGGATCTTTTATATGAGAGTCACTTGGGCTTTTCTCAGCTACTTGTTTCCTATTGTACAGTTACTTCAGGCAGAAATTCAAATAAACAAATAAAATAATTAGAATGGATGGGGGCAGACTTCTCCTTATTATACATTTCCTCCTGCCTCAGAGATAAATGTAAAATGTGATTCAGCCATAATGGTAATATTAGCAGCAGAAAAAATAACCCATCATATATGTAGGCTTATACAGTCATAGAACAGACTGCCCAGAAAGACCCTGCATATATTTAAACTTTTAAGGAAAATTCAGGTACCCTTTAAAAATCCAGTAATTTAATATGAAACAAACTGTGCATTGAATTACATAATATTAATAATTGTATTATCTAATTAAAAATGATGAATAATTTAATTTTGAATCGTATTCATTAGCTTTTTTCCTGACTCTAACTCCACCTTAAATTGCCCCGGACTGATGCTACAGCACTATTATAAATGGTTATGGAGATGGGAGAAGGAGAGTGTAAGAGAGACACACAGATACATATTCTACAGCAGGTTCTAGTATGTGTTCTATCTTACCTCTGTTAATTACTGCTGTAGGCTAAGGTCCGTCCCCCCCTTCCCGTAGCAAGGTGCTGCAGGAAAAACCCAGCCATAAACACATTGTGGTTTTTCTCGCAGTGCTTTTCACAGAAAGTTTTCCTCTGCAGACTTTCTGCTCCTATTATACGTCTAGGGAAACCACAAGCGTTTCTATAGGTGTGTATATATATATATATATATATATATATATATATATATATATATATAGCGGGAGATTAGGTCAGAGATATATGGAGGGGCCAGGTTGTGGATGGCTTTGTATGTTAGTGTTAGTAGAATTGAACTCAATTCGCTGGGCTATAGGTAGCCAGTGGAGGGACTGGCAGAGGGGAGCATATATATGTATATATATCTAAACATGACAGTTTTGGAAATCGCAGCATTTCCACTGCGGTTATTTTACTGCAATGTGTGGATAGAATTTGCAAGAATGATCTTTTCACACGTTGTCATAGATTATGGCACATATTCTGAAAATAATCTTTATAAATCTGATTATAATCACCATAGAGTTTTCACAACCTTTTTCACGTGGAACAGAAATTATACATGGGTTTCTGAGTATATAGCTAAAAAAATTCACCAAAGAAATTACCATACAGAAACACTGAATAAATGGGACTAATCCTGAAAAATGTGAGTAGAGGCAGGAAAAGCCTACCTGTAAGGAAACACAACTAAGGTTGTGGGAAATGGGGGGAAGAAGGAGGTTAAAGGATTGAAAGGCGTTGAAATTAGGCTGTATTCACACAGAGTAACGCCAGGCGTTTTTTGTGTGTTTTTTGCACATAGCGCCGCGTTAATGCCGCGTATACGCCGCGTTAACGCCGGGCAACGCCACCGCAAAATAGCGCAGCGTTAACGCGGCGTACACGCGGCGTTAACGCGGCGCTATGTGCAAAAAACACACAAAAAACGCCTGGCGTTACTCTGTGTGAATTCACCCTTAAAGCACAGGGTTTGAGGAGGAGTCAGCATTTGGATGGAGAGTAACATGGAGCAGCTTGTCTGCCCATCATTTCATTTATGTCTATAGTGGAACAGTTGTTCCTATGGAGTCGCAGCAACAGTGGATTTGAAGTGGTGCGGTGTTAATTGAATTGAATTGAATGCCTGTGGATAGATGGGTCCTGTCTTCAATAGGGTGGTCAGCCCATCTACTTCAGATGTGAATGTTTGGGTACCCTAGAGCAGTGATTTTCAACCAGTGTGCCGCGGCACACTAGTGTGCCGCGACACATGGTCGGGTGTGCCGCGGGGAAAGTTCCCCAATTACACTTACCTTTCTCCTCGTTCCCTTCATTCTTCTCGCCGCTCTCTCTCTCTCTCTCTCTCCGTAGTCTGGCTACGTTATCACATCGTGTCTCTAACTGTTAGCAAGACCGCGGAGAGAGAGAGACCAGCGAGGGAACAAGGAGAAAGGTAAGTGTAATGTGTACACTCTCTGCACAGATGGAGGGGACATGAATCTGGGGACAGACATGGAGAGGACATGAATCTGGGGACAGACATGGAGAGAACATGAATCTGGGGACAGACATGGAGAGGACATGAATCTGGGGCAGACATGGAGAGGACATGATTCTGGGGACAGACATGGAGAGGACATGAATCTGGGGGCAGAGATGGAGGGGACATGAATCTGGGGACAGAGATGGAGGGGACATGAATCTGGGGACAGACATGGAGAGGACATGAATCTGGGGACAGACATGGAGAGGACATGAATCTGGGGGCAGAGATGGAGGGGACATGAATCTGGGGGCAGAGATGGAGGGGACATGAATCTGGGGGCAGACATGGAGAGGACATGAATCTGGGGACAGACATGGAGGGGACATGAATCTGGGGGCAGAGATGGAGGGGACATGAATCTGGGGGCAGACATGGAGAGGACATGATTCTGGGGACAGACATGGAGAGGACATGAATCTGGGGGCAGAGATGGAGGGGACATGAATTTGGGGGCAGAGATGGAGGGGACATGAATCTGGGGGTAGAGATGGAGGGGACATGAATCTGGGGGCAGAGATGGAGAGGACATGATTCTGGGGACAGACATGGAGAGGACATGAATCTGGGGGCAGAGATGGAGGGGACATGAATTTGGGGGCAGAGATGGAGGGGACATGAATCTGGGGACAGAGATGGAGGGGACATGAATCTGGGGACAGAGATGGAGGGGACATGAATCTGGGGGCAGACATGGAGAGGACATGAATCTGGGGACAGATAATGAATGATAATGAAATTTTGTGTACATCGAAACAGGCCCAGGTTTCACACTGAGTGAGTATAAATACATTTAGAATCTATATTATTAACTATATGTATAATATGTACTGTTTTAGTGTCATTTTGTGCCATTTTGGTCGGTGGTGTGCCCCGGGATTTTTTAAGTGTAAAAAGTGTGCCGCGGCTCAAAAAAGGTTGAAAATCACTGCCCTAGAGAGTAAGAAAATGAGCAATCAAATGATCCCCCCTTTTAAATTCCAGGTTTCAAATGTAATATTGCCAATATTTTTTATATATTTTAGATGCCCTGGTTAATTTAAAGAGGACCTTTCACCACTTTTGGGCACAGGCAGTGTTATATACTGCCAGAAAGCTGACAGTGCGCTGAATTCAGCGCACTGTCGGCTTTCCCGATCTGTGCCCGGTGTGAAGAGCTTACGGCCCGGTACCGTAGCTCTTCTATGGTCAGAAGGGCGTTTCTGACCATTAGCCAGGAACGTCCTTCTGCCTCGCGGCGCCAATCGCGCTGTGCTGTGGAGCCGGGAGGAACTCCCCCCTCCCTCTGCTCACACAGCTTGTCCGTAGACGAGCATTATCAGGAGAGGGAGGGGGCGTTCCTCCCGGCTCCACAGCACAGCGCGATTGGCGCCGCGAGGCAGAAGGACGTTCCTGGCTAATGGTCAGAAACGCCCTTCTGACTGTAAAGCGCTACGGTACCGGGACCGATAGCGCTTTACACCGGGCACGGATCGGGAAAGCCGACAGTGCGCTGAATTCAGCGCACTGTCAGCTTTCTGGCAGTATATAACACTGCATGTGCCCAGATATGGTGAAAGGTCCTCTTTAATAAAAGGTTGCTGTGCCAATCTCAACCATAATGTCACACTGTATGTTGTGTCTTTATTTAAATACTGACCCTACATTCACACAACTGAGTCTTAGCTGTGAAACAATGTGTGTTGGTTGGATTTACCAGCCTGAACAGTATGCCATTTATCTGCCTGTGAGTGTCTTGAATAATTGCATACCTTCTCTAACAGTTCTTATGTAATATCTTACATTTATACCTTTTCCTTGTGACAAAGGATGCTGAATTACAATATACAAGTAATTGGACCATGTAGAATATGCTTCAAAAAGCACAACAGCATGCTTCCTCTTGCTCAAAATATGTGAACATACTGTGTGCAATACTTGTGCAACAAAAGGAAGACACAACAGTTTTTTCCTCTTTTTGCAATAAGCTTATGCAAAAACCACCCTCATCTACCCAAAAATTGTCTGTATATGTAAATTTATCACATAAGTGGGAATTTCCCTTATAGTGTAACTAAACTTTTAGACAATTTTTGATTTCCTGGAAGTATTTGTGTCATGAGTAAATTTGGTAACATATTTTTTTAACATATTTTGGATCTTCTCTGTGAAATTCTGCATTTGTTATCCTTTCCATTGCTTCTGTATTGTGAACTTTTCCTGCCTCTCTCTGAATGTTACTGTGTATGGAGTACAGGCCTGGAAGGTAAGGGAGGGTCACTTCAAACAGTTATATCACAGATCATCTCATCTTATAAAACATACAAACTTGCTTTTGGTGTCATATGCAAGAGGAGATTCTCTTCTTTCATATGACACTAAGGTGTTATATGGTGTCAAGGTGTCACTACCTATATTATTTCTAGAGATATCACTGGTTGAAAATGAAGTCGATCATGATATGTACATCACATATACATTATTCAGCTGAATATAAATATCCCAATTCTTTTTTTTTTTTTTCAATTCTGATTTATCCCAATTCTGACTGTGTGTTTAACCAGTGATATCTCTGGAAATAATATAGATAGCACTGCAACTTTAGTGCCACATGAAAGAAGAGTTTGTTCCTTTTATAATGTCCAATATATAAATGTTTAAAGTAATCCTCCCTTTCCTAATTTTCATGTTACAAAGGAACAGCTCTGAATAGAGAAGCAAGGAAAGGAGTGAAAAAATGCAGGATTTCACAGAAAGGAGATAAAACATGGAGTAACTTTCACAGTATGTTCTATTTCTGTTGTTGCCCCCTACCTGTCCTTGCTATATGCCCTCGGATCTTGGTATTTTATGTAATCTGTTTTTTGCTACCTTACATGTTATTTCCTGCAGCTATACTCATAAACATTACATGGTCATAACTTTCAACAGCTAAATGGTGCCTTACCCTTTACCATCTAGTGCTATACAATCTCTTTGGCAGCTTATGATGAACCAAAATTACTTTTAGAAAATTTAAACCCTTTTTAAGACATTTTCTGAATACTACAGCTTTTTAATTTTTTTCATTTATGGAGCTGTGTGAAGGCTTTTTTGCAGTTATTGATCTATTACCTGTTAGCAATGACTGAGCCTAATAGGCATCTGTAGATTGTAGCATGATTGCTACTACAAGACCTTCAGCTATATGCCAGCCCCTTGGCATCCCACCTTTGCAGCATGTGGGTGCTGAGGGGTTGAAAGAGGGAGTCTCCCCAATAACTTAGATACAGTACAATTCTACCATAATCAGAGTTATCTCCAGTGGATCTGGGCAAGTACCAATACTACACGCAACAATTATTTTTTTAGGCAAAGGTGATCACAAGGCTACTTTACTATCCATTCTTATGAAATCTTGTAGGTTTATGGCATTTACTCCTGATTCCTTAAAAATATGATGTTGTTACTTCTCCTAGAAATGTATAGATTGAGAGTCTTCAGTAGTTTATACCTTTTTTACTGGCTAACAAAAATGATGACAGATTGCGAGCTTTCAAAACATCATTTTAGTTAAAAGATCAAATGAGTAAAAATCCAGCGTCGACCACGGCACGTCTATCGTTCTGAAACGCGTAGCCAAACCATGTGTCTGCACGATTAATCTACTGTCTGTTACTATGTAACATTTTATCTGGATCAAGAATAAAGGTTATATTTTATTGAATATTTACCGCCTGGTCGACGCTGGATTTTTACTCATTTGATCACACATTCTTCAAGCTGGTTCAAGTCCATCTAGCATCCGAGCCTCCCAGGAAAGGTTTTTCTGTTCACAGTTAGGTGAGCTGGATTAATGTTGCTTGTTTAGTACTATCATTTTAGTTAGCCAGTAAAAAAGCTATCAATTACTGAGGATTCTCAATTTTTACATTTCATATCCACTGGCTAATACGGCACAAAGATATAGTTATACTTCTCCTAGATTAATACAGTGGAGCTATATTTAGCATTAGATTAAGATTAGAGATAAGCAAGTAGTGAAATATTTGAAAATTCGATTCGAGTAGACCTCAATATTTGACTATTCATTTGAATATCGAATATCATTATAGTCTATGGGAAAAACATGCTTGTTTCAGGGAAACCAAAATTCGACCAATTGGACTCACCAATTCCACCTCAGGAAATTATGCCAGCACCTCTGGAATGCAACTGGGACACCAGGGGAAGCATGCCTGGCGGCATCTAACACGCCCAAGTCCCAGTATGATTATTATTATTATTATTATTACTGCTGCTGCTACTGATTTGGCCAGCCAATGGCTGTATACATTTTTTTCCAATGCCTATGTTCCCTACTTCCTGTCCCCCCTCCCCTGCATAGTTATTGGTGTAAAAAAAAGCGCCAGGGAAGGTGGGAGGGGAATCAAATATTTACTGCGTTTACCGCGTGGTATTCGACCGAGTATGAGTATTTCGAATACCGTAGTATTCGATTGAATACCTACTTGATCGAATACTACTTGCTCATCTCTAATTAAGATGCTTGAACTAGTTCCAGCATTGTGACGTATTATTACATCAGCAGCAGGTGCTGAAATAAAGATAGTGGCATCTAAGTTGTCTTGTTGTGTTTACAATTGCAGAAGTGATGATGGGGGGCAAACAAGATCCTGTTACATCAGTAGCTCCAGAAAGATACTGGGGATGCCTGGGAAAGAAGATTAGAAGCCACGGCAGAGCCCCTGGAGAGGTGCGAAAAAGTGAGGATAAGGGTTTTGTTATTATTCCACACTTCTTCCCTGGGACACTGATTAACTCACCTCTCCCCCCGATCTTCATCAGCTGCTCCCCTCTGCCAGTCCCTCCTCACTACTGACTACCCATAGCCCAGCAAATTGAATTCAAGCTACTAACGTTAACATACAAAGCCATCCACAACCTGTCCCCTCCATATATCTCTGAACTAATCTCCCGCTACCTGCCCACACGTAACCTCAGATCCTCCAATGACCTCCTACTCCGCTCTTCTCTCATCTTCTCCTCACACAACCGTCTCCAAGATTTCTCCCGTGCATCCCCCATACTCTAGAACTCCTTACCACGACACATAAGACTGACCCCCACAATCACAGGATTCAAGAAGGCCCTGAAGACTCACCTATTCAGGAAGGCCTACAACCTCCAATAACACTATCACCGCACCCCCATCTGTACAGTCTCCCCCTCTCCTTCTGTCTCTACCCCCCTCCCCTCATAGATTGTAAGCCCTCGCGGGCAGGGCCCTCTACCCCACTGTGTCAGTCGGTCACTGTTAGTATTATATCTACCTGTATATTCTGTGTACTGTATGT
The DNA here is from genome assembly GCF_031893055.1 of Leptodactylus fuscus. Taxonomy (NCBI): domain Eukaryota; kingdom Metazoa; phylum Chordata; class Amphibia; order Anura; family Leptodactylidae; genus Leptodactylus; species Leptodactylus fuscus. Next base: position 202,318,288 of record NC_134265.1, read on the forward strand.
AACCCCCAAATGTAAAGCACCATGGAATTAATGGTGCTATATAAATACACAATAATAATTATTATTATTATTATTATTAGAGATGGGTGAACCTCTGTAGATTTGTTTTGCCTCGAGTTCAGATGAAGCAATCCTCTGTTTCACTTTAGTCTGAACGTTTTCGGATAGAACCGGAAGTGAAATTAACATACTCTAAATGTAGATCACTCCATACAGAGAACTGAAAGATCCTTAACTTGTGGTATCCCTCCTACTATCTTTTTTACCTTATCTTTTTATCTGTACCTACTATTACTGTAATGCCTCTACTGTGGAGCTTTTGGACTCATATTTTGTATTATTATTGTATTATCTATGCTGCTGTAACACACTGAATTTCCCCATGGAGGGACTATTAAAGGATTATGTTATCTTATGTCTGGGGTCTGAAGAGATATGTTATGATACTGGTATGCAAGATAATATAATAGGTGGAGACCCAGAGGAGATGTAAAAAAAAAAAAAAAGTTTAAACTCACCTTCCCTTATCTCTTTTGGGATTCGCAGCATTTTTGCAACGTGGGGCCCTAGTCTCAATGTCGCTTTGCGATGGTCATCAAGTCAGCAATTCTCTTATACTCATCTGCACTGTGTACATGGTATTACTGCCAGGAAAAACTGTCCTTTATTGTTTCCATAGTATCATAAGGGGGTCTGAGGACATCCTACTGGACCTCACAGTGTCCCTTTGACATCCTAGTCTCCCTGCAGTATTACTGCACTTTTTCTTTTTGTAGCACAGCACAAAATTCACAACAGTTGCTGGCAGATCCTCACCTCCCTTAGGAGAAGGCAGTGGCACCCTGAGTAGAGTATTTTGCAAACCGGAGGCAATAATTAAGATGTCACTGATGGCATGTCTTTTGCAATTCTATCACAAGCTGAGCTACAAACCTTGAATAACAAAATCTGATCCATTACAGTGACAGTGGCTTACTAAAGAGTTCGCTACCTGGCAGCTACATCTACTGGTATTGCAGTCCTGTCCCTTCACTTGAAGTGGTAATATAAATGCTGGCATCACAGTCTGATGTAGTGCACAACATGCCACAGTGAAACTAACATAACATAGAAATATGGCATGATCAAATCAAATCAAATCAAATAGGCTTTATTGGCATGTCCGAATAGATATTTGGCATTACCAAAGCTAGTACAGGGGGGGGGGGAGTTGAGTTGGAGTCGAGGGGGAGAGTATGGGCGGGGGGGTGAGGGGGTGATATGGGGTATAACAGTCCGTGGAGTCTCATCTTTCTCTTAGTTGGTGACAGCTGTATGGGGGGTGGGGGGGTGATTTGGGGTATAACAGTCCATGGAGTCTCATCTTCCTCTTAGGTGGTGGCCACTATATGGCCGCTATATGGGGAGTTTTAATGGAGTTGACCACTAGTTGGATCTAAGTATCTCGCAACAGCATAAAGGATACACGTGGAAAATCAGTTCAGCAGGCAGATCACATGGACGCAGGGCAGAAGTGAAGCCACATCAAAAATACGCCTGTAAAAATATGCCTGTAAAATGTCATTGAAGACAATGGGAGTCTTATTTTTACACGTGTATTTTGCAAAAATACACGCGTTTACTCCGTGTGAAGGCTCCCTTAAAGGGCGTATATACTGTATGTCCATATGTATATATCCTTGCAGAGTTAACAGTGGACCACCTGAACGTACAAACTGAACTGTCTTGAAGTAGTTGAACCACCCATGAACTATTCAATTTGCTTCCAATTCAAAATTGGGGTTGAAACTGAGCACTTATTAAAAATGAGAACTCTCAGGCAAAAAAAATCCCCACTGCAGGGAACTGCATGAATTACTGCATCCTAGGCTGCATTCCTTCTTTAGGCCAGGAGCCACATGTGGTGTAAACACTGTGATTTGACTGCGGCAGAAAAGCAGCAGAAAGAAACACGGAATTTTACAGTCAGTGTATACAGATGGATTCTAGAGGATCCCATCCATACACAGCGTAAAAATATGCACTGCGGACACTCTGCGATTTCCAAAACCGTCAGTTTTTCAAAATCGAAGGATGTCTATTATACTTATGGAAACACTGGCGGATTTCCTTTAGGTTTGAAGCAGAAAGTCTGGGTAGGCGTGTCTGTGTTTGTAAGACAATCATTCTACATGAAGAAAAGTTGTATCCTGTTGAATGGAGGAAAATGAAGAAATGTGAGGTGCAAGGCGTACTGTGCGGGGAGATGTGGGGTGCAGGGTGTAATGTGGTGGAGAGATGTGGAGTGGAGAGTGTACAGTGGGGGGGAGAGATGTGGGGTACATTATGTACTGTGTGGGAGGAGTGATGTGGGGTGCAGGGTGGACTGTATGGAAGAACAGATGTGGGGTGTAGGGTGCGGGGGAAGAGATGTGGGTGCAGGATGTGGAGGGAGAGATGTGAGGTGCAGGGTGTACTGTGTTGGGGGGGACGATGTGTGGTGCATGGTGTACTGTGTGGGGGAGAGATGTGGAATGTAGGGTATAAAATGGATGGGAATAGGTGGAGTCAATTTAGAAGTGGGTGGAGCGAAATATGGCATGGTGCACATAGCGTGCCTGCATTTTGTCCCTTTTCTATCCTTTAAAAGTTGGGAGATATGACAGCACCTCCAGCTAGGCCACCACCAAGCACGATTCTCAGTTTATTCCTGCCAAACCTAGGAGCTGCATGGTGAATCTCATGGCCCATGTAAGGCACAGAACCTCCTCGGCCCCTTCACCAGTCAATACAGAAGGGATAACAAGCATACTTCTATTGCCTCCAAGAAGGAGAGAACCTGACAGAAAGGAGCAGCTATAAAGGAGCCTTCTGCATTCCTGGACCTTAAAGTAGGCCACCGGTCAAGTCCAGTGCTGCATGGTTTCCAGGCCATATGTCTCCTAGGTCTGCGTCTGGCTATCAGATACCACGGCCCAGTAACTGTGAGTAACTACATATAACCCAAATTAGTCACCCAGCGGGAGCCAACGGATGAAGATCCCTCTTCTGTAGCGATAATCTTAACTGTGTCTCCTCAAAACTCTAGACTACAAAATCTGAGGAAAGTTCTGTCAGCCCCAGCCCTTACCAGGGAATCCTCCTCACATGCACCCCACTATATTGTACATGAGAGACTGTATCACTGGGAGGTATTGCTGTGAAGGAGCCTATATACCGTGTGCCGGCCCCCTGGCGCCCGTAGCAGTCATTGTGTATGTCCTATTTCAACTCAGATCTGCATCCAGAGGATGCAGATCTTAATTGAAGACATACGTGGCTGAAGCAGCTGCGCGCCTCTCTCCCTGACACATATGCAGCTGAAGCAAGGAGCTGACATGTGTCAGCTCCTCGCTTCGCCGCCGCCGCTGCTACTGGCTTGTAGACGCGATGTGATCACATCGCGTCTAAAAGCCAGTAGCCGGCGGCAGCAGCGAAGCGATGAGCTGACACAGGTCAGCTTCTCGCTTCAGCCATCGCGTCTACAAGCCAGTAGCCGGCGGCGAAGCGAGGAGCTGACACAGGTCAGCTCCTTGCTTCGCCGCTGCACGCCTCTCTCGCTGTCACATATGCGGCTGAAGCGAGGAGCTGACCTGTGTCAGCTCCTCGCTTCGCCGCCTCCGCTACTGGCTTGTAGACGCGATGTGATGACGTCACATCGCGTCTATAACTGTGCGCCAGTGAGAGAGAGGCGCGCAGAGAGCTGCGAGGGAACGAAGGAGAAGGTAAGTCAGTCAGTGTAATGTGGAACGTGAAACTGGGGGCAGAGAGAGGACGGCATGACACTCGGGGCAGAGATGGAGAGGACGGCATGACACTGGGGGCAGAGATGGAGGGACATGAATATGGGGGCAGAGATGGAGGGGACATGAATATGGGGGCAGAGATGGAGAGGACGGCATGACAATGGGGGCAGAGATGGAGGGGACATGAATATGGGGGCAGAGATGGAGAGGACGACATGACAATGGGGGCAGAGATGGAGGGACATGAATATGGGGCAGAGATGGAGGGGACATGAATATGGGGGCAGAGATGGAGGGGACATGAATATGGGGGCAGAGATGGAGAGGATGGCATGACAATGGGGGCAGAGATGGAGGGACATGAATATGGGGGCAGAGATGGAGGGGACATGAATATGGGGGCAGAGATGGAGGGGACATGAATATGGGGGCAGAGATGGAGGGGACATGAATATGGGGGCAGAGATGGAGGGGACATGAATATGGGGGCAGAGATGGAGGGCATGAATCTAGGGGTAGAGATGGAGGGGACTTGAGGGGGCAATAATATACAGTCCTATGAAAAAGTTTGGGCACCCCTATTAATCTTAATCATTTTTAGTTCTAAATATTTTGATATTTGCAACAGCCATTTCAGTTTGATATATCTAATAACTGATGGACACAGTAATATTTCAGGATTGAAATGAGGTTTATTGTACTAACAGAAAATGTGCAATATGCATTAAACCAAAATTTGACCGGTGCAAAAGTATGGGCACCTCAACAGAAAAGTGACATTAATATTTAGTAGATCCTCCTTTTGCAAAGATAACAGCCTGTAGTCGCTTCCTGTAGCTTTTAATCAGTTCCTGGATCCTGGATAAAGGTATTTTGGACAAACAATTCAAGTTCAGTTAAGTTAGATGGTCGCCGAGCATGGACAGCCCGCTTCAAATCATCCCACAGATGTTCAATGATATTCAGGTCTGGGGACTGGGATGGCCATTCCAGAACATTGTAATTGTTCCTCTGCATGAATGCCTGAGTTGATTTGGAGCAGTGTTTTGGATCATTGTCTTGCTGAAATATCCATCCCCGGCGTAACTTCAACTTCGTCACTGATTCTTGAACATTATTCTCAAGAATCTGCTGATACTGAGTGGAATCCATGCGACCCTCAACTTTAACAAGATTCCCGGTGCCGGCATTGGCCACACAGCCCCAAAGCATGATGGAACCTCCACCAAATTTTACAGTGGGTAGCAAGTGTTTTTCTTGGAATGCTGTTTCTTTTTGGACGCCATGCATAACGCCTTTTTTTTATAACCAAACAACTCAATCTTCGTTTCCAAAATGAAGTTGGCTTCTCCAAATGTGCTTTTGCATACCTCAGGCAACTCTATTTGTGGCGTACGTGCAGAAACGGCTTCTTTCTCATCACTCTCCCATACAGCTTCTCCTTGTGCAAAGTGCGCTGTATTGCTGACTGATGCACAGTGACACCATCTGCAGCAAGATGATGCTGCAGCTCTTTGGAGGTGGTCTGTGGATTGTCCTTGACTGTTCTCACCATTCTTCTTCTCTGCCTTTCTGATACTTTTCTTGGCCTGCCACTTCTGGGCTTAACAAGAACTGGTCTTCCATTTCCTTACTATGTTCCTCACAGTGGAAACTGACAGGTTAAATCTCTGAGACAACGTTTTGTATCCTTCCCCTGAACAACTATGTTGAACAATCTTTGTTTTCAGATCATTTGAGAGCGGGCTGTCCATGTTCGGCGACCATCAAACTTAACTGAACTTGAATTGTTTTGTAGAAAGAAATGGTCCAAAATACCTTCATCCAGGATCCAGGAACTGATTAAAAGCTACAGGAAGCGACTAGAGGCTGTTATCTTTGCAAAAGGAGGATGTACTAAATATTAATGTCACTTTTCTGTTGAGGTGCCCATATTTTTGCACCGGTCAAATTTTGGTTTAATACATATTGCACATTTTCTGTTAGTACAATAAACCTCATTTCAATCCTGAAATATTACTGTGTCCATCAGTTATTAGATATATCAAACTGAAATGGCTGTTGCAAACACCAAAATATTTAGAACTAAAAATGATTAAGATTAATAGGGGTGCCCAAACTTTTTCATAGGACTGTATAATATATAAGTTTTTAGCTGGAGAACTACAAAGCATACAAGACCTCCAAAGGTATGTGTGCTTTGTATTAATAATGATGTAGGCCGCTATGCTACTAGCATAGCAGCCTGTTTGGGGGTGGGACTTTCACTTTAAAGGAGTGTTCACATTGCGTTTTTGGCCTCCCTTGCCGGGATACATTGGTAACCAGTCACAATCAGCTCCCCACTTATCCCTGCACGGAGAACTGCAGGCCCCCCTTTTTTTTTAATGGCCAGTTCTTCGTGCAGGGATAAGTTGACAGCTGATTCTGACTGTTTACCAACGTATCCCGGCAAGGGAGGCCAAAAACGCAATGTGAATAAGCCCTGAGGATTTATTAGGAGGGCTCTTATAAATGGTGTTGGCTCTCTATAGGGGCTGTCACATGTAGCAGACTGTACCTGCAAACAGAATCTGATTAAGCCTTGTAAAGCTGCTAAATAAAGGTAAATGTAATACAGAATTGGTATGTCGTAAAATAAAGTAGTTTTAAAATGGCGGCAGCGGGCGGGGGGGGGGGGGCAGACACTTAGGCTGTATGGGGCCCACAATATAGTTGTGTCTATATTATGACAGTTTGGTTATAGAACACATCTGGCGAAAACGGATATCAAATCTGCATTTAGATTGTTGCCAGTGAAACCTAAAGGGTTTCATTCTCTTGGCTCTGGCAGTTCAATGGTGAGTTATATTTTGACAAGTGTCTCCCTATTGATTTTAGTAAGTCATGCTGTTATTTTGAAGCTTTTTCTAGTTTTTTACAACGGGTTGCTGAATCAGAAGTTGAGCATGGCAAAATTTCTCAATATCTTGACTATTTTTTATTTGTTGGTTATCAGGATTCAGTTAGTTGTAGACAATTCTTAAGAGAAGTTTTTAGAGATATGTGATATGATAAGGATACCTGTTGATAATGAGAAGACAGTTTTTCCCTGTTTGTCTATAGAGTTCCTAATAATAATTATTGACTCTAAAAAAAATTGAATATAGGTAACAGACTGAAAAAGTTGATAGGTTGAGAGCAATGTTACCTTTCATTCACATCTGTGTTGGTATTTCGTTCGGGGGAGTCCTTATGGGGATCCCTCCAACAGAATACCAAACACAATTGCAAGCGCTGTGCAGTAAAAGCACACGGACCCCATAGACTATAATGGGGTCCATGTGCTTGCTGTGAACTGTCTGCATGAATCATGCGGACAGGAAAATGGATTGTGAACTACTTTCCTGTCCGCATGATCCCTGCGGAGATTTGGCGGCAAGCAAGTGGACCCCTTTATAGTCTATGGGGTCCGTGTGCTTTTACTGCACAGCGCTTGCAATTGTGTTTGGTATTCCGTTCGGGAGGGTCCCCATGCGAACTCCCCCAGATGAAATACCAACACAGATGTGAACGAGGCCTTAGTGAATATGATAGCAAAACAAAGAATACCCTGAAAGAAATGCAATCATTGCTGGGCTTATTCAATTTTACCACTAGAGTTATACCTATGGAGAAGGTTTATTCAAAACAATTGTATTTTTGTACTACAGGGTTAAATTCTCTAAATCCTCATATCCGCTTGACTAGATGTATATACATAGAATCCGCTTGACTAGATGTATATACATAGATTTAGGTATATGGTTGGAGTTTCTGAGTAAGTTTCATGGATGTAGTTTTTGGTCGTCAGAATTTGTGAATTGTGAAGCCTTGAATTTGTTACAGATATGGCAGACAGTGTTGGTTATGGAGCTTATTGACAAGTGGAAGTGAAAGTGGCCTAAATTGCAGTTATGCTCTGGAAGTATGTCCTAGATAATCAGATTTTCTGGATTATCGTATGCTGATAAGCGTGTGATATATATATATGTAGGGGGGAGGGGTTGTTAATGCAATTCAGACTGGGTCACAGTCAGCACAGGGGTCACTATTGGGTCCTCTTCTTTTTAATATATCTATTAATGACCTGGTATAGGGTTTTCAGAACAGGATTTTCATATTTTCAGATGATATTAAGTTCTGTACAGTAATTAAAACTGAGGAGGGTAATGAAATATTATGGGGGATTTAAAGAAAATGGAGACTTGGAAATTAAGTTTAACATAGACAAATGTAAGTTTATGCAATTTTGTTCAAATAAATTAAATGTATGATTATGTACTTAATAGGAAATTGCTATGTAAGACTTCCACTGAGACAGACTTGGATACTTTGATACATAATTAATTTACCTATAGCGGACAGTGACAGGAAGATACAAATAAAGTTGTAAATAAAATTATGGGATGCATAGAAACAGAAATAGATGCTCATAGCAACAACATGGTTACGGCTTTGCATATCACTAGTACAGCCACATACACAGAGGTTTGCTGAATTTTATGTCCCTGTGTACAAGAAGAAGATAGTTGAAATACAGAGAGTTTAGGGAATGGTGGCCAAGATAATAAGGAGAAAAGTGGATTTGAGTACAAAGACAAACTTGTGGTTATCCAGTGTATAAATAAGAAAGATGGTAATAGGGAGATCTTATCACGATGTACAAATACAAGAAGGGACAGTACAAAGACATTTTTTGTCTTTTTACTTCTAGGCCTATGGGAAGAATATGCAAATCTGCCTTCCATGATGTAATTAGGAAGACAGTTTGCTGCCTCAGTATTGCAAACCAATAGAGGGCGCTCACTGGAATGTGCAAGCCTGTCTTATGACAGGATTCCAGTGAAATAACCCAATAATGGCTGCTTCCTTTAGCATCATGCCCGACCTTCCAAGAGGCCTTTGTTTTGCAAAGACATTGGGATTATTACCAGGTATAGTCTCTCAATCGAGGACGGCTGTTTCGATCTACTTGGATCTCTTCAGCCCGATGTAGAGAGGACTATAACCAAGTAGATCCAAGTAGATCGAAACAGCTGTCCTCGATTGAGAGACTATACCTGGTAATAACCGATGATATATAGTGGATTGCCCAGACACAGGGCCTTATATCTTTCATATATCAGTGCTACTCAATGCACATATAATTAAATTCCCTATCAAAGCCAGATTTAAATGGGAATAAGATATAAACCCCCATACAGGTTTGTAATGAAGTGTTGGAGCAAATCCCTATCTGCTCTCTCTTAACCCCTTCCCGACATGCGCCGTAATAGTACGGCGCGTGTCGGGTCTGTAACTATGGCGACCGCCTGGGAGCTGGGCGGCCGTCATAGCTGCCGGGTGTCTACTGCTTTAAGCAGTAGACAACCGGCTCTAATGCCTCCGATCGGTCCCCGGACCGATCGGAGGCATTAACCCCTCCGGCGCTGCTGTCAAAGGCGCCGGAGGCGCCATTTTCCCGGCGGCGCATGGGCGCCGCCATTTTGGCAGGGATCGCCGGCTCCTGGAGCATGCTCCAGGGCCGACGTCATGTTGCCATGACAGCCGGGAGCCTTGTTAAAGGCTCCCAGCCGGTCTGCAAGTTCTCTCTTTTGCAGGCTGGTGTATGCAGCCTGCAAAAGAGATGATGATTTTTTGCAATGCATTGCAATGCATTAGCATTGTAATGCATTGCATTAGTGATCAGACCCCCTGGGGTTCAACACCCCTAGGGGGTCTAATAAATGCAAAAAAAAACTAAAAAAAAAAGTAAAAAAAATATAAAAAAATATAAAAAGTATTAAAAGTTCAAATCACCCCCCTTTCCCTAGAACAAATATAAAAGTAGTTAAAAACTGTGAAACATATACATGTTAGGTATCCCCGCGTCCGAAATCGCCCGCTCTACAAATCTATACAAATATTTTTCCTGTTCGGTAAACGCCGTAGCAGGAAAAATAGTCAAAAGTGCCAAACCGCCGTTTTTTCACTGTTTTGATTCTGATAAAAATTTGAATAAAAAGTGATCAAAGCAATAACATTTCCCGAAAATGGTAGAACTAAAAAGTACACCCGGCCCCGCAAAAAAAGACGCCCTATGCATCCCCGTACACCTATGTATAAAAAAGTTACGGCCGTCGGAATATGGCGACTTTTAGAAAAAAATAAATTTTAACACCGTTTTGGAATTTTTTTTAGGGGTCAAAATGTAAATAAAACCATATAAATTTGGTATCCCTGGAACCGTACCGAAACACAGAATATAGGGGACATGTCATTTTGGCTGCACAGTGAACGCCGTAAAACCAAAGCCCGTAAGAAAGTCGCAGAAATGCATTTTTTCTTCAAATCCACCCCATTCTGAATTTTTTTCCTGCTTCCCAGTACATTATATAGAATAATTAATGGTAGCATCATCAAGAAAAATTTGTCCCGCAAAAATTAAGATCTCATATGGCTCTGGGAGCGGAGAAATAAAAAAGTTATGGGGTTTAGAAGGAGGGGAGTCAAAAACGAAAAACGAAAATCAAAAATTGCCATCGGCGGGAAGGGGTTAATGAGATGCAGAGATATTACCAACTTCTATTTTTACATAGAGCATATAAAACATCTGAAACGCATTATCGTCATGGGATATGGCGGGACTCTAATCGCCCACATTCCCACAATACTGAACCCAATATTTCCACATGTTTTGGGACTGTCACAAGTGAGACCTTTCTGGTCCACTGTCATATTACTTATCCACAGGGTGTACTGAATATCTAACAATATCGCCTAAAGTGTGTCTGCTGTGGTTGTTGGCCTTTGGGATATCTTCTACACCCATTTGTATTCAAATTTCCCGAATCTTATATCAGGTTAGGTAGCTTATCACACTGGAATCAGCCCACCACCCCAACCAGAAAGGAGCTCTATTCCAAACAGATTGCGTTGATCAGGTTGAAACTAGCCGTAATATGAAGCGAAATGCCCAGGTTAAGTTTGAAGGAGTATGGGGCCTTCTAGTATAATTCCTTTTTTCAATTGCTTTTGAATCAACTTCAGATTTTAATGCAAAAAACTGCAGCAACATGTACCATAAAAAGGTTTTGTGTGTAACACCAGCCTGGAGGAATTCAGCTGAACTGGAATATGTCTACTACATAATGCAGAATACAAGTTTCTCAGGTGGTCATATAGCAAATACGAATCATGAATGCATTTCTGGGCTATAACACAATGCGAGATAAGTAAAGTAATGTTAAGGTATTGCAAAAAAATAAACAGTACTCAAGACAATTGAAGTAGTTAGTAGTTAGCATTTTATTCACCTAGTTGTGTGTAGCTTTCTGTTTGGTTCAATTATTATTTTTATTTTTTCTGGTTTTAGATTTTATCTGTATATAAACTGTAAGCAGATAGTCCACACTAGATGGTTTTAGCCTTCCCACTGCATACATTTATGCTGATACTGCACATGTTCTATGTGGACATAGCCTTAAATGGTCATTAACTCTTATTGGGTTGTTTCCTCTCCCCCCCCCCCCCCCCCCCCCCACACACACATACATAGTTGAACTAAACCCCAGTCTAGTCCATGATACTTGTTTTTTTTTTTTTTCCTAATATATTTTCACATTCAGTGCAGTGAAATTCTTCTAGTGGGATAGCAAGCATATACTACACCCGCCTATGGGAATCTGCAGTCAATTGGGCTCAAATAGTGCAAATAGTAAGCTCCGTGGATGAAGGACAAGGGCAACTGAAAACTAAAGGAAAAGATAAAAGAAGGATAGGAAATAAGAGCAAAGAGCAGGACACAGTTACACCGATTTTAGGTAGATTAATTTGATCTATAAACTGTAAAATGGTGTTTAAAAGGTAATGTGAAATAATTTATTTTTTTTTTGTTTCATCATAGAGTGGTGGAAATTACCTGTAAACTAAAAACCTATTATTCTGAGACCTTCTTCACAATCACACACACACACACACACACACACACACACACAATTTTATTGTGGTAGTATATGAGCTTATAAAAACAACATCAAATTTATGTTTTTTTTGTGTTTTCTTGTGACTTATTATTGCCATATTATTACCTATGGAAACACCGGCGGCTTCCCTATAGGTATAATTGAAGCAGAAAGCCACAGAGAACTTTCTGTGAAAAGCGCCGTGGAAAAAATTGTGATTTGTTGCCACCACGGTTTTTCCCACAGAGCTGCGGCCCGCTATGTGGGGCCTTAGCCTACAAGTCAAAGACATAGCGTCTACTGTCAAATATTCTTTAGGCCCTGCCAAATGACTATTTTCAGTACATGGAAAATCACAAAGAGCAGTTCTTTATCTTAGTTATTTGTGTAAAAGTATGTTTAATATCACTGACCTGTTAACTTGTAGCTGTATCTCTTTGCAGTGTCTTCAATTCTGCCTGTTTTACAAATGTGAAATCCACAATGACCCGTGTGAGCACTGTGTCCCAATGTGACAGTGTAGAGTGAGTTTTCAGTAATTTAGTAGTAGGCTTAAAAAAAGGGAACAGAAGCAATGGTATTTCAACACTAACTTCTTCTTTTCATACAGGATATGACAGATCCCAGCAATGCTACTTAGTATTAACCTTTCATGAGATATCTCACATTGTCTTGTTGGCTTGGCATTTCCGACTGTGGTGTACAGGTGTAAACACGCACAAGTATATTACTGTAGTTTTTAAAATAGAAGAACAAACATTAAGGTTAAGGCTGAAGATTGCAGAAAAGCCACTTTTTTGTTGCACATTTTGCTGCGGGTTTTTGAGACAAAGCCAGGAGAGGATTGAGCAGAAGAGAGAAGTATAAGAACTTCCTATATATTTCCCAGTCCTTTTGAAGCTACTCTTGGATTTGGCTCAAAAAAGCAAGCAAATTCTGCCCCCAAATAATGCTCCCTCCATCTGACCCCAGTTTAATGTCCTCCTTCATCTGCTCCCACAATTAAAGTCCCCTCTATCTGCCCCAAAGTTTAATGTTCCCTCCATCTGCCCCAGTTTAATGCCCCTTTCAGTTGTCCCCAGTTTAACGCCCACTCCATTTTCCCCCTAAGTTTAATGTCCCCCTCATATGCCCCTCACTTTAATGTCCATCTTCATATGTCCTCCAGTTTATTGCCCCCCTCCATCTGCCCCCACAGTTTATTGTCCCTGTTCATCTGCCAAAGTTTAACATAAAAAACACTGATACTCACCTCTCCTCACTCCCATGCTGCGCAGTCTACAGTCTCTTGTCCCAGAGTGTTCAGGGAGCTGCAGGTGCGATGTGAGTGAGGTTGATAATAGAGATGAGCGAGTACTGTTCGGATCAGCCGATCTGAACAGCACGCTCCATAGAAATGAATGGATGCACCTGGTACTTCCGCTTTGACGGCGGCCGGCCGCTTAACCCCCCGCGTGCCGGCTACGTCCATTCATTTCTATGCAAGCGTGCTGTTCGGATCGGCTGATCCGAACAGTACTCGCTCATCTCTATTATCAACTTCACTCACACCGCACCGGCGTCCCCAGTGCTGCAAGAGAACTTTCTAGGGCTGGCCTCTACGCGTTGTCTTCCATCCTGGCTTTCAATCTTCTACGCTCAATCGGCTCTGCCAGCGGGCCTTGGGCAGAGCTGACTGCACCTGCGTGCGGCCATTTTTTCATGGCCGCTTACTACAAGAGCTCAGGTATGCGGCCACAAAAAATTGCTGCATACAGGTGCAGTCGGCTCTCCCACTGACAGAGGCAGGCAGACCCGATTGCGCATGTTTAGAAGATTGAAAGCCAGTATGGAAGATGACACGTAGAGGCCGATTCCTGAAGAAGATGGAGGCGGCACTGGAGAGTTCTCTCGCAGTATTGGGGACGCCCTCAGTGCTGTTTGAGAGTTGGGGCCCGTCCTCAGTGCTGCGAGATAACTAATTTGCATAAAGACAGAAAACGGAATATCTACCGAACAGCGGCACGGAGAAGACATCTAAAGGTAGGAGAAGAATAGCCTTTCATAAGGCTATTCCTACCTGTTAGTTTAGAAAAAAAGGCAGAGATTGTAGGTCTCCCTGGAGGTATGTTCATATTCTTATTAATTTTAGGAATATGGTAAAAGATAGCTAATGAAGGGTTGATTATAGTTAAAAAGTCATTTTCTTTCTTATTCAATATACTAGAGGAATATCCCTTTTGAATGAATTCAGTATACTGCAGCAGGTGAGTGTGTGTGAGATCCTGGGATAACAGTTTGTAATACTGTGTGTCAGAAAGAATATTTGCACTTCTTGAAGATACACTGATCTTTTCTGTACTACCACCCCCCCCCCACCCCCACCCTTATCCACATTGCGAATATCTGTATTGACTATATCTGTATTTTTGCTCAATGACATAGTCACTCTATTTTCTTCTTTTGTAAGATTCCTTTTGGTGTGTGCTTTAGAGATACCATTAAGTGTTCTAAATTCAGTTGATGAAAAAAATGTTTCTAGAGCATTGCCCTTGTGATGGGTTGGGTAGAACTTGGACTTCGATTTTACATTTGTGTGAATGGGCTCCAACATCTCTGTGGTATATGAGGAGTCAAGTGTATTGTCTATTACGTTTATTCCCTGGTAAGTATGTATGTACTCACTATCCAAGTTCAATCTCGACTCAGTCTTAAAATGTCAACTAAGGGTAAGCTTCCAAAAATATTGATTCACGTAAATGTACAGGTATAAATCATTAATATCCTGATTTGTGCAAAATGATAGACCTCTTGACAATAAACTGATTTTTGCCAATGCAAGAGGGTGTTTTGAGATATTAAAAACACAGCTACCTACAGCCTGTTCCTCTTGGACTCGGGACTGCGCACTTGTTGCTGGTTGGTTAGAAACTTTGGAGTTATTGTTTTCCCCTCCTCTAGAACCTCTCTTTCTTTTGGCTCCTCCTTTTCTTGAAGGTCTCTGTTCTTTCTTTTTAATTTGAGGGACTGTAAAAATCTGTTATTTTTGTGTATAGAGGGGGTTCTTTTGTATGTACCATAGTACTTGGAGTGAGTGGTGGTGGTAACCCTAAAAATGAAACTGAATTATTAATAGAATTGAGCATATTAATTGCCTTATCTATTTGTGTTTAACTGTATTTCTCTCTACCTGCTATTATCATTCAAGCACTCTGTTGGTATGTGTCTAAGCATTTTGTAGCCATTATATCAGTTGTGATACCTGTCTATACACCCTGCTGGGCTCCCCCTGGTCTCATTTCCTTTACTTTGATTCTGGCCTGACTGCATCTGCTTATATGCCCATCCTATTCACACCTGATAGCCATCTTACTAACTCTGGCTGGTATAAATGTAAGGCCTCTGGTCATCTGGCAATCCAGCGTGCAATCCAAGTGCATCTAAGTGTAGACTTCAGAATTATACCAGAATTGAACCAGAAGGGAACAGAAGGTGACACAATCTAACTGTTGTAAACTGCTCTAACAGAAATGCTTCTCATTTTAATCACTGTTGTTCTCCCACTCCTTGTAAAAACCACTTTTCCACCCCAAACCAGCCTTGTCAGTAAATAAATCCTCATCTTTCCCTCTCTCCTACCCCACCATATAACTTTCTCTGCACAGCTCCTCACAAACCTGCAGGCTTTCCGCCCCAGACACATACAACCCCCCCACAGCCTCTCCTACCTACACCTGCTGTCACTCTCCCTACTCCTCCTTACTTCTGGTGACATATCTCCTAACACTGGACCTCCCCAGCAAATCCCCACACCTGGCGCTAGCACACGGTACCTCCGAAATCTCAAACCAATCACAGTCACCCCTACCCCTCCCCCTGCCCTCCCTGGTGCACTATGGAATGCCCGCTCCGTATGTAATAAACTTGCCTACATCCACGACCTTTTTATTCTTAACAAACTTACATTTCTCTGTCTCACAGAAACATGGCTGACACCCTCAGACACAGCCTCTCCCGCCGCCCTCTCCTATGGAGGTCTGCACTTCTCACATACCCCCCGCCCCAACAACAAACCTGGTGGAGGTGTAGGCGTCCTCCTGTCAGACAAGTGCTCATTTGCCCCTATCCAGGCGCTACCTGCCCTCACCCCCCCATCCTTTGAAGTGCACTCTGTTCGTATCTACTCACCCTCCAACCTCCAACTGGCCGTCATATATCGACCGCCGGGACCTACCGCTGCCTTTATCGACCACTTCACCACCTGGCTCACACACTTCCTCTCCACATACACCCCCACCATCATCATGGGTGACTTCAACATCCCCATTAACACAGACCACCCTTCTGCCTCCAGTCTCCTGTCCCTCACTGCCTCCTTTGGTCTCTCCCAATGGTCCTCCTCTGCCACCCACACAAAGGGGGGCACACTAGACCTAATATTCACCCGCCTCTGCTCCATATGCAACCTCTCTAACTCTCCATCCACGCTCTCTGACCACAACCTGCTGACATTCTCTGCCCTCTCCTCTCCAATAGACACTCCAACCTCTAAACCAACACGCTCCCACAGGAACCTCAACTGCCTTGACACCTGCACGCTCTCAGACTCTCTCCTACCACTCGCTGACATCTCCTCACTCCAGGACACAGATGCCGCTGCTGCCTTCTATAATACCACCATTACCTCAGCCCTTGATTCTGTAGCCCCCTACACATACACCAGAGCCCGACCGATCAATAGACAACCCTGGCACACTGACCTGACTAAAAAACTGAGACGTGCCTCGCGGGTTGCAGAACGCCTCTGGAAGAAAAGCCACTCCAAGGAGGATTTCCTCAGGTACAAAGAAGCAGTTCTCTCTTTTAAGAATGCACTCACCTCCGCAAAGCAGGTCTACTTCACCACACTCATATCTTCACTCTCTCGCAACCCCAAACAGCTATTCTCCACCTTCAACTCCCTCCTCCGTCCTCCCGCCCCCCCCCTCCGACATCACTTATCTCAGCTGACGACTTTGCCTCTTACTTTAAAACTAAAATTGACACCATCAGAGACAGTCTCACCCTACTCCCCCGACAACCTCTTGTGGGGGGCTAATAATATCTTATGAAAAATTATGTATAGAGGTAGAGGCAGCGATTATTCTATCTGTCCATCTCTCTCCCAGAGAGATGCAGTTTGGATCTTGCCAGACTGGTTATGCAAGACACTATGCACTGTGCTATCTTACAAAGAAACTAATTAAAATGATTTGGTTCTGGGGAGTAATCTGTGTGATCCCCCAAATAAATCTGTGTGGTTCTGGGGAGTAATCTGTGTGATCCCCCAAATAAATCTGTGTGGTTCTGGGGAGTAATATGTGTGATCCCCAAATAAATATACCCCATATGAACTAATAGAGATGAGAGAGAGAGAAGTTGCTGCCCAAGTAAAAGAAAAAGGGAAAATAAATAAATAAAAATCCTTAAGAGAGCAGGGGTTCCTAAGATCAGGATTGTTAATAAATTTTGGGAACCAATGGAGATTAGATCATCCAGGACAGATACAGGAGCATAAGTTACAAAGAGGAATAAGCTCTAATTGAAGAACAGAATGTGAGGAGTGCAGAGTCAGCCGGTATGGAAATCAACCCAAAAGATAGTTTAAGGAAAGAGCAGTTAGAAATGGAGGTGAGAAACTGCTGATAAGATGTTGGATAGTGGAAAAATAAATAAATAAACAAATTAAGTAAGGAATGGTTACAGAAATAAGGTATTAAGTGTTTGTATATTTTCCTTAGTGTAAGGAAATGCATAGTGGACACACACTCAGTCCAGTTAAAAGATCAATGCGTTCTGCACATGGCATTGTGTTGTTGATGTGCCATGTGAGTGATGATGAAGGTCAGGCCCCTCCCCCCTCCCCCCAGTGTGACTCGTATATATCCACAGCAGAGGTATCATGGTATACAGGTTTGGTAGCAAGAAGGGGAGAGGGGAGACACGGCAGGTAGCTAAGATTTCAGCTATAAGTGATCGATTGTAACATCACTGGTATAATGTATGGAGAATTATGAATATATGGTTTAATAATTTGTAACTGTATAATGTAAGCTGTTTTCAGAAATGCCAGTATTTGATTTTTAAACCTTGTGTAACAGTGGTAAAAACTTTGATTGGAATCTCATAAAGAAAAATGTTAAAATTCTGGCAGTTGGCCCTTAAGGCAAAACCTCAAATATAGTTTAAAAGGTTCTGAACATCTGTGGTAATTAGAAGAGAGGGGTTTGCCATAGACATATTCAAAAACTGCACAAAGATATTAATATGTAATGTTGGTATCAGTATTGGCTGTTTAAATCATATTTAATGTCTTTAGAATTGGATTAATGTCATAAATTTTAGATAATCATCATTATGTTTATTTTCCAGTGATATACACATTGAGGAGAAGACGAAGACATCTAAGATGATATCACTGTACAAAATATATGAAAACTTGACAAGTCCTTTATGATTTATTGGATGTGTGTTGTCTGGAGCTCCAGTGTGAAGGTTGCATGTATGTATGAAGTGAATGGGCCCATATGTGTTACATATATTTGCTATATGCACATGCTCTGTTTGTCCATGTTTATATTATTACATTTTTAGTCTCCACAGGGAGTAGATGAAGAAATTGAATGCTGATAGTCCCACAGAGGGTGGTGACAAGTAGATATGAGTTTCTTTCCATTGCTGAATACATATATGTGTGTTTTGGTAAATATGAGATGTACTTAGTCATTGTTATTTAGA
Organism: Leptodactylus fuscus; assembly: GCF_031893055.1. NCBI lineage: Eukaryota > Metazoa > Chordata > Amphibia > Anura > Leptodactylidae > Leptodactylus > Leptodactylus fuscus. The sequence continues at coordinate 202,336,772 of NC_134265.1, forward strand.
TGATCCTTCTGATATGGGAAAAAGGCACCAGAAGGGTAGGCAATGCATGTGAGCTATCTAATATGTACACGCAGGTAAAGATAAATCGTAGTTTTGCAAAACAAAAGTGGTATTTCTGCGGCATTGTTTGCTACAAGGTGATAGACATCTGACTAAGTAGATCAGAAGTCACTCGAATATCTGCTCTGTAATGTGTTTTTGTGTATAAATTCTTGTTATGACGGGGGAGGGGGGAGATAGATTGATCCCTTAAAGTTTTTGCCTTCTCTGCTGATATATTTTGAGAATTTAATGAATTAGTTGTAATTCTGAAATAATTAGAAGTTGTAGAGAATTGAATTTACTTAGGATTGTATAAATAAGTCTGAATACAGGTTTGGCAAGTTTTAGCCAGCCAGCCACTTACAATGGCTGGACCCTCATACTACAATGTCTTAATTAGTGTCTTAATTAGGTCTCAAAAGTCCTATTGTATAATGGCTAAAGGGTAAATAGAGTATTGTATTGCCCTGTATAGCTTAAAGTGAGACACTGGAAATCTAATTAGAAGTGTCTCTTATTGTCACCTTAACTAAAAAGAGTCAAGAGAAGTAATAGGGGATGTGACACTGCCAGAAATAGGCAGAGTATGAAAAGATTAGGCAAATGTTTTATGGGAAATGAAGTGAATATTATTGTGATATGTTGATAAAAAAAAAAAAAATGTTTTTATTTTTTTCTTGTGCCACAGATAGACAGACATGAACCTGATATGTTTTCCCCTATCAGAACGGTGGTAAGGCAATCCTCACACAGATAGACAGATGTCATATTTCTTTGGCAAGATAGAGCAACATGGAATTTGCTCTACATCCTCCTCAAACATCTCATTTCAGCGTTATTTGACTTTTGAATCCTGCAACTCTTATACCAGTAGGAGTCCATGATTCAAAGGGGGAAGTAGATAATGAGATATTTAGTAGATGAAATATTTTTAAACTCCCTCTCAGAAGAGGCAGCTTCAGTCATGTCACTGATACCCCATTGGAGAATCCTGACTATGAGATGTTTGTGGACGGTTCCAGGTACCTAACAGAAAAAGGCAAATCTGAATACAGGGTATGCTGTACTCATTATACATGACGCCATAGTATAAGAAGCCCTTACACCACACATGTCAGTATAAGAGGCTGACCTTATAGACGCCTGATAGGACAGCAAACATTTACACTGACTCCAGGTATGCGTTTGGCATTGCACATGGTTATGGTCCAATATGGAGGTCCAGGAACTTCCTGATGGCACAGGGCAAACCAATTAAGAAAGGAAACTTAGTAAGTCAGTTGTTGGAGGCCACATTGCTCCGTAAGCAGTTGGCAATTGTGAAAGTCAGAGCTCACACAAAGGGAAGAGACCCTGAGAGTATTGGAAATTAGAAGGCTGATTGAGCAGCGGTGCTACTACCATGGAAGGGTCTCAACCAGGTGAGAAAAATAGCAGACCCCAAGGGGCTGTACTCTAAGGTGACTGGTGAGGAAATTGAGAAATGGACAAAGGCTGGTGCCAGAGAATGTGAAGGAGTGTGAAAATGGGGGATAAATCAGTGTACCCCCAAATGGCTGGTTTGGCCCACGGTAAGGTGCATGTCTCTTGAAATGCCATGGAGTCATTAGTGGGTAAACTATAGTTTGCCTCAGGTTGGAAGGGCTGCAGGGAATCACGTAAAAGCATGTCACATATGTGCTCTACACAATCCAGGACAGGTAGTTAAGACACACCGCATGCACACCAAAACCCCTGTATCCATTACATACAGTTGCCTGAATCTACAACGTACAAATGTGTTGGTCTGTGTGGATTTGTTCTCAGGTTGGATCAGCCGAGCAACGACGCAGGTAACTGCCAAGAAATTGATATCTGAGCTTGTGTGTAGATTGGGGATACCTGAGATGATAGAGTCTGATAGAGGGACACATTTCACAAGTGAAATAATGAATAAAATATTGTATGTATTGGGGATTGAGCAGAGTTCAGGCAAAGTAGAAAAGGTTCAAGTGCACACTCAAGGTGCTTTATGAAAGGGTGCTTAGACTAAGGGTTGTATTTTCCCCAGACTTCACAACTTAAGTATGATAAGTACTGCCAGCTATGTCCAGAACTTGTGTCAAAGACTGAAAGTAACACATGAACAGGCGTTTTCTTCTATTCTAGACCCCGTTTGATCTTTTGATTTTTTCCAGGAGCACATAGCTTGCAGGTGGTGATTGGGTGATAGTGAAAAGAGATATCAGAAAGACGGCCCCTCCCAAGTGCTGATGACAACTGCCACCTCCGTCAAATTGAAGGATACCTGCTTCCCATTGTACAAAGATTCCTGAATCACGGCAGGAATGAAGAAATGGACATTATTTGTTTTTGTTTTGCTTTCCTAAAAGATAATGGGGATATGGCAAAACATTGTACAAATTGCCATGGGCATATTGTGTATATAGTATTTTCTTTCAAGTTAATTTTGATATGTCTTAATAGATGTTATGATAAAGGTAGATATGATTGAAAGACCTTGTATGGGTATCAGATGGGGAATCCAGAAGATCTGGCAGCTAGGGAGCTAGTTGAATGTACTCATCTGATACAAATACATATGTCTTAATGGGGGAATTGTGGGGGGCTAATAATATCTTATGAAAAATTATGTATAGAGGTAGAGGCAGCGATTATTCTATCTGTCCATCTCTCTCCCAGAGAGATGCAGTTTGGATCTTGCCAGACTGGTTATGCAAGACACTATGCACTGTGCTATCTTACAAAGAAACTAATTAAAATGGAGACAGTTCGGCAGGGACTACGGGCATTGTTAGGAAAGGATCAAAGACCAAAGACCCTTCCAAAGATAAAGGGACAAGAGAAGGGTAATTAAGCTAATTGTCTCCAACAAGGATGTCTATTGTCTTTAGAATACCATGAGATAGACATCTAGGATGTGTATTTGAGACATGTGCTGATGGCTGCCATTTTGATTGATACATGCGGCTAACATGAGGTCACTGACTCCATTTTAGAGTAAAACTAGCCTTCAGGGGGGTGTGACCTCTCTCCAGTTTCTTATCCAATAGATATGCATCAGGGCTATTGTTACAAACTTCTCCACCAATAGATGTATGCTAATTATACTAGCCAATCCTGTTCTGTCTATGCCATGTGATATATACTTTGTTCTAGCCACCATTAAACCAGAATCCATTTTGATACACGACCACCATGTGTCTCTGTTGATTCTCCGGGCTAAAGATGGCGGCAGCCGATCTTGGCCTGTTAATTAATTTTCCTTTACAGACAGCATATCTCTGGGGTATTATGATTTCCCCCGACACTCTCTACCCAACTACTTACTGTTCCTCATCCTTGACCTGTTTCTCCTCCATAACTGACGAAAAACTCTCCTCCCTAATCTCCAAATCCCACCTCACCTCCTGCGTGCTCGACCCGATTCAGTCACATTTCATCCCCAAACTCGCTGAAGTCATTACTCCAGTCCTAACCCATGTCTTCAATCTATCCCTAACCAATGGATCCTTCCCCTCAGCCTTCAAACACGCCACTGTCACTCCTATACTTAAGAAACCGTCCCTTGACCCGTCCTCTCTTGCCAACTATCGTCCCATCTCTCTGCTCCCGTACGCATCAAAACTTCTTGAGCAGCATGTCCACTCCGAACTCTCCTCCTATTTCTCATCCAACCTGCTCTTTGACAGACTTCAGTCAGGCTTCAGACCCCGGCACTCCACTGAAACTGCCCTAACAAAAGTCACAAATGACCTGCTAACCGCCAAAGCCAAGCGCCATTACTCTGTCCTCCTCCTCCTTGACCTCTCCTCTGCCTTTGACACAGTTGACCACTCCCTCCTGTTAGAAATTCTCTCATCCCTTGGTATCTCAGACCTGGCCCATTCCTGGATCTCCTCATACCTCACCGACCGCACATTCAGCGTCTCCCACTCGCACGCCACCTCCTCACCATGCCCTCTCTCTGTAGGTGTCCCCCAGGGCTCCGTCCTAGGACCCCTCCTGTTCTCCATCTACACCCTTGGCCTAGGCCAACTCATTGAATCTCATGGCTTTCAGTACCACTGCTACGCCGATGACACCCAAATCTACATCTCTGGACCAGACATTACCTCCCTGCTGGCCAGAATTCCAGATTGTTTAGCGGCCGTAGCCTCCTTCCTCTCCTCCCGCTTTCTCAAACTCAACATGGAGAAAACAGAGTTTATCATCTTCAGCCCATCCTGTATGGCCCCACCACCTGACCCATCCATCAAAGTTAATGGAACCACAATTACCCCTGTCCCACAGACCCGATGCCTTGGGGTAACCCTGGACTCCGACCTATCCTTCAAGCCACATATTCAAGCCCTCAACACCTCCTGCCGCCTCCAGCTCAAGAACATCCACCGAATTCGCCCCTTCCTCACCTAGGAAACTACCAAGATGCTCGTCCAGGCCCTCATAATCTCCCGCCTAGACTACTGCAACACCCTTCTCCATGGACTCCCAGCTAACACCCTCGCCCCCCTCCAGTCCACCCTAAACTGCGCTGCACGCTTAATCCACCTCACCCCCCGATCTTCATCGTCTGCTCCCCTCTGCCAGTCCCTCCACTGGCTACCTATAGCCCAGCGAATTGAGTTCAAGCTACTAACGCTAACATACAAAGCCATCCACAACCTGTCCCCTTCGTATATCTCTGAACTAATCTCCCGCTACCTGCCCACACGTAACCTCAGATCCTCCAATGACCTCCTACTCCGCTCTGCTCTCATCCGCTCCTCACACAATCATCTCCAAGACTTCTCTCGTGCATCCCCCATACTCTGGAACTCCTTACCACGACACATAAGACTGACCCCCACAATCACAGGATTCAAGAAGGCGCTGAAGATTCAGGAAGGCCTACAACCTCCAATAACACTATCACCACACTGCCATCTGTACAGTCTCCCCCTCTCCTTCTGTCTCTACCCCCCTTCCCTCATAGATTGCAAGCCCTCGCGGGCAGGGCCCTCTACCCCACTGTGCCAGTCAGTCATTGTTAGTATTATGTCTACCTATATTCTGTGCACTGTATATAACCCCCAAATGTAAAGCACCATGGAATTAATGGTGCTATATAAATTAATAATAATAATAATAATAATAATAATAATAATAATAATAATTTGTGTTAAAGATAGGGGGTGTTATATAAGGAATCCTCAAGTTGGTATTCAGATGAAGATTCCTCCTGTGTATTTGATGGTCTAGCTGTTCCCTTGTAATTTAAATGCCCAATTGGAGTTTTAAATGCTGGAGATTCATCATTAATAGAATCCGTATTAGGGTTTAAAGAGAGCCCTGATTTGAGTGTCTTAAAGGGATTCTACCACTAAAACACTTTTTTTCCTAGTTACCACGTCGGAATAGCCTTTAAAAAGGCTATTCGTCTCTTACCTGTGGAAGTGCTCTCCGCCGCGCCGTTCGTTCAAAATACCGGTTTGTACCGGTATGCTAATGAGTTCTCTCGCAGCGATGGGAGCGTCCCCATCGCAGGAGCAGCGATGGGGGCGTCCCCATTGCAGCTCGAAAACTCACCGCAGCGCCGCCTCTCTGGTCTTCGGTGTCCTCCCCTTGCTTCTTCAGCGTACTGTCGGACGCCTGCGCAGTACGCTCTGTTCGACGAAGATTGCCGAACGTACTGCGCATGCGCGAAATAGCGGTCCCAGCCATAGTGCGGGCACCAAACTTTCGCGCATGCGCAGTGCGTTCGGCAATCTTCGCCGAACAGAGAGCATACTGCGCAGGCGTCCGACAGACGCTGAAGAGGCAAGGGGAGGACACCGAAGACCGGAGAGGCGGCGCTGCGGTGAGTTTTCGAGCTGCAATGGGGACGCCCCCATCACTGCTCCTGCGATGAGGACGCCCCCATCGCTGCGAGAGAACTCATTAGCATACCGGTACAAACCGGTATTTTGAACGAACGGCGCGGCGGAGAGCACTTCCACAGGTAAGAGACGAATAGCCTTTTTAAAGGCTATTCCGACGTGGTAACTAGAAAAAAAAGTGTTTTAGTGGTAGAATCCCTTTAATGGTTGTAAGAGATTCACCAGCATTAGTACCTTCACTAGTCTCAAACTTGGTGGGGGGTAGTGAAGAAGAAGTTGTTTCACGTACTCTAATTCTGAAGTTCCATTCATCTCACCCTTGTATTGCTTGGTTTTGACTTAGAAATGGTTGTCACATGACTGTATTTAGTTTTTACCAGGTTATTTGTGTACTTGGTAACTGTAGTCTTGCGTGAACTGAGTTGTATTGCCCTTCTTCTTAATGAAGTCAGTCTCTTAAAAAAATTTCTACTTCTGCCATTGGTTGGAGTTTGGTATCTACCTGCTTCCTTAATTTGGCTTTGATTATTAGTTTTCAACCAAAATTTGACATTACTCTTTAGGTAGTCCCTTCTATCTATATTGAGCTTTGGGGTTTTAGACTCCAAGAGACCTCTTTCAATATTTAATGTTTTAATGTGTAACACTCCATACATCCAAATGTATTCGCTATGCTGGCCGTATCGATCCAAATTGGTCATGAGTTCATCAATTTTTTTGGCTAAAGGTATTGTGAAGGTTATAATCATGTAATGTATGAAAAACATTGTTATCCTTAACCCCTTCCCGACATACGCCGTAATAGAACGGCGCATGTCGGGTGTGTAACTATGGCGACTGCCCGGGAGCCGGGCGGTCGCCATAGCCGCTGGGTGTCTACTGCTTTAAGCAGTAGACAACCGGCTCTAATGCCTCCGATCAGGCCCCGGACCGATTGGAGGCATTAACCCCTCCGGAGGCGCCATTTTCCCGGTAGCGCATGGGCGCCGCCATTTTGCCGCATGCTCCAGGGCCGACGTCATGTTGGCATGACAGCCGGGAGCCTTTACAAGGCTCCCAGGCTTGTCTGCAAGCTCTTTCTTTTGCAGGCTGGTCCATGCAGCCCGCAAAAGAAAGGATGATTTTTTTGCAATGCATTACTGATCAGACCCCTGGGGTTCAACACCCCTAGGGGGTCTAATAAATGCAAAAAAAAAACAATTAAAAAAAGTAAATATATGGATATATATATATATATATATATATATATATATATATATATATATATATATATATATATATATATATCTATATCGTATTAAAAATTCAAATCACCCCCCTTTCCCTAGAACACATATAAAAGTACTTAAAAACTGTGAAACACATACATGTTAGGTATCCCCATGTCCGAAATCGCCCGCTCTACAAATCTATAAAAATATTTTTCCTGTTTGGTAAACGCCATAGCGGGAAAAATAGTCAAAAGTGCCAAACTGCCGTTTTTTCACTGTTTTGATTCTGATAAAAATTTGAATAAAAAGTGATCAAAGCAATAGCATTTCCCAAAAATGGTAGAACTAAAAAAGTACACCCGGCCCCGCAAAAAAAGACGCCCAATGCATCCCCGTACACTGACGTATAAAAAAGTTACGGCTGTCGGAATATGGCGACTGTTAGAAAAAAAAAATTTTAACACAGTTTTGGATATATTTTAAGGGGTCAAAATGTAAATAAAACCATATAAATTTGGAATCTCTGGAACCGTACCGAAACACAGAATACAGGGGACATGTCATTTTGGCTGCACAGTGAACGCTGTAAAACCAAAGCCCGTAAGAAAGTCGCAGAAATGCATTTTTTCTTCAAATCCCCCCCATTCTGAATTTTTTTTTCCTGCTTCCCAGTACATTATATAGAATAATTAATTATGGCATCATGAAGAAAAATTTGTCCCACAAAAATTAAGACCTCATATGGCTCTGGGAGCGGAGAAATAAAAAAGTTATGGGGTTTAGAAGGAGGGGAGTCAAAAACGAAAATCAAAAAATGCCATCGGTGGGAAAGGGTTAAAGACTGAATGCTAGATATAGTTGCTTATGCTTGAAACTGGTATAATGATATATGATAAGATGGCGCCTGTATCCAGGATGGGTGCAAGAAAAACAAATGCTTGACTTGCTGCCAGAAGACAGCTCCCCAAGGTTACCACGCAGGAACGGGAGCAGCTGGCTATATATGTAACTGCTTAAACTTTTTCTGTTTGATTGAGATGTACCATACAAATCAGGAATGAATATGAAAACTTATGTTGTTGCTATATCACTTCCTTTTTCTGCTACTATTTAACCCTGTGTTTTTAATAAAAAGTGTGTCAGCACACATTCCTTAGCTGAGAAAGTTATTGGTCAATTAGTCATAAATGCGACTCTGACCTTATCAGTGTCAGCCAACTTCTCCCATTTATGTGATAACATTTCAAAGAGTCCTATCCTATACTGGTACAGATAGGAGTCCCATTTCTCTGTGAACTGCAAATAATTTAGGAAAGGAGAGGCTAATTTGATTCTTAGGCCTCTTAGAATTAAATTCTCACGTAAATATATCAATAAATACTTATGGCATGCCTGGTCTAATCCATCAGAGTATTTTCAAATTCCAAAAAAAATTTGCTGAGTCCTTCCCAGCTAATGTCATAATTATATGTATTGGAATTATTAACATTATTAACAGCATTACCTGCATGAGGCATAATGTGCTGACTAATCAAATCATCTCTAGCATCAAACCTCTTTCTGATAAAGTCCATATTATTAATTAGAGAAAAAGTCAAATATGCCAAATAAACAAACTAATGCATTTGCTTATTATTATTTATTATGCTTACTTATATAGCGCCATCATATTACGCAGCACTTTACAGATATTGTCAGTCACTGTCCCATATAGGGATCACAATCTACATTCCCTATCAGTATGTCTTTGGTGTGTGAGAGGAAATCAGAGTACCTGGAGGACACCCACGCAAACACGGGGAGAACATACAAACTCCTTGCAGATGTTGCCCTTGGCAGGATTGGAACCCAGAACTCCAGCGCTGCAAGGCTGCAGTGCTAACCACTGAGCCACCATGCTGCAAATTAGAGTCCACTGAAATTTGTAAAGTCAATAAATCAATATTCTTCACCCTGTAGTTCCTTGGGTGGAAATTACTGTGACAGATGCTGGGACTGCACAATTCATCCTTAACCTCAAGACTGTAGGTCCCACTGCTAGTTGGTGGATTGCCAACAAATATAATAAAAAATAAAAAAAAAAAAAAAAAAAAAAAACAGCACCTAGCGGCACCTAGTGTATTACCACAAGTTAGGGCATGAGAACAAACTCAAATAGAAACACGCTCACCTTCTTGGGTTGTGAACAAGACACAACACCCTTAGATGCATATAATACCACAGTGACTGCCAGCGGTCCTTTATATGTTTTGTGGTATTATATGCATCTAAGGGTGTTGTGACTTGTTCAAAACCCAAGAAAGTGAACGTGTTTCTATTTGAGTTTGTTCTCACCCCCTAACTTGTGGTAATACACTAAGTGCCACTCAGTGATGTTCTTTTTATTCTTTTGTATTAGTTGCTCTTTTTTAACGAGATTGTATTTTTTTTTCTTTTCATATGTTTTTGTTGATGATTATGTTCTATGCATTGTCATTATTCTTGCTTAAAAAATGTATATATGATTCACATATGTACTTAATTTTGCACATCTTTGTACTGTTATTATATTTTGTACTGCCCATATTTAAATTGTTGTTATTCAACATTTATTTTACATAATTGTCCACAGGTATAATTTTCATACTGAAATTTTTATATGCCAATTTATATGCCAAAAACTTTGAGACGCTATTGAGACTGATTATGAGATTGATTGATTTTGAGACTGTTTATTTATGACACATTGTATTTCATTTTACTGGTAAACTTTGATCAATACGTTTCTATTTATTTAAAAAATAGACAAAAATATGGAATTTGATGGAGATTTTGAAAAATTTGCATTTTTCAAACTGTGAAATGCTCTGCTTTTTAGACATATAGTCATACCACCAAAATACATTAAAACATATTATCTACCATAACTCTACTTTATATTGGCATCTTTTAATTATTTTTTAATTTATTTTGGATGTTCAAAGGCATACAAGTGTAACCGCGAATTTACAGATTTACAAGAAGATTTCCGAAACCCACTTGTTAGGGACCACTTCAGTTCTGAAGAGGATTTTAAAGGTCTGTATATTAGAAACCCCTATAAATAACCTTATTATCAAAACTGTACCCCTCACATAATTCCAAACAACATTTGCGAATTTGCAAAGTCTGTTAACCCTTTAATAATTTCACAGGATTAAAAAAAAATATGGAGGTGAAATTTAGACATTTCATTTTTTTCAATATTACGTTAATTTATCTCTAAAATTTACACATTCACAAAGGGTTAAAGGAGAAAATACATCTCATAATTTGATATGCAATCTCTCCAAACATGGAAATTCCTGTTTAGGCACACGGCAGTTTACGGAAAGGAAGGAGTGACACTGGGTGTTAAAAAAGCAGATTTTGCTGGAATAGTTTTCAGGTGCCATGTTGCATTGGCAGAGCCCCTAGAGTACTAATACAATGGAAACCCTTCAAAAATTACCCCTTTTTGGAAACTACACCACTCAAGGAATTTATCAAGGGGTATAGTGAACATTTTAACCCCACAGCCATTTTACAGACTTTATTAACATTGGGCATAGAAATGCAAAAATTGGCAAAATGTCACTTTATCCCCAAAGTTTTTATTTTCACATGGGGTTAAATGGAAAAAAAAGCACCCTACAGTTTGTTAAACAATTTCTTCGGAACACGGAAATATCCCATTTGTGATTGTAAACTGCTGTAAAACTGCTGTACATGGCTGGGCTCAGAATGGAAAGAGTGCTAACTGGTTTATGGACGGCAGATTTGCTGCAATAGTTTTTGAGGGTCATGTCACATTTGTAGAGCCCTTAAAGTACCAGTGCTATAGACATCCCCAAAAAGTAACCCCATTTTGGAAAATACATTCATATGGAATTTCTCAGTGTGTATTATTATCATTTTGAGCCCAAAAGTTCTTCCTAAAAATTAATATACAAAGTGAAAATTGAAATGTAAAAGAAATATGCCATTTCAATGGTCAATTTGTTCTGCTCACTTTGTGTCAACAAAAACATGTACTCCTAAAATCTTAGGCCAGGGCCACTCAAGATGTAAATACTGTGGTTCACCTGCAGCGTTATACAAAAAGTGGATGGGATTCTAGTGACACATAGGCTGACTTCCTTTTCTCTCCACAGAATCAACCAGGTTTGTGGCATGAACAGATCTGGAGTCACTGGTCAGATCCTGGGCTGTCCAAAATCGGTATCAGCACCCACCCCTGATTGGAGCTCATCTCTGATCAGGGTTGATGAAGCAGGGTGTTTGTTGCCAGTTGCATCCAATACCCAATCTGGAAGCTGTCTGCTCAGTGTATGAGTGGGTGGAAGGCTTCCGCTGTGACAGTACAGCAGCGAGACATCAGACTTAGGCAGCTGGGTTGTACTATTACAGCGCTGGTCACCTAGCGGTTAAACAAACAATAAAATTTACCTCTCAATATTTATCTGAAAATGGACAACCACTTTAATGTGTTAATAATAAAGGCACAGAGTGTTTGCTCAACTCTTTGAGTGGTTCTTGCTGTGTTCCATGATAAGATAAAATGTTGCAATGTGATATCAACGTCTGTTAATGTCTGATATCAGTGACAGTTAAACTTTGCTTCATCTGCAATCCAGTGAGTGACTGAGAACATTTTACTGGCAGACTGATCTGAGCTGCTGTGACAGAGTGTTCTAGACTGAGGGGATGCTGAAGAAGCACATAGCAGCATTATATTGTAAGTGTAAGACAGAGTATGTTTACATGGCGGAAAGTGAACAGGCATTTGAGGCAGACTTTTACTTCAAATTCCTTTCCACTTTTTGCCCCTTTGGTTTACTGCCTTGGCCTGGTCTTAGTCTAGCTTATGCACTGTCTGAGACAAAAATTTAAATGTCTCCCCACCCCACTAGTGTTTTTTTTTTTTTTTTTTTTGCTGTATCCAGCTAAAAAACTGATTCCCTGCCTCAAACAAAAAAACATTGTGAGAACAAATAAAGTGAGCAGACATCAGAGAAGAATCATCAATTCATAGTATAGTTCAAGTATTGCATCTATAAGACTTTTCTTAAACCGCTCCTACTGATTTGCAAGTATCCTATAGGTAGGGGATAACTTAAGATGGGAATACCTCTTTAAAGATGGCAGCCCTTATGTGATGTTACAGTTTAGATGCCACAATCACAATTGATAAATAATGGTCATAGTATGCAGATGACATGGAAAATTGTGTTTAGGTCATCAAAGCCAATAGATTATTAATTATTATTATTATTAGCAGTGTAAAACAGCCAGCACTTGTCTCATATTGCCCACATACACATTCACTGTACATGCATGGCTGATGTTGTAGAGGACCTGTTAAGAGAACAAGGGTGTAGGTACCGCTGTGATCATTTTTTTTTTTTTTTTGTATTTAGTGCAAAAAAACTTGCTTTGTTGCTGTATTAAAACGGGTTTATCATTGAATTGCCAATGGCCACTATTGGATTTGCTAGAGAAGTTTGGTGATTTCAGTGATTGGTCCTATTTAATAATAGTGCCAAGGTACCTGCTTTGGTGCTAAATTCAAATGGCAGAAAGGAAAAATCATATTTGGGCTTTTGTGACTAATCTGTGTGGCACAAATCAAATCAAATCAAACAAGCTTTATTGGCACATCCGAATAGATATTTGGCTAGTAAAGTGTGTGTGTGTGTGGGGAGTTGGATTCGGGTGGGTGAGTGGTGGGTATGTGGGGGTGGGGTGGGTGGTTTGGGGTATAACAGTCCGTGGAGTCTCGTCTTCCTCTTAGTTGATGACCGCTATATGGGGAGGTGGGGTGGGGCAGATGGTTTGGGGTATAACAGTCCATGGAGTCTCATCTTCCTCTTAGTTGGTGACTGCTATATGGGGAGGTGGGGTGGGGTGGGGCGGGTGTATTGGGATAAATATAACAGTCCATGGAGTCTCATCTTCCTCTTGTTTGGTGACAGCTGGATACGTATTGGGCAGCAATCTCCACAGTGGCCTCTTCTTCTCCCAGTAGGATGTAGAGTTTCCGCTTCTCATCTGCAGATATGAAGTCTGGGATGTGGGCAGAGAGTCTTTGGTAGTAGACGGCCCTCACAGCTGAGTATTTGGTGCAGTGTAGCAGGAAGTGGGTCTCGTCTTCTAGGGCCCCCTGGTCACAGTGCTGGCACAGTCTGTTCTCCCATGGCTTGTATGTCTGCCTATGTCGCCCCGTCTCCATCTCTAGGTTGTGGGCGCTCAGTCTGTACCGGCTCAGGGTCTGTCTGTGTTTGGGGAGGCGTATTCTCTCCAGGTAGTTGGCCATGGTGTAGTCCCTTTGTAGGGATTGGTACACGGTGAGTTTCTTGGAGTTATTTATTTCGTTTCTCCATTCTTCAATGTACCGCTCTCTGTTTGCCTCTGTGGTCGCCTTTATTTTGGCCTTGGTTATCATCTGTTGGTGTTTTTGGTTTGGTGGTTGGCTGTTTGGTTGGTGGGTGTCTGGTTTGCTCAGATGGCTTAGCCAAGCTTGGTGGTGGTAGGAGTCGGGCTTGCTCCCCTGGATGTGTGCCTGGAAAGCTAGCGCTCTTTTCTGTATGGTGAGCCATAGGGGGAGTCTACCTAGCTCTGCCCTGCAGGCCATGAAGGAGGTGTTGCGATGGACATGGAGCAGGTATTTGCAGAACTCTTTGACTGGTCTGGGTAGGTGGCTGGGCCCAAAACCTCGCTGCCATAGAGAAGGATCGGGGAGATGACTGCATCAAATATCTTCATTCAGACCCTCACCGGTGGTTTGAGGTGGTACAGTTGTCTTCTGATGGCGTAGAAGGTTCTGCAGGCTTTTGCTTTCAGAGTTTCTATTGCTGCTTTGAAGCTTCTTGATTGGCTGAGCTCCAGCCCCAGGTAGGTGTAGTTGTTGGTTTTCTCCAGTGTGGAGGCTTTATTGTGGCCTTTCTTCTGAAATACCATGACTTTGGTCTTCTTCTGGTTGATGGGTAGGGCCCATGTGGTGCTGAATTTTTCCAACACTGACAGGCTTTCTTGAAGGTCTTTCAAGGTGGGGGCCAGGAGTAGGAGGTCATCAGCGTATAGCAGGAACTTTACCTCCGGGTCGTTCAGGGTGAGGCCTGGGGTTGGTGAGGCCTCCAGGGCTGTAGCCAGTTCATTGATATAGATGTTGAAGAGCGTTGGGCTCAGGCTACAGCCTTGTCTGACCCCTCAGGCCTGTTGGAAGTATGCTGTCCTTTTCCCATTTACCTTCACATTGCACTGGTTTCCGGTGTAGGAGCTCTTGATGACGTCATACGTTCTTCCTCCTTTTCCACTCTCTAGGAGTTTTAGGAGTAGGCCTGGGTGCCATACTGAGTCGAACGCCTTCTTAAAATCTACGAAGCAGGCGAATATTTTGCCTCTTCTGGTGTTGTGGACGTGCGTCTTGATGAGGCTGTGCAGGGTGTAGATATGGTCTGTGGTGCGGTGGTTTGGCATGATCCCTGCTTGGCTCTTGCTGAGGACCCCGTGTTGTGTGAGTAAGGTGAGGATTCTGTTATTGATGATGCTATTGAACAGTTTCCCCAGCGTGCTGCTGACGCAGATCCCTCTGTAGTTGTTGGGGTCATATTGGTCCCCATTCTTGTAGATGGGGGTTATGAGGCCTTTGTTCCAGTCTTCGGGGAAGTGTCCAGCATTGAGCACGAGGGTGAATAGCTTTGCCAGTGCCGCATGTATTGCTGGAGGGCTGTATTTGATCATCTCTGCTAGGATACCATCAGGGCCACTGGCCTTTTTGCCTTTCAGCAGGGCAATTCTGTCCTGTATATCTTTTATGGTGATTGGCGAGTCCAAAGGGTTCTGGAAGTCTTTGATGACTTTCTCCATGTTCCTCAGTTTGGTGATTATCTGTTGCTGTTCTGGGGTTAGGTCTTCTTCTGGGATGGTTTTGTAGAGACCTCTGAAGTAGTTGAGCTAGATATTGCCATTTTGGATGTGGAGGGAGTTTTTCTTGGGCTTTGTGCCCATGTGGTGCCAGGTCTCCCAGAATGAGCTGTCCTGGAGGGAGTCCTCTAGTTGCTCTATTTTGTGGGAGAGGTACCTCTGTTTCTTCTCTCTGAGGGTGCCTTTGTATTGCTTGCATAGATTGTTGTAGGCTTCCCTCACCTCCTTGTTGTAGGGGTTCCTGTGTTTTTGGTTGGAGGTTGTTCTTAGGGCACTGCTGTTTTTCGTTGTTTTTTTTTTTTATATATATATACAGTGCTGCAGCAATGGTAATATTATCCCTGTTCTCTGACAGCACTGGGTCATATTACAGAGATATATCATAGTGGGGACCCTATGAGATATTATTCCACCACTGTGCCACCAATTATTTTTTGGATTATAGGCAATAGCTGAAGGGGCAGGAGAAGACAAAGAGGCAGGTGCTGCCAGGCAATACACGCAGGGTACTCCTGGCAATTCAAATGAATTGCCTGGCAGTGCACTATAACATCACAGGTGAATGAAGCTCGCATGATCCAACTATGATTTTTAACTCTGCTACATATGTGCCACATTTAAGCAGACAATGGGGCCACATTTAGTGTTAAAGGCTAGATTTGGACAATAGATTCAATTGCTGTAAGAAGTATGTATGTTTCCCCCCCCCCCTTTAAACAATTCTTCTTAAAGGCAAGATTTATGCATAAGATATTTTGTGTGCATACACTGTAAAAGCAGCAGCAAACAATATACATTTTAGCAACTTCTACTTCAGAAGTTTTAAACCACACAGAGGAAGTATTGCTAAGGTTACAAATAACAATGATAAAATCTTCCTTCTTATTTTAAGTTTTGTATATATGCTGTAGAATAGACATTGAGATACCTCAAGTTTTACTTGTACATGCAAATTTTATTTTATTTATTTACTCAGGCAAAAATGAAGGCAAACAACCATGAAAAGAAAAAATTGTATACCCTTTTATGGTATGCAAGCAGATAATATTGAAAATGGGAGAAATGCATGAAAGCTTTAAAGGGGTATTCCCACGTCGCATACTCACCAGTCTTCGTTGCTGTAAATTCTTCTTTCTTCCTGCTTTGTTGCGTCATTGGTGGGTGGGGTTACATATGCAAAGCCAAGCGGCGAGATGCCGCTGGCCCTGCGTGCACGCTCATAGATCAGTCTAGCTTTCACAATGCGAACACAGACCTGGCATCCGCCTCTCTCTATTACAGCGGATACCGGGTCTGTATTTGCATTGTGAAGGCTAGACTGGTCTATGAGCGTGCACGCAGGGCCAGCGGCATCTCGCCGCTTGGCTTTGTTTATGTGAATACAGACCCGGCATCTGCTGTAATAGAGAGGCAGATGCCAGGGAGTGTAGACGCCGGCACAGATGCACAGATGCCGGCACAGATGCCTGCAACATCGCTATTCTCCTGCCCTGCATGAAGCCAGCAGCGGCAGAAGCAATGCTGTTATTCCGCTCCTCCGCCCCCCCGGAATAGCAGCATCACTCCTGCCTTGCTGGCTTCATGCAGGGCAGGAGAATAGCAATGTTGCAGGCATCTGTGCTGGCGTCTAACCGTCCCCGGCATCCCCCTCTCTATTACAGCGGATGCCGGGTCTGTATTGGCGGCCCCTTCCCCCAAAAGTGTAAACTGGTAAACTACCCCCCCCCCCCTCCAGGCTCGCTCCCGTGCACTTAGCCCCTCCTCTGTCCCCCCTCAGAGCAGCAGATACATCACTTGACTTATGACCAGATAAGCCAAGGGATGTGTCAAAAAAAATGAATAAAGTAAGATAGTGGACAAACAAAGCAGTTTTGCTGAAGCAATGTATTTAGGAAAAGTCTTACATTCACATTAACAAGCAGTATAGATAGGATCCTTGTGATGGGACAACCCCTTAATACACAATACTAATATTTAAATGGATCCTATCTTTCCAACACATTTTTTTCTAACTAACACATCGGAATAGCCTTAAGAAAGGCTATTCTTCTCCTACCTTTTGTTGTCTGCTCTGTGTCACCGTTCGCTTGAAATTCTGTTTTCTCTCTATATGTAAATGAGTTCTCTCGCAGTTAGGCGATCCTTCAGCTCCCTGGAGCCCTGCACTTGCCACTCAGTCCCCTACAATCACCTTCCTGCACCACTCCATGTACTAAGAGCTGATCCTCAAACTGCTATTATACTGTGTCAACCATCCTACCTGAGCAGTACTGCAGGTGTTGAAGTCCTGCCCCCAATGCACCAAATGCCTAATTTGCATAACAATTCTAAATTATTTTTCTCCAAATCTGCAAAAGAAGACATACATAAAATTGGTAGGTTGTTTCTTACTGTACTGTATAATGTAGAATCTGAATATGCTTGAGGGAAGTGGAAGATTGCCTTTAAAGCTTACTACATCTATAGATACAAGAGCATTTCAATAAATTAGAATATCATCATCAAAAAGTTATTTTGTTTTTAGTAATTCAATTGAAAAAGTGAAACCTATCTATTATATTGAGTTATTAGAAGCAGAGTGAACTTTTCCAAGTGTTTATTTCTGTTAATGTTAATGATTATGGCTTACAGCCAAGGAAAACCCAAAAGTCATTATAATAAGATATTATATAAGACTAACTGTAAAAAAATTATTTAACACAGAAATGTTAGGCAAATGAAAAGTATGTACAGTAATACTTGGTCAGGCTCCTTTTGCATGAACGACTGCATCATCCGTCGGCAATATGCGTCGTTACGCCGGCCTGACCCACGTGACGTCTGTGATTTCACTACAGAGGCCCAATTGTGTGCATTGGAGCCCAGGAGAGGTGAGTAACACTGGTTTTTATGTTTGATTACCTCCCCTGGGCCTCCATTCATTATACTCAGGGGTCTGAAATGACTCCAGAGTATAATAAAAGCAGTATTTGTTGGGGTTCGCCCAAGAAATAATCTTGCTGTGGGCCCGTGGCCTTACTCACTCATTCCCGCTCCTGCTTTCCGCCCATGGGAAGAGGATCGGACCACGAGCAGGAGTTGGGATCAGTAAGTAAATAACACCTGTTCCTGCTGCAATTACTCCAACGACTTATTAAAAAAAAAAAAAAAAAAAAGAAAGCAGTAGGGTCCCCATGGCAATCACTATGGCTGCTATGGCAGTACTTACTCCACTGCTTATGGTATTGTTCTATTGCCTGGAACAATTATTCTTCTGTTTCTGATTAGCCCTGTAAGTTATTTGTGGGTTCTGCTATCTACCAGGAATGGTCAAGCTATAAAAAAATGAAACATAAATCACCAAATTGTATCCAAAAATCTCAATATTTATTAATCCAACAAAGGAAAATGTTAAAATTGTATAAAAACACATCAGGCAAGGCCGCGGCATTCCATGTATGCAAGCTACAACACTATATAAACACACGTGTACATCCGTACCGTCCACTCAGAAAATTGAAAAGTGCATTAAAGAAGTGCACGGTGGTATGTGCATCAAAAAATATATATATCAAATATACACATACAATATACACATACAACAAATACAAAAAGTACAAAAAAGGATATACATATTCAGAAAATACATAGAAATTTATATAAATTGCCCATGGATTGCAACAGCCATCATGTAAAGTATTACGACAACATGTATAATCAGCAATAGTGACACCCTCCATAAGTATGAACACCTATCAAGGCTGTATAAGCAAACATGCAGTGGAATCAATATAAATGTAAATAAAAGCACAAACCTTGGAATGCAGCGACCTCCACCCGAGCCCCAAGTCGCGTTTCGCCCCACTTCGCAGGGGTTGCATAGTGGAGGCCTTATATAATACAGTCAAACAACCCTGACCTCTTCAGACTTGCGGTTTACAAGACACTGAAACCAGACAGCATGTCTGCTCCCAGCATAGGCCGGCGGCACAATAATGTCATAGTATCACGCCCTTCTGCGCCAAGACACTGACGTCCTATGTGTGCATCCTGCACATAGAGCGTGGGTGAAGCAGAGGAGGCAGCGGAGACTCCATTCATCAGGATCGCAGGTAGGTGTGTATATTCTGCCACAGATGCATGTTAGAGAAATCTCTGAAGATGTGAGATTGTAATTCCCGTATGTAAGCTAATGGCAGATAGCAGAACGCGCTGACATTTCATTCCCAGCGTTCCCAGGTTGCATGTGGAGAGATGCAATGGAGTTGCTTCAGGTAGTTTATTTGTCTTTACCTTGAGAGATGATATGCCATACGGTCAAAACACAATTCCTTTCTGAGCTATACAAGATGGTTGCTCAGTGGTTACAGACTGAATAACACTGACCAGGAAGATGATGCAACAAGAAGGGAGGAGTAACAGAAACAGAGAATTATGGGAGAAAACTACTTAAAGAGCCCTTCACACAATATCAATGTCTATGCACCAGCATTGCACAAGATATGTAAAAACACTGTATGAAAGTCAAACAACCAAGAAAGAATGATACAATATGAACAAGAATCATTACTTCAGCAATACCCCTGCTGTAACAGCATACTCCCCGTCTGAAATCCTTGGATTTCACTACTTAACATAAATGTCCATCTGGTATATTCTGGAACCCTGAAAGACAAAATGCAAAAACAAGGAAAAATAACAATAACTGTGAACATGTATTCAGGAACAGTTGAAAATATTGAATGCGTCAAATGCACGGTATATCGCTGTTCCTGGGATAGTCCAGTGACGAGTCAACTGAGTCAATGTACTTGAAATGTTCTTTGCTTGACTCATTCCTCGACAGGGAACAGGAGGACAGTCTCAGATACAGGTCTGATGAATGTCTTGGAGTCACCTTGTCGTGTGATGGTTACTTCCACCTTACGGACTCTACCATCCTCGCTGGGAAAGATTTTTGAGATGAGTCCCATAGGCCATGCATTTCTTTCCACTTTCTGGTCCTTCATCAGAACGACATCTCCCACCTGTAAGTTAGGTTTAACCTGCTGCCACTTTCTTCGTCCTTGAAGAAGAGCCAAATACTCCTTTTTCCATCTGCTCCAGAAGCAATTGGCCAGATGCTGAACGTGTCTCCACTGTTTCCGATAGATGTTTCCGGATGAAAGTTCTTCAGGTGGACTAGGGACAGATCCGAGCTTCTGAGTGAGGAGAGTCGCTGGAGTAAGAATAGCAGGAGAATCCGGGTCCACAGATACGGGAACAAGAGGTCTAGAATTGACAATAGTGGTGACCTCGGTTAGGAAGGTAGTTAAAGTCTCATGGGTGAGCCTAGAGAAGTTTGAGTCCATAAGCATACAGTCCAGTATTTTACGGGTGATGCCTATCATCCTTTCCCATGATCCTCCCATATGAGATGCGTGAGGAGGGTTAAAGATCCATGTACAAACGTTGTTGGCCAAGTAGTTCTGAACTGGCTCAGAGTTGATTTGAGGTTCTCTGCAGGCTCCTGTGAAGTTGGTGCCACAGTCGGATCTCAATTGCTTTACTGGTCCTCTGATGGCAAGAAAACGTCTTAAAGCATTGATAAAACTCGAAGTGTCCATGGATTCTATAACTTCAATGTGTATGGCGCGTACACTCATGCATGTAAATAACACTGCCCATCGTTTGCTCTCAGCATGACCACCTCTGGTTCTACGAGCAGAGACTGTCCTTGGCCCAAAAACATCCAGACCAACGTAGGTAAACGGTGGCTCAGTGCTGGTCCTGTCAGCTGGCAAGTCAGACATTTGCTGTTGCTGCAATTTTCCTCTTGACTTGCGACATGGCACACAGTAGTGAATTAATCGAGCAATCTGCCTTTTTGCACCTACTATCCACAGGCCTGCAGCTCTTAAAGCTCCCTCAGTGAAATGTCTGCCCTGATGCTTGACTTTCTCATGATAATGCTGTATGAGCAATATAGTAACATGGTGGTGGGCAGGAATAATGAGATGATTCTTTTCAAATGTCTCTAACTCGGCCTTGTTCAGGCGACCACCTACCCTTAGCATACCATGTTCGTCAATCACTGGCTTCAAGTTGACAATAGGGCTGCTTTTAGGAATGTCCAGTTTGTCACGGAGACATTTCAGTTCCATGTGAAAGGCACTCTGCTGTACATTACGTATCACTAACATCTCACTTAGTGTAATGTCTTCTGCAGAGAGGGGCTTGTGACAGATGTGCCAACCATGACATTCAGAGTTATCGTTCTTGGTGTGAAAACACTGTGCAATGTGAACTAACCTTGCGATGGTGCGTACAAGCTTCAGCCATCTAGAAAAGCGTTCAAAGCGGTGACAGTCCAGGCCGGACCTCCTTACAGACCTGGTGATGAGGGTACTCACTTCAGGACGAATCTCGGGATCGTTGTCAGGATCTTGAAGATTGAAGACGTCTTGACCAGATGTTTCTTTTCCTTCGTTCAGCAAGAATTCTGGACCTGTTAACCAAGAGGATTTAGCAAAGGCACTGACCGATGATGGTCTGATGGCACAATCTGCAGGGTTGAGATGAGATGGAACATAGTGCCACTGCTCAGGTTTAGAGGATTTCCTAATCCTTTCAACGCGGTTACTAACATAGACGTAGAAGCGTTTTGTCTGGTTGTTTATGTAACCCAGGACAACCTTGCTGTCTGTGTAGAATTGAACATTGTCCACATGAATGTCCAGCTCATACCGTATAAAGTCTGCGATCTCTACAGCCAGTACAGCGCCACAAAGTTCAAGTCTCGGGATAGTATGTTCAGGTTTAGGGGCTAGTTTAGCTTTCCCAAACAGAAATCCAACGTGAGCTTTAGTGCGGTTGTCGATTACCTTCAAGTAGGCAACAGCTGCGATGGCCTCCGTCGATGCATCCGAGAATATGTGGACTTCCCTTCTCTGGCTTGTGGTGAGAGAAGCTGGAGTGTAGCAACGTGGTATGTGAGTTCTGTCCAAGGCATGTAGGGATTCTTTCCAGGACTCCCACTTTGGCTGCTTGTCATGTGGCAGTGGAGCATCCCAGTCCTCAATCGTCTCTGAGAGCTGCCTAAGTAGGAATTTGCCCTGTACAGTCAATGGTGCTACAAATCCCAGTGGATCATACAGGCTATTCACCACTGAGAGAACTCCACGCTTAGTGAACGGCTTGTCTGCACAATTAACCTGGAAGCCAAGAGAATCGTTTAACAAGTCCCATCTCAAACCCAGACTTCTCTGCACCGGAGGATCGTCTATGCCTAGGTTTAAGTCTCTGAATTCTGTGGCATGATCGCTGGGCTGGAAAGCTTTCATGACAGCAATACTGTTGGAGGCTATTTTATGCAACCTCAGACAGGCTCTGGACAGCATACCTTGAGTCCTTCTCAGCAAGTCTATGGCTTCCTCAGCAGTGGGCAAGGACTTGAGTGCGTCATCCACGTAGAAGTCTTTTTCAACAAAGTGACGAGCATCCTTTCCAAATTCTGATTCACCATCAAAAGCAGTCCTTCGTAGGCCATATGTTGCAACCGCAGGTGAAGGACTGTTGCCGAACACGTGCACTCTCATGCGGTATTCAATCATTTCCTTGTTGGTATCACTGTCTCTGTGCCACAGAAACCTCAGGTAATTCTGGTGGTCTTCTCGTACAATAAAACAATGGAACATTTGCTCAATGTCAGCTGTAATGGCAACTGGCTCCTTTCTGAATCTCATTAGCACCCCTACCAGGTTGTTGGTCAGGTTTGGACCCGTGAGGAGAACGTCATTCAGAGATACGCCATGATGTTTGGCACTTGAGTCGAATACCACCCTGATCTGCTTGGGTTTTCGTGGGTGATATACTCCAAAAGAAGGAAGATACCAGCATTCTTCATGCTCTTGCAGAGGTGGAGCTGGCTCTGCGTGATTGTTGCGGAATATCCTTTCCATGAATGCCACAAAGTGATCTTTCATCTCAGGATTGTTTCTCAGCGTACGTTGCAAGGAGATGAATCTAGATAATGCTTGTTCCCGGTTGTCAGGAAGTCTGGCCCTCCCAGTCCGAAAGGGTAAGGGTGCAACCCAATGGTTAGATTGATCCTTGAAGCATTCACTGTCCATTATTTTGATAAAGTCTTTATCTTCCATGGATAAAGCTACTCTGTTGTCGTCTTGTGTTGTGTGAAACACTGTGGCTCCTAAGTCGTCATAAGGTGTAGGGACGATGTCTGGTGCCCTTTTTAAGTTAGGAAGATGTTCCTTTGCCTCATAGTGATGAAGGCATGGCTTAAAGTAGGTTGTGCGTCCATTGTTGAGCACAAAGGTTTTAAAGGAGTTCACTTGAGATGACATAAGACTCTTATCCTGACATACATTGCCAATGATTACCCAACCTAAGTCAAGTCTTTGTGCATATGGGGCATCATGTGGACCATTGCATTGTTGACGTACCTTATGTACCCTGAGAATGTCTCTTCCGAGCAAGAGCAGGATGTCAGCATTCACGTCCATAGGAGGAATCTCCTTAGCCAGGTGTCTCAAGTGGGAATGATGATATGCAGCTTCCGGCGTAGGAATTTCTTCCCTATCATCAGGCATCTGGTCACATTCAATTAACGTTGGTAGGGATATGTGAATATTCCTGTTAATTGGAGAGATAACGTATCCAGTGGCTCTCCTGCCAGAAGTCTCTATGCGACCAGAACAAGTGTTAAGAGTGTATGGTATTGCTTCTCCTTCTATACCGAAGATCTCGAAGAACTTAGGCTTTGCTAGAGACCTGTTGCTTTGTTCGTCTATTATGGCATACATCGTGATGGCCTTTTCAGATTGTCCTTCTGAGTAGACATTCACCAAGCACACCTTGGCACAGCACTTGGGACCATTATCCTTGCCACATACTTCCATGCAGGAGGAGGAGACAGTGGTAGTAGCTGAAACTTGAGCCGATGGCTCCCCGCCATGCGCAGTGACGGCTTTAGATGCTGCTTGAGGATGTGAGTTGTCAGATGAAGAGGTAGGATGCATGGCTGCGACATGTTTGTCGCTACTGCATTCAGTACACTTGATGACAGCCTTACAGTCCTTAGCAAAATGTTTTGAAGAAGCACAACACTTGTAACACACTCCTAGCTCCTTGAGCATGTCTCTGCGTTCTTGCAAAGTTTTTGCCCTAAGTCCTCTACACTCTTTCAGGGGATGAGGCCTTTTGTGGATAGGGCACGTACTATTAGGGTCTTTATCTTTAAGGACAGGAGTGTCCTGTTTGGTGGTGCAGCGATTGGGACGTCTGTCTTCCTAACAGATACTGTTCCCCTTAAGTCTCTACGTTTGCTTGTTTCATACCTTGAACATGATGATGAAGCTGGTAGAGAGGATTCTATGAAGTCAAAGCTGGGATCATTCTTTTTCCGAGCTTGGTCACTGATAAATCTGGAAAAATAAGAGAAAGGAGGGAAGGACACATTGTGGTCTCTTTTATATCTGGAACCTAGGTCGGCCCATTTTTCTCCATTTTGGCTAACTCTAATTCCTTTAGTAGATCGCTCAGATCTTGAAGCTTGCGGTTGTCCTTGTTGGTGATTTTTGGGAACATATGAAGTCTCTTAAATAAGGCACTTTCTATAGCTTCAGAACTGCCATAAGTCTGTTCAAGTCTCTCCCATGCCGCAGCAAGATCTTCCTCTGAGTGGCCCACATGAACTGCTCTCAATGTCTTTATACGTTCTGCAGAATCTGGGCCTAACCAGTTAACAAGCAAGTCAAATTTTTTTTTGGCAGTGAGGTTAAGATCACTGATCACTGCTTCAAAGGTGGATTTCCAGGCTCTATAATTCTCAGCATGGTCATCGAACTTTGAGAGACTATTGTTTATCAGCTCCCTGCGTATCATATATCTGGCAAAGTCCAGCATGTCTGATCTCCCACCTTGTGTCACCAGATTAACTTGTGATATCCCTGGGATGTATAAATTCTCTGGCATATGGGGCCAAGGTGAATCAGGGTGAAATGATGTAGCATAAGGGTTAAGCTGTGGTTTAGTTTCTGGAGGATCTGCATGTGTGATGCTGGAAATTAGCTTGCTCTGGATAGGTGGCATCATCTGATGCTTCACAGGTACAGCCATGTAGTCGGTTTGGAGTGGTGCTGGTGCATGTAACTTAGTAGGCGGTGCAGGAGATGATTGCTTCAGCACATAATTGGCAGTGCGATCAGCTGGGTCTTCCACTTCTGCAGGGATGGAGCAATCTAGGTCGGCGTCTTGATCTAATGCTTGTTCAAGAACCTTTAGCTTGGCTAAGGCAGCTGCTTCCTCCCTTTCCATTTGGAGAATTTTTAGTTGAGCTTCTGTCTCTGCTTCCTTCTTCGCCATTTCAGCTTTTGCCTCTGCTTGCCTTTGCGCCATTTCTGCTTCCTTCTTCGCCATTTCAGCTTTTGCCTCTGCTTGCCTTTGCGCCATTTCTGCTTCCTTCTTCGCCATTTCAGCTTTTGCCTCTGCTTGCCTTTGCGCCATTTCTGCTTCCTTCTCAGCAAAGGACCGTCTGACACTGGCCTCCTCTGCGTCAGCACGGATCTCAATAAGCTTATCGTGTAATGCTGACCTTCTGGAACGAGAGGATCTGGAGGATGACAGCGTATGTTTGGATGAAGTAGACCGATGGGACCTTACTTCTTGTAGGTGTGCGATGCGGAGTTCTGCCTTATCTCTGGCGTTTTTCACTGCGGCATCTTTCGTTTGGAATAGGTTCTCCCTCTCAGTTAGCTCTGCTATAGCATCATCAAAATCAGCGTTACTCAGGAATGTGACATATTTTGCAGACAGTCGCTGATAGCGTTCATAGGCGGCAGATAAGCGGTTTAGTGTAGTGATCAATTTTGCTGCGTCACTGTCATGGCGTGAGAGCGCTGCTATATAGTGTTCAGTTCTTTGCCATAATTCATCAAGATTATCACAGAACTCTTCTTTAGTTATTTCAAAGTTCTCTCTAATCTTTTGCGTGGGTTTACTGACACGTTTTAATCGCTCAATTTGTACATCCTGAAACATGGAGTCTGTTTCCTGCACATCTGAGTCCCTGATAGCAGGATGCACTATCCCAGATGCAGTGACAGGGGAATCCACATCGCTCCTTGTGGACATGGTGCCTTTGTGTGGAAAATGTCAATAAAGATGGCACTGCCCCTTATTTCACTGTGGTGAGGAGAACATGTGCTCAAGATGGAGGACAGCTTTGAGCTCGCCTGCAGGCTGTGTGGCGTGCTGCAGATTATGCTGTATTCTCACTGTGCTTGCTTGAAGGCTGTCTGTAGATCCTGCAGGAGCTGCAGATATAGCTTGTTTTAACTAGAAAGCTGTGTTTTGACTATTCTGCCACAGATGCATGTTAGAGAAATCTCTGAAGATGTGAGATTGTAATTCCTGTATGTAAGCTAATGGCAGATAGCAGAACGCGCTGACATTTCATTCCCAGCGTTCCCAGGTTGCATGTGGAGAGATGCAATGGAGTTGCTTCTGGTAGTTTATTTGTCTTTACCTTGAGAGATGATATGCCATACGGTCAAAACACAATTCCTTTCTGAGCTATACAAGATGGTTGCTCAGTGGTTACAGACTGAATAACACTGACCAGGAAGATGATGCAACAAGAAGGGAGGAGTAACAGAAACAGAGAATTATGGGAGAAAACTACTTAAAGAGCCCTTCACACAATATCAATGTCTATGCACCAGCATTGCACAAGATATGTAAAAACACTGTATGAAAGTCAAACAACCAAGAATGAATGATACAATATGAACAAGAATCATTACTTCAGCAATACCCCTGCTGTAACAGCATAGAGTATAACTTTTTTTTTTTTTTTTTTAACTCAGTTGTGGGGGGTTTTAATAGTATAAGGGTGCCTTCACACGATGTAACGTGCAGCGTGATCTGGCACGTATACGGCGTGTGAGAGTTTGCGCGCCATAAAAGCTCCCATTGATTTTAATGGGAGTTAGGATCGTATACGCCGTGTTATTTTGGTTAGGAGGGGGAATTTTAAGAGAAGATTCATTAGGGGCCTTAGGACGATAGGGGGCTTATTTATATGGGGGGCATTGTGAACATTAGGGGTGGGTCATTTATATAAGGGCTATTAGGGGGCATTATGAATACAAGGAGAGAGGTTATTTATATAAGGAGCCGTTAGTGGGCATTATTTATATAAGGGGGTCATTAGGGGCGTATTGTTTATGTGAAGGGGAATCAGGGGCATAATACAAGGGAGCATTTCATTTAATTAAGGTGGCACTTGCACTTTATTAAGGCTAAGACCCCATGTAGTGGGCTGTAGAAAAAAGTGCTTCAGGAGAAACCGTCGCGTTAACATGACAGTTTTTCCTGCAGTGCTTTTCACAGGAGGTCTGCAGGACCATTATACTTATACTTTTCATCTTGGACATTATAAAACAGATATCCTCCTTGCTTATATATTATTATGTTTTGCTGGTGACATCTGCTGTGAACTACCTGACTCTTTGGTATTATAAAACATATAAGCTATGTTTGTCATATATGTTGCAGTTGATATCTATACCTGTTACCTTCACATTCGGGTGATATTTGCTGTGATCCATCTGATTTTCCTCTGGTATTAGGTATTGGAGAACATATACCCTATGGAGCATGTATTATGTCATACACACTAGTGATATCGGTAGTGACATAACTAAAGTCCTGTGGGCCTCGATGCAATATCGAGGCCCCTACCTCATCCCTACAGCGAATTCTTGACAAGGATGGTTACAGGTGCTAAGGAGTTTAATCAATCTTAGTGTGGTTACGGTAATCTATGGGTCTCCTTGGCTTATAGGCCAGATGGAATCTGCAATCTCAATAATGATGCCTGCACTTATAGAGCCCCTAAGGCTCCTGGGCAACAGTGTGACTGCACCCTCTGCACCCCTTAAGTTAGGATATTGGTGATGCTCTGATGTCAGGTGTAGCAGGCATATAATGACAAAGCTGCCGTTGTTTTGTTCTCTGAATCTGGAGGATCACCCATATGTAGTGAATGTGTTCTCCATCAGCTGGAGAGATAGCTTTCCTTACATCTTTTGACCAGTCCAGATTCCTTTATTTCAGGGTTTTGAATAACGAGCATTGGTCACTGCCTCAGCATCCAGACCTACTGATCCAGAAAGGCTTTCTCCATCTGAATCTGAACAAACTTCATCTTTCAAACAAACAACTGCCTCATATTTGTATATTAAAGGTTCCTACAAAATCCTAATAAACATCTGAAAAAAAGAAAAGGCCAGGTTTGTGAGAGGTGAAGATTAAGGGATAATCCACAAATAAAACCTATTAAAAGATCTGGTCCAAGTTTTTCTTCCTGACTCATTAATTCTGAATTTCAATCTGCTGAACTTCTTAAGTATTCTGTAGTTCTTACATGAGGGGTTCCAGTGGAGCCTTAAGGTAAGTTCACATGGACAGCGTAAAGGCGGATTTTGGCACCGATAGTGACGCGGGGAGCCGCGTTACTCTCGGGCCAAAATCCGCCTGCCATGACTGTTGCAGCTTTCAACAGTCGCGGCTTCCCCATCCAGAGTAGGCTCAAATGAATGGGCCAACTCTGGAGGTTGCTGCCGCGAGGCGCGGAATCCGCCTGAAGAAAGGGCAGTCTCCATAGGCCACCATTGTGAGGGGGCGGATTATGACGTGGATTTTGCGCCATAATCCGCCCCCTCTGTGCCCGTGTGAACTAGCCCTAAAAGTAATATACGTAAAGTACATATGGCAACTATCAATACTATGACAAATGGAAAAGTTTCTGACCATCCATTATTTTCTAGATTCTTCAAGGCAGTCAGGAACCTGAGACCAGAAATTAAACCTCCTGCACCAGTATGGGATTTACCTGTTGCCCTTAATGTACTAATATCCTGTTCATTTGAACCTATTTAAGAGGTGGAACTTGTATGGTTTTTCTACAAGGTCATCTTTCTGGTAGCTATACCATCAGCTAAAAGATTAGGAGAATTGCAAGCTTTATCTTTCAGGAACCCATAGCTTAGTATTTTACTTAATGGAGTTTTGCTAAGAATCTGTTTTGCTAGTCTTCCATCCAGCCCGGATATATGGATAAGCAAATACTAGAGATGAGCGTACACTATTCGAAACTGCCGTTCTGCACGCTCCCATAGAAATTAATGGAAGCAGCCGGCACGCAGACTTTGCCGGTCGCTTAACCCCCTGCATGCCGGCTACGTCCATTCATTTCTATAGGAGCGTACTATTCGAAACGGCTGTTTCTAATAGTGTTTGCTCATCTCTAGCAAATACATCTACACACTTTGGTTATGAGAAGAGCAATCTTAACTTATATTGAAGAACCAAGGATTTCAGGAAGAATGCAAATCAATTCTTTTTTTCTTTTTTTCTTTTTTTTTTGGTGCTAGAAAAAGTCAGAAAGCATCTAATGATTATTTAGCTAGATGGATCAAGTCTACCATCCTAGAAGCTTAGAAATTGGCAGGTCCCCCTACTATCTTCTCTGAAAGCACACTCCACTGGTGCACAGGTTTCCATCTCCAACATGTGTACTGCAGCATTTTGGAATTCTTCATCTACCTTTGTCAAACACAACCCTGCTGGATGTCCACTCTTTTGGGGCTGAAGATGCCCAAATGTCTATCCTGGATATTTGTAATGCTGCTTACTGGAACTTCTCGTCCACTTTTATCAAATACTATCACTTGTATGGATCACTTTGGGGGTCCAGCCTTTGTGGTGCTTAATACATTTTCAAAGTAATGTTCTATCCACCCTCCAGAGGCGTAGCTAGGGTTTCAGAACAGGGGGGCGAACACGTCCAAGTGAGCGTCCAATTCAGGTATACCAACACTATCACTATATGGTAACTGTATAATGGTAGATTGTGGTTCTACAAAGGCTGTGAAAACCAGTTAGGTAAATACAGTACAGGAACAGTGTTGTGACTTACAGGTGATGTCTCTGACTCTTTGCATTTATTATCTCTTCCATCTGGACCGCCATGTCCACTTCTTCATATTGTGACTATAAAGCTTGTAACTCAGACATATTTGGCTCCACACTTTTTCAGGTACCCAACCACATTGTCCTCCGCTACACAAAATCTCCTTCCTACTGATACCCCAAATTATAAAATATATAATATGAAATCCCCCGGAAATTTATAATGCCCACATACCCCTGTGCTCCGAGCACAGCACAGTCACCGGCAGCATTCCACCTCCTCCTGCTTTCAGAGATGCCCTCTTTTTTAAAAACGAGTCCTCCTCTCCATCCTCTTCACTGCATCACCAGCAGCAAGTATCTTCTGCGCAGAGATCCAAATGCCACGCAGGCACAGTACCCTCCTATGGTTCTAAGGAGTACTCAAGAAACCTGCTACTCAGGAGGTAGCGAAGAGGAAGAAGAGGAGGACTCATTTTGAAAGAATGGGGGTTTCTCTGAAAGCAGGAGGAAGAATGTGGCCAATGATTGTGCTGCTCTCGGAGAACGCACCCTGTACTCCAAGCATGGAGTTGTCATATCAGAAAAAGAGTTTTAATCAAAAACAACCTACATGAAAAGAAGAAGAAAGATAAGACTAGAATAGCCTATCTAAAGGATATTCCAACAAATGCTTTTAGTGAAAAATGCGCTCATCGAATGATAGACTCCCTTTAAGGGGTAAAATCACTGAGCAATCATGTAAATAGGTTGTAACTGTAGCTTAAAGCTCTCTTTAATGGTGCTGATCTTGTTTTTGAGTAATGAAATCAGAGTTGAATGATGGCGTTTAAACGTGTAAGCAAAATGTAATTTTTTCATAAATCAATAGCACAGGTGAAAGGAACAAATTTTCTAACATACTTCACTAAAGAAAAGTGCCGTGTCCTTAACTATTGCTCCTATCTTTACTTCTTATCTGATCGATGTTGATCATACATAAGCAGTGTCTACAATGAGGTTTATGGAGAGGGGAGAAAGAGATATGAGGCCATCTACTGAATTGAATAAGTCATTTTTTTAGCAGAAGAGTGGAAGACTGGATCGTGAATACTAAAACTGTGTTGTGAATGGAAACTGTTTCTCTATAGGACAGATGTCTCTCTCCTTTGAGAAGCTCTCCTCGTCCTCCTTCTCCCATAACCATAGATTTCCATTGTATAGATTTGATCAGTTACGGTATTTACGTAAAGAACCAGGCACTTTGCTATAACCTAAAAGAATATTGCAAATAGAGATGAGCGAGTACTATTCGAAACTCCCGTTTCGAATAGCGCGCACCCATAGGAATGAATGGAAGTGGCGGGCACGCAGCTGGGGCCGGCATCCTGCCGCTTAACCCCCTGCGTGCCAGCTGCATCCATTCATTCCTATGACTGCATGCTATTCGAAACGGGAGTTTCGAATAGTACTCGCTCATCTCTAATTGCAAAGTTTGTTATCTTCACCAGAATTTATGAATACAACAGTTTAGTTACTCTTTAATAACTTTTTCTTTCTTATCACTCTTTAAATAACTGTTGGTATTGAGGGATATGAAAGTAGAGAAATAATCCTGTTTTGCAGAAGAAAATGTATGCTTGAAAGTGGGAACTGTTTTTCTGCATATAATAAAAGTCTGCATGGGTTTTCTTTTTTTTTTTTAGAGGAACTCTACCTCAGGTTTTAATGTCCCAGCAGCCCGCCCACAAAGAGTATGTGAGGCTGAGCTTCCATTCTGTGGAAAAATGAAAAAGCTGCATCATTTTCTTTTTTTTTTTTTTTTTTGAGCCAAAGCCAAGAGTGGATTCAGCTGAAAGTGAAACATAATCCTCCCTAAATTCCCATTTATTAACATCTGTAAGAAAAAAGCAGCTTTTCTGCAATGTGTGGCCTTAACTTCAGGCTAAGGAACTGCGGGATAAGCCAGCAATGCATCGGGGTTCTTTCCACAGCACTTTAGACAGAACATTCGCAGAGTTTTCCTCTGCGGACTTTCTGTTACAATTATACCTAAGGGGAAACCACCGGCGTTTGTGTGGGTATAATTGACATGCTGTGATTTCCAAAACAGCTCTGGTTTTGGAAATTGCGATGTGTCCACACTGTGGTTTTTACTGCAAAGTAGGCATGGGATGCACTAGAATCCCATCCACTTTGCCCTGACTGTAAAACTGCACGATTTTTCTTGGGCAAATCGCTGAGTTTACTTCCTGTAGGGCCCGGCCTCAAAGTGTTTTTCAAAGTGGAAAAGCTGCTTTTTTTTGTAGCAGATTTTGTTGCATTTTATTGTAGATAGTAGAGTAAATTAGCATGGCAACATGGTGGCTTAGTGGTTTGCACTGTTACCTTGCAATACTGGGGTTCTGGATTTGAATCTGCCCAAGGGTAACATCTGCATGGAGTTTGTGTGGATTTCCTTCCACATGGCAAAAATATACTGATAGGTAAATTGGCTTCCTGTAACCCACCTGATCTTTTTGGGCATTGGAGACATAAGCCACCCCTGCTCCACAATGCTTCCTGCGCTTTGAGTCCTTTGGTGAAAAAAGAGCATTACAAATGTTTGTCATTGTCATTATATTTTACTACAATGTCAGCAATTATTAAACATGCTATGGACTTTCTAATTTTAGCAGTTATGTTCCTCATTATGTCTAACAGCATATGAATATGCTCAATCCAAATACTTGTGAAATAAAGAATGGCACTACCCAAAGCCAAATATTCACTTTTCCAAAATAATAATTAGGAAACCTATCCAGCATCGGATCATTGTGAAGCTTTCTATGGGGAGGCACTGTGGGAAGCATATTATACTGCGTGAGGCCACTCTTGAGCATTTTACAGTGTGGAGGCCCTGTAGAGAATATCATATTGTGTGGGGCTGCTGGGGATCATATTATACTGCCGGATATATATAACGCCGGATAATCTCAATATGCAAGATTTCAGTGATGGAGCTTTGGTGCAGGCTATTAGCAGGAAGCATTTGAGTGGACCCCTAGAACAAGTTCCTCTAGGGGCCCTAGACCCTTCAGTTTGTCACTGAACCTATACTCTCTCCTCTAAACTATCTCCTCCCCTTTCACCATCTACCCAGTAAATCATATAGTTACCAACCTTTCACAAATAAAAAGAAGTCCACTCCTATACTGAGTATATTTGTCTCTGCTTTTCACTTGAACGACCCAATGTGGTCACTGTAATCATTTTTTAGGAATATGTTTAGGTGTCAATTGGAGGATTCTTCAATCTGAAAAACCATGAAAGTAGAAAACACAGCACTCCAATTGTACAAGACCAGTGCTTATTCATTACATCAATTATATCCAGTTTAGTAGATATGACGTTTCAGCTAATTCGCCTTTGTTAGGTTACATCTAGAGTACAAAATATATTGTATAGGGCCACATGGTAGCTCAATGGTTATCACTGCAGCCTTTCAGCGCTGGAGTCCTGGGTTTGAGTCCTGCCAAGGGCAAAAAATCATCTTCAAGGAGTTTGTATGTTCTCCCTGTGTTTGCATGGATTTCCATCCCATATTCCAAAAAGACATACTGATAGGGAAAAATGGAAAAATGTAGGGGCTCACAATCTACAAATATATATATATATATATATATATATATATATATATATATATATATCTCCCTATATTATAAAAATGAATTTCTGTCTGTCTGTCCGTCTGTCTGTCTGTCTGTGCTCTAATGCGAACCAAACGACTGGACCGATCTCCACCAAATTTGGCACAGAGATACTTCAGGTATCCGGGAAGGTTTAAGACGAGACTCCAACTCGCTCGGACGTACCGTTGCTGAGATACAGCATTCCAAACACAATGCCCCCCCCCCCTTAGCCAATACAAACCTGCAAGTCTTTCACTCATATTCCAACTGCAATACACACGATCACTCCACATGCACAGTACAACACTGATATCCAAACTGAGATACACGCATCAGAGGATTAGATACACAGATCAGCACACAGTATCACACACCAGCGGATTAGATACACGCGTCTGCACACAGTCCCAACAAACCAGAGGATTAAATATGCGCTTCTGCACACAGTTCCACATGCCGAAGGATTAGATACACGCGTCTGCACAAAGTACCACACGCCAGGGGATTGGATACATGCGTCTGCACACAGTACCACATGCCAAAGGATTGGATACACGCATCTGCACACAGTTCCACACACCAGAGCATAAGATATGCACATCTGCACACAGTACCACATGCCGTAGGATTAGATACGTGCATCTACACACAGTTCCACATGCCGTAGGATTAGATATGCGCCTCTTCACAATACCACACAGGGGAGGATTAGATACGTGTGTCTGCACACAGTACCACAGTTTGGAGGATTAGATACATGCCTCTGCACACAGTACCACAAGCCAGAGAATTACATACACGTCTCAGCACACAGTACCACACAGGGAGGATTAGATACACGCGTCTGCACACAGTACCACATGCCGTAGGATTAGATACGCGCGTCTACACACAGTTCCACTCGCCGTAGGATTAGATACACAGATCAGCACACAGTACCACACACCAGAGGATTAAATACGCACTTCTGCACACAGTTCCA
The DNA here is from genome assembly GCF_031893055.1 of Leptodactylus fuscus. Classification (NCBI taxonomy): domain Eukaryota; kingdom Metazoa; phylum Chordata; class Amphibia; order Anura; family Leptodactylidae; genus Leptodactylus; species Leptodactylus fuscus. The sequence goes on from NC_134265.1 coordinate 202,371,390, forward strand.
CACACTGAAGGATTAGATACAGGCGTTTACACACAGTTCAACACTCCAGAGGATTAGATACGCACGTCTGCACAGAGTACCACATGCCGTAGGATTAGCTACACATGTCTACACACAGTTCCACACTCCAGAGGATTAGATACGCGCGTCTACACACAGTACCACATGCCATAGGATTACATACGCGCGTCTGCACACAGTACCACACAGGGGAGGATTAGATACAGGTGTCTTCACACAGTTGTACACGCCATAGGATTAGATACTCGCGTCTGCACACAGTACCACATGCCGTCGGATTAGATACGCGCCTCTTCACACAATACCACACAGGGGAGGATTAGATACACGTGTCTTCACACAGTTGTAAACGCCATAGGATTAGATACACGAGTCTGCACACAGTACCATATGCCGTAGGATTAGATACGCACCTCTTCACACAATACCACACGGGGAGGATTAGATACACGTGTCTTCACACAGTTGTACACGCCATAGGATTAGATACACGCGTCTGCACACAGTACCATATGCCGTAGGATTAGATACGCACCTCTTCACACAATACCACACAGGGGAGGATTAGATACACGTGTTTTCACACAGTTGTACACGCCATAGGATTAGATACACGCGTCTGCACACAGTATCATATGCCGTAGGATTAGATACGCGCCTCTTCACACTACCACACAGGGGAGGATTAGATACACGTGTCTTCACACAGTTGTACACACCATAGGATTAGATACACGCGTCTGCACACAGTACCACATGCCGTAGAATTAGATACACAGATCAGCACACAGTACCACATGCCGTAGAATTAGATACACGGGTCTGTACACAGTCCCACACACCAGAGGATTAAATATGCACTTCTGCACACAGTTCCATACACTGAAGGATTTGATACGTGTGTCTGCACACGGTTCCACATGCCGAAGGATTAGATACAGGCGTCTACACACAGTTCCACACTCCAGAGGATTAGATATGCGCATCTGCACATATTTGCACAAGCCATAGGATTAAATACACGCGTCTGCACAGAGTACCACAGGCCTTAGGATTAGATACACGCGTCTACACACAGTTCCACACTCCAGAGGATTAGATACGCACGTCTGCACACAGTACCACATGCCGGGGGATTGGATACACGCGTCTGCACACAGTTCCACACGCCGTAGGATTAGATACGCGCCTCTTCACACAATACCACACAGGGGAGGATTAGATACACGTGTCTTCACACAGTTGTACATGCCATAGGATTAGATACACGCGTATGCACACAGTACCACATGCCGTAGGATTAGATATGCGCCTCTTCACACAATACCACACAGGGGAGGATTAGATACATATGTCTTCACACAGTTGTACACGCCATAGGATTAGATACGCGCGTCTGCACACAGTACCACATGCCGTAGGATTAGATACGTGCCTTTTCACACAATACCATAAAGGGGAGGATTAGATACACGTGTCTTCACACAGTTGTACACGCCATAGGATTAGATACGCGCATCTACACATAGTTCCACACGCCGAAGGATTAGATACGCACCTCTTCACACAATACCACACAGGGGAGGATTAGATACGTGTGTCTGCACACAGTACCACACTTTGGAGGATTAGATACATGCCTCTGCAAACAGTACCACAAGTCAGAGAATTAGATACGCGTCTCCGCACACAGTACCACACGGGGAGGATTAGATACGCGCGTCTGCACACAGTACCACACGGGGGAGGATTAGATACGCGCGTCTGCACACAGTACCACATGGGGGAGGATTAGATACGCACATCTACACACAGTACCACATGCCATAGGATTAGATTCGCGCGTCTGCACACAGTACCACATGCCGGGGGATTGGATACGCGCGTCTACACACAGTTCCACACGCCGTAGGATTAGATACGCGCCTCTTCACACAATACCACACAGGGGAGGATTAGATACACGTGTCTTCACACAGTTGTACACGCCATAGGATTAGATACACACGTCTGCACACAGTACCACATGCCGTAGGATTAGATACTTGCATCTAAACACAGTACTACATGGGGGAGGATTAGATATACGCATCTGCACACAGTACCACACGCCGCAGGATTAGATATGTGCATCTGCACACAGTACCACACCAACAAGGATTACATACTTGCGTCTAAACACAGTACTACATGGGGAAGGATTAGATACAGCTTTACTCCAGGTATCCATAACAACTGATCACAGGTTTTTCACTGACATTCAAAATGAGATACACATAATCACATGACGCTTATGGACATACACACAAACCACATACAAAATACACCAATGCAAAATTGGACAATTCTTATGGGGCCACTACACAAACATAAAATGTAATATACCCGTGCGAAGCCGGGTCCTCCCCCTAGTCTCCCTATATTATAAAAATGAATTTCTGTCTGTCTGTCTGTCCGTCTGTCTGTCTGTCTGTCTGTCTGTCTGTCTGTCTGTCTGTCTGTGCTCTAATGCGAACCAAACGACTGGACCGATCTTCACCAAATTTGGCACAGAGATACTTCAGGTATCCGGGAAGGTTTAAGAGACTCCAACTCGCTCGGACGTACCGTTGCTGAGATACAGCATTCCAAACACAATGCCCCCCCCCCTTAGCCAATACAAACCTGCAAGTCTTTCACTCATATTCCAACTGCAATACACACGGTCACTCCACATGCACAATACAACACTGATATCCAAACTGAGATACATGCATCAGAGGATTAGATACACAGATCAGCACACAGTATCACACGCCAGAGGATTAGATACACGCATCTGCACACAGTCCCACAAACCAGAGGATTAAATACGCGCTTCTGCACACAGTTCCACATGCCGAAGGATTAGATACACGCGTCTGCACAAAGTACCACACGCCGGGGGATTGGATACATGCGTCTGCACACAGTACCACATGCCAAAGGATTGGATACACACATCTGCACATAGTTCCACACACCAGAGCATAAGATATGCACATCTGCACACAGTACCACATGCTGTAGGATTAGATACGTGCATCTACACACAGTTCCACATGCCGTAGGATTAGATACGCGCCTCTTCACACAATACCACACAGGGGAGGATTAGATACATGTGTTTGCATACAGTACCACACTTTGGAGGATTAGATACATGCCTCTGCACACAGTACCACAAGCCAGAGAATTATATACGCGTCTCAGCACCACACAGAGAGGATTAGATACACGCGTCTGCACACAGTACCACATGCTGTAGGATTAGATACGCGCATCTACACACAGTTCCACATGCCGTAGGATTAGATACGCACCTCTTCACACAATACCACACAGGGGAGGATTAGATACGTATGTCTGCATACAGTACCACACTTTGGAGGATTAGATACATGCCTCTGCACACAGTACCACAAGCCGGAGAATTAGATACGCGCATCAGCACACAGTACCACACAGGGAAGAATTAGATACGCGCATCTGCACACAGTACCACACGCCAAAGGATTAGATACGCGAGTCTACACACAGTTCCACATGCCGTAAGATTAGATATGTGACTCTTCACACAATACCACATAAGGAAGGATTAGATACGTGTGTCTGCATACAGTACCACACTTTGGAGGATTAGATACAAGCCTCTGCACACAGTACCACAAGCCAGAGAATTAGATACGCGTCTCAATACACAGTACCACACGCAAGAGGATTAGATACGCGCATCTGCACACAGTACCACATGCCGTAGGATTAGATACGCGCGTCTACACACAGTTCCACTCGCCGTAGGATTAGATACACGCCTCATCACACAATACCACACAGGGGAGGATTAGATACGTGCATCTGCACACAGTTCCACACACCATAGGAATAGATAAGCACGTCTGCACACAGTACCACATGCCGTAGGATTAGATACGCGCGTCTGCTTACAGTTCCACATGTCAGATGATTAGATACGCACATCTTCACACAGTTGTACACGCCATAGGATTAGATACACGCGTCTGCATACAGTACCACATGCTGTAGGATTAAATACGTGCGTCTACACACAGTTCCACATGCCAGAGGATTAGATACGCGCCTCTTCACACAATACCACACAGGGGAGAATTAGATACATGCCTCTGCACACAGTACCACATGCCAGATAATTAGATACGCGTCTCAGCACACAGTACCACACGGGGGAGGATTAGATACATGCATCTGCACACAGTACGTCACGCCAGAGGATTAGATACACCTGTCTGCACACAGTACCACATGCCAGAGGATTAGATACGTGCGTCTGCACATAGTACCACATGCCGTAAGATTAGATATGCACGTCTGCACACAGTTTCACTTACCGGAGGATTAGATACGTGCCTCTTCACACAATGCCACACGGGGGAGGATTAGATACACACATCTGCACACAGTACCACACGCCAGAGGATTATATATGTGCATCTGCACACAGTACCACACCAACAAGGATTAGATACTTGCATCTAAACACAGTACTACACGGGGAAGGATTAGATACAGCTTTACTCAAGGTATCCATAACAACTGATCACAGGTTTTTCACTGATATCCAAAATGAGATACACATATTCACATGACGCTTATGGACATACACACAAACCACATACAAAATACACCATACACACAGTCCCACACACCAGAGGATTAAATACGCACTTCTACACACAGTACCACATGCCATAGGATTAGATACGTGCGCCTGCACACGGTTCCACATGCCGAAGCATTAGATACAGGCGTCTCCACACAGTTCCACACTCCAGAGGATTAGATACACAGATCAGCACACAGTATCACACTCCAGAGGATTAGATACACGGGTCTCCACACAGTCCCACACACCAGAGGATTAAATACGCATTTCTGCACACAGTTCCACACACTGAAGGATTAGATACAGGCGTCTACACACAGTTCCACACTCCAGAGCATTAGATACGTGCGTCTGCACACATTTGTACACGCCATAGGATTAGATACACGCGTCTGCACAGAGTACCACATGCCGTAGGATTAGATACACGCGTCTACACACAGTTCCACATTCCAGAGGATTAGATACGCGCGTCTACACACAGTTCCACATTCCAGAGGATTAGATACACGCGTCTGCAGACAGTACCACATGCAGTAGGATTAGATACGCGCGTATACACATAGTTCCACACGCCAAAGGATTAGATACGTGCCTCCTCACACAATACCACACTTTGGAGGATTAGATACGTGTCTCTGCACACAGTACCACAAGCCAGAAAATTAGATACGCGTCTCAGCAGACAGTATCACACAGGGGAGGATTAGATATGCGTGTTTACACACAATACCACACGGGGGAGGATTAGATACGCGCGTCTACACACAGTACCACATGCCATAGGATTAGATATGCGCATCTGCACACAGTACCACATGCCGGGGGATTGGATACACGCCTCTACACACAGTTCCACACGCCGTAGGATTAGATACGCGCCTCTTCACACATTACCACACGGGAGGATTAGATATACGTGTCGTCACACAGTTGTACACGCCATAGGATTAGATACACGCGTCTGCACACAGTACCACATGCCGTAGGATTAGATACGTGCGTCTACACACAGTACCACATGCCTTAGGATTAGATACACGCGTCTGCACACAGTACCACATGCCGTAGGATTAGATACGCGCGTCTACACACAGTACCACATGCCGTAGGATTAGATACACGTGTCTACACACAGTTCCACACGCCGTAGGATTAGATACGCGCCTCTTCACACAATACCACACAGGGGAGGATTAAATACGTGCGTCTGCACAAAGTACCACACGCCAGAGGATAAGATAAGCGCGTCTGCACACAGTACCAAATTCCGTAGGATTAGATACGCACGTCTGCACACAGTACCACATGCCGTAGGATTAGATACCCACGTCTACACACAGTTTCACATGCCGTAGGATTAGATACGCGCCTCTTCACACAATACCACACAGGGGAGGATTAGATACGTGCATCTGCACACAGTACCGCACGCCAGAGTCATTAGATATGCGCGTCTGCACACAGTTTCACTTACTGGAGGATTAGATACGCGCCTCTTCACACAATACCACACGGGGAGGATTAGATATGTGTATCTGCACACAGTACCACACCAACAAGGATTGGATACTTGCATCTAAACACAGTACTACACGGGGAAGGATTAGATACAGATTTACTCCAGGTATCCATAACAACTGATCACAGGTTTTTCACTGACATCCAAAATGAGATACACATAATCACATGACGCTTATGGACATACACAGAAACCACATACAAAATACACCAGTGCAAAATTGGACAATTCTTATGGGGCCACTACACAAACATAAAAGGTAATATACCCGTGCGAAGCCGGGTCCTCCCTCTAGTATATTATAAAAATTAATTCTTGTCTGTCTGTCCGTCTGTCTGTTCTCTAATGCAAACCAAATGACTGGACCGATCTTCACCAAATTTGGTAAAGAGATACTTCAGGTATCCGGGAAAGTTTAAGACAAGACTCCAACTCGCTCGGACGTACCGTTGCTGAGTTACAGCATTTCAAACACAATGCCCCCCACCCCCCCTTTGCCAATACAAACCTGCAAGTCTTTCACTCATATTCCAACTGCAAAACACACTATCCAAACTGAGATACACGCATCAGAGGATTAGTTACACAAATCAGCACACAGTATTACACGCCAGAGGATTAGATACACGCGTCTGCACAAAGTCCCACACACCAGAGGATTAAATACGCGCTTCTGCACACAGTTCCACACACTGAAGAATTAGATATGTGCGTCTGCACACGGTTCCACATGCCGAAGGATTAGATACACGCATCTGCACACAGTTCCACACACCAGAGCATAAGATATGCAGTTCTGCACACAGTACCACATGACGTAGGATTAGATATGCGCGTCTACACACAGTTCCACACGCCGTAGGATTAGATACGCGCCTCTTCACACAACACCACACAGGGGAGGATAAGATACGTGTGTCTGCACACAGTACCACACTTTAGAGGATTAGATACATGCCTCTGCACACAGTACCACATGCCAGAGAATCAGATACGCGTCTCAGCACACAGTACCACATGGGGGAGGATTAGATACGCGCGTCTGCACACAGTACCACATGCCGTAGGATTAGATATGCGCGTCTACACACAGTTCCACATGCTGTAAGATTAGATACGCGCCTCTTCACACAATACCACACAGGGGAGGATTAGATACGTGCATCTGCAAACAGTACCACATGACCGAGGGTTAGATATGCGCGTCTGCACACAGTTCCACACGCTGAAGGATTAGATACGTGTGTCTGCACAAAGTACCACATGGAGTAGGATTAAATACGCACCTCTTCACACAATACCACACAGGGGAGGATTAGATACGCACATCTGCACACAATTCAACACGCTGGAGGATTAGATATGCATGTCTTCACATAGTACCATCCCCAAAGGATTAAATACGCACCTCTTCACACAATACCACACAGGGGAGGATTATATACGCACATCTGCACACAGTTCAACATGCTGGAGGATTAGATACGCATGTCTTCACATAGTACCACCGCCAGAGGAATAGATACGCGCATCTACACACAGTACCACACGGGGGAGGATTAGATACGTGCATCTACACAGAGTACCACACGCCAGAGGATTGGATATGCATATCTGCACACAGTTCCATACGCCAGAGGATTAGAAACGCACATCTACACACAGTACCATATGCTGGGGGATTGGATACACGCGTCTGCACACAATACCACATGCCAGAGGATTGGATACGTGCATCTGCACACAGTTCCACACACCAGAGGATTAGATAAGCATGTCGGCACACAGTACCACATGCCATAGGATTAGATACGCGCGTCTTCTTACAGTTCTACACGCCAGAAGATTAGATTTGTGCGTCTTCACACAGTTGTACAAGCCATAGGATTAGATACATGCATCTGCATACAGTACCACATGCTGTAGGATTAGATACACGCATCTACACACAGTTCCACATCCCGTAGGATTAGATACGCGCCTCTTCACACAATATCACACAGGGAAGGATTAGATACATGCCTCTGCACACAGTACCACATGCCGGAGGATTAGATACACGTCTCAGCACACAGTACCACACAGGGGAGGATTAGATACATGCCTCTGCACACAGTACCACACGCCAGAGGATTAGATACGCACATCTGCACACAGTACCACATGCCCTAAGATTAGATATGCACGCCTTCACACAGTTTCACTTATCGGAGGATTAGATACGCGCCTCTTCACACAATACCACACGGGGGAGGATTAGATATACGCATCTGCACACAGTACCACACGCCGCAGGATTAGATATGTGCATCTGCACACAGTACCACACCAACAAGGATTACATACTTGCGTCTAAACACAGTACTACACGGGGAAGGATTAGATACAGCTTTTCTCCAGGTATCCATAACAAATGATCACAGATTTTTCACTGATATCCAAAATGAGATACACATAATCACATGACGCTTATGGACATACACAGAAACCACATACAAAATACACCAGTGCAAAATTGGACAATTCTTATGGGGCCACTACACAAACATAAAATGTAATATACCCGTGTGAAGCCGGGTCCTCCCTCTAGTATATATATATATATATATATATATATATATATATATATATATATATATATATATATATATATATTTGTGTGTTTTGATATATACAACACATTTTTATGAGCCATGATGATTCATGACTCAGGGCCATCTTGAGTATACAGAAATTCAAACAACACATAAATACCACATTAAAATGGAGCCCATAGTTCAGCAATTGGTGGTCTTTCGTTTCATAAACTAAATACAATACCAAGAAATATGAACCCTCCCTCTCCAGATTTCATAAAGATTTCTTTATTAGAATGCTGGTGACACTGCTGGTGACACTTCTATTCTATCAGCTCTCTTGATATACCTTTTCCACAGGTAGTAAACACTTAGACTCCCCATGAGACTATAAGGTTCTTATAGTGAACCTGCGCTGCACTGTGTGGGGTCCCTTAACTATTTATATCTCTTCACAGTAACTGTTTTATACTCTGGCAAACCCTGCCCTATAGCAATAAATCCCACCCAAACTAGCAATTCCCTAGTGAACCTAATGCCATTACATCCCTAGAAAAAAATTAATGTGAATGCCCCAGTTCCAAATCTCTCCTATCATGTAATGTAGTTGTAATATGTAGCACCGCAGTCAGTTATCCTATAGCATGATAGTGCAACCAATGGTTTAGACTTTGACATTTGCAGTAACAGTATAGTACATGTGCTACTGGATAAAATTTCAAAAGTGGGTGGATTCTTTTCTGCAAAATTTACTGTCCTCATTTATGGGAATGAGAACACTTCCTATAAAATCACATGGCGGTTTCTAAGACATCATGCCTCCAGTTAAATGTGCTAGGTCAGGTCTGTTTCTGCATATTTGCTGAGCAGCATTCTGAAAAGAGGAAGATGAAAGCACTTAGTTACTTAAGAGATTCAACATACATTTCCTTAATTTATGCATATGATACTTTTATTACATGATATTTATTCCCACTTTGACCAGTAGTTTACAGTTTATATATAGACTATTAAATTATAAATAGAAATCCATTCAGTCAGCAAAGAATGTTGGGAAACAATAACCAGAAGAATTCTGGTTATGGCTGTAGAGTATAAAACAGGCTGCAAGCTATCATCCATAGAAATGATGTATTGTAATGTGGTGGATTATCAATGCCCCCAACTTGATCAGTCTATTGCCACACCTTTTGTATAGTACTGTATATTAATGAGTAACAAATCAATTCCAGTGGGACTATTCCTGCGAATGAAACAGATTTGCTCCAATGATGTGTTATTTGAATGACAAGCTACTGATTTAAAATTAAGATTTCTCAATCAGGGATATCATCATGAGACAATATCTAAGGGTTAAGAACATCTGCAAGGAGTTTGTATGTTCTCCTCGTGTTTGCGTGGATTTCCTCCCTTTCTACAAAGACATACTGATAGGGAAAAAAATGTACATTGTGAACCCTATATGGGGCTCACAGTCTACATTAAAAAAAAAAAAATTATATATATATATATATATATATATATATATATATATATGTTATCAGAGAGCAAAATCAACCCTCATGGATTCGCTATTGGTAAGTAGACCTAAGAATGGAAATATTAACACTGATGAAAGTGTCCGGTTTATAACTACCATAGGCTTGATTGTCAATGGAGGATGTTGGGAGATGTGCTGTGCAAACATTGGAATATTATTTTGACGGATCAGCAATTGTCACAGATATTGTCATCTTATCCCCAAATTACTTGGAGAAGAGCAAAAAATTTGAGGGACATTTTGACTTTGAGTCATTATGTAACCGATATACCGAGACATATTTTTTGGCAGTCGGGGTCCCTCTTGGGGTTCTTTTAGCTGTGGCAATTGTGCAGCATGTAAGTACATGGTTCGCAGTTAAACGTTTGTAAATTCAAGAGGTGATAAGAAATACAATGTTGTTCAGCACATTACATATAATACCAAAGCAGTAATTTACTATGTGACATGCCCATGTGAACTTACATATGTGGGTATGACAAGTCGTGCTCTTAAGGTACGTGTCCTTGAACATGTGGGTAAGATAGCAGCATCATCCAGATTTAAAAAACTACAACCAGTACCACGACACTTTAAGGATTTCCACCAGAGTGACCCACGGGGCTTTAGGGTACGAGGAATTGACAGGGTTCATCTGGGAAGTAGGGGTGGTGATTTGCGTAAGGCACTTCTATGCAAAGAAAACCGCTGGATAGTTGATCTAGATACGGGTTTTAATGAGATGGCCAGCTTTAGGTCCTTTTTGTAAGTTCTATTTTTGCCAAATTTTATATATATTTTTTTATTTTCTGTTTATTGTTTGTGTGTCTAATAATTTTTTTTTAATGTTTTTTATATGTTTACATTTCCTCATATCCCCTTTGTTTCATTGTGGTTTGGACCTTCCCTCTTTTTACAGTGGCTTGGATTCATGTGGGTTTTTATATTCTATGGGGAACAAATGCTTCGTTTCAGGGGAAACCACTATTCGCCTAAGGAGGGTCACCAAGTCCACTATGACACCTTAGGAAATGATGATAACACCTCTAGAATGCAACTGGGACAGCAGGGGAAGCATGCCTGGGGGCATCTTACACGCCCAAGTCCTAGTTTTACCCCACTACCACAGCCTATCAATTAGACACTTTCCACACTAAGAAGAACCTCTATGAAAGTAGAAAATACCTGGAAACCTTCTTTCTGCCCAAATTGTATGTACAGAAACCCAAATTTTAAGCTAAAGAAACATTAGCATGCACCCCTTTAAATCACATTGCCCATGACAACCACAGATGGAATAGGCAATGGGAAATTCAATAGTACCCACCCTTAACTCTTATTGTGTATGTATGTGTGTGAGGAGTTCATCACAAGGCTGACAGCCCCAACTCCAAACGCTGCAGTACAAGCAACCAGCAGTCAGACTAAGATTGTCTCTTCTTTAAGTAAGACACAAGATTCTTTGGAACCAGAACAGGAAAACCCAGTGATTGCCATTGTAGCAGTGCCTAGGCCATCTCTCAGAGCAGTTCATTCAAAGATTGAATTGGAGAAACATAAGAACATTTACTGTGATTGAGTCTTCATGCACATTAGTGGGCATGGACAACCTATCGTAGAAGATCCTCATGCTGAGCTGGCATCATTACTGAACGATATCAACCAGAATAATCAGGGCTGGAAACATCCATCACATCTTACCAAAAGGAATCACCCTCGGTTTGGAAAGAAGCTATCTAAACGTTGCACCTTTAATTGAGTTGAGCATTGCACCATCAGAATGTTAGGCCCTTATGGTGAGTTGCGCCATTAACCAGCAGAATGTTAGGCCTTTTGGGTGAGTAGAGCCTTTAACCAGCTTAGTTTTTGGCCCTTTGGGTGGATTGAGCCTTCACCCAGCAGAACGTTAGGCCCTTATGTTTAGTTGTGCCTTTAACCAGCATAGTCGTTGGCCCTTTGGGTGGATTGAACCTCTAACCAGCTTAGTTTTTGGCCTTTTTGGTGAGTGGAGCCTCTAACCAGCTTAGTTTTTGGCCCTTTTGTTGGAGTGGAGCCTGTAACCAGCTTTATTTTTGGCCCTTTTTGTGAGTGGAGCCTCTAACCAGTTTAGTTTTTGGCCCTTTTGTTGGAGTGGAGCCTCTAATCAGCTTAGTTTTTGGCCCTTTTGTTGGAGTGGAGCCTCTAATCAGCTTAGTTTTTGGCCCTTTTGTTGGAGTGGAGCCTCTAATCAGCTTAGTTTTTGGCCCTTTTTGTGAGTGGAGCCTCTAACCAGCGTAGTCTTTGGCCCTTTTGTTGGAGTGGATCCTGTAACAAGCTTAGTTTTTGGCCCTTTTTGTGAGTGAAGCCTCTAACCAGCTTAGTTTTTGGCCCTTTTGTTGGAGTGGAGCCTCTAACTAGCTTAGTTTTTGACCCTTTTTGTGAGTGGAGCCTCTAACAAGCTTAGTTTTTGGCCCTTTTGTTGGGGTGGAGCCTGTAACCAGCCTAATTTTTGGCCCTTTTTCTCAGTGAAGCCTCTAACCAGCTTAGTTTTTGGCCCGTTTTGTGAGTGGAGCCTCTAACCAGCTTAGTTTTTGGCCCTTTTGTTGGAGTGGAGCCTGTAACCAGCTTAGTTTTTGGCCCTTTTTGTGAGTGGAGCTTCTAACCAGCTTAGTTTTTGGCCCTTTTGTTGGAGTGGAGCCTGTAACCAGCTTAGTTTTTGGCCTTTTTGTTTATTGGAGCCTGTAACCAGCAGAGTTTGGGGGAATTAGTGTGGATTTAGCCTCTAACCAGCAGAGTTTGGGGGAATTAGGGTGGATTGAGCCTCTAACCAGCAGAGTTTGGAGGTATTAGGGTGGATTGAGCCTCTAACCAGCAGAGTTTGGGGGTATTAGGGTGAATTGAACCTCTAACCAGCAGAGTGTTTGGGAATTAGGAAACCATAACCATAACCATATTGACGTCTCATCGAGGAGGGCATCCCTCACCTCAGAGGCAGTGTGCTGTCTGTCCCCCAAGCTTGATGAACTTCAGCATGGCCTGCTGACGTCTCCCCACGCCAGTGCTGCAGCGTTTTCAGCAGGTAGCTGGGGTCGATGTGACAGCGGAGGAGGAGGATGGTGGTTCAGAGCCCCTGCCAGTAATGTTGGGTGGGGAGACGAGGTAGACCGCCTCAGTTTGTGACCCGGTCCCAGCCTCAACTACATTCACCCAGTGTGCCGTCAGTGAAATGTAGCGTTGCTATTCGCATGCACTTGTCCATGCGTTGGTGGTCAAGTGGACCTTTGTGCAAAGCGCGGAACTTAGGGGGGGGCCAACTGATGTTGCGTACCACGTGCTGGTGCAAGGCGTGGACGGCACACCAGGAGAAGTAGTGACGGCTAGGGACGGCATAGTGTGGTGCTGCACTTGCCATCTGGTCATGGAAGGCCTGAGTTTCCACAAGCCGGAACGGCAACATCTCCTGGGCCAGGAGTTTGGAGATGTGCCTTTTAAGGCTTGTGCATGTGGATGGGTAGCGCTGTATTTTTGCCTGCGCTCAAACATTTGGAAGATGGTGGGTTGCTGGGAAGAGGTGCGTGATGGTGCAGGAGAAGGAGCTGAGGCAGGAAAAGGGGAGGATGAGAGAGAAGTCCCCAAAGTGACAGAGGCAGATGTGGAGGTGTCTTGGCTGGTGGTCTGTACTGCAGTTCCACCACTGGCAACAGTGGGAGAGGCAGTGGCGGCAACGCCGGACGACGATTGTTCTGCGTTCGCTCTCTCCCACTAAGCCTTGTGCTTGCATTCCAAATGACGGCACATGGCAGTGGTCGTAAGGTTGCTCTTTTCAGAGCCCCTGCTCAGTTTCGAGTTGCAAAGTGTGCAAACAGCACTATATTTGTCCTTCTCCTCCATTGAAAAATCTCCACAGCACCGAAGACCGTGGCCTCGATGGGGGAATTTTTCTAGGCTGGCTAGAATAGGGAACATCTTGGGCCTTGCTGGCTGTGGCCTGGCTTCGGTGAAGCAGCTGTCCTCTGCCTCTGGACATGCCTCTGCCTCTAGCCACCCACTTTGGTGCTGCACTTCCCTCCACATCTACACTGCTTTCCCCGCTTGACACCCCCCCTGTCCAGGTTGGGTCGGTGTGCTCGTCGTCCACCACCTCCTCTTCCAATTCCTCACTTGGCTCCTCCTCCTGCACACCGCACATGGCAACAGGCTGCCCTGATGGCAACTGTGTCTCGCAGGCTGCCCTGATGGCAACTGTGTCTCGTCATCATCACTGATGACGGGTTGCGGGGCCACAACCACAAAATCGCCAGGATATGCTCCAGTGTTTGGGCATCAGGACACACAAAGTCATCTGTTAGTTCCTGGGATTCGTGAAGTGGTGGGACAGAGTGAGGGACAGTAAAAGGACCTGAAAACAGCTCCTGGGAGGTAGGAAAGGTGGGATTACTCTGCTGGGAAGATTGGGCATGTTGGGAGGAAGGAGGACCAGACTGTTGGGTAGGAGGAGGACTTCAGGTAGTGGCTGACTGGATGGTGGATAAGGTGCTGGAAGCATTATCCGCTAGCCATTGTAACACCTGTTCCTGATGCTCGGGCCTGGTTAGTGTGGTATTCTGCTTAATGTGGCCATCAAGCCGGGGATTGTGGAGAAGCGCAATGCTTGCTGCACCTGAGGAGTAGGCAAGGGATGTGCTGTAGCTTGACCGCAACCTTGCTCCCCAGCTGCATTTCCATACCCCCGGCCTCGTCCCAATCCTCATCCCTTTGTGCTAGGCTAACGCATTTTGAGATGCTCCAATTTGAGATGCTCCAATTAATGCTAATTTTATGGTGTATACAGTGAGGAAAGCTGGATTGAGCGCAGTGGCGTAACTAGGAATGGCGGGGCCCCGTGGCGAACTTTTGACATGGGGCCCCCCCGACACCGAAGATCTCGACCGAGTCCCTCCTACGCATTCCTGCGCGCTCTATTATGCCCCATAGTGGCCCCTGCACACAGTATTATACCCAATAGTGGCTCCTGCACACAGTATTATGTCCCATAGTGGCCCCTGCACACAGTATTATGTCCCTTAGTGGCCCCTGCACACAGTATTATGTCCCTTAGTGGCTCCTGCACACAGTATTATACCCAATAGTGGCCCCCTGCACACAGTATTATGTCCCTTAGTGGCCCCTACAGGACTAAATACTGTCACCGCTGACCGCTATACCAGGACAAATTGTGGATAAAAAAAAATCTGGTCCTGTGCATTACAATTTAGTAACTCCATGTGCCTCATATTAATAACAGTTAACCCTATCATGTCCCTCACATTAAGCCTTGTGTACCTCACATAAGAGTTACTGATATGTGAGAGACATGGAGGTAATAATAAAGTATATTCATTACTATTACCCCCAAATGTCTCACATATCAGTAACTCTTATGGTGAGGCAAACAGGGGTTAATGTGAGGGAGATGATGGGGTTAGCTGCTATTACTATGAGGCACATGGAGTTACTAAAACACAGGTAATCACCCCAAATGCCTGATAGTAATAAGTATAGTAACCCCAGTACGTACCTGTGTATCTTCAGTTTCATTTTCCTAGAGCAGCTTCTTCCTCTTCTCTTCTGTGCAGGAGCTCGGCAGGGATAAGCCCCGCCTCCTCCTCTCATTGGTGGGCAGAGGACAGCAGAGAAAGGGAGGGGGGAGAGAGGGGGAACGTCCTGCAGCGCTGAGAGGAGCCAGAGCTGCAGCTCCTGTGTCTCAGCCGTTGCTGTAGCTTCGGGGCCCCCTGTTGGTGGAAAGTATTCCACCAACAGGGGGCCCCGATCATTATACTCGGGGGTCCGAAAAGACCTCCGAGCATAATGATAGCAGCGGTAGCAGCTGTCACCGGGCCCCTAATGCCCCGGGCCCTGTGGCAGCTGCTACCGCTGCTATGGTGGTAGTTACGCCACTGATTGAGCGTATATGGCCTGACGCATTTGCTGTATACCACTTAGGTTTTTTGGGGGTTATACACCGAAAAAAGCTGGATTGAGCGTATATGGCCTGACGGATTTGCTGTATACCAACTTGGGTTTTTGGGGGGTATACACCGAGGAAAGCTGGATTGAGCGTATATGGGATCCTATATACCCTATGTGAGTATACAGGTTTCTGCTTACCCCTATAGGACAGGTATATACTGTATACCAGTGGTTGGGAAAAAAGGGCTTTTGGGATATTTTGGCAGGGGGAATCGACATACCAGTGGTGTATATCTCCTCTCCCTGCAGTATAACTCTGAAAAGAGCTGTTGTTGTTCAGTTTTCCTGCCTAACAGAAGCTACAATTCTATCTGACCCTCAGCAGATGTCTCTCCCTATCTCTCCAAACCGCAAGTGACACGAATATGGCTGACACTATTCTTATGAATCCGAGGTCACCTGATTTAGCCAGCCAATGACATTTTTTTTTTTTTTTTTTTTTTTTGATGCCTTCGTTTTCCTGCTTCCTGTTCCACCTTTCCTGCACAGTTATTGGTGCAAAAAAAGCGTCAATGTTTTTTCAAATTAGATACACATTTTTTCACATTATATTTTGGATTACTTTTTTCCATATATTTTATATGGTCTTTTCAATGTATTCTTATATTTATATTTATTTCCATTCTTATGTGTTTGATCTATTGTATATAATACGTTTTGTGTTTTCATTAATTGTAATTCATTGATATGCATATGTTTTGAATTATGATAAATGTATGTTTTTGATTATGGATATAACTGATTTATTATGCACAATAGATTCTGTATTTGGATGAATTGTTATTTATTGATATGTTTATATTTTGAATTATGATTAATACATGTATCTGATTATAAATATACTAGATTTTTTGTGAATATGTTTCATATTCTGATGTATTATTGTCCATTGATCATGATTAATATATGTATTTCATTATTGTATGTTGTTTTGTTTTTTTATTGGGATTATTTATTTATTATCTATTTGTATTTATTCATGTGTCCAATCTGTTCTTTGGTTCCAGCCACTAGTGCCGCCTATATGAGATCATCTGATATATTTATAGACAGTAGCATTGCTCTTTTACTATGTCTATGTCAGACCTAGTATTGAGGTCTGCCAGCGTGATTACGCGTGCATGCCCTTCAGGCCTCTAATTAGCTTTATTTAAAATTACATTTACGAACATAATGACGTTGTCGCGTTACTCGTGTGCGATGACATCATCAGTAAGCGACGCATTCACCGGACATGTGCATGTAGGAACGTGAGAGGTTATCCAGGTGTATTTACTTTTTATGGTTCAATATAATATATTTAAGTCGCGCTGACATGTATTTGATCCCTCTTCCTGATGAAGCTATTTGGGCAAAACCAAGTCAGGCGCTTTGATCTTTATCCCATTTTCTGTGCATGGTGATCTCTTCCCCTTCTCTAGGTGTCCATCACTTTCAATATGTCTGTGGGTATGTACAGCTAATCTATATAGCTATATATAAAACAGCTATATATAAAAAAGATACTGTGAAGGGATATGCTCGACAGTGGGCCCTCACACAGTATTAGACGCCGCTCCACAGTGGCCTCCACACAGTATTAGACGCTCCACAGTATGCCCTCCACTCAATATAATATGCTCCACAGCAGGTCCTCACACAGTATTAATAAAACATATAATTTATATATATATATATATATATATATATATATATATATATATATATATACACACACACACATATATATTGCCAGGGTCTGGGGTTGCTAGGTGGGGTGGCATAGACACAAAAGTCCAGTTTCTTTAGTCCAAAACAAAGGTAGAGTTTATTTTCACTCAAAAAGGTAGTGCAGCAACAAAAGGAAACAATACAAAAATAAATACCTGCCCGGCTAGGCTCTAACTAAACATAGAATAGGTTAACTCACCTAGAATAACAGAAATCCAAAAGCCAGTAGAATCATTCAGGACACAGCTCCAAAAATATGACCTCTCTGTCAGCTCTCCAGCCAAGCTCTGCCCCAAAGTCTGCTGCTGGAGATAACTTCTTAAGCTCCCTTGATGAGCAGATTCTCTGCAGCTGAGTCGCTGCTGGAACATCCCCAAAGTGTGGACTGGAGGGGGGTGGAATGACAGGTCCCACTACCAACCTACCTGCCATTCCTAAAAATCTAGCCCAGTAACCGGAACTTTGAAAAAACCCTCAGCAGATAATAGTTGTCTGCTGAGAAATGTTCTTTCTGGAGTTTTCTCATCTCACCCACCTTACTAGTCTGGGTGAGATGTACACCTCCTCCATTACCTGACCAGCCATCGGCTTACATATCCCCCCCCCCCCTTCTCCAGAACGGAGGGCTGGGCATTTGTGGCCATCATACAATGGACCCATGACAGGGCATCAGCATTTCCCAATAATTTCCCAGGTCTATGCACCACACTGAATTTTTTTTTTTTTTTGCAAGGATAGGAACCATCTGGTAACCCTAGCATTTCTGTTCTTATTCATTTTCATCCATGTAAGAGGAGCATGGTCAGTTATTAATTTAAACTTTATGCCCATGAGATACAGTCCTATGAAAAAGTTTGCGCACCCCTATTAATCTTAATAATTTTTAGTTCTAAATATTTTGGTGTTTGCAACAGCCATTTCAGTTTGATATATCTAATAACTGATGGATACAGTAATATTTCAGGATTGAAATGAGGTTTATTGTACTAACAGAAAATGTGCAATATGCATGAAACCAAAATTTGACCGGTGCAAAAGTATGGGCACCTCAACAGAAAAGTGACATTAATATTTAGTATATCCTCCTTTTGCAAAGATAACAGCCTCTAGTGGCTTCCTGTAGCTTTTAATCAGTTCCTGGATCCTGGATGAAACTATTTTGGACCATTCCTCTTTACAAAACAGTTCAAGTTCAGTTTGATGGTCGCCGAGCATGGACAGCCCGCTTCAAATCATCCCACAGATGTTCAATGATATTCAGGTCTGGGGACTGGGATGGCCATTCCAGAACATTGTCATTGTTCCTCTGCATGAATGCCTGAGTCCATTTGGAGCGGTGTTTTGGATCATTGTCTTGCTGAAATATCCATCCCCGGCATAATTTCAACTTCGTCACTGATTCTTGAACATTATTCTCAAGAATCTGCTGATGCTGAGCGGAATCCATGCGATCCGCAACTTTAACAAGATTCCCGGTGCCGGCATTGGCCACACAGCCCCAAAGCATGATGGAACCTCCGCCAAATTTTACAGTGGGTAGCAAGTGCTTTTCTTGCTTTGGACGTCATGCATAACGCCTTTTTGTATGACCAAACAACTCAATCCTTGTTTCATCAGTCCACAGGACCTTCTTCCAAAATGAAGCTGGCTTGTCCATATATGCTTTTGCATACCTCAGGCGACTCTGTTTGTGGCGTGCTTGCAGAAACTGCTTCTTTCTCATCACTCTCCCATACAGCTTCTCCTTGTGCAAAGTGCGCTGTATTGTTGACCGATGCACAGTGACACCATCTGCAGCAAGATGATGCTGCAGCTCTTTGGAGATGATCTGTGGATTGTCCTTGACTGTTCTCACCATTCTTCTTCTCTTCCTTTCTGATATTTTTCTTGGCTTGCCACTTCTGGACTTAACAAGAACTGTCCCTGTGGTCTTCCATTTCCTTACTATGTTCCTCACAGTGGAAACTGACAGGTTAAATCTCTGAGACAACTTTTTGTACCCTTCCCCTGAACAACTATGTTGAACAATCTTTGTTTTCAGATCATTTGAGAGTTGTTTGTGGGATGCTTTGAAGTGGGCTGTCCATGCTCGGCGACCATCAAACTTAACTGAACTTGAATTGTTTTGTAAAGAGGAATGGTCCAAAATACCTTCATCCAGGAACTGATTAAAAGCTACAGTAAGCGACTAGAGGCTGTTATCTTTGCAAAAGGAGGCTCTACTAAATATTAATGTCACTTTTCTGTTGAGGTGCCCATACTTTTGCACCAGTCAAATTTTGGTTTAATGCATATTGCACATTTTCTGTTAGTACAATAAACCTCATTTCAATCCTGAAATATTACTGTGTCCATCAGTTATTAGATATATCAAACTGAAATGGCTGTTGCAAACACCAAAATATTTAGAACAAAAAATGATTAAGATTATTAGGGGTGCCCAAACTTTTTCATAGGACTGTAGTACCTTAGGGCATCCAGTGCCCACTTAATGGCCAAACATTCCCTCTCTATAATGGCGTAATTTTTCTCACCAGGGAACAGCTTCCTGCTCAGGTACATTACTGGATGCTCCTCACCATTTACAACCTGGGACAACACTGCTCCTAGACCTGCATTTGAGGCATCTGTCTGCACCAGGAACTCCTTCCTAAAGTCAGGGGCTATCAGCACTGACTGCTGGCATAGAGCTTGCTTTAACCTCTGGAATGCCTCCTCTGCCTCTGGTGTCCAGTGGATCATCACTGACTTCCCATCTTTCGTCAGATCAGTGAGAGGAGCTGCAATTGAGGCAAAGTTTGGCACAAACCTCCGATAGTAGCCAGCAATGCCAAGAGATGCCCTGACTTGCTTCTTGGTTAGCGGTCTTGGGCAGTTCTATATTGTCTCCACTTTATTGATTTGGGGCTTTATTACCCCTTTGCCAATGATATAGCCCAGGTACTTGGCTTCCTCTGTCCCAAAATCACATTATGCATAAGGTTTTTTACAACACCCACTTTATAATAAACAGATCCTACTATAGTCTCTATTTTGACATTAGACATGGGCTAGTCCTTGGTATCGCCATGGATGCAACAAACACTCATACGTTTCTTTGGAACAAAGTCCCCAGCTATCAAGCTAGCATGCACCAGAGTGACCAGGCTACCAGAATCCAGCAACGCCTGGACAGGACAACCATTCACTACAATGTTTCAGACCTGCAGCCCAGTCTCTAGTCCCGGTGCCGCAGCAGAGGCAGGAACTGCAAATAATGATTGATGCTTACTAGCGTCACAGTCCATTGGCTCAGAGGTGAATGGGCACTGGGCAGCAATATCTCCCCGCTCATGGCATCTCCAACACTGTACCAGCCCTGGTTTCTCCAGCAGAGAGTCCCTTCTTGGGCTGGTGGACTGCCTAGAAAACCCATCATGAGCCCTTTTCCTTCCACTCTCAAATAATGAAACAGTCTTATCGGGAGGTGCCCTCCGCCGGGTGTTCTTGGGGGATGGTCGGGCTGTAGGGTCATCACGGAGTATAACCTCAGTCACCAGGTACCTCTCAATAAGGCTGACGAGCTGGTTGGCATCTTTGGGGTCTACATGTCCAACCCACCAGTGCTGCAACGCAGGAGGAAGAGCTCTGGTGAACCGGTCTAGGACCACCTTCTCCACCATCTTTGCAGGGGTACAGATGTCTGGTTTCAGGCAATTTTTCACCAGGTGAATCAGGTTGTACATCTGGGATCTGGCAGGCTTGTCCATCTGGTAGCTCCAGGTATGTACCCACCGGGCACGAACAGCAGTGGTTACCCCCAGCCGAGCAAGAATTTCCGCCTTTAATTTTTCATAGTCCTGGACATCCTGCTGGCAGAGGTCATAATAGGCCTTCTGGAGTTCACTGGTGAAATAGGGTGCAAAGACATCTGCCCAGTCAGCAGCTGGGAATTTCTCCCGTTCGGCCACTCTCTCAAACATAGTCAGGAAGGCCTCCACGTCATCATCTGGGGTCATCTTTTGCAAAGCTCTTTGCACAGCCTGCTTCTCATCTCTGTACTCCACAGTTCTTTGTGGGCTAGTGACAACTGTCTCTTTATGGAGCGCAATTTGCTCCATCAGCAAATGATTCATTTGTGGTTGCTGCTCATTGGACTGTACAAGATGCTTCAGTATCTCCTCCATAAAATAGTCTGGGTCTGTATAACGGCAGCAGCCTTCACCCAGGATATAAAATGAAAATTTTCTCCAGCAAGGAGTGGACGTGTCGTTGCCCGTAACAACTGCTGTATGCCCTCATTCTTCACCAATTGTCAGGGTCTGGGGTTGCTAGGTGGGGTGGCATAGACACAAAAGTCCATTTTCTTTAGTTCAAAACAAAGGTAGAGTTTATTGTCACTCAAAAAGGTAGTGCAGCAACAAAAGGAAACAATACAAATATAAATACCTGCCAGGCTAGGCTCTAACTAAACATAGAATAGGTTACCTCACCTAGAATAACAGAAATCCAAAAGCCAGTAGAATCATTCAGGACACAGCTCCAAAAATATGACCTCTCTGTTGGCTCTCCAGCCAAGCTCTGCCCACAGTCTGCTGCTGGAGATGACTTCTTAAGCTCCCTTGATGAGTAGGTTCTCTTCAGATGTGTCACTGCTGGAACATCCCCAAAGTGTGGACTGGAGGGGGGTGGAATGACAGGTCTCACTACCAACCTACCTGCCATTCCTAAAAATCCAGCCCAATACTGAGCATTTACCAAAATGCTCAGCAGACGAAAGTTGTCTGCTGAGAACAAACATTCCGTCTGGAGTTTTCTCATCTCACACACCTTAGTAGTGTGGGTAAGATGTACACCCCCTCCATTACCTGACCATCCATCGGCTTACAATATATATATCTTATCTATAAATGTATTATATGTATTATCTCTTTGTGATTTTTCTGTACTTCCTCTATATTATCATGAACATTGATTAAGGAGGATTCCCTGTTTACCCGATAGTGGGAGGATTGTTGGTATTTGTTTACCACTTTTTTGTGGTGAACCTTCTGTTGTTTGTTTCCCTGAGTTTATCATGTTTTTAATTTATTTGATATTTAATTTAATAAAAAATTTTTGTATTTTTATAGTATCTTTTGTTATGTCTCATTTTTTTGTTGATTATTAATACTGTTTGGGAGCCTGCTGTGGAGCATATAATACTGTGTGGGGGCGTACTGTGGAGCGTCTAATACTGTGTGGAGGCCACTGTGGAACATATCCCTTCAAAGTATCTGTTTTATAGCAGATGTGATGTTTGTATAGGATGTAATAACATTGCACAGTCACTATAAATCAGATCCTGTGCAATGTAAATAGTGAACATTAATTGTTCAAAAGTCCCAAATGCAGAGACTTTTAATTTTCTGTACAAAGTTGTTTCTATTATTGAAATCTCTTTAAAGCTCCATTTATATGACTGTATTTTGTAGGTCCGTTACTGTGAACAATTTTGGAGCCCACAGTATTAAGGTTAAATTGCCCTGTTGGCGCTTTGCAATAATTTATTGGGTTTTGGGTTGCAGTTCGGGCACTTGATCTCTAAAAGATTCGGCATCACTGTCCTAGGGGTTCAGTTATTGGCAAAAATGTATGCCTTTCTTTCATTGACTTAAGCCTGACCTTGACTGGTAGCCCCAGGTTATGCTCTGTTTTTAAGAATAAAATTTTTCCTCGTATCTGATATCTTCTCCAGGTACTCCCTGTGCAAATTCCTGACACCATTTTTAAGAAACTCTCTTCCATAATGAATAAGTTCATATGGACTGGCAATCTAGCGCAGGCCTTCCCATTGACTTTGTTTCAACCCAAGGCACAGAGATGCCTGGAACTACCGTATATACAATCTTACCAGCCAGCTGTTCACCTCTCCAGGACTGTGGACTAGCATAGACATGACAACATGAAACTCTTGGTATGCCTGCAGATGTCTGTCTGGACCCCTATGACAGTAGTGCTATGGCTAGACACACTGCCGCATAAACACTCCCTGCACCCCAGCCTGATGGAGAAAATCAGAGGATGGGAATAATAGTATTAATATTAATTAATAGTGATGGTGGTGCTGTCACAGGGTAGGCCGAGTGCGCTCAACCAAACTTCTCAAGCCCCTTCCCCAGGCCAAAAACTGATGAGGGGTCCTGCGTTGTATCTGATGGTCATGATAGTTACTCCTCTTTCAACCTGAGCTGTGTGGTAGTGTTTGGAAAGGCCCTGATGGTAAGCGCAGAAACAACTTAGGAGGTAGTGGTGCAGTTGAACCAACGTGAAACTTTACTCATAGAACTGTGAGACTGTGCAGCTTCCCAATAGGGGTAGTATTCTCCAGCTGTTAGGCTACACCCAGGCTTGGGATGAGGGATGCCCAGACTGTGGTGGTGAAGGGATTCCTTTACTCCACTACAAATAAGTAATCTCCCAGTTTTGAGACCTTGGGGCTGAACACAATGAATTCCCAGGGGCCCAAATACCTACCGTATTTTTCGGACTATAAGACGCACCTAGGTTTTAGAGGAGGAAAATAGGGAAAAAAAATTTTGAAGCAAAAACTGGTAAAATATTTAATATATGGGAGTTGTAGTTTTGCAACAGCTGCAAGGCCACATTGACAGGTGACCCTGCAGCTGTACGGGGATGCATAGAGCGTTTTTTTTGCGGGGCCAGCTGTACTTTTTAGTTATACCATTTTGGGGGATATCTATTGCTTAGATCACCTTGTATTGAAAAAAAAACAGGAGGTGATTTAAAACTTTTATTTATTTCATATTTTTAAAGCTTTTTTTTTTTTTTTTTTTTTTTTTTTATACTATTTTATTCCCCCCCGGGGGCTTGAACCTGCGGTCACTTGATCGCAAGTCCCATAGACGGCAATACAACTGTATTGCCGTCTATGGGACATTCTGTATATTAGTATTACGGCGGCTGGTCATAGACCCAGCCGCAATACTAATATATAGCAGTGACAGGCCGGGGAGCCTCATTAGGCTCCCGGCTGTCACCCGAACAGGTCGGCTCCTGCGATATCGCCGCGCAGGAGCTGGCCTGCAACTTTACAGGTACGGGGCCGGTGGGGACCGGCCCTGGGGGAGAAGGGGCCGCTGATACTGACCCGGCATCCGCTGTACTAGAGAGGCGGATGCCGGGGAGGGATAGACGCCGGGGCCTGAGACATCGCTACGATCCTCTGCCCTGCATGAAGCCATCGGCGGGGGCACGGAGGAGCCCCTGCCGCTGCTGGCTTCATGCATGGCAGAGGAGCGCAGCGATGTCTCAGGCCCTGGCACCTGTAATGGCGTCTATCACTTGCCGGCTTCCGCCTCTCTATTACAGCGGATGCCAGGCGCCATCTTCAGACTATAAGACGCACCCTTCTTTTTCCCCAAAATTTTTGGGGAAAAAAGTGCGTCTTATAGTCCAAAAAATACGGTATATGCCAAATCAGTCTCAAAATACAGATTCTAGAGAAGCACAACTCCTATCCTCCTTGTAGACACACTCACTGTCTTGTGAAATATAAAGATTAAATCTTTCCTGTCTCAGGGCTGCCTTGTATCAAAAATGGGCTCTCCTTTTCACCTCTCCCTCAGGGGTGTTGACAACAAGTCAGAGTTCTTATCACAATGCCAGCACACACTACAGCTGTTTGCTAACAGTCCTCTGGATACTTATAGTCTCAAAGCCCTGGCCATTGGCCTGTGATTCACCAGGGCTGTACTATATCCTAAAAAAGAGAGGTGGCAAAAGTGGGTGAGACCATAGGGGATGACACATAAGGGAAGCTGCAAACACACAAAAATGTATAAAATAACATATTTACAGCCAGTGGCACATAACACAATTAGATAAAATCATATATATATATATATATATATATATATATATATATATGTATAATCCACTGGGATGCTGCACTTGCATGTGGTAGGACGACTCTAAAGATTGCGCAAAATGTTTTCTACGCTTCTCTCCTCTCCCTGAGGCCTTCCTAGCTCTTTCCTATATTACATAAGTGTTTCTTAAATGGTTTGGAGAGAAGGAGTTTCAAGAGTCCCAGGTTGTGATAAAGAAGAATTGTGGGAAGAATCTGAGCGGGACCAGGACAAGCCCCCTTTTTCTAAATGTAAAATGACCAGTAGGCATCAACCACCACCTTTAGAGTCCACACATATAGATCTTTTTGTAAAGTTAGTCACGGAGGATCTGAGACAACTTTCAGGTACATATCACCACTTTTCCAATTTGAATAAGAATGAGACGGAAGCTTTGCTGACTTTGGAAAAAATGCAGGGGATAATCTTCAAGCCTGCAGATAAAGGCGGAAATACTGTGGTTCTGGATAGGCTGCAGTACCTTGAAATGTGCTTCAGAATTTTGAATGATAAAGATTGCTACCAAGTGGTATCTAGGGAAACCTTAAAGACTTACCATCAGGAACTGGCAGATATTGTAAACAGAGCCTATGAACAGGGGTTGATAGACAAAAATGAGAAAGCTTTTCTGGTACCGAAACACCCGGTAATGGCCTGTTTCTATACGCTCCCTAAAGTACACAAAGGGGTGAACCCCCTAAGAGGGCGGCCAATTGTGTCCCAAATTAATAGTCTCACACAAAATGAGAGTGTGTATTTGGACCAAATTTTAAGACCTTATATGGAGGGATTGACATCTTATACAAGGGACACAATGGAGGTTCTCAATAAACCGGAGGGAATAATTCTGGATAAAGAAGTTCACTTTGCCAGTCTAGATGTTGAGGCACTGTACTCCTCGATCCCGCATGATCAGGGGTGCAGGGCCATCAATTACTTCCTGAGATCCAGGAAGGTACAGCTCAGTCAACACAGTGCGTTAGTCCTGGAGCTGTTGTCCTTTGTGCTTGAAAAAAACATTTTTACATTTGAGGGGCAGACCTTCCACCAGCTGAGGGGAACAGCAATGGGGAGCCCTGTGGTCCCCACTTATGCTAATCTGTACCTCAGCTGGTGGGAGGAAACCGTTGTATTCTCGGAGGACAATCAGCTTTGGGTGGGTAATATAGATCTCTGGCTCAGGTATATTGGCGACGTGTTTGTCTTATGGAGGGGCACAGAGGAGGAGTTTAGCTCCTTCGTTGCTGAGCTAAATGTCAACAACCTGGGTCTCAAATTTACATCTGAGTTTCATCATGATACCTTGACCTTCCTGGATCTCAGAATCACCAGGGAGGATGATGGCAAAATTTCCTCGACGATATATCGTAAATCAACAGCAACGAACAGTCTGTTGAACTGGAAAAGCTATCATCCAGAACCCCTAAAAAGAGGGATACCTATTGGTCAGTTCCTAAGGGCCAAAAGGAACTGCTCGACCACTAGAGAGTTCCTCTATCAATCTAGAGATTTGGCGGGTAGGTTTGAAAAGAAGGGATTTCCCGCTGATACCATTAATAGAGCCTTTAGGAGGGCAAAATTGACAGATCGTAAAGAACTACTTGTACCCCAAAAGAGACCAGCAAGTGATGGCAATTTCCATATTATAAGTACATTTGATAGCCAGCACAAAGCAGTCATAAGTACACTCAGAAAACATTGGAGGATCTTACAGTCTGATCCAGACTTGGAGGATGTATTGGGACCAAAACCCATGGTGACATATAGGAGGGGAAAAAACTTGAAGGACAGGTTGGTCCACAGCTTCCTGTCACCAGAATTAGGAGGGGAGACTTGGTTGAGTAAAGGGAGGATTGTGGGCACCCACAAGTGTGGGGGATGTTCTGCATGTCAATTTATTAACCCTTCCAAAACTTTTAAGAATTTGGTTACTCATCAAACTTTCCATTGTCGTAGTTTTGCTAACTGCTCCACAATTGGGGTCGTTTATCTCCTAAGTTGCTCATGTCCTAATGGATATGTAGGAAAAACGATTAGACAATTCAGGAGAAGAATAACGGACCACGTGTGCGACATCTTGAATGAACGCGACACTCCAGTTGCGAGGCATTTTAAAAGATGTCACAATGCTGATACGGGATCTTTACGATTCCAGGCAATTGAAGTGGTGAGACCACATGCACGGGGCGGTGATTGGGACAACATGGTCCTGAGAAAAGAGACCCAATGGATATATAATTTGGATACCCTCCAACCTAAAGGGTTAAAATGAGATGCTTGATTTCTCATGTTATATCTGATATGGCTCGGTTGGCCCGGGTTTATTCTTTACCAGGCTGTAGTTCTATTGAGAATGGGTTATCCTATATGTGTATGTCTGTCATTTTCTGCCCGGTTGCATAATTTCAATGTATTGCGGAATACTTACCTTACCTTTACCTTACCTTGGGCGCAGAAATTCACCAACTGCCCAAATATTAGTACATGTCATCGGGAGTATGGACCGGGTGTCTATTTTGTGACCTGACCAGTGGCTTTGGTCAGAAAAATTCCTGTATAACTTTGTTGGACAGCCCCTACTATCGAAAAACTCTGTCAATATCAAAGATAGCCTGTAACAAGTAGCAGGAGATTCTGTTCATAAAAGCAATCTAGGACATAAATCTCTGAGAGCGTATTAAGGATATTATTCCTATGTATTATTGATATATCTGACTATTATATTCTATTGGCATAATAGTAAAGATGAACTATGTAGAGCATTATAATCCAATAATCTCTTACTGTATGTGCTGAGCAATAATACAAGTGCATCTGGATGGTGGCGAGATACTGAGCATCATGCTCGCTTGAAAGTACGAGATGTACAAGAGGCAAAGCGCTGTGTGAAGCCCAATAGGTAGTGGAGACTAAGTCCCTGTGCATCCACAGAGCGCATGCGTAGGTATTGGAGACTAAGTCCCTGTGTATCTATAGTACGCATGCGTTTGTAGCGCACCGAGCTGATACATCAGATGGACGCACGTAACGAAGTTAGAGCCTGATTCTCGGGCTCCACACAGTACGCATGCGTGGAACAGCATACCTAGTTCTTCATATATCAGCTGACTACATACAACTATGTCACGCCCATGTTACTTGGCTATTGGAGGATTGTCAAAAGGGAAGGAGGGGCTTGTCCTTTAAACAGTGGGGATGTCTGCGGCGCGCTACCGCCGGCATCAGTGCGGTCCTTGTGCGGTCACGTTGCATCTTAAAAGGATGTTATACCCATGTTGCTGTTGAAACCTATCGGCCCCTGATGACTCATAAGTGTGAAGAAACGCTGCGTTGGGCTAATGTGCTAGTCAGTGTATTTAGATTCATGTCTAAACAATAGGCAGGCAGCTATTAGGTTGTGGACATTCACTAAGCTCTGACAGGCTTGCCAGATCCCGTTGGTGTGGCGTTAGGCCAGTATCCTCGGGGGAGACAAGTGCTGGAAGGCTTCAAATGTATTGAGTGAACCCACACCTGGCTGTTTGTTTATAGGACATGTAACTCTTTGGTTGAGGAAGACAGGGTGTAGATCAGTTGATACAATAGCTGATTTGGATCACAGAGTCCCTGTATCCTCATATTAAGTATTTCTATCTGACTTGCAACAAAATCTCGCAATTGGTAATACAATTGTTTGTTTTATATCCACTTGTTAGGAGCACATGTATTTATGTATTTGTGACCACAGTTTGATACCCACTGGTGCTTTTCAGTATATGGAAGCACAAAACGACAACTTTTTTAATTGTTATTAATAAAAGTTATATTTTATTTATTTAGTTTCTAGAAAAATTTCAGTGAATCTATTGGCTAATCTAGAAGCACTCTTACCGTTGAACTCAGTGAAAGCAGGTTGTGATAAAGGGTGCATTGAGGTCGATTAAAAAACAGGTAAACTACTAAGTCCTGCTACCTGGGCTTTTGGACAGCTAATGAACTCTTCCATTCCCTGGGCACTCTAACTCTCCTTCTATGGCTTTTTTTCCTCCCCTTTGGCTTTCTCTGACAAATTTCTTTGTGCGCACATTAGGGATTAGCCTGGAATAATTTATCCATTATATGTACTTAGATTAAATGCAATCTGGACAGACATTCCCCATGCTTACATTAGTAACTGGGAGTGGGACTTGCTGGTGACTTTCTCAAATCCTCAAGTTTTGCATCGTTATTGGATGGTGCATTGCTTCTCCATTTTCTAGTTCAATTTAGGGGCAGGAAGTTGGTACTTTGTACACTCGAGTACAATCGGTATGAAAAGGACGACACAATAGTTCAATGACAATGAAGTAGAGGTGCTGGCAGGGCCGGCTCCAGGTTTTTATGGGCCCTTGGGCGACAGAGCCTCAGTGGGCCCCCTTGTAAAGGAGGTGGGGGAGTCGAGACACTGTGCGTCGCAGATGAAGCGAGTGACGTCACACAGGAGTGTGGCGTCACCAACGCCATACCTCCCAACTTTTGAAGAGTAGAAAGAGAGGCAAAATGTGTGGCTCGCTCTGCGCGCTGCGGCAAATTTTGCTCCACCCACTTTTATGTTGATTCCGCCCATTGTCATTCTTTTTTCATGGGCTCCCACACAGTATAATCCTCCTACAGTCACCCGTAAATTATATGCCCCTTCTCCATCTCTCCCCCAGTTTCATATACAACCTTCCTCTGCCCCCAGTTTCATGTCCCCCGCTCCATCTCTGTCCCCAGTTTCATGCCGTTCTCCCCCTTCATCTGCCCACAGTTTCATGTCCCCCGTCTCTGCCCCAGTGTCATGCTGTTCCACCCCCCCATCTGCCCCAGTGTCATGTCGTTCTCTCCCCCTTCATCTGCCCCAGTGTCATGCCATCCCCCCCTTCATCTTCCCCAGTGTCATGCCGTCCCCCCCCTCCCCTTCATTTGCCCCACAGTTTCATTTGGCCCCCTCCATCTCTGTCCCCAGTTTCATGCCGTTCTCCTCCCCCTTCATCTGCCCACAGTTTCATGTCCCCCCGTCTCTGCCCCAGTGTCATGCCGCCCCCCCCCCTCAAATTCCCCAGTGCCATGCCGTTCTCTCCCCACCCCCTTCATCTTCCCCAGTGTCATGCCGTTCCCCCCCCTCCCCTTCATTTGCCCCCCAGTTTCATGGGCCCCCTTTATTATGTTCCACCTTAATGTTTAATACAAAACACACACTCACCTTCCATCGCTCCCCCGCCGCTTCTCTCTCCGCTCTTTCACTCCATTCACATAGTTGTAGGCGTGACGTGACGTCATCACATCGCGCCTACACACGCCGAAGCCGGGCTGCAGCGTTAAAGCAGGAGCTGAGCTCACAGCTCCTGCTTTAATCGTCTATGTATTCAGCTCGGGACAAGCAAGTGCTGTGGCGGCCAAGTGCCGGGGGGCCCCCAAAGGCTCTGTGGGCCCCGGCACTTGACCAACTATGCCGTGCGCTGACGCCGGCCCTGAGTGCTGGATTGTCCCCCACAGTCCCCAAACCTCAACCCAATCCCATACTTGTGGATAGAGTTGAAGAAAAAACAGTATTCATAGTCAGGTGAGTCAATCAGTATATACCAACTTTGGGAACGAGTAGAAGAGACCTTGGATCAGATTTTAATTGAGACATGCTTGAATCTCGTCGAGAGCATGCCCAGAAGGATTCAAGTAGTGTTGAAAGTCAAAAGGTAGATTTACAAAATTCTAACATATTAAAAACTTAAATTTTGATTTTTAGGAGCAAAACAGTAACAATGCAGTTACATGACAAGAATCTGCATAACTAATCATATGCTAAATATTTGCAAGTCAAATTTATGTATGAGATAGCCAAGATGATTGTCTATAAAATGATGGCAGTCTCATGTTCGAAGCTGTAGTGGATGGTGAGATTTAGGGACTGAAGTTTAAAACATCATTAACCTTATGCTCATCGGTATACAGTATACATGAAGTAGAAATAGGAAGCTAAGGTACTTTGCTGGCCTCTAGTGTTTATTTGTGAAACATACATCTGAAAATTTCTTCATGGGAAGACCTTTTATAGTTGATCATTAGAGATGAGCAAACACCGTTCGATCGAATAGATATTCGATCGAATATCAGGCCGTTCGAGGTATTCAATTCCAATCGAATACCATGAGGCAATTGCAGTAAAAATTCGTATCCCCTCCCACCTTCCCTGGCTCTTTTTTTGCACCAATAACTGTGCAGGGGAGGTGGGACAGGAACTACGACAACGGAGGCATCGAAAAAAAATCGGAAAAAAGAATTGGCTGGCTAAATCAGGTGACCTCCACTTTAGACGAATGGTGGATTTAACATTTGATTAATTTGAGACTGTGAACTATGTGACTGAGACAGGGATAGATCTACAGGCAGGGTTAGCTAGGGATTACCTTTATTTAGGGGGGAATGTTACACAGCTTTTTGGGGCTCTATCTGGTCGGGATCCCTGTCAGCTTGCGATATGCGCGAGCTGACTTTTTCCCATAGGAATGCATTGATCAGCGTTGATTGGCTGAATGCCATACAGAATACAGCATTCAGCCAATCAATGCTGCACACTCAGCTCTGCTGCATCTGATTTAGCAGTACTGAGTGTGCGTTAAACCCTGCTGCACACTTAGCTTTGTTGCATCTGATGTAGCAGTGCTGAGTGTGCGTTGAACACTCTCCGATGTAGCAGTGCTGGCCATGCGCTCAGCTCGGCTGTATCTTCGGAGTAGCCGAGCTGAGCGCGCGGCCAGCACTGCTTCATCTCCGATGTAGCATCTTCGGAGTAGCTGAGATGAGCACGCGGCCAGCACTGCTTCATCTCCGAAGTAGAATCTTTGGAGTAGCCGAGCTGAGCATGTGGACAGCACTGCTTCATCTCCGTCGTAGCATCTTCGGAGTAGCCAAGCTGAGCGAGCGGCCAGCACTGCTTCATCTCCGATGTAGCAGTGCTGGCCGTGCGCTGAGCTCGGCTGCATCTTCGGAGTAGTCGAGCTCAGCGCAGGGCTAGCACCGCTACATCTCGGCATAGGAATGCATTGACCAGCGTTGATTGGCCGAATGCCATACAGCATTTGGCCAATCAAGGCTGGTTCTGCCGGTGGAGGCGGAGTCTAAGATTGGTCCACAGTAGTCTCCATTCTGGTCCGATATAAGACTGCGCCTCCTCCGGAAGAACCAGTGTTGATTGGCCGAATGCTGTTCTCTGTATGGCATTCGGTCAATCAATGCTAGTCAATGCATTCCTATGGGAAAAAGTCAGCTCGCGCATATCGTAATACAGTGACTTGGGCATGTAGGTGCCCCCAGGCATGCTTCCCCTTCTGTCCCAGTTGCATTCCAGGGTGTTGGCATCATTTTCTGGGGTGTCATAGAGGACTTGGTGACTCTCCTGAGTCGAATGGTGGGATCCCTTGAAACGAAGCATGACACACTGACATGGGCAAACATCTTTAATCCAAATATGCAGTTTGCCAATTTTCAACATGCCTGGAAAAAGAAAATGTAATTTGTCACAAACAACAAGCGCTATGAAGGAGCCAGAAGTCACAGAGGTCTCCTCACTCGGAGCTGACGGGGATCATCAGCACCAACAACACGCTCATTATATGGTGTCCCAGCTATCTGTTGAGATACCAGAACAATTACGGGCACAGCTTGAGGAATGAGTTCAGCAGCAGGCCAGCTTGACAGCTGGTGAAACGCCGAAGCAGGCGGATGATCAACACTAACAACACGCTCATTATATGACATTCCAGCGAGCTGCTGAAATGCCGGAACAATCACAGGCACAGTGCAAGAAACAACTTCAGCGGCAGACCAGCTTGAGAGCTGCCAAAATGCCAGAGCATGCGGATCATCAATGCTAACAACACGCTCATTATATGGCGGCCCAGCGAGCTGCTGAGATACCGCAACAATCACAGGCACAGCGCGAGGAACGAGTTCAGCAGCAGAACAGCTTGACAGCTGTCGAAATGCCGGAGCAGGCAAACCATCGATGGCAGCAATTTGCTGAATATAGGCAGATCATCTACGCCAACAACCCGCAGACGAAGTCGCGGGCAGAGGCTAGTTTCTTATAAAAGCAATTCATTACAATATTGTGACATTGTGATTTCTTGCTAAAACTTTTCCACATTCTGAACATGAAAATGGCCATTCATCTTCATCTCTTTGAATTCACTTATTCTTTCTTTGTCTATATTATTTATATCAAATATTCCCCCGTCTATATCCAGATCTCTTTTTGGAAATCTGTGTTTGACTCAGGTGACCAGCAGTATTAGTGGATAAATCTCCGCTGTAAAGGACTATGGGTACATTAGGGGTTAATGAATTATCTTGTGTTGTATTGGGATCTTCTGCTTTATCATAGCTCCCAACCATCCCGCATTTAGCAGGAAAGTCCCGCTTTTATACTCCTGTACCGCGGTCCTGCGCAGCTCCCTGCATGTCCCGCTATGTGGCTTTAGTGTTTTACATTACAAACTTTCCTCTGATCACCCCCTGCTCTTTTAACAGCGATAAAAGTGATGGGTGATCAGGAGAAAGCTTGTACTACTGTAATCTGAAGGACCTGTGTTATGTCAGATGTCACATGACTAGGAAGGCGTGTCTTAGTGTGCCGGCCGTAAGAAGGAGAGATGTGCCGTCTAAAGGTACTGAGAGGGGAGGGGAATGTGAGATGCAGGTGTGTGTGTGTTTCTGTGTGTGTGTCTGTGTGTGTTTCTGTGTGTTTGTGTGTGTGTCTGTGTATATGTTTGTCTCTCAGTAACCTAGGGGCAGAGATGGGGAACGTTATACTGGGGGCAGAGATGGAGGGGGAAAATGAAACTAGGGCTACATATGGAAGGGGAACATGAAACTGCGGGCAGAGGTGAGGGAGGGCATGGAAATGGGGGCGGATGGAGGGGTGACATGAAACTGGGTGCAGATAAAGGGGGGATATGAAACTGGGGGAAGATGAAGGGGGGCATGAAACTGGGGGCAGATGAAGGGGGGACATGAAAATGGGGGCAGATGGAGGGGTGACATGAAACTGGGTGCAGATGGAGGGGGACATGAAACTGGGGGCAGATGGAGGGGGGACATGAAACTGGGGCAGTTGGAGGGGGGCATGAAATGGGGCAGATGAAGGGGGATATGAAACTGGGGGAGAATGGTGGGGGGAGATGAAACTGGTGGTAGATGAAGGGGGCACTTAAACTGGGGGACATTAAACTGGGGACAACTGGAGGGGGCATTAAACCCACTGAGAGTAGCTGTAGGGGGACCTGTCTGCCTCTAGTTGCCCCCAGTTTAATGTCGTCCTCCAGCTACACGTACGGTTTAATGTCTGCTTCTAGCTGCCAGAGTTTAATGACCCTTTCTAGTTGCCCCCAGTTTAATGTCCCACTTTACCTGCCATGAATTTATTGCCCGCCTCCAACTACCCCCACTGTTAATGTCCCCCTCCAGCTGCTCCAGTTTCATGTCCCTTCTAGTTTCTCCCAGTTTAAACTGGGGCACCAGGAGAGGGACGTAATACTGTGGGGCAGTTGGAAGGGGACATATAATGTGGGGAAATATAGTGTATGGGTGACTGCAGGAAGATTATACTCTGTGAGGGCACCTGAAAAACGAATGAAAATAGGCAGTGTTAACATAAAAGTGGGCGGAGCTAAATTTGTGCACTGCACATTTTGGCTCTCTTTCTGTTCTTCAAAAGTTGGGAGGTATGGCTTTATGGTAAGGAGATAAAATGACCCTTACTTCTCCTCTTCACTGCTGTTTGCTCCTGAGTCCTCTCTCCTCTGGGTGTCTCTGCACTGGGCCTCAGGCTGAGATAGTCTATGCATACTGCTTTATGGTGATATTTGGCCTGTCTTGTCCCCTGTACACATGTGTAGTCCAGCACTGCTGCTTCTTGTTACGGCCACAATTCTGCCTAAACAGAGTTGTTTCTCATTATATCTCAATATTGTGACATGATAGCAAAATGGGTCAAAGATTATGAGGAACAATACAGACATATAGTATATATATCACAAAATAAAATTGTCTTGGAAAACTGTTAACCCGTTCCCGCACCATGACGTAATACTATGTCATGGATAGTGTACCTTCCTGCATCATTACATACTATTATGTTATAGCAAAATCACCCACCCAGCTTTTGAGAGTGAGTGTCAGCTGTTTCTTAGGAGCTGAGTGCCTAGTTTGGGTGTTAACCCCTTAGATGCCAATATCAGTCATGACATCGACGTCTAAGGGGTTGCCCTCTCAATCCGGTACCTGTGCGGCATCTCCAGGTGATGGTGTGATGCTCTTTCGACAGCCCATTCCATGGCCCTGGGTCTGCGATCTCTTCATGTCTCAATCCTGACTATAAAAACACAAAACACAGTATAAAACACCACACAAATGGTATTGCCACATTTGTAACAACTCAAACAATAAAACTAAAATTATTATGAAAAAAAATCAAAGGCAGCTTTTTTGCTATTTCGCCTCTTACAATATGGATTGAAAGGTAATTAAAAAATCATATATGGGCCAAAATAGTACCAATAAAAAGCAGTTTGTTCCATGAAAAATGAGCCATCAATCATCTCCAACAATGTTATGCCTTTCAGAAGATAGCGATGCAATGGATTTTTACAATGCATCAAAAACTATATAAATTAGGTGTTGCTGTAACCATAAAGACCTATAGAATTAAGGTAAGACATTATTTATGTTTCTATGGCAAAGGGCCAAAAATTTTAAATGTTACAAAGTAATGCCAGAATTGATGGGGGGTTTTCAATCACCACCAGAAAGAGTTAGTAAAATTTTGCAATATTTTGTAATGGTTACATTATATTTACAAAACACATTTCCCTGTCGTCCGTACCAGCGGCACAATGTGGGGTATTTTCTGCCCCTGTGTGCTGGTAGGACAGGCGGAATTTTAATTAGCCAGTATTAATTTCACATGGCTTAACCCCTTTAAGAGGGCACAGATACCTCCCCCTGTGAGTTTTTTTCTGTCCTGCATGAAGGACCGGACAGGTGGGAGGACACTCTGTCCTCTTAAAGGAAAGAAAGGAAAAAAAAAAAGAAAGTGAAAGATTGGTCAGAAAAATCCTGTTGTCAGGTCTTACCTGCTCCAGGCTCCTCTCTGCTGCCAGTGTCTGCCTGTCACCTCATGCCTGACATCTCCATAATTAAGCCTAATGGAGATAAACAGGTACAGTGGGTAAGTTAACCCCTTCCCCCCCTCCTCCGCCATCTCAGTGTCACCAGTCGGCTCTTACTAGCTGAGTTGGCTGCTCTGCAGCTTGTGAGATTCCTATCTGAAGTAGTGGTAAGCTGCCTGTGAGCTTCGGTGTGAGGGCATCCTCCGCTGTTTCTGGCGCGCGGCCCGTGCTGCGGTCCCTAGCTTGGCGGAACCTCTATTCAGGGAGCTTGAGTAACGCCCAGAAGCCTTTCTGGTGCACGTCGACCATTTCCGGTCGGGGAACTCGCCGGAAGCCGCCTCCGCTCTGGGGCCACGCTATTCAGGCATACATTTAAATGTATTTCTGCTTCCTAGGCAGTTATATATGCTAGCTGCTAAAGGAGGCAAGGTTTTCTGAGGACAGAACAGACAAAACAGGCTAATATGGGAAGAGAATGCAGAGCGCTATTAGCCACGCCCCTTCCGGGTCGGGAGGTTTAAAGGGCACCAGTATTTGCTTTCATTGCCTGCTAGTCCAGTTACTAGTAGGTTCCTGAGTCCTAGTGACTTGAATTTGCAACCATCTACCCGGCACACAAAAAGTACCTACGAATAGCTGTTTTTATGGCTGGTCACACAGAGCACCTGCAATTCACCGCACTGCCCTTCGGCATTTCGTCAGCCCCGTACGTCTTTACCAAGATGGTCGCACCTGTTGCCACCGCCCTCAGACTGCAAGGCCTCTTCGTGGTTCCCTACCTTGACGACTGGCTTATAAAAGCTCAGTCTACTTCAATTCTCCATCACCACCTCCAGACAGCCATCTCCTTCCTCCACAAGTTGGGTTGGCTAATCAACTGGGAGAAGTCGGAAATAGTTCCATACACCCAGAAGAAATTCCTGGGGTTCATTCTGGATTCCCAGAAGTTGCATAATTTTCTTACCCGCCCAAGGAGAGCGAAAATTGAAGCTTCCGCCCGATGCCTTCTCAGGACCCGGAGAATCACAATCCGCACCGCCATGCGCGTCCTGGGCCTAATGTCATCCTCAGCCAAGGCGGTCCCTTGTGCTTTATAGCATTTGCGTCCCCTTCAGATGGAAGTGTTGAGCGCCTGGAACAGGTCTCTACGGGGACTGCACAAGAAAATCTGCCTTTCTCCCAATACCCGTCTTTCCCTCAG
Source organism: Leptodactylus fuscus (assembly GCF_031893055.1). Lineage (NCBI taxonomy): Eukaryota > Metazoa > Chordata > Amphibia > Anura > Leptodactylidae > Leptodactylus > Leptodactylus fuscus. Next base: position 202,409,644 of record NC_134265.1, read on the forward strand.
ATGGTGGAGACACCTGAAAGACGGAAGGTCCTCGGTTCAACCTTGTTGGACCCTGTTGACAACAGATGCATCCCATGTGGGATGGGGAGCCCACCTGGACAACAGAACCATTCAGGGACAGTGGAGGAATTCAAAGGAGGGAACCTCCAACTTAAAAGAGCTGAAAGCAGTCTATCTGGCACTGATGTACTTTGCCCCCTTTCTCAAAGGGAAGGCAGTCAAGGTTCGGTCAGACAACATGACAACAGTGATATATCTGAACAAACAAGGCGGCACAAGAGTTCCAACCCTTCTGAGAGAGGCAAAATTAATTTTCTTGTGGGCAGAGAAGAATCTGTCCCACTTATCTGCTGTTCACATCAGAGGCTCCCTGAACATAGTAGTGGATCAGTTGAGTAGGAGTATCCCTGTATCAGGAGAATGGTCTCTCAATCAAGACGTATTCCAACAAATCATCCAGAGATGGGGTCTTCTGGAGGTCAACCTTATGGAAACCTGACTCAACACCAAGATGGGCACGTTCTGCTCTCTTTATCAGGAGGACAACCCCTTGGCAGTGGATGCTCTGTCCATCCCGTGGAGGTTCAGGATGATTTACATTTTCCCTCCAATTTCTTTTTGGTAGAGTTGGAAGGGACCTCAAGGGCCATCGGGTCCAACCCCCTGCGAGTGCAGGTTTTCCTAAATCATCCCAGCATATGTTTATCCAGATTCCGCTTGAAGATTTCCATTGATGGAGCGCCCACCACCTCCCGTGGCAGCCTATTCCACTCTCTCACTACCCTCACTGTCAGAAAGTTTTTCCTAATGTCTAATCTGTATCTCTTTCCCTTTAGTTTCATCCCATTGCTTCTTGTACTTCCTTGTGCTAATGAGAATAGGGTAGATCCCTCTGCACTGTGACTTCCTTTCAGATATTTGTAGACTGCTATTAAATCTCCCCTCAGCCTTCTCTTCTGCAAACTAAACAATCCCAATTCTTTTAGCCGCTCCTCATAGGACATGGTTTGCAGACTTCCACCATTTTGGTTGCTCTTCTCTGGACTTGCTCCAATATATCGATGTCTTTCTTGAATTGAGGCGCCCAGAACTGTACACAGTATTCCAGGTGTGGTCTGACCAGGGAAGAGTACAGCGGAATAATGACCTCTCTTGATCTAGATTCAATGCTTGTCTTAATACATCCCAGAATTTTATTAGCCTTTTTTGCAGCAGCACCGCACTGTTGGCTCATGTTGAATTTGTCATCTACTATTATGCCCAAGTCCTTTTCCCCTATGCTATCACTTAGTTCTATTCCTCCCATACTATATATGTTTTTTACATTTCTGTTACCCAGATGTAGAACTTTGCATTTGTCCCTGTTAAATACCATTTTGTTCGCCTCAGCCCATTGTTCCAGTGTGTCTAAGTCCTTTTGAATACACTCTCTCTCCTCTCTAGTGTTGGCTATTCCTCCTATCTTCGTATCATCTGCAAATTTTATGAGTTCCCCAATAATTCCATCGTCCAGATCATTTATAAAGATATTAAAAAGTACTGGGCCCAGAACAGAGCCCTGCGGCACCCCGCTTTTGACTTTCTTCCAGTTCGATGTGTAGCCATTTAGTATTACTCGTTGTGCCCGATCATTAAGCCAGTTGTGAATCCACCTAACTGATTTTTTGTCAAAGCCATACTTAATCATTTTTTCAATAAGAAGGTTATGTGATACTTTATCAAATGCCTTACTGAAGTCAAGATATACTATGTCCACGGCGTTCCCTTGGTCCAACCATTCAGTGATTTTGTTGTAGAAGGAAATCAGGTTAGTCTGACAAGATTTATTGGTCATAAAGCCGTGCTGGCTCTGGTTAATTAATGCCTTCCCATCCAGGTACCGAAGTAAATGTTCCTTGACAATTTGCTCAAAGATTTTTCCTGCTATCGAGGTCAGACTTACCGGCCTGTAATTTCCTGGATCGTCCCTTTTCCCCTTTTTGTAGATGGGGAAAACATTTGCCCTTTTCCAATCTAAAGGGACCACTCCTGTTTCCCATGACTTACCGAAGATTATAGCAAGGGGTTCTGTTATTTCCTCTGCTATCTCTTTCAGGACTCTAGGGTGTAAATCATCTGGTCCTGGGGACTTGGTTTCCTGTAATTTGGCTAAGTGCTCTCTTACCAGACCTTCGCTTATAGTCAGCTTGGAGTCCTCCTTCCCCTCATCTCCATCACCATTAATGTCGATATTTCCATTAGTTTCTTGGGAGAAGACGGATACAAAATATGAATTTAGTAGCTCCACCTGCTGTTCCACCATGTTAACTGTTTCTCCTTTGTCATTCTTCAGGACTCCAATGGTCTCCTTCACTTTTCTTTTGCTTTTAACATATCCCCAAAATCCTTTTACCTTCCATCATATCCAAAGTACTGATGAAAATACGACAGGACCAAGTCTCGGGAATTGCCATAATCCCGTTCTGGCCAAAAAGGACTTGGTTTGCCCAGCTCATGTGGATGAGTCAAGGCAGTTATTGGAGGCTCCCCCCCTCCCAGATCTGGTAACACAAGGAGAGCTGAAATGTCACGATCTGAGGAGATTCAACCTGACAGCCTGGAGGTTGACCAGTCCCTATTAGGGAATAGAGGACTGTCCCAAGGCGTCCTGAGGACTTTAGCTAGCGCCAGAGCTGACTCCACTAATAGAAATTACCGTAGGATCGGTAACATTTTTAATGCCTGGTGCACGAATCACAAAGTGGACTCCTCCGATCCCCCAGTGAGGGTGATCCTGGACTTTCTTCAGGACGGCCTAGACAGAGGGCTTGCTGCTTCTACCGTGAAGGTACATGTAGCCACTTTGTCCGCCTATCTGGGGAGGTGCTTGTCTCAAGATCCTTTAGTGAGCACCTTTATTAAAGCGGCAACTAGGCTGAGACCAGCAGTAGTTGCTCCTTTCCACCAGTGGGACCTCAGCACGGTCCTAACAGCACTTTGTATCGCTCCTTTCGAACCCCTGGAGGAGGTGGATCTAAAATGGCTGACCTACAAGGTAACGTTCCTCCTCGCAATTATTTCAGCGAAGAGAGTGGGAGAGCTTCAAGCACTCTCCTCGGAGGATCCATATATCGCCTTTTTTGAAGACCCCGTACCATTGAGATTTCTACCAGGGTTTAGACCGTAGGTTCCATCCAGAGCAAATATAGTTCAGCTAATTTGCTTGCCGGTCTCCTACTTCTCCTGACAAAGAAAAATGGCATACCCTGGACCTGGTGAGGAATCTCCGTATCTACCTACAGCGCACTTGCACTTTCAGAAAGTCAGAAAATCTGCTGGTGAATTATGTAGGCGGTCAGAAGGGCCGCAAGGCTTCCAAAGCAACCATTTCATGTTGGGTGAAGGAAGCGATAAAAGCTGCGTTTTCAGTTCAAGGTTTACCTCCACCCACCATCTTAAAAGCCCACTCAACGCGTGCAGTTTCGACCTCTTGGGCGAAGGACAAGGCTCTAGCCTTGGATCAGATATGTGCATCAGCATCTTGGTCCTCTGAACCGACCTTTGTAAAAGATTACCAACTAAACCGGTATTTCTCGGAAACTACGGCCTTTGGGCGCACTGTGTTATGCTCAGCATGTACTGAGGTCCCACCCTAGGGGGGATTACTCGCTATCTCCCCACATTGTGCCACTGGTACGGACGACAGGGAACAAAGGATTATGTAGATAATCTTGTTTCCCTTAGTCCTAACAGCGGCACAAGACTACCCCCCTATTTACATTCTTTTTATATGTTGTTATTACTAGATATTGACATACAGGGGGACTGACATCTCTGCCCTCTTAAAGGGGTCAAGCCATGTGAAATTAATACTGGCTAATTAAAATTCCACCTGTCCTATCAGCACACAGGGGCAGAAAATACCCCACATTGTGCCGCTGTTAGAACTAAGGGGAACAAGATTATCTACATAATCCTTTGTTCAGCCTGCAAATACAAAGCTTTTTTTTTTTTTTAATATACAGTGGTTTTTAATGAACCCTTTCACAGCCAGTGTTTTCTGGATATTTTGCACGTCTGATAGCCAAAGCAATTTTCACAGTTTTGAGATGGTCAAATAAAAACTAAATCGCAACATACGTGGATAGCTCCTGCCTCACGACTCTGCCCTCTGTGTGCTCTGGCCCAAGGAGCTGGTGGCATGATGTGATGACGTCTCTCACATCGCGTCTGCAGCTCCCTGAAGCCTTTGGGAGCAGAGACTTCAGGCAGAGCAGCAAGGGATCGAGGACAGGTGAGTACCAGTGTTTTTGTGTTGTTTTTTTTTAAATTAAACTTTGCCAAATGAAGAGGGACATTAAACTTAAGGGGAGGAGAGGCAGATAAAAAGGGACATTGAACTTTGGGGGTAGATGGAGGGGGACATTAAATTGGGGAAGCAGATGAGGTGGGACATTAAACTGGGGGGCATTAAACTGTCAGGGTAGATGAAGAGGAACATTAAACTGGGGTCAGCTGGAGGTAGACATTAAACTGATGGCAACTGAAGGGGACATCAAACTGTGGGGGGTCACTGGAAGGGGACATTAAACTGGGGCTTACTATAAACTATTTACTTACTATTAAACTGGAGCTTAATACTCATATTAAGCTTCAGCTGGAGGAGGACATTAATTTGCCCCTCTAGTTGCCCCCAGTTTAATGTCCTCCTTCAGCTTTCCAAGTTTATTGTCCTCCTCCAGCTACTCCTTGTCCCCTTCCATCTGCCCCAATTTAATGTCCCCCCTTTAGTTGCACCCAGTTTAAAGTGGAGCAGCTGGAGGGGTACATTAAACTGTGGGTGTACCAGGAGAGGGACTTTATACTTTGAGACAAAGAGAAATGTATAGGATTGGGGGGGGAGGGAGTCAGTGTAGAAGAGTGTGGGGGTACATCTGCAGCACAACGATGTTCAGGTCACACATTCTGTTCCTCTTTTTGTACTTTGAGAGTTGGGAGGTATGACACTGTTAGAAAAATGGATGAATCTCTTTCTTTTTTAGCCAACCTACTGATCCATTTTAAATAGACCTAACTCAGACATCAATCCCTTTTTACATCCATTAAATATGGACTCATTGATTTCTATTGGGCCTGTATGTCTGTCAAAAGTGACAACTATTGAACATGTCCTTTATTTTTTAACTGACCTTTTGTTCTGTCCGTCAGTTGATAGGGAAAAGCAGACTAAGGGCTAGCTCACAGGGGGCAAAATGGTCAGGATTTTGACGCGGAATCCACGTCAAAATCCTGCTGCCTCCCATTGAAATCAATGGGAGACGGTCATTTCCTTTTTCCGCGAGCAGTTTCTTCCTGCTTACGGAAAAAAGAAGCAAACTGCTCTTTCTTCCGGCGGATTCATGGCTTTCTCCTCGCGACACCTCCCTCTTGACTAGGCCCATTCATTTGGGCCTAATCCAGATCGGAAAGTTACGTCGGGATGCACTGCACTGGTATCCGCCGTGACGGAATGTGTTCACGCGGAATCCCGTGTGAACTAGCCCTAAATGAAAAAATGGTTTATAGAGAAAAGCACATAATGCAATACTAAAAGGAAGACAAAGTCATAATGCAATGCAATGGGTATAAGTGGCATGAGCTGCATAGGACATCAGTTTTCCCTGCTGGACTGCAGAGCTTTGCCTTCTCCCCTACAATGATTCTGGATGAGTCATTGTGACTGGACTAGTGCCAGATAGTGCTCACAGCTCCTGTTCACGCACATCTGAGCCATGTATAGCTAGTATATTTACTGAGGAGAGGTTGCTATACAGCCTGAAAACTATCTGAAGAATGTCATATCTTTGCACTTAAAGAACTACTTATATTTACTAATTCTGTAGACTCTTTATCTGCTGCTATACTTCAGTATCTTTCTAAGAGCTTATATGAACATATCAAGTACTTGTGCTCCATCCATTTGGTGTGATTCCATGACAGTAAAGGTAAGTGTTCATTTGTCCTAGATTGTTCTTTGCATACTTGTCTAGTATCTTACTGTATGTACTTCTGTGCCCTTCTAAAGCACATTGTTTTAGCCTCCATCTATTGCCCTGATACTTACTGTACATACTATTCAATAAGCAGCTAGCAGCAGAACTGGTCTGGTTGCTATAGAGAATCTGTCAGATGAATTTGGGACACTAAACCACCAACATGTACTGTACTTATGGACTGGGAGTTTAGTGTCCCAAATATGAGTATAGTCCATCCTGAGGTTGTTTAATAAAACATCTTAAGACTTACTGAGAAATGAATCTGATGTTTTCTTTGAAGTCCTCATGTCTTATTCATAGGCCTGCACATCATGTGTGTGTGGCGTTTACATTTTTTGCGGACAAAAAAAATAAACTAATGACATCCATGCGTCATCTGTTATTCACAGTCCTAGAGACATACAAAAAATAGAAAATGAAGCAAAAAAAAAGTTGATCTGCTTTTTACAGCCAGGAAAGTAGATCAACAATGGACTGCACATCAGCAAACACGATAGAATGAGTCCACAGCCTGTCATATAGAATAAGTGATGATGCACGGACCAGTCCCCCGGATTGGGACGGCAGAACATGTACAAGTGAAAATTAGTCCAGCACCACAAGCATATATTATGCTAAAACATAGCTTTTAATTGAAAAAAGTTAAAAAACATTTTTCCACAATCCATCATGGTGATGTTTCTTCATTCTGTTTCTTTGCTATTGAGCAGGTATCCAGACCTTCTAGAGGGGGCAATTGGAGGAGGAAACTCCTGAAACGTGAGGCCTTCTGGATCTTTGAATTGGGCACGCGATATCCAGATGGCCTCAATTTCAGAACGGACCTCTCGTATTTTAACTAGTCCGCAATGGTATGTATCAGTATTTGGGTTAGGTTAGAATGTTGCGTTTATTGGGAATCTTTACGCTGATGTTGGATTGTAATATATGTTACATTCATACTAGCTATGAGTTATTTTGACTAATGACATCTTTCTAGCAGAACGTAGGTTGAAACAATGTGTATGGTGGGCGTTTTAGATATGAGCCAATAGCAAAACATATGAGTCCGGTCATGTGATTGTTTATCACGTGATACTGGAGATCTCCTTGGATACCGGTCTGTGGTGCAGGGCAAAAGTCTTGGTATGTGGATCCGATCATGTGATGGTACATCACGTGATGTAGGATGTATACTCATAGTGATCATTCCGGACAACATCTTGTATCGTGGGAGGTAGGATCCTTTTTCCTCTTCTTTTTTCTCCTATGTCTTTCATCATTATTCCTATGATGTAGTTATTTTATTTCCTTTTTGATTCTATAATAGAGTATATATATAGAGAGATTGTTCCGGATGTATTTTTCGTATGTCCCCCTTTTTCTTTTAAATCACGAGTTGATGCGATTCAGTATGCTGTAAATGGACATATTTTTGCATATTGAATGGCATTTAATTCATAGGGAAGGGACATGATATGATATACTTACCTGTTTACCCGGGCATATTTCCCTTGTGTCAATGATATAATATAGGGCAATGACTGTTGAGATTGGATTATTTGGAACATCATTTTCATTTGTATATATCATGGTGTTTTTAATGTACAAAGGATTTTAACATTCTGTGTTTATATGTTTGTTTTTTGTGTTTTTTGTATACATATGCACATTGGGTCCGTGAGTTCAGGAATCAGGTGTTACTTATTATGAAGTAATTAGGTATAGGTGGGTCGTTTACTTAAGTTCGAGTTTCCGTCTCATTCAGTATGGCTACGACTAAGAGATTAACATCTCGAAACGCGTCAGCTCTCATCATGTGAACAAGGACGTGGTTTGTTCCATTCTAATATCACAGTCATGCTCTTTTTTCTTCCATCTACTGATTTTTTCTTGAATATGTGTGGAATTTAAAGGACATTGTGTATTTTTTCTGTATCCTCCCATATATGTTTTTTAACTTTTTTTCAATTAAAAGCTATGTTTTAGCATAATATATGCTTGTGGTGCTGGACTAATTTTCACTTGTAAATGGACTGCACATCGCCTGCATATGAGAAGGGTAGGGTGCTGTCCATGAATAGAAAGACATCACACAGTGTACATGTGAATGAGGCTTCAGTGGTGTTCCTGACACATACACATTTCATAAATAAAGATGGCGCAATACACTTTGACTTTCTTACACAGGCACTGGATATGGCTTCAATAGAAAATTATAATAGTAGGAATAAAGGCATATTTTGATCAATAAACCACCAGTCCAAAAGGACTTGTTCGTGGTTTCTTCCTATATTTCCCTGCCAGGTTCCTTTGGGCTAGTGATTGTGCAAATAAGTGCTTTAAATGCTCAATTCTGAATATTGGTCTGTGGAAATAGGGCACCAATTTGTCCATAGATAGACAAATTGTAATATGTATGGGGAACAAAAATAATTTTAACAATTACTTGTTCCCTATACAGGCAGTGTGAAGGTTTTTTTTTAATCTTTATCTTACTCCTTATCTTCAATCTGCTTGTTTACATTATATCTATCTGAGTATGCAGTCTCACATATAAACCTCTATGGAGGGGAGAGTGAGATTCTCCTGCCATCAGGTTTTTGACTCATTTTGTGGTCTCACAGCCTCTTATCTACAAGTTTTTTTTAACATTGTTTAAAGGGATCCTATCATTGGACACCCTTTTTTTCTAACTAACATGTAGGAATAGCCTTAAGAAAGGATATTCTTCTCCTTCCTTTAGATGTCTTCTCCGCACTGCCGTTCGGTAGAGTTAAGCGGCCACTGTGTAAGCGGCCATTTTCTTTTGGCCATGGACATGCGCAGTCGGCTCTGCCTGAGGCCCGATGGCAAAGCCGACTGTGCATACCTAGAATATTGAAACCCAGGACGGAAGAAGACACAAGGAGAGAGCGTTCCAAAAGAAGATAGAGGTGTCGCTGGAGATTTCTCTTGCAGCATTGGAGACACCCCTAGTGCTGTTTGAGCGCTTGGGACAGCCCCCAGTGCTGTGAGAGAACTCATTTGCATACCAAAGAAAATCGGGATATTTAACGAACGGCGCGGAGAAAAAATCTAAAGGTAGGAGAAGAATAGCCTTTCTTAAGGCTATTCCTACGTGTTAGTCAGAAAAAAAGGTTAGGATAGGATAGGATCCCTTAAAAAAAAATTTAAAATAAGAAGCAAAGAATAGCAAAGCGAAACAGCAGCAATTAAATTGAGCGTCTTTTCTATCCCCCTTCTCTCTTCATACACTAATATGGAAAAAGTAATGGCCCAGAAAGTGGAGAAGAAAATATATTTCTTTAAAATATGAAACTTTGTAATATATCTTACTAGCCTCTGCCTGCTTCGTCTACGGGTTGTTGGCGTTGATGATCCGCCTATATTCAGAAAATTGCTGCCATCGATGGTTTGTCTGCTCCAGCAATTCAGCAGCTCTCAAGCTATCCTGCTGCTGACCTCATTCCTCACACCGTGCCTGTGATTTTTCCGGCATCTCAGGAGCTCGCTGGGATGCCACATAATGACCGTGTTGTTGGTGTTGATGATCCGCCGGCTCCAACGTTTCGACAGCTGTCAAGCTGTCCTGCTGCTGAGCTCGTTCCTCACGTTGTGGCCGTGATTGTTGCGGTATCTCAGCAGCTCGCTGGGCTGCCATATAATGAGCATGTTGATGGTATTGATGATCCGCATGCTCCAGTGTTTTGGCAGCTCTCAAGCTGCCCGGCCGCTGAACTTTTGTTGCACTGTGCCTATGATTGTTCCACCATCTCAGCAGCTCACTAGAATGTCAGATAATGAACATGTTGTTGGCGTTGATGATCCCCGTCAGCTCCGATTGAGGAGACCTCTTGTGACTTCTGGCTCTTTCGTAGCTCTCGTTGTTTGCGACAAATTACATTTTCTCTTTCCAGGCATGTTGAAAATAGGAAAACTGCCAATTTGGATTAAAGGTGTTTGCCCATTATCTGAGCAGATCAGATAATATGCAAATGTCTGAACACTGAGGGTCAGCTTGTGTTTACACAGAGAGATAACAGCCCTGGCTTTCTCAGAAGCATAGATAAGAGCAGTGTAATATAGTATGTGAACAAAAATTCATAACAGTCGTGAAGCCATGTCATTTACCGGGATAAAATGTAGCCTACAGTATATTTTAATTAAGGTCATAATTAGAAATGAATGGAAACACCCATAGAAATGAATGGAAACACCTGTAACGCCGGCCGCCGGCAAAGTCAGTGTCACAGGTGCTTCCATTCATTTCTATGGGTGCGTGCTGTTCGGATCAGCTGATCCGAACAGTGTTCGCTCATCTCTAGTCATAATCTATCTATGGGCTGAATTTCATCCAAATCCATTCAGCCTTTTTGCATGATTGAGGAACAAACACACAAACATCCAAACACACACATTTATAATATTAGTAGGATTAAACTGCACTATTTATTTATGAAAAGTTGTCTATAACTGAAGGTACACTTTAAAGAGGACCTTTCATCAGATTGGGCACAGGAAGTTTTATATACTGCTGGAAAGCGCTTTACAGTCAGAAGGGCATTTCTGACACTTAGCCAGGGACATCCTTCTGCCCAGCAGTGCCTATCGCGCTGTACTGTGTGAGCGGGGAGGAACGCCCCCTCCCTCTCCTGATAATACTCGTCTATGGACGAGCTGTGTGAGCAGAGGGAGGGGGCGTTCCTACCAGCTCCACAGTACAGCACGATAGGCGCTGCTGGGCAGAAGGGTGTCCCTGGCTAAGTGTCAGAAATGCCCTTCTGACTGTAAAGTGCTACGGTACTGGGACCGATAGCGCTTTACCGGGGGCACAGATCGGGAAAGCTGACAGTGCGCTGAATTCAGCGCACTGTCAGCTTTCCAGCAGTATATAAAACTGCCTGTGCCCAATCTGATGAAAGGTCCTCTTTAAAGAGGACCTTTCATGGGTTTGGGCACAGGCAGTTCTATCTACTGCTGGAAAGCCGACGGTGCGCTGAATCTGTGCCCTGGGTAAAGAGCTAGCGGTGCCGGTAACCGTAGCTCTTTACAGTCAGAAGGGCGTTTCTGACAGTCAGTCAAGAACGTCCTTCTCCGCAGCAGTGCCTATTGCGCTGTACAGTGTGAGTGGGGAGGAACACCCCCTCCCTCTGCTCACAGTGCTCGTCCATAGACGAGTATTATCAGGAGGGGAGGGGGCGTTCCTCCCCGCTCACACTGTACAGAACGATAGGCACTGCTGTGGAAAAGGACATTCCTGACAGACTGTCAGGAACGCCCTTCTGACTGTAAAGCGCTACAGTTACCGGCACCAATAGCTCTTTACCCGGGGCACAGATCGGGAAAGCCGACTTTCCAGCAGTATATAGAACTGCCTGTGCCCAAACCCATGAAAGGTCCTCTTTAAGTACTTATCCCACCACTTGAGCATTTACTGTGGTAAAATCCACATTTTCATTTGCTTCTTCAGATGTACATTCATTCATAGCCTAGTGAAGAGATAATATAGCAGGGCTGCTGCAGCTAACAATATATCATCACTATGATTTATTCCTGTACTGAGCAGAGTGATGTCACAATGTAGGGGGTATTGTTAAAAAGAACTAAAAATCAATCATTAGCATGGCAGTATTACAATCTCTAAGATCTAATATAGCACCCATAAAAGTCTATAACCTTCTCTTTAAGCTTTTAGTAGTGTCTCAGGACTGTTATACTATTGAGTACTGTCGTTTTTAAACTAAAACACTGTTCCAATCAATATATTAGTTTGAGTTTAGAGTGTACGCCTTACGTTAGATTCACACCTTTGATGGGGTTTCCATTCTTTGGGTCTGCTTGGGGACCCAAAAAAATGAAAACCCAATCCACTTTAAAAGCAGATACCCATAGACCCCATAGACTATAATTCGCCAGTTTCCACCTAAAAAATACAGAGAGAAAAATCCTACTTGCATTTTTCAAGCGTACTGGGGGACAGAGTCTCCAAATGGTCAACGAACACAAATGTGAACCTAGCCTTACGTGGACTTTTGCAACTGGGTAAACTGTTGCAGTGTGATATCTTATCACAAAAAGCAACAAGAACCAATGAAAAGTTATTGTAAATATATTTTTCAATGACTTTTCATTGTTTTTTGTTGACTTCTATGATAACATATTACACTGCAGCAGTTTAACCAATTTCAGAACCACAATAGGGCTCATTCACACAGGGCAAGAGGAGGCAGATTTTGGTGCTGAATCCTCCTCAAAATCCGCCCCCTCACAATAGAGGTCTATACAGACCACTAGCTTTCTTTTTTCCGCTAGCGGGAACAAACCGAAGAAGAAGAAAAGAAGCGAGCTGCCCTCTCTTCAGGCGGACACCACCCTCCGGACTAGGTCCATTCATTTGGGCCTACTCCAGCGTGGGAAGCCACGACAGTCTTGGCAGGCGCATTTTGGTCCTATTCTGACCCCATTTGTTTATTACAACTTGGGCAGAATGAGGTGACACAGTTTCCCCAAGAGTAACCCATTGTGATACCAAACTGGTTTGGCTTGGAACCACCGAGCATTATTCAAGCAGACTCTCTGGTCTTCTTCCTTCAACCATATATGAAGATCTGATCTTTGCTGTGGTGAGTTTTCCAGGCTGCTACCTCCTGAGATACCACCAGTTTGATAGCAGATGACCAGGCAGGACAAAGCACCACAGAAACAGGACAATGTAAACATAACCAAGTCAGACAGGAGAACTGACCACAAACATACAAGGATACGGACTGTAACAGAATATACAGAAGTGGAATTAGGACAGGACATACATAACACAGGCAGCAGAAGGCACAAGGCCACCAGAACAGAAGCATATTAGTACTAAAAACAGACATGAAGACAGACACACTAGCAAAACATAAAAATGCATGCAGACACAACAATACCCCGGACGGAACACACATTGCTCAGCCAAAATGAGTCCTTATTTACACTTCTGCATGTCCCATACACTTTGCTTTCACATTTTTCACATATGCCGTATTTACCTATTGATTTTGATGTGGTTGTTTTTAGACATCCATGCAGAAGCACATTGTTTTTTTTATTCAATGATGCACCTAGGTTTTAGAGGAGGAAAATAAGAAAAGAATATTTACAACCAATTCCTTGACAACCTCCCCTCTACTATAATTTGCAATAAAATATAAATTAACCCCATCACGCATTTACTCGTAAATGTACGTGGGAGAATGTGATTAGTTACCGCATTCCCACGTGCATGTATGTGATGGTGATCGAGTGGGCTCAGAATCAGAGCCTGTGCGATCATTGCGGGAGCCCAGCTGTATCTGACAGCCAGGCTCCTGCTGCAATAGTGGGGATGGTGATAACATTTGCAAAGACCCTAAAATTGTCCTTACAAAATGGGCCACTTCCTGGGGAATGACAATTTACTGGCACCTCCAGGGTACTGCAAAAACAGCATGGCGTCCAGAAAGCTAAAAAGTGCACTTTTCCTTCCCTTCTGAGGTCTACACAAGCAGCAGTTTACACCTACATATATAACTTTTTTTTCCCTGGGATGGCTCAGTTTTATTAGTGCAGGTCTCTGATGACACAAAGTGGGTACAATATATTGGGCACCGAAATGGCATATGTCTTTTTTTTTTTTTTTTTTTTTTTTTAAAGTTAATTTTCACTATTTATATTAATTTTTGGGAAGCACTCTTAGGGCCCCTTAACACAGAGTTTAAGCTCCGCTCATTCAGACGGCTTTACACGCGCTCCCATTGAAGTGAATGGGATGTGTTTTGAAGTGCTCGTGTATACGTGTCTGAATGAGCAGAGCGTAAACTCCGTGTGAAGGGGCCCTTAGGCTCAAAATAATAATACCCCTTCAGAAATTCCTTGAGGGGTGTAGTTTCTAAAATGGGGTCACTTTTGTGGTGTTTCCATGGTATTGGTACTTTAGGGGCAAATGCGACATGGCACCAGAAAACTATTCCAGCAAAATTTGCCCACCAAAAGTGAAATAGTGCTCCTTCCATTCTGAGCCCTTGTGCTGTAATGATATGTTCTGCCTCTGGGCTTTACTCAACCCCTCTCATTGGTGGGCAGGGAGGGCAGTGAAAGAAGGGGAGAGAGTCATATATCTCAGCTCTGGAATTTACTACATGAAGGTCCCATGCTGGCTGCCGTGCCTGCCACAGGTTGCCAACCCCTGGTCTACAGGGGCCGTTGGCAAACACTGTTTCCTTTTAGCAGTCCAGCTCTCTGTAGTTTGTGTCCCCCAGGAGAACTGTGCGCAGATTTGAACTTAGAAGACCAGGAACAAACAATTTAGTGATACCAAACACACTTTTTGCACTTTTCTGGCACAATTTGGATTTTGTTTATTTTGTTCTCATTCATTAAAATTTGTCCTTTATTTTCATTGATTAACATTAATTGCATACAAGTAACACAACCCCCACAGAGATTGTGACCAGTGGCATAAATACCGGGGTAGCAGTAGTGGCAGGCACAGGGCCAGGAACTTTAGGTGGCCTGGTGGGCCCTTGATTTATTTTTTTTTAATAGGCCATTATCTGCTGAAGTAATCCCAGCAGATAACTGACCCTATTTACTTAACGATCCCAAATCCTGCTCATGGCCACCTCTACTTCCCCTACTGCATGCTATGTCAGAAAAGACACCAGAGTATGATGATAACTGTGTTTGTTGGGGTTCATGGGCTTACGGCCTCACTTACAGATCACCGCTCCTGCTCAAAGCTTCCCCTTCTGCCCTCCAGGGGCTCCAGCGACATAATACAGGACGGAGGAGGGGAAGTAGAGGAGGCTGTGAGAAGGAGCGGGGATTGGTAGATAAATAGGGCACATTACCTTCTAGGGTTATTTCAGCAGGTAACGGCCTATTAAACAAAACAAAAAAAACATCAGGGGCCTACCTAGCTCCCTAGGGTTCCAGGCCCTGTGGCATCCACTACCTCTGCTACCCTGGTATTTATGCCACATAATACTGTGTGCAGGAGCCACTGTGGGGCATAATTCCGTGTGCAGGAGCCACTGTGGGGCATAATACCGTGTGCAGGAGCCACTGTGGGACATAATACTGTGTGCAGGAGCCACTGTGGGGCATAATACCGTGTGCAGGAGCCACTGTGGGACATAATACCATGTGCAGGGGCCACTGAGGGACATAATACCGTGTGCAGGAACCACTGTGGGGCATAATACCGTGTGCAGGAGCCACTGTGGGACATAATTCCATGTGCAGGGGCCACTGTGGGGCATAATATTGTGTGGAAGGGCCACTATAGGACAGTATACTGTGTGACGGCCATTTTGGGACATTATATTGTGTTTAAATGGGGAAAGGAGGAGCTATGTCATTCAGGGCACCCAAGTCAAAAATCTGCTGTGGTCTTTGCTACTTGTGCCCCTGATTGTGACGTTATACACAAATAACACTAGTATGCTAGCTAAACATTTCAGTCCTTTGATGACTTAACCATGCAGATACTATGCCTTCCAAACATCCCGAATTTGTCCGGACATTCCTGGGTGCTGTCCCAGAAAGTGGGAGGCATATCAAAACAGAGAGGGCAACTGTAGGGGAAAATTATACTGTGAGGGCAACTGGAGGGGACATTATATTGTGAGAAAAACTGCAGCGAATATTATATTGAGGGGGCATATTCAGATGGACATTTTGTCCCTCTTTCAGTCCTGAAAGCTGGGAGATATGCAGATACTGATGGCCCCAGTATAATTTCAGCCATTTTGCCATGTCATTGCTGTGCAGTGACATTCTATTATACACCAACATTTTCAGTTATGAGATAACCTAATGCTATTTAACATACCTAGTCAATGAAAGGTAACATGCATAGTCACTAGCTAATAAAATGTACTGCAAATAAATTGGGACTGGGGGAGAGTGGAGCATTCATTGAATACCATTCATTGTGCCATGTGTAACCAGGAAACTAGAAAAGGCTTTCTCAAAACATTGAAAAGTCTTTAAGGCTAAAGCCCAATATTAAAAACACTGCATTTTTGAAAATCGCAGCATGTCAGTTACACCAGTGGAATTGCTGGCATTTTCCCTTTAATTTAATAGGGGAAAAAATAAAGCCAAGGAGATGGAGCACAGGGAAACAGTGAGTATCTAGCACTGATGTGGATGTGTTTGCAGATAATTTATGGAAGCTGAATAACCCCTTTAACTCCTTTACACAAAATCACGTGCGTGTACGTGATTAGGCTTGAAGGGGTGTATGGAGAGTGCTCAGAAGCTGAACTCTCTCCATACACCGCATACCATAAAACAGCCAGCATTTGACACTAACAGTACCGATTGGTGCCCACACCAATTGCAGCTGTTAACACTTTAGATGCCACAGTTAAATGAAACCACGGCATCTAAAGTACGCATGCTCTATGGCGCTACTGTCTTTTCCCAATCACCGCCCTCCGGAACATAATCAAAAGGTGGCGATCGGACGTCCTGACAGCTGGGAGCCTATTGAAGGCCCCCAGGCTTTTCATTACATCACTTCCATAGGCAGTGTGTAAAAGAAGTGAATGGATTCAGTGGCGGATCCAGGGTTTGCGGGGCCCTGGGCAATTGACTTTGGCGGGGCCCTACGCGCAGCGCTCCGCAGCAAATTAGGCCCCGTCCACTTTTATGTTGACTCCGCCCATTCTCATTCATTTTTCATGTTATTCCACACAGTATAATCCTCCTACAGTCACACGTAAATTATATGTCCCCCCTCTATCTCTCCCCATTTTCATATACACCCTTCATCTACCCCTAGTTTCATGTCCCCCCCTCTATCTCTGTCCCCAGTTTCATGCCATTCTCCCCCTTTATCTGCCCACAGTTTCATGTGTCCCCCAGTCTCTGCCCCAGTATCATGCCGTTCTCCCCCCTTCATCTGCCCCAATGTCATGCCAGTCTCCCCTCCTTCATCTGCCCCAGTGTCATGCCATTCTCCCCCCTTCATCTGCCCCAGTGTCATGCCATCCCCCCTTCATCTGCCCCAGTATCATGCCATTCTCCCCCTTCATCTGCCTCAGTGTCATGCCGTTCTCCCCCCCTTCATTTGCCCCAGTGTCATTCTGTTCTCCCCCCTCCATCCACCCCAGTGTCATGCTATTCTCCCCCCTTCATCTGCCTCAGTGTCATGCCGTTCTCCCCCCCTTCATTTGCCACAGTGTCATGCTGTTCTCTCCCCCTTCATCTGCCCCAGTGTCATGCCGTTCTCCCCCCCTTCATCTGCCCCAGTGTCATGCTGTTCTCCCCCTCCATCTGCCCTAGTGTCATGCTGTTCTCCCCCCTTCATCTGCCCCAGTGTCATGCTGTTCTCCCCCCCTCCATCTGCCCCAGTGTCATGCTGTTCTCCCCCCCTCCATCTGCCCCAGTGTCATGCTGTTCCCCCCTCCCCTTCATTTGCCCCCCAGTTTCTTTGGGCCCCCTCCATCTTTGTCCCCAGTTTCATGCCGTTCTCTCCCCACCCCCTTCATCTTCCCCAGTGTCATGCCGTTCCCCCCCTCCCCTTCATTTGCTCCCCAGTTTCATGGGCCCCCTTCATTAAGTTCCACCTTAATATTTAATACAAAACAAACACTTACACTCACCTTCTATCACTCACCTTCCATCGTTCCCCCGACGCTCCTCTCTCTCACTCCAGTCACATACGCGATGCAGGAGCTGTGACCTCAGCTCCTGCTTAGCTGCGGCCCGGCTTGCGTGTGTAAGCGTGATGTGATGACGTCATCGCGCCTACACACGCAAGCCGGGCCGGAGCTTTAAAGCAAGAGCTGAGCTCACAGCTCCTGCTTTAATCGCGTATGTATTCAGCTCATCGGCGGACGGACGCCGATGAGCTGAAATCGTGACAGGCAAGTTCCGGGGGGCCCCCAGAGGCTCTGTGGGCCCCGGCACTTGCCCGACTATGCCAAGGCTGACCGGGACCATTTTGTTAGGGCCGCGGGGCCCCGGGCGGTTGCCCAGCTCGCCCGGCCCTGGATCCGCCCCTGAATGGATTTCACTATTCACTGCAATATATTAGTATTAGTACAGTGTCAGTGATCAGACCCCCTAGGGTCCAAGGTCCCTGACAATAAAAGTAAAAGTAAATTGTTTTTAGTGTATAAAAAACAACATGCAAAACACAAAAGTTCAAATCACCCCCCTTTCCCTAGATCAGATATAACAATAAATAAACAAAAGTAAAAATAAACACTTTAGGGATTCCTGCACTCAAAAATGCCCGAACTATTAAGATACAAAAATATTTATCCCATACGGTGAATGTCGCAGCTGGGAAAAAAAATCAAAATGACCAAATGGCTGTTTTTTTCTGTTTTTTTTAAATAAAAAGTGATCAAACCATCAGACCTTCCCCAAAATGGTATCCATCTTGTCTTGCATAAAAAGAGGCCTTACCAGGGTCGGACTGGCCCACCGGGGAAGCGATGAATCCCCCGATGAGGTTGTCTAAAGCATACTCACCTGTCTCTGCTTGTGTTAGTTTGGTCTCATGTCGATACCTCATTTCTCTACAAAATCCTCTGTGTAATTGGTCTCAGTGGTCACATGAGGTGCAGGACTCCCAGCAAGAAGGCACCGACACAAGAATGAATGGACACTGGTGGTGGAGCGCTGAGGACAGCGGAGCGCCAGAGACAGATGAGTATGCTTCGTATTTATTTTCTTTAGTTTACACCTCCTGCTCGCCACATGGGTTGCTTCAATTCCTGGACAACCTCTTTAATAGATTCATCCATGTTTCTAATATTGATGGCCTGTCCTGAGGACAGGCTGTTAATTTTACATCTGAGGGGTACAACAGCCAGAACAGCTTTTTTTTAAGGACAGTGTAGCTGCAGGTACTGGTAACATTTCCAGGAGCCCTGCTGTTCACTTGCCATACAGGGTATAGAAGTTGCTTTAGGTATTGCTTATCGTATGGTGGGTGAGCAGCATGGCATTGTTATTACCTGTAGTCGTACTGTCTTGGTACAGCAGGGTAATGGCAGTGGGCCCCTAGAAACTATTACACTGGTAGGCCCTAAAACATCCCAGTCCGACTCTGGGCCTTACCCAGCATGGATATATATTACTACAGTTGCATGGATATATATATATATATATATATATATATATATATATATATATATATATATAAGTGACAGTGGTTTTTTATGTTTTTATCCCCCCTTGAGTCTTCGACCCCAGGTCTTCAGACCCCAGAGTATAATAATTGTTCAAGGGTGTCCACAGTGGGGCATAATATAATGTACAGGGGCCACTATGTGGGATAATACTGTGTGCAGGGAGCACTATGGGGCATAATACTGTGTGCAGGGGCCACTATGGGCATAATACAGTGTGCAGGGGCCACTATGGGGCATAATACTGTGTGCAGGGGTCACTATGGGGCATAATACTGTGTGCAGGGGCCACTATGGGACATAATACTGTGTGCAGGGGCCACTATGGGACATAATACTGTGTGCAGGGGCCACTATGGGGCATAGTAGTGTGTGCAGGGGCCACTATGGGGCATAATAGTGTGTGCAAGGGCCACTATGGGGCACAATACTGTGTGCAGGGGCCACTATAGGGCATAATACTGTGTGCAGGGGCCACTACAGGGCATAATACTGTGTGTGCAGCGGCCACTATGGGGCATAGTAGAGTGCGCAGGAATGGGGGGGTCTGTCGTTGGGGTCTTCAGTGTCGGTCGAGGGGGCATGTCAAAAGTTCGCTACGGGGCCCGCCATTCCTAGTTACTGACTGGTGGAATAGGGTGGCGCTGAGCTGACTACTACTCTCAGCAGTTGCATGGATACATATATATATATATGGCATTGGTTTTCTCTATCCCCTTGTCTTTTTGTCTGGTGGACTAGGATGGCGCTGAGCCGACTACTACTCTCAGAAGTTGCTTGAATATTCAATATTTAACTTGAAAAAAGTTGACTGCTGTAATTCCATCCGCAGAGAGGTTTGAACCCAGATCAAGTCATAAGGAGAGAAAGCAGAAGCATGCCAATATGTCTTCCAGTCGCCGCACTCACAGACTGAGTCACCTAGCTTTTGTTTTCAGCTTCTGTTTGTGTTTATTTTTTTATTTAAGCTATTTTTACATTTCAGAATGAGGTGTGGGTGGATAGATACTAAAGCCTATTAACCCTTTATAAACAGACAGAAGGACATTTTCAGGAATTCAGTGACTGCAATAACTTTCTAATAGACCCTATTATTATTTGTATTAATAAACTTTCTATTATATAAACCATGCTATTGCAGTACCTCTGAAGCAAAGCTTGCATGCATCTGATCCGTCTATGTATTCTCTATGCTCGGCAGCTAGGAAAGAGTTAATAAGGAACTCCTCTCTTGCCTTGCAATGATTCACTACTAGGTTAGCCTGGTATGGATGACAGTGCAGAAATTCTAGCACCGTGTGTACTTCCTAGGCAGCAATACTTCCAGAAGAAAGCTCCAGCCAGAACACTAGAGACCTGTTGGCTTTTGACCTCATATACTGTAGTCACAAGATACTTCAGACATTAGCAGTCACAAATGAGCCTGACCACTAGATACAGCTACTGCCTTAACCTTTTCATGGCTGACACAGAACATCAGGCACCTTTTCTCTTTGTTCTTCTAGTTTGTACTGGGGTTACTATTGATTTGTGAGTATTTCTTTTATTCCTGGATTGGGATCGTACTGTGTCTTCTGCTACAGAGCAGCAAATCAAAGAAAATCTTGGTGGGGACAATGGAGAACCTGGAGATAAAAACCAACAAAGAGAAACTGAGGACTCTGGAGTGTGGACAAGGTATAAACATCCTCTCCTCTCTTTTATGATCATGTCCTGTTATTATATTTATCATGTCCCACTGAGATTTACAGTCTGGTAGTCTAAATTCATGTACACATGCATTTTTAAAATGTTTTTGGAACGTGGGAAGAAAGTGCGAATTGTGTGCAGATGTTGCTATTGGTCAGATTTGCACCTAGTGTATGACTCCAGCACTTCCAGGAAACAATGTGAACTACTCAACCACTTTGTTTCTCTTTTTCTCCTTTGTATCTGTATTTTAGAATTTTGCAAAAAAAAGAATTAATTTTAAAATAATGAATCTCCTGTGTCCTCCTGTTGCAAATAAAGGCTCTCATTTTGACTAAAATGTCTATCTTAAAGTCCCTGTAGTAATGCATTTATCATATTAAGTTTCCATTTTCTTAAGTGCATTAGAACTTGTGTAAATTATCTCATGATAATTTGCTATAAGATTATTAATATTGCTATTTCATTTTTAGAGGGTTCTCCTATAACATACACTTATTCCCTATCTACAGGACAGCGGATAGGTGTCACATCACTAAGGCTTGGACTGCAGGGGTCATCCACGATCAGGAAAACAGGAGACTAAAAGTCCCCCTTCATTGTCCCTGTGAATGAAGCGCCAGTGCACTTGTATGACTGACGGCTCATTCAGAAATTGAGTAGAAACTTGGTGGATCCCATTATAGTCTAAGGGGCCATTCACATGGAGCAAAATGGCACGGATACCGCGCGTATAAGGCCGGGTTCACACGATGTCTTTTGGCACGTAATGTGCCACATAGACGCCGTGGGAGCTTTTGCAGGCCGTATTCGCTCCCATTGTTTTCAATGGGAGCCGGTACCGTATACACGGCGCTATTTTGCGGCCGCCGCAAAATCACGGCTGCAAAATATTACGTGCCAAAAGACATCGTGTGAACCCGGCCTTATGGTGCTTTCCCACCCGGTATCCGTGCGGGATCGGTAGCAGAGTCTATGGGGAGGCTTTTTAACTGTGCGGATTCTGCGGCAATCCCACAAGGAATTCGTGTGGATGCCACATGAATTCGACTCGGAGTCTGGGTTTCCGTGGGTAATTGCTTTTTAAACAGATTCAGTTTCCATTTTTTGGTCCCCAAGCAGACCTGAAGAACGGAAACCAGAACGCTAGTGTGAATCTAGCGTAATGCATTGATATAACCTACTGATTTTCCATGAGAATATACTGTCTAACCAATAGGCTACTTAAGAACATGGACATGTATCAAACAATAGATTGGACTTTGTGTGCTATTATGACTATTTAAAGGTTCTGAACTGTGATTCAGTTAAATCTACTTAATGGTATTTAAAGGGAGTCTGTCAGCACACAATAGAGATATAAATAATCACAGTACTTGTTGGGCTGTCTGCACAGTTTACAATAATGCATGTCTTATTCAGTACCGCTGATCCATTCTTGTAACAATCTTCATTTTATCCTTATGCAAATGAGCAGAAAAGGGCTTTAGGTACATTGCTTTCTATCAGTGGGATTCACTATTTGCTGCTGCTCCGCTGTGCCCTGTGCATGTCTGATGATGACGGACTACATCCAGAAGTGGAGGAAGCCAGCTTCAGATGGGGGAAGCTTTATACAAGAATGGAGCAGCAGTCCTGAACAAGAAATACATCAGTGTAAAGTTTGTTGACAACCCTACAAGATACAGGTGTTAGTTTGTACCCCGATTTTGCGCTCACAGATCGCCTTTAAGGAATATTTTTAACAGAGGGCTGTTCAGTAAGTAGGCCAAACCACCAACCTCAGCCAGAAGCAGTAAAAATCCTCTAATTCATTAAAAAGCCAGCGATTAAGTGCCTATGAAAGTAAAGAAGCAACAAAGTGTACACCTAATTATACAATATTGATAACTTTATAGTACACTGAAATTAAAACTAACTAATCATTGTATTTTGAAGTTGGAATCTATAACTTTTTTCCGACTCCACCCAAAATCGGTTGCGACTAGAGATGGGCAAGTCTTTCAGGATTTGGTTGATTTTGGAAGGCTTGATTCCAAAATTCGTTTCAGGTCGGACAAGTTTGGTACGTGCTACACCATAAATTGGCTTAAAACATAGCATAGAGCAATCTCAGAGCTCTTCGGAAGTTATTTCTAGTTTTTTAAGGCAAAGATAGCCGAAGTTATGTCAAGGTGAAAGTGTCTTTATTATACTTTGTCTACGCCGTTACCATTATGTGCCCTTGATCATGATTGAGGCCTGTGGTTGTCATGACGGTTGTCATGCCCATTTGATTATGGGTGGACAAAGTCACAGGCCTCAACTGTGACCCTGGGCACAGAACATCACCAGGAGACATTAGGAGGCCCACAAGAGGAATGAATGTGTGTTTTTCTTTTTTAATTTTTGTCACCTTCCCTGGAACTCAACCTATACTCTTGGGTCTGCGGCGGCCATTTTATTCCCCCCAAAATGACTCTCCATTTTTTTGGTTTGTAAAAAGCAAATAATTTTGAATATTTGGGTCGAACTCTGTTCAATATGAGTTGGTTTGCCAAACTCTAGTTTTGACGCTATGATTCTAAGTCCACAGCCCTGTTTATAGAGTGTGATATTCGGCTCAAAACATGCACCTATCAATGATATTCCAAGTCCATTGATGTTTATTTAAATAGCCTTCACACTGCCTCCTATAAAGGTGTATAAGAGACAAGTGTGATGGTTTATACGATTGCTCATTCCCATACAGTTCACATTTTGTCAGCAGCATATTCCTCATTTATATAAGGTGCAGATGTGCTAGCACCAAACAGTGATTCTTGTGTATGCATGAAAGATCCAGTCAGCCCTCAAATGAGCATTTTTCAGTGGCTAGGACTGCTGCTCCATTCTTGTATAAAGCTTCCCCCATCTGAAGCTGGCTTCCTCCACTTCTGGATGTAGTCCGTCATCATCAGACATGCACAGGGCACAGCGGAGCAGCAGCAAATAGTGAATCCCACTGATAGAAAGCAATGTACCTAAAGCCCTTTTCTGCTCATTTGCATAAGGATAAAATGAAGATTGTTACAAGAATGGATCAGCGGTACTGAATAAGACATGCATCATTGTAAACTGTGCAGACAGCCCAACAAGTACTGTGATTAGTTTATATCTCAATTGTGTGCTAACAGACTGACAGTCATACAAGTTACTGTGATTAGTTGTGTGCTGACAGACTCCCTTTAAACACCATTAACTAGATTTAACTGGTTCACGGTTCAGAACCTTTAAATAGTCATAATAGCACACAAAGTCAGTGATTCTTGTGTATGCATGAAAGATCCAGTCAGCCCACAAATGAGCATTTTTCAGTGGCCAGTCGTCATTGCTCACAGCGTTTCCACAATGGCCAAACGCTGCTTTTTCACAAAGCGGCTGGAACCTTAGGCAGAAGTTTTCCCTGCAAAAATGAGGCATATATGCAGTATAACATGGTTACATTGGGAGCAAAGCTTTTGCCTGTTTTTCAAAAATTGTCATAGGCTAAGGCTCTATGGGCCAGAAATGCCGCGGTAAAGCGCTGCGGGAACAAACGCGGCGGGAACGTATCGCGGTTCTTCCTGCAGCGCTTTGAACAGAAAGTTAACAGAGTTTTCCTCCGCAGAATTTCTGTTACCATTATCTCTACAGGAAAGCCGCCGGTGTTTCCGTAGATATAATTGATATGCTGCGATTTCCAAAACCGCGCCGGTTGTGGAAATTGCAGTGTGTCCGCACTGCTATTTTTACCGCAAAGTGGGCATGGGATTCGCATGAATCCCATCCACTTTGCAAGTACTGTAAAACGCTACGATTTTTTCCTGCCGCATTACCACCGCGGCCAAATTGCGGAGTTTCCAGCTCGTGGGGCCCTGGCCATAAGCTATGTAGCTTATTGAAAAAAAAATTTGCAGCATAAGTTTATATGCATTTTATCAAAGCTTGTCCCTTAACATTATTTAAAATTGTGCCCCACTATTTCAGTATGCAAATACTAATATGCCTTGAATGTCATAAGTGGAAAAACCCATTGTAAAAGCGATTTGTTTTCATGGTCTATGTTGTTTGTTTTTTTTAATTCTATTTTGTTGTCTTCATTGAAATACTTTGCTTCAACACCAAGATTATCCAATATCCTAAGGCATGGGTTTACAAGGAATTTAAAGAGATTCTACCACTAAACCATCATTTTTTCTAATTACCATGTTGGAATAGCCTTAAGAAAGGCTATTCTTCTCTTACCTTTAGACGTGGTCTCCGTGGCGCCGTTCCTTAGAAATACTGGTTTTCACTGGTATGCAAATGAGTTCTCCGCAGCAATGAGGATGGGCCCCAGCGCGAAAATGGCCGGCGGCCATTTTTGGGAGGCCGTTCTTGCTCTTGTAGTTCAATACAGGAGTGTACTGTGTAGGCGTCGGAGGTTGGACCAAGATGGAAGACAGAAGAGGCAGGGTTGCAGCTGAAGACGGAGGCATCGCTGGAGTGAGCTCTCGGGCAGCAGTGGGGACGCCCCCATCGCCGTTTGAGCGCTGGGGCCCGCCCTCATTGCTGGGGAGAAGTCATTTGCATACCGGTTAAAACCGGTATTTCTAAGGAATGGCGCCACGATGACCACGTCTAAAGGTAAGAGACAAATAGCCTTTCTTAAGGCTATTCCGACGTGGTAATTAGAAAAAATGTTGGTTTAGTGGTAGAATCCCTTTAAAGTATTACAGTAGCAAATAAACGTCAATAAGTGAAATATTGCAAGAATGATATATTATGTACTTCATGTTTTTGTAACATTTTTATTTTTGCAGCATTAATGAATGTTGTTTTTTTTCTTTTTTTTCTTAGCATTTTCATTTATTGGGAGACTTCTGCTTATGAACAGCTGCTTGTAAGATCAATGATCTTGCCATGATTTGATTAGATCATTTTCTGGCCAACATATTTCAACAAGGACGTGAAACTTTTATTCTGTCAATTATTGTAATACATTCCTTCCTTACCTTGAAGAGTAAGCGGACTAAAATATCAGTATGCACTTTTCTTAGTTAAGATGCAATCTGCAAGCCTGAGGATGTTATGTTCAAGGAAGAAGAAAGCCAGTCTTAAACACTCTACCACTATCGCAGTCCCATCTATGAAAGGTCATGGCTACCTTGATTACACCATTGAAAACCATTCTTCAAAAGCCTTTGAAAAGATGGATGAGCTTCGAAAGAACAACCAGCTGTGTGATGTCCTCATAAAAGTGATTTATAATGGGCAAGAAGAACACTTTCCTGTTCATAAGATTGTGCTCGCATCTTGCAGCTCGTTTTTTAGGGCTATGTTTACCAATAACTTCCGAGAGTGCAATGCCAAGGAAGTTACCATCAAGGATATGTGCCCTGTAGTAATGCAGAGGCTAATAGAGTTTGCCTATACATCAAGGATAACAGTTGGAGAAAAATGCGTCTTGCATGTGCTTTTAGCTGCAATGAGGTACCAAATGGAGGATGTGGCAAAGGCTTGCAGCGACTTTCTTGTAAAACACTTGGAGCCCAGCAATGTCATTGGTATCTCTAATTTTGCAGAGCAAATAGGGTGCACAGAGTTGCATAAAAAAGGACGAGAATACATCAATATGCACTTTAGTGAGGTAACTCTTATATGTTTCATTAGAAAATCTTCCTTTATTCTTCAATTGCCATGTGCGTTAACTACTGCATAACATTTAGCACTGGTATTCTCAAATGTTCAAGGTCTGCTATAGTTTTGGGGTCTAAGGGGCATAAAGTTTATAGATTACAATATTATACTAAAATGTTGCTATGTAAAATAAGGGTCAGGGGATAATCGTACACATCAGGGAGAGTGTGTGCCTACATAGGCAGTACGGAGACTTACAAGTCATTCCTGCTCCGCTAGGGATTCTGGGTAAAAAATATGCAAATCTATTCTCCAGGATGTAATTAGGAGAACAGTGCACTCTGTACGTAGCCCTCTAGAGGGCAGCATCCTTAACATCATGCATGACTCAGTTAAAAAGTCTACTGTCATGATGCGGATTTAATTGCCAACTTAGTATTTCTATTCCAAAAGGAACAGATTCCCAGCTATGGACATCCTGGAGAATAGATTTGCATATTTTTTACCCAGAATCCCTAGCGGAGCAGGAATGACTTGTAAGTTTCCGTACTGCCTATGTAGGCACACACTCTCCCTGATGTGTACGATTATCCCCTGACCCTGGTCTATAGTCTCTCACTCTGCCAAATCAGTATTCCTGCGCTATGCTGAGGAGGCCCAATAGGCCGAAACAGCGCTGTCCATAGCTGGGAATCTGTTCCTTTTGGAATAGAAATACTAATTTGGCAATTAAATCTGCATCATGACAGTAGACTCTTGAGTCATGCATGATGTTAAGGATGCTGCCCTCTAGAGGGCACCATACAGAGTGCAGTGTTCTCCTAATTACATCCTGGAGAATAGATTTGTATATTTATGTAAAATAAGTATAAGTATGAAACTTTGAAAGTAGACACTTCTCCAATGATAACTGGGACAGTTGGACAAAGGGGTGTGGGTTTAAGCTCTGACACTGTCTGACTCTGATTGGAGCTCTTAATCACACCCCTTTGTCTGCCTGATACCACCCTCTTATTAAAACAGTAGTGATACTAATTTGCCTACCAAGTGCCAGCACTAACTGCATTGATTGCTGACAAACGGTGGAATATAGAGAAAAAATTCCAAGTTCACTGGAATCGATTTAAAGGGGTTGTCCAGGATAAACTAAAAATTAACCCCTAAACTAAACTCCCTCCCTCCCTGTCTTCCTGTCTTTTGGTAGTGGGTGGAATACGTTAGCCAGGGAGATGGGAAAGGGGCTAGTAATGGGCAGGATCGCTATTCTAAAGAGAGCCAGGGGAGGGTGGGAGGGGCTAGTAATGGGTGGGATCGCTATTCTAAAGAGAAACAGAGGAGAGTGGGAGGGGCTAGTAACAGACGGCATCACTAGGCTAAAGAGAGACAGGAATGGGGAGTGTAGGAGTGAGAGACGGGGGTTGAGTGAGAGGGGGTTAGGGCAGTGCCACATCTCCCATGAGGCGACCTGAAGCGAGCGCTTCAGGCGGCGCTATGGCAGGGCCTCAGGGAGGGCGGCATTTTTTCTTACCTAAGCCAGTCCAGGACAGGCTGTCCTGGACTGGCTTAGTACGGAGCAGTGGATTGGGGAGGCCGCTGAAGCAGCGCTGCTCCGGCAGCCTCCCCTCACACTCAGGCAGAGAGCGCTGCGAACGGCGCTAAGCCCCGCCCCCTCACACTCAGGCAGAGAGCAGGCCTGCTCTCATGCCTGTGAACGGCGCTAAGCCCCGCCCCTCCACTAAGCCCTGCCTCCTCCGCTAAGCCCCTCCCCGGCAGGGAGGGGGAGGCTTTCTCTCGTTCGCTTCGGGCGGCGAGAGGGGCAGGTTCACCCCTGGGTTAGGGCAGCAGCTTACACAAGAAGTCGGCACAGCAGAAAAGTTAAACCATGTGAGCAAACACAGAGGATGCATCAGCAACCAGAGACACCTAGAAATCACTCCAATAACTGTTAAAGGTATATGGGTGTATTTATTAACCCATTACTAGTACTAACAGACCTTTATATAACAAAAAAAATTTCTGCCCAGAAAACCCCTTTAACCTATTAAATAATTCAAAGAATTGGAATTAGTGGTGGTTGTGATAGTAATATTAGTAATATTAACATACATGCCTATATTTACTATCAGAACTTTTAACTTATTTCAGGTTACACAGGAAGAGGAGTTTCTAAATCTTTCTCATTGTGAACTATTGGACTTGATAAGTCAAGAAAGCCTGAATGTCCTCTGTGAGACAGAAGTGTACAATGCCTGTGTTAGATGGATGCAGTGGGATGTAAACACTAGAGCTCAGTATTTTTATGTCTTGCTTAATGCCGTTCATCTTTATGCTCTACCACCCAAGTTCCTGGCAGTTCAGCTAAAGCAATGTCCCATTCTGAATAAGGAGAATTCATGTAGAATGTTTCTTTCCAAGATTTTCCAAGAAATGTCATTACACAAGCCTCTCCCACCAACAAAAGTAAGGGGCAACCAACTAATTTATGTGGCTGGTGGCTACCTTCATAGCTCATTGAATTCTATGGATGCCTATAACCCACAGATCGGGCAATGGATTAAGCTCGCAGACATGCTTGAACCGAGAAGTGGTCTTGGAGCTTGTACTGTCAGTGGTTTGTTCTATGCTGTGGGTGGAAGGAATCATTCCTCAACAGACAATACAGACACCAATTCTGTAGCCTGCTTCAATCCATTAAATAATCAGTGGACAGCAAAAGCATCAATGAACGTTCCCAGAAACCGTGTTGGAGTAGCAGTAGTTGATGGGGCCATTTATGCCGTAGGTGGCTCATCTGGATCTGAACACCACAAAAGTGTTGAAAGGTAAGTGACATGAAAGGTATTACTTTGTGTAATGTTTTATTAGAAAGTTGTAATTAGAAAGTTGTGAAAGTCCTCAAAAGGTTAATCTCAGAAATACACTATTACGTGCTTCTTTTGTATATATGTATTTAAACAAAGTGCCATTCTATGGAAGGATTTCACATGTGCCCTGTTGTGCCAGTATTTACATGATACCTTGGAAATTATATTAGTCATTCCTTAATTAAAGGGAATCTACCACCTCCCCCAAGCACATTGAACTGCCACCCCCATGTTACTGAGCACATTCCAATGTTACACAACATATATAATAAAAATATGTCACTTTTCTACATTCCGAGAAAAACTGTTGTAAAGTCTTATGCAAATGAAGCAGTTGGTGACTGGGGTGTGCCTGCCTGTGCTACGTCGGTGAGCGTTGACCCTATCATTGCTATGACACAAACCATCCTACTTGAGCAGCAAGACCAGTTTCCCAAGGCCGTAGGCCCAACCCCAGTGGACCAACTGTTGGTTGTCTCCAATCTATAAAAGTGACATACTGTGCATAGCAAAGATATATTGCTTATGAAGGTAATATGTTCTGTAGCACAGTGGTAGAAGTTCATAGACTCCCTTTAAGAGGCCCGTTCATTCCAGTCAAAATTGTCTAGGAACACTATGACATTGTCCTCTTATGACTTTTGGCTAAACTCAATCCCGAATAATAATTAGAAATGCGACAAGTAATCTTGTGGCTTTTAAATGCTTTATGGAAACATTTTTATATGCCGACTAGCCACAGAAAATTACCCTTTTAAGAGCAACAGACTTTTCATTTATATATATATATATATATATATATATATATATATATATATATATATATATATATATAAGGCTTAAGTGCAAGGGGGCATACTAGAGCCTTTGGTGGCTGTGGTACCGTATGTCCCATTGCACTTGAGCTTTATTTGTATATTTATTTATTTTTTAAATGACATTTTCAAGGAAACTGTACATCTATTAAACTATCTATAGGTGTAATATTGTTTAGCATAATGCTTCTTGCAATGCACTGTGGCTGGTTTCCTCATGACGGACTCCCTTTGAGATTAACCTTACTTCTATGGTAGATACGCTGAAGTAACAGATATTTCACATCTCTATATATTTCAAGCCCAAACCTCACCTAGCAACCAACATTTCTGATGAGTATTGAGGTGCAGATGCCTGGTAGTCTAGAGCTTGTGAGGTCACCCATGCACCTGCCCCCAAATTTAGCCACAGGGTCTAGCCTGCTGCTTCTTCCCAAGAATTAGTGCCAGTGGAGATATGTCCAGCTCAATTGATGTAAGTTTATCCAATGTATTTTAAAGTCAGTTGTCTCTAAATTCTAGGATCTGCTCCAAATACTACTCATAAATATTATATAAAAACTGGCCGTGAGGAGTTTGAGTGATCCCACCAAACACACCATTAAACTACACCATCAAGAGAGGTAGCTTAGGAAAAAAACACTGTGCAGAAATTGGCAAATGGGTGGCCATTTTCAGATGATCATGCCAAAACCTTTTAGTAGGGGGGCCACACAGTGGCTCAGTGGTTAGCACTGCAGCCTTGCAGCGCTGGAGTCCTGGTGTTCAAATCCCGCCAAGGACATAAAACCATCTGCATGGAGTTTGTATGTTCTCCTCGTGTTTGCATGGATTGCCATCCCATATTCCAAAGACATACTGATAGAGGAAAAAATGTACATCGTGAGCTCTATGTGGGGCTCACAATCTACATTTAAAAAAAAAAAAAAAAAACCTTTTAGCAGCTGAATATTTTTTGGGCTGAATAAAAATCTGCCATCACCTGACTTGTACAGTTATTTGCAGTTTTTTTTTTTTTTTAAACACTTATCGGTCAAAATGACCAAAATCAGCTATTTCCACTAAAGTCATGTGCATGGCTTATCTTAATGCAAATAAAATCAATTACTCAGATACCTGCTAGACAGCAGTTCAGGCAAATGGATCTTCCAGACTATCCTATGACTTTTCCAAAAATAGAGAGACAAGCTCCTTTTATAGCATTGCTTTAAATCTGATCCAATACTTTTGTATTTCCTAATGGAACAGTCACAGAAACGTCTGCAAAAATCTGCTCTGTGCAGGGCTGCACCTAGTTTACAGGACTCTTTGTGTGGATAATTTATTTCAGACAAATACCACAAAATAATACTCATACTCCATGAGTACACTCATACACCATTTATCAGCATAGCAATATATGTAATTTTTTTAAAATTATTTTTCGGGTTCTTTTCTGTGACTGGCAGTATCAGGAATAACGTGCATACTGTATTCAGATAATATTTTATCTAATGCCTGGTGGTACTTGCTTAGGATACTTACACGTGCCACTTGAGGGAGCAATTATTGGAAATGGAGACTCCTAGGACCATCCGTTCCTGATGTCCATCCATTGCTGCTCATTTGCTATATTTACATGGTACAATCTTGATGTATTGTATGTTTTTCCAATTCATTCACAGCAGTATCATAACTTTGCAGGTTTTGTGGTTTTATTTCTATGTTGGTCTTGGTTTGTGATCTACACTGTTTAATTCTTTAGGTATGATCCTGAAACCAACCAGTGGACATTTGTAACTCCCATGCAAGTTGCACGAATTGGAGCTGGAATAACATCATGTCGTGGGCTTTTGTATGCAGTTGGTGGATTTGATGGGGAAAATCGACTGAATACTGTTGAGTGTTATCGCCCTGAAAATGAACAATGGTATTCTTTGGCATCAATGAACACTATACGAAGTGGTGCAGGTTTGTACTTCTCATTTTTAGTAAACCTATGCGTTGCAATAAAATTCCCACTAATAGTGCATATTGGTTAAATAATATAGATGAATTCATAGCTATCTGAAGACATAGCTTAAAGGGGTTGTTCCATGAAAAGCATCCTATCTATACTGCTAGTTTATGTGGATTTAAGACTTTTCCTAAATACATTGCTTTATCAAAACTGCTTTGTTTGGACGCTATCTTAATTTATTCACTTCATTGTTGACACTGCGTTTCTATGGCCACTGGCCTTATCTGCTCATTTCCCAAGCTGCCTGCTCTCAGGGAGGGAGGGAGGGGCTGACAATCAATGGAGCTCCTCAGATAGGGGATGGGGAGGTGAGAGCTCCGGGATTACTGTACTGTCTATCTTCAACTTTTCCACTTTTCAGCCGGTTTAATTGAATTTGGCTGATAAGGGCTGAGATAAGGCGTCCGTTACCTCTGTATGTAATGCAAGATGACTCAAATCCAGCTCTGCTACATTAGTTTCCAGATCAGCTTTATACTGTGGTAATGCATTTACAACCAATCCCTCATTACTGACTGCAAACATTCTGCTATGTTTGCAGTCAGTCAGAGCAAGTGAAACTCCTCCCACCAATGTGCCGAGAAATCCAGGAACTGAAGAGAGCACAGAGCCTGGAGGCTGCAGAACAAGAGTTATGGGAATACCCCTTTAAGTAACTATTGTACATATTCAGAATGAGAGTGTTATATTCACACTGTTATGAAGTTGTTTATAATCATAGGATAGGGTGCAGCTTAGTTGGGCTAAGTTTGCATAAGTCCATTATTCAGATCTGTAATAGGATCAGAACAATGAACTGGCAAACAAATACTCACTGATAAAATAATGTACTAGATAGAAAAGTCAGATGGCTGAGAAATTCAGCATGCTGTTATGTCTCAGATATGTAAATTATTAAAGGTGTGGTCTGATTCGACACTGGGTTGTGGCACGAAAGGGCATAAAAGTGCAGATGGAGCACATTCTATCTACAGTCCTATGAAAAAGTTTGGGCACCCCTATTAATCTTAATCATTTTTAGTTCTAAATATTTTGGTGTTTGCAACAGCCATTTCAGTTTGATATATCTAATAACTGATGGACACAGTAATATTTCAGGATTGAAATGAGGTTTATTGTACTAACAGAAAATGCGCAATATGCATTAAACCAAAATTTGACCGGTGCAAAAATATGGGCACCTCAACAGAAAAGTGACATTAATATTTAATACATCCTCCTTTTGCAAAGATAACAGCCTCTAGTCGCTTCCTGTAGCTTTTAATCAGTTCCTGGATCCTGGATGAAGGTATTTTGGACCATTTCTTTCTACAAAACAATTCAAGTTCAGTTAAGTTTGATGGTCGCCGAACATGGACAGCCCGCTCTCAAATGATCTGAAAACAAAGATTGTTCAACATAGTTGTTCAGGGGAAGGATACAAAACGTTGTCTCAGAGATTTAACCTGTCAGTTTCCACTGTGAGGAACATAGTAAGGAAATGGAAGACCACAGGGACAGTTCTTGTTAAGCCCAGAAGTGGCAGGCCAAGAAAAATATCAGAAAGGCAGAGAAGAAGAATGGTGAGAACAGTCAAGGACAATCCACAGACCACCTCCAAAGAGCTGCAGCATCATCTTGCTGCAGATGGTGTCACTGTGCATCGGTCAACTATACAGCGCACTTTGCACAAATAGAAGCTGTATGGGAGAGTGATGAGAAAGAAGCCGTTTCTGCACGTACGCCACAAATAGAGTTGCCTGAGGTATGAAAAAGCACATTTGGACAAGGCAGCTTTATTTTGGAAACAAAAATTGAGTTGTTTGGTTATAAAAAAAGGCGTTATGCATGGCGTCCAAAAAGAAACAGCATTCCAAGAAAAACACATGCTACCCACTGTAAAATTTGGTGGAGGTTCCATCATGCTTTGGGGCTGTGTGGCCAATGCCGGCATCGGGAATCTTGTTAAAGTTGAGAGTCGCATGGATTCCACTCAGTATCAGCAGATTCTTGAGAATAATGTTCAAGAATCAGTGACGAAGTTGAAGTTACGCCGGGGATGGATATTTCAGCAAGACAATGATCCAAAACACCGCTCCAAATCGACTCAGGCATTCATGCAGAGGAACAATTACAATGTTCTGGAATGGCCATCCCAGTCCCCAGACCTGAATATCATTGAACATCTGTGGGATGATTTGAAGCGGGCTGTCCATGCTCGGCGACCATCTAACTTAACTGAACTTGAATTGTTTGTCCAAAATACCTTTATCCAGGATCCAGGAACTGATTAAAAGCTACAGGAAGCGACTAGAGGCTGTTATCTTTGCAAAAGGAGGATGTACTAAATATTAATGTCACTTTTCTGTTGAGGTGCCCATACTTTTGCACCGGTCAAATTTTGGTTTAATGCATATTGCACATTTTCTGTTAGTACAATAAACCTCATTTCAATCCTGAAATATTACTGTGTCCATCAGTTATTAGATATATCAAACTGAAATGGCTGTTGCAAATACCAAAATATTTAGAACTAAAAATGATTAAGATTAATAGGGGTGCCCAAACTTTTTCATAGGACTGTATATCCGTTTGTTATTGTTTTAGATGGAAGGTAAAATCATATATGAAGGACTAACTTCCATTAGAAATGTAAACAGACAAAACAGAAAAAAGCTTCCATCTTGTTTTTTTTAACTTACAATGCATGATGATGGATGCAGATAAAATATGCTCCATATTCTTACATCAATATACATCCACAGGCAAAAATATTGCACCAAGAAGGAGTTATTGTAATGGAATGAAACTTTATATTAGTTTTGACAGTCCATTGTTCTCATCCTATTACAGATCATATCAACAGATGAGAACTTAGCCTTAAGTGAGTCCCTAAAATTGATTTTGTATTTGTTTATTAAATAAAGGTTATTATTAAAGGGAATCTGTTTAGTCGATTTAGGAAAACCACCCACAGGACCTTATGGACTGGTGGCTTAGTGTCTGCATTTAAAAGAAAAACATTATCTTCCCCTAGGAATGAGTCCAGTGAGTCTCATCAGACTCATCTCTAGCCCTTCCAGCACCTGCACAGTTCTTCACTGAAGCGGGGAAAGTATATCTAGAATTCCCCGGGGAAGTATACATAGAAGCCGGGGAAGTGTACCTAGTCTTCCTCGGGGAAGTATACCTAGATGCCAGGGAAGTATACCTAGACTTCTCTGGGGAACTATACCTAGAAGCCGGGGAAGTTTACCTAGACTTCCCCGGGGAACTATACCTAGAAGCCGGGGAAGTATACCTAGTCTTCCTCAGGGAAGTATATATAGAAGCCGGGGATGTATACCTAGATTTCCCCGGGAAAGTATACCTAGAAGCCGGGGAAGTACACCTTGTCTTCCCCGGGGAAGTATACCTAGAAACTGGGGAAGTATACCTAGAAGCCGGGGAAGTGTACCTAGTCTTCCTTGGGGAAGTATACCTAGGAGCCAGGGAAGTATACCTAGACTTCTCTGGGGAACTATACCTAGAAGCCGGGGAAGTATACCTAGTCTTCCTCAGGGAAGTATATATAGAAGCCGGGGATGTATACCTAGATTTCCCCGGGAAAGTATACCTAGAAGCCGGGGAAGTACACCTTGTCTTCCCCGGGGAAGTATAGCTAGTCTTCCCCAGGGAAGTATACCTAGAAGCACGGGAAGTATACCTAGAAACTGGGGAAGTATACCTAGTCTTCTCCGGGGAAGTATACCTAGAAGCCCGGGAAGTATACCTAGACTTCCCTGCAAATGCTCTTGATGTCCACCACATGCACACTACAGCAGTGGTGTACCGCTCCGGCTTCACTGAAGAACACAGATGCCTGGAGTTCAGACACTGGGTAAGTATAAAGGTTTTTGTTTATTTTATGTGGGCACAGACCACATTACAACAGGGCTATTTGGGATAATAACTCACAGGTACATAAAGACCTGATAGTCCCAAATCGCCCAAACGGGTTCCCTTTAATATATTAGTAGCAGCACATCGTAGATTAACTTGAATGCATTTTATCTGATCACACGGACAGTAGAGTTGTACTTTTCATATTCGGCATTTTTTTCCTTTGACAGGAGTTGTATGTTTGGACAATTATTTATATGCTGTTGGAGGATATGATGGGAACAACCAGCTAAACACTGTAGAAAGGTACAACATAGACCTCGATTATTGGGAGTCTGTGGCACCAATGAAATACAAAAGGAGTGCCCATGGCCTGGCTCTGCACCACAGAAAGATTTATGCTCTTGGTAAGATTTCCATTCACTGCATGGCAAAATATTACTGATAAAGGAAAGTTATTTTAGCCCTTTCATGACTTGGGTTGCTTAGGGTCTTTTTGACCAGAACAGAATTCCACTTTTTTTTAATCCTGTGTTTTAAAAGTGATTTTTTTCTGTTTTTCCTACTCTTTTCTACTTGACACATAAGGCTTTCTACTGAAAATTGGAGCGTATAGCAATTTATATTATAGGCCTTTTTTAGGAGAAAATGGTCAAAGATGGCAAAAAATACAGTTTCCCCAACTTTTTCAAGAATTTTCTGCAACATCTGCTATGAGACAGACTTCAGGCTACATGCATCAGATTACACATGTCTATAGAGGTTTGGTCCTTGAGTCCTGAGAGTGGGGATGATTTTTTTTTATTCATACGTTTTTGTTTTTGTATATTTTTATTTATTTTCTGAAATTTATTAGTTTATTATTTATTACTAAAGTTTATTTTGAAATGTTGCATTTTGTACAGGGCAATGAATCCACATTTTTCACTACTCTTTTTACGGAGTGTCACCTATATTTGCTTTTATTATATATATATACTCCCATCAACCTCCTTATTAATAGTCACTGAGGTGATCACAGTGCATTGAATAGTATTAAGACAAATTAATAAGATTATTCATCGGGTGACCGAATGATGACACCTAAAAACTGGGAGACTGCTGGGAATCCAGAGCGAGTTGACATGCCTTCTGACTGTGAAGCCACCTTGCTTTTTAATGGAAGCTGCTATGGACGGGATTCCCTAATAATAGTGAACAAATTACAGATTAGCTAGAAGAAAGACAATTAGCGACAGGAATTTAGAGAGGTGTTTCAGTCAGAAATCAGCAACATTTTTAGTCCAGAATCACATGCTTTATTAAATGAGATAGCTGAGTACCGTTCACCATCAGTCCTATAGGAGCAAATGGAGTGGTGGTCATATATGTGCATTAATACTCTCCACAAGAAACCTGGAAATCCCTTGTGATTGCTGGGGGTTGTTATAGTCGGACCCCCAGCAATCATACAGTTCTCACCTATCTTGTGACTGGGTCATAAAGGTTGCTTGTGGTCCAACCCTTTTAACAGAATTTTATGGCCATTGTCTGTGTAATGAAAGCACATGTGATGTGTTGTAATATATGTGTACTTTTTTCACAGGTGGCTTCAATGCTGAAGGTTTTCTCTCTTCTGTAGAATGTTATTGCCCAGAAAGTAACACATGGACAGAAGTAGCAGAAATGCCCATAGGGTGCAGTGGTATGGGTGTAGCAGTAACCATGGAGCCTTGCCCGAACGTTGTCATAGATAATGAAGACAGTTAATTGAAGGCATCTTGGAGGCTTAGAATGTAATTCTTCTAAGATATAATTTCTCTCTGTTTGAATACATTGCTGCTTTCAAAATTCTAGTGGTTGCTTGTTGCATACCTCCCAACTTTTGAAGAACAGAAAGAGGGACAAAATGTGACTTCAATGGATTCCGTTTTCTGTGCAGAACACATTGAAATCAATGGGAGCCTTTATCAGCGCTGATTCTGGCGCAAGTTATCATGGCAGAATCAGCGCCACTTTACTCCATGTGAATGCCCCCTAATTTCCACATCCCCACACACTACACATGTACAGCTTCAGCCACCTCCCAATATGCAGTCTCAGGTAAAAATCATTACCCTCTCCCCTCCCCCACCTACAACATGGGACTGCATACAGACAGCACTATCCTCTCTCCTTGCTTCAGCTCCATCCTGCAGGCAGTCCCATGAATAAAAAAGCCCTACAATTTATGCAGTCCCATGCATTTTAATTAAAAAAAAAAACACGACCAGCCTCTCCAACCTGCAGCCACTACAACATGGAGATCCATATAACTTATTACAACTTCTTCCAAAGTTTAGAAAAATGCAGTTTAAAATACACAATGCCTCCCCTGTCTGCCATCTCCTCTCTATTGCACAGTTTGCAGGTTTGTGAAGCAGTATCACCGGACACCTGATGATTCATTCCCCACAGACACGTGTTAGTGTTTACACAGGAGACGCTGCCCGGTAGTTCAGCTTCTCTCTTCTCTGCAATGGACTTGATTGTAGAGGAGGAGGGGGAGGGCTCATAGGTCACGTGTTCACTCTCCTCTCCCGGCTCAATAGCAGTGGGGGGAGGAGACGCAGCAGAGAGCCGGGAGATCGAGGGAAAAAAAACTTTTAAAGCGACAACACTCGGGGGAGAAAGCGGGACAAGCTGTAAGCTGTCGGGACAGCGGGACAGGACTGCAAATGCGGGACTGTCCCGCCAAAATCAGGACGGTTGGGAGGTATGTTGTTGTCACAAGTGATCTAACACTTTATCGTCAAGTGTGTAACTGCCATCTGAGTTCCCACAATGCATTGCTCCTTGCAGTTTCCTATATTGTTTTTTTAGGCATAGAAGTGATACATTAATAGTGAAGGGAGATGGATGGGGCGAGGTGGTAAGACAGCATAATTGATAGTGTTCAGGCTTAGTTCACAGCTGCGCAAGCGAATTCCCCGATTGGAAACCTAATATGCATAAAATAGCATTTACCTTAGGAAACCCATGAACCCCATAGATTATACTGGGGTCCACGTGGTTTCCGTTCGGTCTCTGCTCGAAAAGGGCAAAAAATGCAGAGAGAATAGCGCTGCTTGTGGCACTTTTCTTTCTGCATTTTTCATGCAGAGAGGGGAACGGAATTCCCGTATGGAGTGGCAAGCGCAGAAGTGAACCAAGCGTCAGACCTGGGCTGCTTACATCTCTGGTCAAAGCATTATTAAAATAAAATAAGATATATGAGAAGGGCTTAAGGCAGATGCTGAAGCAAACACTGAATAGTTTATCTAAAATTACAAACTATTTTTACCTTTTTGTAAAATTTACAGAACAATAGCCTTGCATTGATATTTATCAACATATCATATAATGATTTATTAGACATCTGCCAATACTGGTCACATAATTATCTATTCTTACTAATAGCGTAACAGTTAAAACTTTCATATGTTTCCCTTGAAATTATACATGTGTTGACTTTCAGTAAATTATACCTTTAAGAGAGAGTATCACCAGTTAACCTGCATTGCACATGACATTGTGTAGAATGGATGTACTGTTTCCTTCAAAGACACTTTTAGCAAATTTTAAATGAAAACTTGAGTTATCTGATGTTTCTTCATATCTACAGCTTGTCATTCAACTGTCTTCATCTGCATTGGCCTGCATATGTGTATGAGTTGACAGTGCCATGATTTTAGAAGGTATCCTTTAATATTATCAGTGACAAACACTATATTCAGTTCTTTTCTTACGCTGCTATAATTTGGTCCTGAAAAGAAAACTTGTAATTTTTCTTGTGCCAAGACTAAGAAATAATAATAAATGTAAATATGTCTGTAAAAATGTAATTAATGTACAGCAAGTTGTATTTGTAAATATATAATAAACCTTGTGTTCTTAATATTTAATGTCATACTATATATTCACTGCGTTCTGTATTAAAGGAATATTTCAATCTCAGCTAGTTTTGGCTATAATGGGAAGACATGGTTGGATGTCCTGACTGCCAGGGCAGAAGTTATAGAAACAGCCAAGGGGCCTGTGCGACATTCTTTCTGTAATTTCCATAGATGTGAATGTGGTTATGGAGACAGTGACGCACAGTGTGCTATATGGTTTCACTAACTCGCTGTGCTGTTTCTGTTTCTGTACCTCCTATTCACATATATGGGGCACAGGGCAGCACAGCCTGGTCAGCTGTTGCTGTAACTGCCAGCCAGTGCAGTCAGATGGAATGGGCCATGAGGTCTATGTTATTGGGATAGGTGTGGATTCCAGAAGTAAATATGCCATAAAGGTCTGAGAATAAAATGCTCCTTTAAAGCTAGTCTGTCATCAGAACCCATCATATCAACCTAGACCCACAGATAGGTCGGTGATTCAGGTGACCCTAACGTAACGTTTTTTCCTTTAGTAAATCGGTGCCTCTGTTGCCAAAATATTACATTTTTTGTCAATATGCAAATTTGTTTTTTTAAAGCAATGAGGAAAATGCCAAACTGCCCCTTATAAAGGACTGCCCCCGATGGTAACACAGTCTGAATATGTACTTTTAATCACTCTCTGTACTGTAGCTCAGAATGAAGTTTTAAATGGAGGAAACTTTAAAATATCTAAAGGATCAAAGCTGCAGGAAACTTGATATTCAATCAGTTACTGTGCATAGTAGTAGACATTATGCTGAGCACCAGCATATCTTTAGGTGTAACATTTTCTTGAAAAAAATTTGCAAACTTTTTGAAAGTGGGCTCCACCAATGCCCCCCCATATTTAAATTTCCCCTGTCCCCTCATGCGCCAATGTTACATTACAAAATCAAAGAATACTCATCGAAACCTCATTCACAGGTACCTACATGCTCCAACTGTAATATCTGCGGCTCGATACTCATTGTGCTTCCCAGCTGCAGACATCATCAGACAAAGGCTGAATAATGAAGAATGGAGTCGATAGCTCTGTGCCCCACTATTATATTATGGACTAAGAATGATTGAGGACTATTGTCCAGAACACTGGGACAGCACCTGAAATGTGGGACTGCCCTGCTCGAGCCGGGGTAGCTGAGGGGGCTCCTACAACCATAGGGCCCATTGGTAAAGCGGCTCTGAAGGGAATGCACCAGAGTCTTAGGTTTTCAAATATGAATAAAGAGCTCTTGGAGCCTCTACTGGTCACAACCCCTATTATCCTTATTTAAGCTTTCAATAAACTTCCAACAGCCTTAAAGAAGTTTCCATAGGTGCTGAACACTTTATGGCCACTTTTTCTTCACCCTGCAACTCCAACTCATCCCAAACCATTTTAATTGGGTTTAGGTTAGGTAATTGTGGAGGCCATGTCATCTGATGTACTGTATGACTCTCCTTATTGGCCAAATAGCCCTTACATGGTATGGGAAATTATGGGTCCATTAAGCGCAAACCAGAAGGAATAGCATGCCCATGCAGAATGCTTTGTAAGCAAGTATGCCTTGAAATTTGAATGAATCAACCACACACCATCACTCATAATAACATAGCAGATGAGGTTTGATAAAGCGATTTCAATAGCCTCACTGCTCTTACAGAATTCCAGTTTATGATGTTGGTGAAATGTTCTTTCCTATAGAAGTAGAGAAAGTCCCCTTGTCATTTTCATAGGAGTAAAGATCTTATTCCTAATTATTCCTTCCATTGTTAACACCCTGTTTCCATAACTCCAGTCTTGTGTGAAAGGATAAGTGACATCACTCATTGCTCTCACTGTTATCTACAGCTCTGCCGAACAATCAGTTCAGCTAATTGCAGTTTGCTGATATAGCCATGTCTGTGAGCTCTCTATGTAAACACATAGATAACACTGAGTCTGTTTTCTAAAAGATGTGCATATTATCTGATCTGCACTTATATTGGATTTATAATAGGTATAAGTATTGTGATACTTAATAGTGTCCTGTTCAGCAAGCTGGTAGGGGGAGGAGGAATACAGGAAGTGAGAAGAATAGACAGCAGGCAAAGCTGCTGAAACAGGGTGATGGGAAAACTCCTTTAAGGACACTGTCACAGTATATGTCAGTCAAGGTCATACCTTAGCTGTTAAAAATTGGCCTTCCTGAAGTTTAGTGTTTTTCTACCTTCTCCACAAAACATCTTATTAAAAGAAGCTTATAAATGTATCACATTTCCCAGTTGGTCTCCAAGCTCCACTTTTGAAATTCTAGAACTGCCCCCTGTTGTGCTGGTTCCTACACTTGCTAGGAAAGGTAAATTTTTCCCAATTTATATCAGGATAGTCCATCATAATGTTTGCCTGATTTATTATTATTAGCTGACTCCTCTGTTTGTTCCATTAATAACTGTTCAGCTTTCTCTATAATGTTTGGAGACTTGTAGCAAACCCCTATTAGGCCCTATTCACACGGGGCAAGAGGGGGCGGATTTTGGCACAGAATTCTTCTCAAAATCCGCCCCCTCACAATAGAGGTCTATGTAGACCGCTAGTGGCCTTTTTTTCCTCTAGCGGTTTGTTCCCGCTAGCGGAAAAAGGAAGCGAGTTGCCTTTTCTTTAGACGGGTCCCACCTCAGGAAATCAAAACAAGCGGATGGGAGACTTTTTTAAGGTCCATTCGCTGTGCTGAAGTGAAAAACCGCCTAGCGGTTTT
This sequence comes from Leptodactylus fuscus, assembly GCF_031893055.1. Classification (NCBI taxonomy): domain Eukaryota; kingdom Metazoa; phylum Chordata; class Amphibia; order Anura; family Leptodactylidae; genus Leptodactylus; species Leptodactylus fuscus. The sequence goes on from NC_134265.1 coordinate 202,452,290, forward strand.
TGAGGTGGTTTTTACCGCCTCAATGTCCAAAAACACTTCCTATTTCCTGAAGAGTTTTTTTTCCGGACCAAATTCCACCACACCCTATTCACGTGTGAACTAGCCCTTAGGGTTTTATTTTTATTTTTACTTCCCCTTTTTCCTCTGACAGGGACTCTACATTCTTATTTCCTTCCCAGATTTCGTCTAGCAGTATGGGCTTTAAAGGAATTCTATCATTGGCTCTAGTGATTTTTAACTAAGTATATATTTGCATAGCCTTTAGAAAGGCAATTCCAGGCACACCTTTTGTTTAGTAATCCTCTCAGCCGTTTTTGAATTAGGTCACTGGAGTTCACTGAGCACAGTTTGCTGTGTGTACGCAGGGGGAGGTGAGAGCAGGGAAGGCTGCTGCTGCTGATGATGACTCATCAGCCTCCCTGCTCTCACCTCCCTCTGCGTACACACAGTGCTCAGTGAACTTCCAGTGCTCCAAGCTGGTTAATTAGCATATTAATAAAAGCAAACATTCAAAAATGGCTGAGAGGATTACTAAACAAAAGCTATATCTGGAATAGCCTTTCTAATGGCTAATATGTTTAGTTAAAAATCACTAGAGCCAATGATAGAATCCCTTTAAGCAGGATTTGACATATATGCAAACCCCTCTGCCTGTCTTATTTGTCTGCCCTTAGACTGTAAATGAGATAGGCAGAAAAAAAACCTATTGAAAAACTTAGTCTTTATTCTCAGAAAGTATAACAAACCTGTGGCTACTGACACCACTGTCAAGACTAGGAGTAGTGTAACTTTTTTTTCAATATTTATTAATTTATTTATTTTATAAAAGAACATACAAAAGTGACAAAGTTGCGTGGCAAAGATACATAGATGCACTATAGTGAAACAAGTTACCCCATCAATCAGTTACATAAATACGACATTATCAGATAACATGATCAACAGACAACAGAAGAGGGAAGGGGGGAGGGCGAGGGATAGAGGGTGATTGGTAGGCTCGAGTAAACCCAGTTAAGTCCCTACAGACTAGATCAAGCGAGTGTATGAGGGGTACCAAAGGGGGAGGATGGAGGTAATGGCCTACGGAAATCAAATATTGACTGGGGGGGATCAGGTATGTTACGAGTGCATTGATACCAAGGTCCCCTGATAGACAGGAAACTGGAACAAATCAGGAGTCCCCAACTACAGAGCTCCTCAAACCTGTGAAGTTGATTTACCTTTTCCTTCCACTAAAATATAATCTTTATTGATCTATTTAAAATAGACTCCAATAGACTTCAGATGAGAGACATATACTAGGTCATTGCCTTAAAGACAATGTATATCGGGAAGTACCTTTTGCCAACCAAAGGTACATCAGGACAGGGAAAGCATTGAGGAAGGAGGGGGGGCAGACCGGGCAATTGCCCAGGGCTCCCATCCTCAAAGGTGTCCCCAGGTTTCAGAACATCAGGCTCCTGAATACAGGGAGCTCCACAGCTGTATCAGCTCCAATCAAGTGTCCACGTCCCAAACTACTGAGGGGGCCCAGTGTGTTGACTGTCTGAAAATTAAACACCTGCAAACCTCTGTGTATCACCCCCAGACAGATGGCCTAGTGAAGAGGTTCAATAAACCCTTTAAGGGCATGTTAAAGAGTGTGATTAGAAAGGATGGAAAAGATTGGGATTGCCTACTGCCTGTACAGGTTTTTCCCCATTTGAATTAGTGTATGGTAGCCACACACTTGGTCTCCTGAACACAGCTAAGGAAACCTGGAAACAAGAGCAAACTCCTTACAGGAGTGTAATTGAACACATTACCCTGGCAAAGGACAGGATTGCAGCAATAATGCCTATTGTAAAGGAAAATATGGAGCAGGCCCAAATGGCTCAAAACTGTGTCTATAACACAAGGGATAAACTTAGGACCATTAGTGATCGGGTGTTGGTGTTGGTTCCCACGGGAGAAAGTAAATTTCTGGCCAAATGGCAAGGACCATATGAAATTATTGAAAGAGTGGGAGAAGTGAATGATAAGGTGCACCAGATGGGCGACAGAAAGCCCAAACAAATCTACCATGTAAATTTACTAAAACCCTGGAAGGACAGGGAAACATTAAAGGGGTATTCCCATGTACATAATCATATCTATATTTGTAGATAATTAAAAGTTAAACATTTTTGCAAATATAAGTAATTAAAAATTCTGCAGTTTTAAAGATTTTCTCTAACTTTCTTAGTGGTGACAGTCTTTTATCTTGATCGGTTGCCATTGATACGACCACTAATGCAGAAACTTTCTATGGTCTGGGACTTGTCAGGAACCCAGCTATGATTTTCTTATTGTAGCTGGGTTATCAGGCAGGGACACTACATATATCAGAAGATATCCCGGCCACAATAAGGAAATCATGGCTGATTTTCTGACCTTAGAAAGTTTCTGCATTGGTGGTCGTATCCATGGCACCTGTCACCACTAAGAAAGTTAGAGAAAATCTTTAAAACTCTGCAGAATTTTTAATTACTTATATTTGCCAAAAAAATTTAACTTTTAATTATCTACAAATTTAAAAATAATTATGTAGATACCCCTTTAACATCAGTAAGTATCCCCAGCAAGGTAACTACTGAAGGGGTATATACTACTCATAAGGCATCACCCGAAGTGCAAATAGCACTGTCTATGGCACAGAAACAGGAGTCGAAAAACTTGACAGAAAAATAATGATGTGTTTTCTGAGTTGCCTGCATGCACCCATGTGATCTAAAACCGTGCGGGTACCTGAAACTTGTAGACTAGACATACCTGAGGAGGTCAAAAATGTGTTGGCAATGGGGTAATTGAGGAATCAGCCACTGGTCCCATTATTTTGATGCCTAAGCCAAATGGTACCATAAGGTTCTGCAATGATTTCCATAAATTGAATAAAGTTTCAAAGTTTGATGCCTACCCAATGCTCACAGTTGATGAGTTAATCGAGAGGTTGGGACATGCCAGGTATTTCTCCACCTTCGAATAACCAGCAGGTGCTGCTCACTAAAAGGCCAGAGAAAAAACGGCATTTGTCACCCCAGATGGTTTATTTCCGTATGTGATTATGCCGTTTGAGTTACATAGGGCTCTAGCAACCTTCCAGAGATTGATGGAAAGAGTCCTTAAGCCCCATCAAGGGTACGGTTTAGCTTACTTAGATGACGTTGTCATCTTTAGTATGGACTGGGAAAGTCACTTACCAAGAGTTCAAGACTTACTAAATTCCCTCCAAGCGGCCATTTTAACAGCCAACCCAAAAAGTATGCTTTGGGCTTTGAAGAGGCCTGATATTTTGAGTATATAATAGGAAAAGGGGTAATAAAACCTCAGGTTAACAAAGTGGAGGCCATTCAAAATTGACCCGGACCCTTATATAAAAAGCAAGTGAGAGCTTGCCTGTCCTGAGGGTCATTAAAGAGGTTGTCCAGGCAAAAATGTTTAAATAAGCTGATGGCAGTGAAAAAAGAAAAAGCATTCTTACCTGTCCCCGTTGCTACAGTGTCATCCTGCACCTCCCAGTTCATCTGCTCCCGTAGCGTCTTCCGGCATTGTGCAGAAGCCTATGACTGCTGAGGTCAATCAGCAAACAGTCTGTATGACACTATCTGTGACATCATGGGTCCTCTTCCTGAGGCTACTGAGGTCAATGTGGCTTGAGCACACGCTGGAAGAAACCCGGGAAAGCAGACGAATCGGGAGGCACAGGACGGCAACAAAGCAACAGGGACAGATGAGTACACTTTTATTTTTATTTTTTTCTTATGGTAGAGTTGGAAGGGACCTCAAGGGCCATCGGCTCCAACCCCCTGCGAGTGCAGGTTTTCCTAAATCATCCCAGCTATATGTTTATCCAGATTCCGCTTGAAGATTTCCATTGATGGAGCGCCCACCACCTCCCGTGGAAGCCTATTCCACTCTCTCACTACCCTCACTGTCAGAAAGTTTTTCCTAATGTCTAATCTGTATCTCTTTCCCTTTAGTTTCATCCCATTGCTTCTTGTACTTCCTTGTGCTAATGAGAATAGGGTAGATCCCTCTGCACTGTGACTACCTTTCAGATATTTGTAGACTGCTATTATATCTCCCCTCAGCCTTCTCTTCTGCAAACTAAACAATCCCAGTTCTTTTAGCCGCTCCTCATAGGACATGGTTTGCAGACCTTCCACCATTTTGGTTGCTCTTCTCTGGACTTGCTCCAATATATCGATGTCTTTCTTGAATTGAGGCGCCCAGAACTGTACACAGTATTCCAGGTGTGGTCTGACCAGGGAAGAGTACAGCGGAATAATGACCTCTCTTGATCTAGATTCAATGCTTGTCTTAATACATCCCAGAATTTTATTAGCCTTTTTTGCAGCAGCACCGCACTGTTGGCTCATGTTGAATTTGTCATCTACTATTATGCCCAAGTCCTTTTCCCCTATGCTATCACTTAGTTCTATTCCTCCCATACTATATATGTTTTTTACATTTCTGTTACCCAGATGTAGAACTTTGCATTTGTCCCTGTTAAATACCATTTTGTTCGCCTCAGCCCATTGTTCCAGTGTGTCTAAGTCCTTTTGAATACACTCTCTCCTCTCTAGTGTTGGCTATTCCTCCTATCTTCGTATCATCTGCAAATTTTATGAGTTCCCCAATAATTCCATCGTCCAGATCATTTATAAAGATATTAAAAAGTACTGGGCCCAGAACAGAGCCCTGCGGCACCCCGCTTTTGACTTTCTTCCAGTTCGATGTGTAGCCATTTAGTATTACTCGTTGTGCCCGATCATTAAGCCAGTTGTGAATCCACCTAACTGATTTTTTGTCAAAGGCATACTTAATAGAGATGAGCGAACAGTGTTCTATCGAACACATGTTCGATCGGATATCAGGGTGTTCGCCATGTTCGAATCGAATCGAACACCACGTGGTAAAGTGCGCCAAAATTCGATTCCCCTCCCACCTTCCCTGGCGCCTTTTTTGCACCAATAACAGCGCAGGGGAGGTGGGACAGGAACTACGACACTGGGGGCATTGAAAAAAATTGGAAAAAGTCATTGGCTGCCGAAATCAGGTGACCTCCATTTTAGACGAATAGTGGATTTCAAATCCGGGTCATATGAGAATGTGAACTTTGTGACTATGAGACAGGGATAGCTGTACAGGCAGGGATAGCTAGGGATAACCTTTATTTAGGGGGGAATGTTATTAAAAATAACTTTTTGGGGCTCTATCGGGTGTGTAATTGTGATTTTTGTGAGATAAACTTTTTCCCATAGGGATGCATTGGCCAGCGCTGATTGGCCGAATTCCGTACTCTGGCCAATCAGTGCTGGCCAATGCATTCTATTAGCTTGATGAAGCAGAGTGTGCACAAGGGTTCAAGCGCACCCTCGGCTCTGATGTAGCAGAGCCGAGGCTGCACAAGGGTTCAAGCGCACCCTCGGCTCTGATGTAGGAGAGCCGAGGGTGCACTTGAACCCTTGTGCACCCTCAGCTCTGCTACATCAGAGCCGAGGGTGCGCTTGAACCCTTGTGCACACTCTGCTTCATCAAGCTAATAGAATGCATTGGCCAGCGCTGATTGGCCAATGTATTCTATTAGCCTGATGAAGTAGAGCTGAATGTGTGTGCTAAGCACACACATTCAGCTCTACTTCATCGGGCTAATAGAATGCATTGGCCAGCGCTGATTGGCCAGAGTACGGAACTCGACCAATCAGCGCTGGCTCTGCTGGAGGAGGCGGAGTCTAAGATCGCTCCACACCAGTCTCCATTCAGGTCCGACCTTAGACTCCGCCTCCTCCGGCAGAGCCAGCGCTGATTGGCCGAAGGCTGGCCAATGCATTCCTATGCGAATGCAGAGACTTAGCAGTGCTGAGTCAGTTTTGCTCAACTACACATCTGATGCACACTCGGCACTGCTACATCAGATGTAGCAATCTGATGTAGCAGAGCCGAGGGTGCACTAGAACCCCTGTGCAAACTCAGTTCACGCTAATAGAATGCATTGGCCAGCGCTGATTGGCCAATGCATTCTATTAGCCCGATGAAGTAGAGCTGAATGTGTGTGCTAAGCACACACATTCAGCACTGCTTCATCAAGCCAATACAATGCATTAGCCAGTGCTGATTGGCCAGAGTACGGAATTCGGCCAATCAGCGCTGGCTCTGCTGGAGGAGGCGGAGTCTAAGGTCGCTCCACACCAGTCTCCATTCAGGTCCGACCTTAGACTCCGCCTCCTCCGGCAGAGCCAGCGCTGATTGGCCGAAGGCTGGCCAATGCATTCCTATGCGAATGCATACTTAGCAGTGCTGAGTCAGTTTTGCTCAACTACACATCTGATGCACACTCGGCACTGCTACATCAGATGTAGCAATCTGATGTAGCAGAGCCGAGGGTGCACTAGAACCCCTGTGCAAACTCAGTTCACGCTAATAGAATGCATTGGCCAGCGCTGATTGGCCAATGCATTCTATTAGCCCGATGAAGTAGAGCTGAATGTGTGTGCTAAGCACACACATTCAGCACTGCTTCATCAAGCCAATACAATGCATTAGCCAGTGCTGATTGGCCAGAGTACGGAATTCGGCCAATCAGCGCTGGCTCTGCTGGAGGAGGCGGAGTCTAAGGTCGGACCTGAATGGAGACTGATGTGGAGCGATCTTAGACTCCGCCTCCTCCAGCAGAGCCAGCGCTGATTGGTCGAGTTCCGTACTCTGGCCAATCAGCGCTGGCCAATGCATTCTATTAGCCCGATGAAGTAGAGCTGAATGTGTGTGCTTAGCACACACATTCAGCTCTACTTCATCAGGCTAATAGAATACATTGGCCAATCAGCGCTGGCCAATGCATTCTATTAGCTTGATGAAGCAGAGTGTGCACAAGGGTTCAAGCGCACCCTCGGCTCTGATGTAGCAGAGCTGAGGGTGCACAAGGGTTCAAGTGCACCCTCGGCTCTCCTACATCAGAGCCGAGGGTGCGCTTGAACCCTTGTGCACACTCTGCTTCATCAAGCTAATAGAATGCATTGGCCAGCACTGATTGGCCAGAGTACGGAATTCGGCCAATCAGCGCTGGCCAATGCATTCTATTAGCCCGATGAAGTAGAGCTGAATGTGTGTGCTAAGCACACACATTCAGCACTGCTTCATCACGCCAATACAATGCATTAGCCAGTGCTGATTGGCCAGAGTACGGAATTCGGCCAATCAGCGCTGGCTCTGCTGGAGGAGGCGGAGTCTAAGATCGCTCCACACCAGTCTCCATTCAGGTCCGACCTTAGACTCCGCCTCCTCCAGCAGAGCCAGCGCTGATTGGTCGAGTTCCGTACTCTGGCCAATCAGCGCTGGCCAATGCATTCTATTAGCCCGATGAAGTAGAGCTGAATGTGTGTGCTTAGCACACACATTCAGCTCTACTTCATCGGGCTAATAGAATGCATTGGCCAGCGCTGATTGGCCGAATTCCGTACTCTGGCCAATCAGCACTGGCTAATGCATTGTATTGGCTTGATGAAGCAGTGCTGAATGTGTGTGCTTAGCACACACATTCAGCTCTACTTCATCGGGCTAATAGAATGCATTGGCCAATCAGCGCTGGCCAATGCATTCTATTAGCGTGAACTGAGTTTGCACAGGGGTTCTAGTGCACCCTCGGCTCTGCTACATCAGATTGCTACATCTGATGTAGCAGTGCCGAGTGTGCATCAGATGTGTAGTTGAGCAAAACTGACTCAGCACTGCTAAGTCTGCATTCGCATAGGAATGCATTGGCCAGCCTTCGGCCAATCAGCGCTGGCTCTGCCGGAGGAGGCGGAGTCTAAGGTCGGACCTGAATGGAGACTGGTGTGGAGCGACCTTAGACTCCGCCTCCTCCAGCAGAGCCAGCGCTGATTGGCCGAATTCCGTACTCTGGCCAATCAGCACTGGCTAATGCATTGTATTGGCTTGATGAAGCAGTGCTGAATGTGTGTGCTTAGCACACACATTCAGCTCTACTTCATCGGGCTAATAGAATGCATTGGCCAGCGCTGATTGGCCGAATTCCGTACTCTGGCCAATCAGCACTGGCTAATGCATTGTATTGGCTTGATGAAGCAGTGCTGAATGTGTGTGCTTAGCACACACATTCAGCTCTACTTCATCGGGCTAATAGAATGCATTGGCCAATCAGCGCTGGCCAATGCATTCTATTAGCGTGAACTGAGTTTGCACAGGGGTTCTAGTGCACCCTCGGCTCTGCTACATCAGATTGCTACATCTGATGTAGCAGTGCCGAGTGTGCATCAGATGTGTAGTTGAGCAAAACTGACTCAGCACTGCTAAGTCTGCATTCGCATAGGAATGCATTGGCCAGCCTTCGGCCAATCAGCGCTGGCTCTGCCGGAGGAGGCGGAGTCTAAGGTCGGACCTGAATGGAGACTGGTGTGGAGCGACCTTAGACTCCGCCTCCTCCAGCAGAGCCAGCGCTGATTGGCCGAATTCCGTACTCTGGCCAATCAGCACTGGCTAATGCATTGTATTGGCTTGATGAAGCAGTGCTGAATGTGTGTGCTTAGCACACACATTCAGCTCTACTTCATCGGGCTAATAGAATGCATTGGCCAGCGCTGATTGGCCGAATTCCGTACTCTGGCCAATCAGCACTGGCTAATGCATTGTATTGGCTTGATGAAGCAGTGCTGAATGTGTGTGCTTAGCACACACATTCAGCTCTACTTCATCGGGCTAATAGAATGCATTGGCCAATCAGCGCTGGCCAATGCATTCTATTAGCGTGAACTGAGTTTGCACAGGGGTTCTAGTGCACCCTCGGCTCTGCTACATCAGATTGCTACATCTGATGTAGCAGTGCCGAGTGTGCATCAGATGTGTAGTTGAGCAAAACTGACTCAGCACTGCTAAGTCTGCATTCGCATAGGAATGCATTGGCCAGCCTTCGGCCAATCAGCGCTGGCTCTGCCGGAGGAGGCGGAGTCTAAGGTCGGACCTGAATGGAGACTGGTGTGGAGCGACCTTAGACTCCGCCTCCTCCAGCAGAGCCAGCGCTGATTGGCCGAATTCCGTACTCTGGCCAATCAGCACTGGCTAATGCATTGTATTGGCTTGATGAAGCAGTGCTGAATGTGTGTGCTTAGCACACACATTCAGCTCTACTTCATCGGGCTAATAGAATGCATTGGCCAGCGCTGATTGGCCGAATTCCGTACTCTGGCCAATCAGCACTGGCTAATGCATTGTATTGGCTTGATGAAGCAGTGCTGAATGTGTGTGCTTAGCACACACATTCAGCTCTACTTCATCGGGCTAATAGAATGCATTGGCCAGCGCTGATTGGCCGAATTCCGTACTCTGGCCAATCAGCACTGGCTAATGCATTGTATTGGCTTGATGAAGCAGTGCTGAATGTGTGTGCTTAGCACACACATTCAGCTCTACTTCATCGGGCTAATAGAATGCATTGGCCAATCAGCGCTGGCCAATGCATTCTATTAGCGTGAACTGAGTTTGCACAGGGGTTCTAGTGCACCCTCGGCTCTGCTACATCAGATTGCTACATCTGATGTAGCAGTGCCGAGTGTGCATCAGATGTGTAGTTGAGCAAAACTGACTCAGCACTGCTAAGTCTGCATTCGCATAGGAATGCATTGGCCAGCCTTCGGCCAATCAGCGCTGGCTCTGCCGGAGGAGGCGGAGTCTAAGGTCGGACCTGAATGGAGACTGGTGTGGAGCGACCTTAGACTCCGCCTCCTCCAGCAGAGCCAGCGCTGATTGGCCGAATTCCGTACTCTGGCCAATCAGCACTGGCTAATGCATTGTATTGGCTTGATGAAGCAGTGCTGAATGTGTGTGCTTAGCACACACATTCAGCTCTACTTCATCGGGCTAATAGAATGCATTGGCCAGCGCTGATTGGCCGAATTCCGTACTCTGGCCAATCAGCACTGGCTAATGCATTGTATTGGCTTGATGAAGCAGTGCTGAATGTGTGTGCTTAGCACACACATTCAGCTCTACTTCATCGGGCTAATAGAATGCATTGGCCAATCAGCGCTGGCCAATGCATTCTATTAGCGTGAACTGAGTTTGCACAGGGGTTCTAGTGCACCCTCGGCTCTGCTACATCAGATTGCTACATCTGATGTAGCAGTGCCGAGTGTGCATCAGATGTGTAGTTGAGCAAAACTGACTCAGCACTGCTAAGTCTGCATTCGCATAGGAATGCATTGGCCAGCCTTCGGCCAATCAGCGCTGGCTCTGCCGGAGGAGGCGGAGTCTAAGGTCGGACCTGAATGGAGACTGGTGTGGAGCTATCTTAGACTCCGCCTCCTCCAGCAGAGCCAGCGCTGATTGGTCGAGTTCCGTACTCTGGCCAATCAGCACTGGCCAATGCATTTCTATGGGGAAAAGTTAGCTTGCGAAAATCGCAAACTGACAGGGATTTCCATGAAATAAAGTGACTTTTATGCCCCCAGACATGCTTCCCCTGCTGTCCCAGTGTCATTCCAGGGTGTTGGTATCATTTCCTGGGGTGTCATAGTGGACTTGGTGACCCTCCAGACACGAATTTGGGTTTCCCCCTTAACGAGTTTATGTTCCCCATAGACTATAATGGGGTTCGAAACCCATTCGAACACTCGAACAGTGAGCGGCTGTTCGAATCGAATTTCGAACCTCGAACATTTTAGTGTTCGCTCATCTCTAATACTTAATCATTTTTTCAATAAGAAGGTTATGTGATACTTTATCAAATGCCTTACTGAAGTCAAGATATACTATGTCCACGGCATTCCCTTGGTCCAACCATTCAGTGATTTTGTTGTAGAAGGAAATCAGGTTAGTCTGACAAGATTTATTGGTCATAAAGCCGTGCTGGCTCTGGTTAATTAATGCCTTCCCATCCAGGTACCGAAGTAAATGTTCCTTGACAATTTGCTCAAAGATTTTTCCTGCTATCGAGGTCAGACTTACCGGCCTGTAATTTCCTGGATCGTCCCTTTTCCCCTTTTTGTAGATGGGGACAACATTTGCCCTTTTCCAATCTAAAGGGACCACTCCTGTTTCCCATGACTTACCGAAGATTATAGCAAGGGGTTCTGTTATTTCCTCTGCTATCTCTTTCAGGACTCTAGGGTGTAAATCATCTGGTCCTGGGGACTTGGTTTCCTGTAACTTGGCTAAGTGCTCTCTTACCAGACCTTTGCTTATAGTCAGCTTGGAGTCCTCCTTCCCCTCATCTCCATCACCATTAATGTCGATATTTCCATTAGTTTCTTGGGAGAAGACGGATACAAAATATGAATTTAGTAGCTCCACCTGCTGTTCCACCATGTTAACTGTTTCTCCTTTATCATTCTTCAGGACTCCAATTGTCTCCTTCACTTTTCTTTTGCTTTTAACATATCCCCAAAATCCCTTTACCTTACTCTTTGCCTCTTTTGCAAGCTTCAATTCGTGTTCAGCCTTAGCGCCTTTGATGCTTGTCTTGCAAAGTCTGCAGACTGCTGTGTACTCTTCCTTAGGTATAGTTCCCATCTTCCACTTTTTGTGTGTTTCCTTTTTCCTTTTTAGCAGGTTATGTAATTTTTTGGTCATCCATCCTGATATTTTTAGGTGCTTCCCATTTTTCTTCCTTCTAGGTATTGTTAGTTCCTGTGCTTTAATGATTTCCCTACGGAAGATTTCCCACCCTTCATGTGCATTTTTGTGCTTAAGAATTTTGCACCATGGAATTCTGCTAACCCTTGCCTTCAGGCTCTTGAAGTCTGCCCTGCTAAAGTCGAGCCTTGAAGTCTGTGTCTTCTCAGGTCTTCTTCTTCTTGCAACCCCAAACTCAAGTATAGCATGATCGCTGAATCCCAGTGTCCCTGCTACCCGTAGTCCCTCAACCATGTGCTCTTTGTTGGTTAGGACTAGGTCCAAAATGGATGTTCCTCTCGTGTTTTCTTCTACTAGCTGGGCAATGAAGTTGTCTGCTAGAGAGGATAAAAATTTGATGGAGCCTTTACTCTTGGCTGTGTGGGTTTCCCAATGAATGTCAGGGTAATTGAAGTCTCCCATGATCACTATTTCATGTTTCTTTGAGAGCGTGGTCATTTGCTGTGAAAAAATCTCATCCATGTCTTCTGTCTGTCCTGGTGGTCTGTAATAAACGCCTAGTATGATGTCCTTATCATTGTTTTTCCCTTGAATTACTACCCAAATAATTTCCAGTAGATTATCATTCTGTAAAACTGTAATTTCTGTGGAGATGTGTTCTTTTTTAACATACAATGCAACTCCACCCCCTCTTTTATTAGTTCTATTCTTTTGGAATAAGTTGTATCCTTCCATCTGTATGTTCCAATCATGCATGTCGTTCCACCAGGTTTCTGTGATGCCGATGACGTCATAGTTTTCCTTGTGTATCATCAGCTCTAGTTCTCCTTGTTTGTTTCCCATGCTTTGCGCGTTTGTGTAAAAACATTTCAGATTGTGCTCTGTTGTATCCTTTTTCGAAATTTCCTTCTGAGTATCCTTTCTTGGGTCTTCTTTACCACCTCTAGTAACCTTGTTTAGTATGTCTTTTAGCTGCATGTTCTTGTCTTTCTTTTTTCTTCCCATCCCCTCTTCTTCTAGTTTAAAGCCCTTCTGATGAGTGTGGCAAGTCTTCTGGCAAATATGTTTTTCCCAGGTTTTGTGAGATGTATCCCGTCTCTAGCAAGGAGTCCATCGTAGAGGTAATTCACGCCATGGTCCAAAAATCCAAATCCTTGCTCTCGGCACCACCGTCGAAGCCAGGTGTTTACCTCTAGTATTCTATTCCATCTCCTGATGCCATGACCATCAACTGGGAGGATTGATGAGAATACTACCTGCGCATCCAGTTCCTTCACTGTCTTCCCCAAATTTTCAAAGTCTTTATAGATAGTTGGTAAATCATTTTTTGCCGTGTCGTTTGTACCCACATGTATCAGTAGGAATGGGTAGTCGTCCTTGGAGCTGAGGAGGCTTGGTATCCTATCGGCCACATCCTTGATTTTTGCTCCTGGGAGGCAGCATACTTCTCGTGCGGTTAAGTCTGGCCTGCAGACAGCTGCCTCTGTGCCTCTTAGCAGTGAGTCACCCATAACCACTACTCTTCTTTTCTTCCTTGCAACACCATTTCTTGTTGCTCCTGATTGTCTCTGGGTGACGTTTGTTTCTTCTTTTGCTGATAGGTTATTTTTGTCATTTTCATCCGCCTGCATGAGAGTTTCATATCGGTTACTTAGCTGTGTGAGTGGTGATGGCCTTGTGATCCATTTGCATCTCTTGGTCACATGTGTCCAGTTTTCTGCCTCTGTAGGTTCTCTCAAGTATTCTTCCCTTACTGTATTCGGGGGACTTGCATCAGTCTCTGCAACTGTAGGCTCTCTAGCACTTTCATCCCCTACTGTGTTCTGGAGGCTTGCTTCAGCTTCATCAATGAAGACCTCACTTTCTTTGATGCTTCTCAACGTCACTATTCTTTCTTCCAACCTCTGCACTTTTTCTTCTAAAAGGGCCACTAGTTTACATTTCATACAGGTGAAGTTGGCGTTATGGTCCGGCAGATCTGTAAACATATAGCAAGTGTTGCAGCTCACCATGTGGGTTTTCTCCTCTTCCATGTTGCTCATTAAATTTGGATGAATGATCTTGTATATGTTTTTTCACTGTCCCCAGCAGATTTAAATTTTAAAACTTTAGCCTGCACAACCCCAGTAAGGCTGAAAACCCACGTTGCGGAAATGTTGCATATTTTGCTGCAGCTTTTTGAGTCAAAGCCAATAATGATTACACAGGAAATGGGAAATATATAGGAAGTTCTTATAGTTCTACCTTCTTCTCAGTCCACTCCTGGCTTTGGCTCAAAAAAATGCAACAAAAGAAGCTGCATTTCCGCAACGTGGTGCCTCAGCTTAAGGCTAAGGCCCCAAGTTGCAGGAATGCAGCTTTTTTTGCTGCAGATTTTGTTGCCGTTTTTTGAGCCAAAGTCAGGAGTGGATTGAGCAGAAGATAGAAGTATAAGACTTTCCTATATATTGCTCATTTCTTCTGAAGCCATTCTTGGCTTTGGCTCAAAAAACTGCAACATAATCTGCAACAAAAAAAAAGTTTTTTTTCTAATTAGGCCAGCGAAGGTGCAACTTCCCCCCCTATCCAAAAACAAAACAAAAAACACAGAACTTTGTCTCCTGTCCCCATTGTCTCCCAGAACAGTTCGGTCCTTCACCTCTGTTGTATTCTTCCAATAGAAGTTCCCTCTGCCAATAAACTGCCTAAGGGAAGGGACCTGGGACGTCATATCCATTGTAGACTTCTGGCAAAAGAAGACAGCGGAGCTGCAGGATCAGCCGCACTAGGAGGACACCAGAGCATTGGGGACAGGTGAGTATGTTTTTTGTTTGTTTGTTCCTACCTCCCTCAGATTAATTAGAAAAAGAAAATTAGACTTGAGAATCTCATGAAATTGTGGGAGATTAGTGAGGTGTATTAAAGGGGCTGTCCAGGCATAATTTTTTATGGTTTATACTCAGGATAGGACATAAATACCTGATCTGTAGGGGGCCAATATCCAGCCCTTCAACCGATTAGCAGTATGCAGTCACTTCCAGCCCCCGTCCTGTACACAATACGGGGACGGAAGCAGAAAGCTCTATCCACTGTATATTAGCCATCATGTTCACTGCATCTCAGCACTTATTGAAGTCAGTGAGATCTGAGCTGCTACTATACAGTGGATGAAGCTTTCTGCTTCTAGCCCTCTGTTGTGTATAGAAAGGGCGCCGGAAGTGGCTCCATACAGCTGATGGTGCCATGTGTCAGCTCCCCTACCGAGTAGGTATTTATGACTTATCCTTTGCTTACGCCATAACAATAATTAACTCTAGACAACTCCTTTAATATGAATCACACAGTTTAATGTTCACCCCACAAGATTTTAGCCCAATCACTGCTCCCACAAAATATAATGGCCTAATCACTGTATGGAGCCACTGTATGGGTGGACCAGTGAAGTGACAAGAAACAAATTTGACCCAGACAATCCCTTTAAAGAGGTTGTCCATAAACTGGTGCCACTACTGTGACTGCCAGAGAGGTGTAAAAAAAAAAAAAAAAAAAAAAAAAAAGCTCCAGCACCCCATTGTCCCTTGCCTGTGTCTGTTTGGACTCGTATGATATTACCTTTAGCCACCCTGTCTCGGTACAGCTGATCTGCTTGGGTCCTGGTGTAGGGCCCTAGAAACAATTCTACTGGTGGGCTGTAGACACCCCAGTCCAACCCTGAATGTACAGTAATATGGAATTAATGGTGCTATATAAATAAATAATAATAATACCTCTTTACTCAACGTCTGAACAGGTTCTATCTACTTGTATGGGATGGATTGCATTACAGTCTGCTCCAGTAGGGTCTGCCTTAGTTTTAAAAAAAAAAAACACCTAATTTTGAGTGTTCTATTTCTTGCTGCGGTGCACATGAGTTACTCCAAAAGGTGCCTACTGAGACTCTGTCAATCTAAGGACAGGCACAAAACTTAAAGCCAGCCCTGTATGCTGTGCACACCGATACTGTATAAGCCTATGACCGTGCAGAGCGCTGAAAAGTCCCTGCTCTGCCATAGACTGATAGTAATGCACAAGAAGTCACTGCATCAAGCGACCTGTGCGAGTCCTGCAGGGAGAGGCTTCGGCTGCTTCGCTCATCAGAGGACCACAGTAAGATGAGTAAAAAATATATTGTTTTCTGGGCAGGAAAAGGGGACCTGACAACCTGGTGGCTGGTTTAAAGGGGGACACTATTAAATATAAGGGGGCTATTATGTGAGATTAACTATTATATATATATATAAGGAGCATTATATATGATTGTTTTCCTTTATTATAGTCCTCCTCATATACAGTATTATAGTTCCTCACTTATAACAGATCGAGCCACACCTAGGCTGAAACCTATTCCAGATCCACACTGGACCACACATAAGTCAGGAATCTGCGGCTGATATAGCAGGACTCCAGCACTCTGCCTGTCACCTTCTCACAGATGCTTTTATGTGGGTTCTAATCTGAGGGAGGTTCTGTTAACCCCTTCCCGACATCTGCCGTAATAGTACGGCGCTTGTCGGGTGTGTAACTATGGCGACTGCAATCTCTTTCTTTTGCAAGCTGGTCTATGCAGCCTGCAAAAGAAAGGATGATTTTTCACAATGCATTGCAATGCATTAGCATTAGTGATCAGACCCCCTGGGGTTCAACACCCCTAGGGGGTCTAATAAATGCAAAAAAATAAAAACTTAAAAAAAAAGTAAAAAAAATTATAAAAAAACCCATAAAAAGTATTAAAAATTCAAATCACCCCCCTTTCCCTAGAACACATGTAAAAGTAGTTAAAAACTGTGAAACACATAAATGTTAGGTATCCCCGTGTCCAAAATCGCCCGCTCTACAAATCTATAAAAATATTTTTCCTGTACGGTAAACGCCGTAGCGGGAAAAATAGTCAAAAGTGCCAAACCGTCGTTTTTTCACTGTTTTGAGTCTAATAAAAATTTGAATAAAAAGTGATCAAAGCAATAGCATTTCCCCGAAAATGGTAGAACTAAAAAGTACACTCGGCCCCGCAAAAAAGACGCCCTATGCATCCCCATACACGGACGTATAAAAAAGTTACGGTTGTCGGAATATGGCGACTTTTAGAAAAAAAAATTTTTAACAAAGTTTTGGATTTTTTTTAAGGGGTCAAAATGTAAATAAAACCATATAAATTGTGTATCCCTGGAATTGTACCAAAACACAGAATACAGGGGACATGTCATTTTGGCTGCACAGTGAACGCCGTAAAACCAAAGCCCGTAAGAAAGTCACAGAAATGCATTTTTTCTTCAAATCCACCCCATTCTGAATTTTTTTTCCAGCTTCCCAGTACATTATACAGAATAATTAATGGTGGCATCATGAAGAAAAATTTGTCCCACAAAAATTAAGACCTCATATGGCTCTGGGAGCAGAGAAATAAAAAAGTTATTGGGTTTGGTAGGGGTAGAGTAAAAAACGAAAATCAAAAAATGCCATCGCGGGAAGGGGTTAATATGCACTTTCTGAGGCTGGTAACTCTAATAAACTTATCCTCTGTAACAGTCCTCACGAGAATCAGTTAATTATAGCGTTCTATGATTTTCATTATTGCACCTGAAGACACTTAAAGTTCTTGAAATCTTCTGGATTGCCACGTAACAAAATAGTAATTTACTCATTGAGTGGCTGAACATGGTATGGAGCTGTATACTAATCCTACCTGTGTACGGCACAATTGATGGTCTCAAACACATTATGAATGGAAGGAATTCCATGAACTAGCTCTTGACATGACATGTTAGGGAGCGTTCACACTACCGTCGGTGTCCGACATGTAGTGTCCGCTCCTAGTGTCCGCTCAAAATCTGTCACGGACACTAGGAGCGGACACTAGATGTGTCCGTGACACCTGTCATTCACTTTAATGGGCATCGGGTGCGTTCTTTTGCACTCCGTGCCCGTCCTTTCCTGTCCGCAAGAGAAGATGTCCGACTTCTCAAGCGGACAGAAAAACCCTGCATGCAGGGTTCCTCTGTCCGCTTGAGAAGTCGGACATCTTCTCTTGCGGACAGGGAAGGACGGGCACGGAGTGCAAAAGAACGCACCCGATGCCCATTCAAGTGAATGACAGGTGTCACGGACACATCTAGTGTCCGCTCCTAGTGTCCGTGACAGATTTTGAGCGGACACTAGGAGCGGACACTACATGTCGGACACCGACGGTAGTGTGAACGCCCCCTTAATTGAAAACCATTGCAGGTGACTACCTCATAAAGCTGAGAATGCCAAGCCTGTGCAAAACGAAAGGGACTACTTTGAAGAATCTTAAACATAAAACAAATATAAAAAACAAGAACACTTTTTGTTTACAATTGAGTGCCATATGTGTTCCTTCATAGTTTTCATGTCTCAATATAAATCTACAATATTGAAAAAAACAAGACAAGCATGGAATGAAAAGGTAATTGAACTATTTAGGTAAAAGTCAGGTTAAACAGATGAATAGATTATTGAGGAATTTAATTAATAATTATTGTATAGAATGTATAGAAAAGCTTGGTGCAACACAGTTTGTGGCATGACACAAAGCATAATGTGCTTGATAAAATGTCAAATAGAATATGCATTTCAATAAGCTCTACAGAAATTCATTTACATGTGGAAACCCATCCAGATGTGTGAGAAAGATCCTAAGGAGGATTATCTCTTTGAGAACAATAGGATCAGTTAGAATTAGGGTGGATCCAATTTATACCAGGGGTATTTTCAGGGAAATACCACAACTGTTATGTTACTGGATGTATATTGGAGAGTTTATTACATTTAATAATAAAATGAATACAAGTGGCAACTCTCCTGCTTCCTGCTGAGAGCGCTGCTTCAACGACGGCCATCTTACCTCCGTTAGTGAAGTTGGAGTTAGGGTTAGGCAGTGTACTGTGCTGCCAGTGTACTCACCACAGTTACTGCTCAGCAATACTATGGGAACACCCCATCAGAAAGAGTTAACTCTGCCAAGAACCCACTGTGCTGCCACTGTACCCCACCAACATTACCGCTCAGCAATACGGGGGGTGAAGAATACCCCATCAGAGACAATTAATTCTTCCGAGACCTCACTGTGCTACTTCTGTATCCCACCAATGTTACCGCGCAGCAATATTAGGGGAAGAGAACACCCCATCAGAGACAGTTAACCCCGCCAAGACCTCACTGTGCTGCCACTGTACCTCATTAATGTTACCACTCAGCAATACTGGGGGAAGAGAACACCCCATCAGCGTTAACTCTGCCAAGACCTCACTGGTCATGTAGTGTATGAATACCAACCTTCAGTTGAAGATTTAGCAAATGAAATTCAGCAACAAAATAGTCACTGAGCGGTTAGGTAAAGAATTTTTTGTTTTTGCTTTATTAATAAACTAGCTGGTACCCGCGACTTCGTCTGCGGTGATTGTAGAAGTGGGTAAATACAGGCGTGGGTAAGGTTTTAGTAGTGTGTAAAAGGTAAGGGATATGAAATGTAACTTTGTATCTTGTTTTTGCTCTAATTCAGAGAATACGTGAGACTTTTGTGTTGAATGTAATTTGTATTTGAGCTGTTATACGGTGTTGTGAGAAACTGTACATAGTGTCTTTGGGACAGAGGTATTTGAAGTTAATATACCTCGATATACGACATTGTATGATTTGTTATTTTCTGCCAGTAGTGTGTTGACATTTTTTTGTTTTTAAAAGTCGCCATACTCTGACAGCAGTCACTTTTTTATTTGTCTGTGTCGGGGGATGTGTTTTTTTGCGGGGCCGGGTGTAGTTTTTAGTTGTTGCATTTTCGGGAAAGACTATTGGTTTGATCACTTTTGATTGATATTTGTATGATAATGAAAATAGTGAAAAAACAGCGGTTTTGGACTTTTCAGTATGTTTGCCACTATGGCGTTAAGCATCCAGGCAAAATATTTGTCTAGCTTTGTAGAGCGGGCGATTTCAGACACAGGGATACCTAACATGTATGTGTTTCACAGTATTTAACTACTTTTATATGTGTTCTAGGGAAAGGGGGGGGTTTGAATCTGTAATACTTTTTATTTTTATTTTATTTTTTTTCCCTTTTTTTTGTTTTTGCATTTATTAGACCGCCTAGGGGTATTGACATGGGTGGGCGGTATCGTGGATTGTCAGAGCGGTGGGGGTCGGCAAACATGGCTGCTCCGGAGCGTTAAAGAGAGCCTCCTGGAGTATCGTTAAGGTGAGGGGCAAAGTGGTAAAGTATATGTATATGAGATTGTGTGGGGTTAGGGGCGAGGCTGTAGAGGGCAATATGAATTTTGTGGCTTGCTATGGTCCAAAGTGTGTGAGATTGCAGAGATGGTTGTGTGAGTTTGGGTTTTGTGGGGGTCCTGGCACAAACGTATGTGTGCTATTGTGACGAAAAGTAGCCTATTGCGCAATCGGGTGTATTAACTATGTTTGTGGAAACTTTCAGCCAAACCGGTCAAGCGGGTGTTGCGTGATTGAGGAACAAACATCCAAACACACAAACCCACTAACTCACAAACTCATACAGTACATATATTAAAATATAACTTTTTGTCATTTGAGCTACAAATATCACAAAATTATGGATTTTTCTAGAAGTGACACCACTTCAGGTATGCTCTTTTTTTTTCTTTTTTTTTATGAGTTTTGACACACCGAGCTGAAAAGGTTGGCCATCACTGTAATAGGGGAACCCTGAATAGAGGCAAAACCTTTAACATAGTGCAGATTTTGGAATACTCAAGCCATAGGGCAAACAGTGCATAGGTTCCCATGTACCATATCACATACGCTCACAACCAATTCCCTGCTCTGAGTCAATAGAGCTTATGAATGGAGAGGATGAGTTGTGGTACAGTACCTGCGATGATGGTGATGTGACATGAGGAGGAGGAACAACAAAGGTTGTCAACAGTGGTCTGATAACCAAGAAAATGTTGGGAGTTGCAGTTCACTTCTTATTCTCACTCTCTGTAATGTGTTCTGATAGCGAATAATAATATTGTAGATATGTTGGGAGTTGTAGTTCTTAGACACCTTCAGCAGTGTCTGAATTCTCTGTAATAACTTATGATAATCCATAATAACATCATACACATTTTTGTAGTAGTTTTTTTCCTCCTCTTATACACCAGTAACTTCCTCTGACATCTCATGGCATTTACCTCTCAGACTGGGAGGTTACTATGCTTCTCCCGTGACGATCCAGTACTGAAGAGAGTGCTGGCGAAATACCTATAGGGACCATTTTTATTTTAACGCTGTATTCTGAGGACTAGATTTATATTGCCTAATAGGTATCAGATTGACGTGGTTTGTATGTGTGTATAGTATGTGTATAGTTTCCTTTGAAATACTCCCCTACTTATAATGTTCACGTAATAATAACAACCCGGTTATGCTGAGACTTATAGTCCCCCCTTTCCTATAATATCCACTTTAATATAATGGACCATAGTAACAGCCTAGTTATGTTGAGACCAGTAATCCTTTCCTCTTACAGACCCTCCCAGTAATTTCAGATATTCCATAATCAGAGAATGGAGATGGTGGGAGTTGTAGTGATTAGAGATGAGCGAGTAGTATTCGATCCATTATCGAATAACATTATAGTCTATGGGAAAAAACAGGAATGTTGTTCCGTTTCCATGGAAACCAAAGTTCGACACATTGGATCCTCCAAGTTCCGGAAGTAGCAGGACGAGGCGCACGAGGAGGTTTTTGCATTGAATTCAATGGAATTTTCCCGAGTGGTATTTGACCGATACGAGTATTCGATCGAATTGTCGTATTTGATCGAATACTACTCGCTCATCTCTAGTAGTGATTAGAGATGAGTGAGTAGTGTTCGATCGAGTAGGTGTTCGATCGAATACTACAGTATTCAAGATACACTACTAGCTGTTCGAAGTTTAAGGTTTGATGCAAAACCAGCGTTGATTGGCAGAATGCTATACATTCTGCCAATCAACGCTGGTTCTTCTCTTACCTTTAGAAGTCTTCTCCATGCAGCGTCCCCGCGGCATCTTCCGGCTGGAATTCACTCTGCCTAGGCATCCGGCCTAGGCAGAGCCAACTGCACATGCGCGGGCATGCCCTCGCATGCGCAGTCGGCTCTGCTCAGGCGCCGGGCCGGGCAGAGCCAACCGCGCATGCGCAGTTGGCTCTGCCTAGGCCCCGATACCTAGGCAGAGTGAATTCCAGCCGGAAGACGCCACGGGGGCGCTGTGCCGGGAGAAGACTTCAAGGGGAATCCAGCCCGACCGTCACTCGTGGACTTGGTAAGTATAATGTTATCGAATTTTGCGTACCCCTGAAACAAGCATTTCCCCCCATAGACTATAATGGGGTTCGAAATCCGTTCGGATTTCGGACCTCGGACATTTTAGTGTTCGCTCATCTCTAGTAGTGATCTCCTCTTATACTCTCTAGAAATTGCCTCTTGTATCCCATTATAACAGCATAGACATGCTTTCTTTATATACTATCCTCCACTGTTATCCTGATGTTCTGCATCATCTGATGTGTGTTTAAGGCTTCTGTTAAAAGTATTATGCACATTCTGTGTTCAGAACCATGAAACTGAAAAAAATGCTTTGCTCATTAGATTGAATTCCTATGAACCATTTACTACGTGTAGAAAAAAGGGTGTCAAAGAACATCAATCAGAAAAGAAAGATAATGTTGTTTTTTCCATTCATTTACAATCTGCTAGCGTGACAGCCGTACAGGGAAGTCCAGATTCCTTCTGTACTCACTGTGACTCAGCAGCATGCCACACAGTAAGGTTGTTTCGGGTCCTTTACATAGGAATAGACAGTGAAAAACAATAACAAATATAATAATCTTAGCACTATGGGCATAACTAACAGTGTCACAGGCAGAGCAGCTGCTATGGGACCAACTATTTCTACGCCGACAGAAGGTGACTTTGTGAAGTAAATGTGGAAAATTGAATTTGGTCCCATGGATACCCGTACTGTGTGTTTTATCTCTTCTCGACAGGATTTATATTTTGTATTTCTCCTTTGTTGTCATCATGTGTGCATCACTGTGAATACGGTATTATTAAGCTGGGCTCACACTAGCGTCGGTGTCTGACAGCTAGTGTCCATAGCTAATGTCCACGCAAGATTTTAGCATCGGACACTAGCTGTGTCCATTGTAATTTGCATTATTTTAAATGGGACGTCATGTAGTGTCCTTTACTGTCCGTGGGTGTCCTTAAGTGTCCGTTTACAAAGATGTCCGATTTTTCCAGCGGACAGCTACATCCTACATTCCATGTCTGCAAGCTGGTGGAGAAAGACCTGCAAGACCTGGAGACAGATGATGTTATTGAACGTGTGGAGGGCCCAACTCCCTGGGTCTCACCAATTGTTGTTGCGCCTCAACCTAAGCAGCCTGGTAAAATCAGGTTATGCGTGGATATGCGACAAGCTAATCGAGCCATTCAAAGAGAAAGGCACATTACGCCTACCATTGATGCCATTCTCGCAGATCTAAATAGTGCAAAAATATTCTCAAAATTGATCTAAAATCTGGTTATCATCAGCTTGAGTTGCACCCAGAATCCAGATATATCACAACTTTTAACACTCATGTTGGTCTAAGAGGGTTCAAGAGGCTGAATTTTGGCAATTTATCGGCTGCAGAAATCTTTCAGATTGTTTTCAGGCAGGTTCTTTCAGGAATACCTGGAGTCCTCAATGTCAGTGATGACATCCTTATCTTTGGCACGACCCAAGAGGAACATGACAATCACCTAGAACAAGTCTTTCAGAGACTACAATTAAACCGTAAATCAGTCAAAATGTGAATTCAACCAGACGTGATTGAACTTTTTTGGCTACATTTTTTTCTGAAAATGTTGTTTCTGCAGACCCTGAGAAAGTAGCTGCCATAACCTCTGCTAGCCAGCCACAAAATGTCTCAGATGTTCGAAGTTTTCTTGGTCTGGTCACATGCTGTGGACGATTCATACCTGATCTGGCTACTGTTTCTGAACTCCTACAACACCTCACTAAAAAAGATACTCCTTGGTCATGGACAGTTGAACATCAGTCAGCATTTGACAAACTAAAGTCCAGTCTGACTAGTGACACAGTCCATGGACTGTCGTGAGTGTTGATTTCTGCACTTTGCCAGATCATTCCTATTTACTGGTTGTCATAGATGATTTTTCTAGGTTTCCAGTCCTTGAACCTGTTTCCACCACCTCTGCAAGAGTTGTCATACCAAAGCTGGACAAGATCTTCTCTGCATATGGCATACCTGAAACAGTGAGGACTGACAATGGGCCACCTTTCAATAGAACAGAGTTTCAGTCCTTTGCAACTTGGTATCTTGGTTTCACCCACAGGAAAATAACTTCTTACTGGCCTCAAGCCAATAGCGAAGTGGAGCACTTTATGCAATAAATCAACCAAACTCTTCGGATTGCTACCATGGAACACAAGGATTTGCAGCAAGAATTATACAGATTTCTTAGACGGTACAGAGCCACCACACACTCTACTACAGGAATTCTGCCAGCAACTGCACTTTTTGGCAGGCCTTTGCACATTAAAGGGGTATTCCCATGTCGCATACTCACCAGTCTTCACTGCTGTAAAATCTTCTTTCTTCCTGGTTTCTTGCGTCATTTGGTAGGCGGGGTTTCATGCAACCTGCCATTTAGCTCCGCCCCCTAATTAGTATGTAGCTCCGCCCACCGCATAGCGTGATCCTATGGGGCGGCTGAAGGGCCTGTGATGTCATCAAAGGTCCTTAAATAACACTATATGCAAAATACTGCCTGTCTCTGCCATAATGAACAAAATTGAATTAGCTAGCCTGATAACTGGGAGAACAGAAGACGAGTTCAGAAATTAAAGCAGCTCCTCTCCTCTATCTGAGAACAGGGATTTAGGTCACATGTGGTGTAGACACAGGAATAGCTAGAATCACAGGCTAGCTCCTGTGCACTTAGCCCCTCCTCCCTCCCCACTGAGAGCAGGCAGATACATCACTTGACTTTTGAGCAGATAAGTCAAGGGCTGTGTCAACAATGAATTGAATAAAGTAAGATAGTGGACAAACAAAGCAGCTTTGCTGAAGCAGTGTATTTAGGAAAAGTCTTACATCCACATTAACAAGCAGTATAGATAGGATCCTTGTGATGGGACAACCCCTTTAAGCTTCCAAACATCCCAGCAGTTCATGCCCAGACTCCATTGGTCCTCAATGATTCCCTTGCCAAAGGCAGGATGAAATGATATGCAGATAAGAGAAGTTGTCGCTTCAAACAGCTGGACGTGGGAGACTGGGTCCTGGTTAAAAGGCTGAGACCCAGTGACAAGTTATCATCTCCTTATCATCCAGAACCCTTTCAGGTCACGCACATCAAGGGTACCATGGTTACTGCTCAACGCCAGGGTCATCAAGTCACACAAAATGTCTCCCATTTTAAAAAGCTTTGTTACTACAACCCAAGAGCAAGTGCAGAGGAGACAGATGATGAGGAAATTTCACCAGGTACAACTGGTTGAGCAACACCAAGAGATACCTCCGAAAATTCACAGACTGTTCCTAATAACGAGATGTCTCAACGCTACCCGACAAGAATAAGTCGAAGGCCACCAGCGCACCTCAGCTACTATGTTCTTCAGTAAAATTTTCTTGTCAGTTCGGACCTTTTATTTATTGTCCATTTATAATGTTTGCATTTTATTTTATTTTTTATAAGAAGGGGAGAGATGTGATGTTGTTATAAGTATGTTCTGTTTGTTCTGTTCTGTTTACTTATTCTGCTTTGTCTCCTATCTATCTATCTATCTATCTATCTA
Organism: Leptodactylus fuscus; assembly: GCF_031893055.1. Taxonomy (NCBI): domain Eukaryota; kingdom Metazoa; phylum Chordata; class Amphibia; order Anura; family Leptodactylidae; genus Leptodactylus; species Leptodactylus fuscus. Next base: position 202,477,741 of record NC_134265.1, read on the forward strand.
TCTATCTATCTATCTATCTATCTATCTCCTATCTATCTATCTATCTATCTATCTATCTATCTATCTATCTATCATCTATCTATCATCTCTCTATTCTTATATTTTCATGCTGAGCTCAGAGAGGTTCTAGAAGTTGAAATCTGTCAATATCCTGTCTATGAAAGAGAGACAAAGGGATCAGATGACCATAGACTAATTATATCCACCCATAATAGAGCATTCACTTCATGCTTTAATGACCCCCTCCTGGTTGCTACCACAGTTTCATGCCCCCAATTTGGCTGCCCCAATGATTCATCACAAATCACTATTATAGTCTTGAATCTCTGCTCTCTTCAGACCCCAGAGTATAATAAGTAGCCCAGTGGAAGTGTGGAAACATAATATTGGGGTCATAAACACTGATATTGGGGTCCCTTGAGGTGTTTCATTGCTGCCCTCTAGTTGTCCTTTGGCATCCTGGGTGACATCACTGTAGGCCTCTTGTAGGAGGTGCGGATGTTTTTTTCCTGTCCCTAGAGCGTACCCATTTTGCCTTCAGATCTTTCACTGGATAAAGAAAAGAAAAATAATATTAACCTCAAATAAATTACATGTCCATGCTGTGTGCATGACCGGAGGCCATGCAGTGGAGCGTAGGTGAGCAAAGAGGCTCTAAACCAGTGGTTCTCAACCTTTCTAATGCCGTGACCCCGCAATACAGTTCCTCATGTTGCAGTGACCCCAAACCAAAAAATAATTTTGGTGGCTACTTCATAACTGTAAGGGCTAGTTCACACAGGGGGCGGTATAGCGGATTAATAGCGGATTTAGGCACTGAGAGTGACGCGGGGAGCCGCGTCACTCTCTGGTCAAAACACGCTTGCCACGACTGTCGCAGCTTCCCCCCCAGAGTCGGCTCAAATTAATGGGACGACTCGGGAGGTTGCTACCGCCAGGCGGACGCCACGGGTCACCGAGCTGTGGAATCCACCTGAAGAAAGGGCAGCCCGCTTTTTTTTTCCATGAGCGTCAGCATGCCGCTCACGCAAAACACAAGCCTGGCGGTCTAAATAGACCTCCATTGTGAGAGGGCGGATTATGACGTGGATTTTGCACCATAATCTGCCCCCTCTGTGCATGTGTGAACGGGCCTTAATTTTGCTGCAACCCATACCTCCCAACTTTTGAAAAGTAGAAAGAGGGATAAAATGTGTGGCGCGCAGAGCGCGCCGTGTCAAATTTGGCTACGCCCACTTTTATGTTGACTCCGCCCATTCTCATTCATTTTTCACGTGCTCCCACACAGTATAATCCTCCTAGTCACCCGTAAATTATATGTCCCCACTCTATCTCTCCCCAGTTTCATATAACCTCTTCATCTGCCCAGTTTCATGTCCCCTCCATCTCTGCCCCTAGATTCATGTCCCCTCATCTCTGTCCCCAGATTCATGTCCCCCCATCTCTTCCCCCAGATTCATGTCCCCCCATCTCTGCCCCCAGATTCATGTCCCCCCATCTCTTCCCCCAGATTCATGTCCCCCCATCTCTGCCCCCAGATTCATGTCCCCTCCATCTCTGCCCCCAGATTCATGTCCTCTCCATCTCTGCCCCCAGATTCATGTCCCCTCCATCTCTGCCCCCAGATTCATGTCCCCCCATCTCTGCCCCCAGATTCATGTTCCCTCCATCTCTGCCCCCAGATTCATGTCCCCCATCTTGCTCACACACAGCCTGCATCCCCTCCTATCATACTCACACACTGCTTGCATCCCCTTCCCCCCTCTTGCTTACACATGCTGTCTTTCTCTCCATCTTACCTTCCAGTCTCCACTCACTGCAGCTTCCCTTTCTGTGTAACTCGGCACTGTACTGAATAGCTCCGCCCACACCAGAGTCCGATCACATGGTCATGACGTCATCACAGGTCCTTCACCGCACTAGGATCTACCCTGCTGCAAAGGCAGCGCGGTTTCTCAGCGGCTAAAGCCATCGGAAATATGTATTTTCCGATGGCTTTAGGCGACCCCTGTGTTTTGGTCATTCGACCCCCGCCGGGGTCGCAACCCACAGGTTGAGAACCGCTGCTCTAAACACTTAAATGTAATAGTATTGATAACAAGTAAGAGGTTAAGTTTTATTGCATCCCTTGTGATTGGTTTAATTTGACAATGTAGTGCTTGAACAAGAAAATAGTTTTGTGTCCCTGCTGTACTCTGATGACAGTGTGAAGATCATGACTATGTTATGACTCTACAAGTTGGTATACCACTAAGGATGCCAGTTGTCTCCTCCCAGTTTCAGATAGAATGCAATGGAGGAGCAGAGACCCATTAGCTCACTGCTCCACCATTCACCCTGCTATCCCCGCTGTCTACTGCTTTGAGCAAATACGATGAGTCAAATGATGATGTCATTGTAAATAAAATACAGAAATCAGACACTGGCAGTAGTGCTGGGTCTCTCCTGTATAACCCCCAACATCTGCCGTACTATTACGGCGTATGTCAGAAAGGGATTAAAACACTGCTCTTTCAGGAGATACTAGGTGGGGAAGCATGAGGAATCATACCCTAATGTCTGAGTTGTGAGCTACCCTAGTCAGAAGGCAGCAATTTTTGTACCTTGAAGCAAGTACAAAAGTATGATATGGCAGCTGAACAAGCAAAATTGGTTGTTTGTGTATTTAAAAAAAAGCTGGACAGAGTCATATGCATTTATTCTACAAAAATACCAGGCTATGAGACGGACTGCAGGCTACTCTAAGTACTGTATTCCACCAAAATTTGTATTCTCCATAAAAGGGTCACCTTTGCAAAAAAAAAAAAAAAAAAGTCAGTGACAAGGATCATATTGAAATTGATGTTTAATAGTATGGCAGACGGCTGTTGTTTAACTATGGCAACTGAGGAGCCATTTTCCCGCTGGCGCACGGGCACCGCCATTTTGCCGGTGATCGCTGGCGCCTGGAGCATTCTCCAGGGCCGATGTCACATTGGCATGACAGCCAGGAGACTTGTGAAGGCTCTTTGGCCTGTCTGCAGTGATTTTCTTTTGCAGGCTGCTCTATGCAACCTGCAAAAGAAATGACGATTTTTTGAAATGCATTATCATTGTAATGCTTTGCATTATTGATCAGACCCCCTGGGGTTCAAGACCCCTAGGGGGTCTAACAAATGCAAAAAAAAGTTAAAAAAAAATTTAAAAGTATTAAAAATTCAAATCACCCCCCTTTCCCTAGAACACATATAAAAGTAGTGAAATACTGTGAAGCTCAAACACATTAGGTATCCCTGTGTCCGAAAACGCCCGCTCTACAAATCTATTAAAATATTTTTCCTTTACGGTAAACGCTGTAGTGGGAAAAAGAATCAAAATTGCCAAACCGCCATTTTTTCACTGTTTTGCCTCTGACAAAAATTTGAATAAAAAATGATCAAAGCAATAACGATTCCCCAAAATGGTAGAACAAAAATGTACACCCGGCTCTGCAAAAAAAAAAGACTCCCTATGCATCCCCGTACACGGAAGTATATAAAAGCAAGTATATAAAAGCTATGTTTTAATGAAAAAATACTTTCCACCTGGTTGACGCTGGATTTTTACTTCATTCTTCTAATAAAAAAGATACAGGTGTCAGGATATGGCGACTTTTAGAGAAAAAAAATTAGCGCAGTTTTGGATTTTTGTTAAGGGGTAAAAATGTAAATAAAACCATATCAATTTGGTATCCCCCGAATAGTACCGAAACATAGAATACAGGTGACATGTCATTTTGGCTGCACAGTGAACGCCGCAATAACGAAGCCCATAAGAAAATCGCACAAATGCACTTTTTCTCCCTCATTCTGAATTTTTTTCCAGCTCCCAGTACATTGTACAGAATAATTAATTGAAAAAGATATAAAGTAGCTCACCCTTGTAGTCGTTCAAATGATGATTGTTGGTGCACGACCCTATTCTCCTTGACTCATTGGAGTAAATAAATGGAAGTATAATCTTGTCAAACCGAAGGTTCGATATAAGGGTCCGCGACTCACAGCTTGTAAAAACTTTTCTTTTTATTTCATCCTTTTAAAATTTCTGTTTGCCACCATAGGCTGAAGTATACATTTAAACACAAAAAAACATAGTGTAGACAAGGTAGACACTGGACATGGTGAGTTAAAAACCGCTAGAAAACTGACGCGTTTCGGGACTATTGAGGCGTCCCTTACTCATAGTGAAACTAGCCTGAACATTGTAAGCAGTGTGAACTTAATATACACTCTGAAATGACTAAAACTGGGAGGATCCAAAACCTTTCTACATCATCAGCTGATCATTTAACCCTTCCTGGCAAGTTTGTGGATCTCACTTAGTTTTGTTTTAAATAGAGACAAGGATAGAAGTAAAAAAAAAAAAAAAAAAAAAAAACAAACCACTTGTTTATTCGAGATTATTCTGTTGCACGAGCATAAAAGAATAAATATCTCAACTCTAACTAAAGTTAATATCAAAAAGTTAGCTACTTTCAATACTAAACTGAAACAGATTACCGCAGTACCTCCCTCCATGTGAATTTAGTCCTACAAAGGTACAACAAGCCTGACCACTCCCAAGGTAATTAACTTGCAGAGTTGAGGGCTGAAATCTAATCTAACAGGTAAACTGACATGTAACACTGTTTTCACTAACTTTAACCAAGCATCTAAGATAGACATCAGATTCGCTGATACAGATACCTTAATTCTCAAAACTTTTCAACACATCCCTTAACATATCTAAAAGTTTTTTATAGGTTTTTTATATAACACTAAGATAAATAATGATATAAAATAAAACACGTTAATTTAATAAGGTTAGAAATGAAAAGTTTGTTAGTCAAAAAATAAAAGCCAGGTCTGACTTAGCATTCATACCCTCCGGTTGCCGACAGCCAAACCGGAGGATCCATAATGCTTCTTTTTTAAGTAAGATCTTTTTTTTATTGCCTCCTCTGATGTTATCATTGACTGTTTCAATTCCCCAGAAAGAGAAATTATCTATCTCTCCACCATGTTTACTCGAGAAATGTTTTGATGCACCAGAAATACCATCCGTACCCTGCTTCTTACTGTCTCTGATATGTTCGGCTATTCTTACCTTCAATGGCCTGGTGGTACTGCCTACATAGTCCATTCTACAAGCTGAACATTTGATGCAGTATACAGTATATCTGGTGGTGCAGTTAATGCTGGAATTAAACTTTACTTTGAAATTTGTTTTAAAACTGCTTAATTCTTCCGTATTGTCAGTAAAGGGACAGCTCTTACATTTAGGTCTGCCACACGATGAAGTATTCTTAAAATCGTGGAACAATATTTTAAGTGATTGTTCGTTAAAATTGATGAAGCTCATCGTACAACATGAAGAGTCTAAATTCATCAAAGTGAAGGAGGAAATAAGCCTATTGCAAGAAAAATTGGATAAGATCAAAATGACAGATAAATTGAAGGAATGGGAAGATAATTTAAACAAAAAACTTGATACCATTGAAAACAAGATCATGGAGATCAAGAAAAAGAAGTTTGAACGTGATGTTCAAGATTATACCTCGGGGTATATTTATAAAAAAGCCCCTAAAACATCTTCACCATTCCCAAGACCTATTTTGAAACAAAACAACCAAAAGGGTGCATGACCTAGAAACAAGAGAAATGTTTCATTCAGCTCAGTGGAACAAACAGATATTTCCTTTTCAACAATGGAAAGGGATTCAGGGGATACCTTTGAAAGTTTTAACAACAGTATGGAGTCCTACAAAAGCAGACGAAGACAACACGGCCAGTCAGTTGGGTCAAAAAACGGGGACGTATCGTCACCAGACGAGGGAAAAGAAAAAACAAACAAAAGACCCCGCTACACCATGAGGGCACGGAATTAGTTAAATCAGAAGAGCTGGAATCCAGCACTACGTGCAGTGTGTTGAACCTCTCCTCAATCAATCTTTCACAGGCTGAATTGACACTGCTGGATCGTGGTCTGAACTTTGTTCCCACTAGGCAATTCAATATGTTTCAGACAGTAATGGACATCAATAAGTTTATCAGAACTTTGACAATAAAAAAACATTTTTTTGAAGACACGGATAGACAGACATCGATTTCTAGCACTTTTGATAACATTATCTGTCATAGAAACTCCTTACCATTAAATGCAACTTTGAAAGATCATGTAGCAGCACAGTGTTTGGTGGATTTAGACTATGAAAATGATATGACAATCAAAACCATTGACAATGTGGGTGTTGATAGAAAAAACCCAGATTTTTACCCTACAAAAACCAGAAATCCTTGCTTCCACCTCTTTCAACAGAAGGTGGAGGAGGAATTGGTTGAGCTGGAAAATAAACTAAAAAAAAGCAGAGCTAAAAGGAATAATAACTTAACTAGAAAAGAAAGAGAGGCCATTAAAAAACTAAAAGAATCCCATAACCTTATTATAAAGAGGGCTGACAAGGGGGGGATGACAATAGTTATGGATTATAAGGATTATGTGGAGGGCTGTCATACTATCTTTGATGATGATAACACCTATTTAAAACTTAAGGAAGATCCAACAACAGCATATAAAAAAACTTTAGAAACCCTTATCAAAGAAGGTGAGGCATTAGGGATCTTTGATAAAATGGATAGCGAATACCTTATTAACCCTACTCCTACCATACCAACTATATACGGTCTCCCAAAAGTCCACAAAAACATCAAACCTGTCCCGTTACGTCCTATAATATCCGGACGTAATTCCCTTAATGAGAGGCCCGGGGCATGGTTGGACAAAATACTTCAGCCTCTTGTTTACCGCACCATGGGTCATATTAAAGACAGCCGAGAAATATTAAAAATATTTGACAACTTTATTTGGGAAGAAAATATGTCCTGGCTTTCTTGTGATGTCAGCTCCCTTTATCCTAGTATCCCCCACGGGGATGCCCTCGATGCTTTAGCCTACCAGCTTTATAAATATAGCCTATACACCCCAGCAATGTGTGAGTATATTCTATCCATCACTTCATTTTTATTAACACACAATTATTTCGTTTTTTTGGACACTTTTTATTTGCAGATTAAGGGGGCTCCTATGGGAGCCCCCTTCTCACCTTCACTTGCAAATTTATTTTTATCGTTTTGGGAAGAGAAATTCATTTTCTCTCCTGCCAATCCGTTTATTGATTCTGTTTTCTGGTATGGGCGCTACATCGATGACCTACTCATAGTGTGGGTCGGAGATGTGGCGCCCATACCGGATTTTATTTCTTTTTTGAACAAAAATGAATATGGTTTAGGTTTTACATTTCAACATAGTTTTTCTACAATAAATTTTTTGGATATTACATTGCTGGGGTGTGTGGACTCAAATAGGGTTATCACTAAATTATATCGCAAACCTACGGCTGGTAACGCTATTTTGAAGGCAGATAGCTGCCATCCGGCGGCTACTATTAGAGGGATCCCCGTGGGGGAATTAATCCGAGCAAAACGTGCTTGCAATCATGAGGAGGATTTTGTACAAGAAAGTCAGGAGGTAATCAACAGACTCCAAAGCAGAGGTTACTCTAAGAAAATATTGAATCAGGCATTTGAGAAAGTACAATCGAGGGATAGAGAAAAATTATTGGAGGAAAAAACTGAAATTAATACTAATCTAGAACACGCCACAGTGTTCTCAACAAATTACAGTCCACAATTCAATTTAATAAAGAAAATAATCAAAAACAATTTACCTATCCTGGAGCTTGATGATACAGTTAAAAAAATCCTTAAAAATGGGTTTCACTTTGTCCCTAGGAGAGGTGTATCTTTGGGGAATGATTTGTCCCCTAGTTTCTTAAAATCCCCCAACATTAGTTTAATACCAGATAGAAAGGGATCGTTTAGGTGTGGCAGACCTAAATGTAAGAGCTGTCCCTTTACTGACAATACGGAAGAATTAAGCAGTTTTAAAACAAATTTCAAAGTAAAGTTTAATTCCAGCATTAACTGCACCACCAGATATACTGTATACTGCATCAAATGTTCAGCTTGTAGAATGGACTATGTAGGCAGTACCACCAGGCCATTGAAGGTAAGAATAGCCGAACATATCAGAGACAGTAAGAAGCAGGGTACGGATGGTATTTCTGGTGCATCAAAACATTTCTCGAGTAAACATGGTGGAGAGATAGATAATTTCTCTTTCTGGGGAATTGAAACAGTCAATGATAACATCAGAGGAGGCAATAAAAAAAAGATCTTACTTAAAAAAGAAGCATTATGGATCCTCCGGTTTGGCTGTCGGCAACCGGAGGGTATGAATGCTAAGTCAGACCTGGCTTTTATTTTTTGACTAACAAACTTTTCATTTCTAACCTTATTAAATTAACGTGTTTTATTTTATATCATTATTTATCTTAGTGTTATATAAAAAACCTATAAAAAACTTTTAGATATGTTAAGGGATGTGTTGAAAAGTTTTGAGAATTAAGGTATCTGTATCAGCGAATCTGATGTCTATCTTAGATGCTTGGTTAAAGTTAGTGAAAACAGTGTTACATGTCAGTTTACCTGTTAGATTAGATTTCAGCCCTCAACTCTGCAAGTTAATTACCTTGGGAGTGGTCAGGCTTGTTGTACCTTTGTAGGACTAAATTCACATGGAGGGAGGTACTGCGGTAATCTGTTTCAGTTTAGTATTGAAAGTAGCTAACTTTTTGATATTAACTTTAGTTAGAGTTGAGATATTTATTCTTTTATGCTCGTGCAACAGAATAATCTCGAATAAACAAGTGGTTTTTTTTTTTTTTTTTTTACTTCTATCCTTGTCTCTATTTAAAACAAAACTAAGTGAGATCCACAAACTTGCCAGGAAGGGTTAAATGATCAGCTGATGATGTAGAAAGGTTTTGGATCCTCCCAGTTTTAGTCATTTCAGAGTGTATATTAAGTTCACACTGCTTACAATGTTCAGGCTAGTTTCACTATGAGTAAGGGACGCCTCAATAGTCCCGAAACGCGTCAGTTTTCTAGCGGTTTTTAACTCACCATGTCCAGTGTCTACCTTGTCTACACTATGTTTTTTTGTGTTTAAATGTATACTTCAGCCTATGGTGGCAAACAGAAATTTTAAAAGGATGAAATAAAAAGAAAAGTTTTTACAAGCTGTGAGTCGCGGACCCTTATATCGAACCTTCGGTTTGACAAGATTATACTTCCAGAATAATTAATTGTAGCATTATGAAGAAAAATGTGTCCCGCAAACATTAAGACCACGTATGGCTCTGAGAGCGGAGAAATAAAAAAGTTATGGGGTTTGGTAGGGGGAGAGTCAAAAACGAAAATCAAAAAATGCCGTCAGCAGGAAGGGGTTAATCAACCATTTATTTGTTGTTATTTGTACTATATGTCTTTCATGTGTGGGTTGACTTACTTACTATTATTGCAAGGCACACTAGGTACCTTATCTTTAAAAAAATTAAATAGAAATTAGCAAATCATACAAAAATGTTACCTTCCTCTGCCCTAAATTATATTGTGTGATATTTGTGTTTTTCATTGTCGTTGCATTTACATTGGTGTATTTCACGTGAAGGCTTGTTTGTTGTGGGATGAGATACATTTTGGGGGACATTTTGATCACTTTTTATTCCATTTTTTGTGAGGCCCGATGACCAAGAATCATTTTATTTGTGGTTTATTTGTGGTGGCTTCTACAACCTCCACTGTGTAGACTAAAATATATTTTGGCTTTACTGTGTGGACTGTTATGGACATAGCGATTCCTACTATGTATTTTTTACTGTGTTTTCACCATGGTGTAAATGCCATGGTTTGCCCGCAGTGTAAACGCCATAGAAAATAACGCAGCGTTCTACAGTCATTGTGTAGTGCATGGGAGTCTAACAAAACCCATCCCAACAGTGTGGTAAAATATGCGCAGTGGATACTCTGCAGCATGTCAATTATGCCTACAAAAATGATGGAAACAGAAAGTCCGCAGAGGAAACCTACCAACAAGGCCAATCACTGATTGATCACGTGCAGCGGGGACTTCCGACAAAAGAAAACAACGGAGCTGCACAACCGGACTGCGCTGGGAGGCACTGGAGCACCGGGGACAGGCGGGTATTTTTAGTTATTTTTTTTTCACCTCTCCTGGCCTAATTAAAAAATGTCATTTTAGCCTGGACAACCTCTCTAAGTATTGAGTTAACTGTGTACTTAAAATTGTATATCTTGAAATATGACTTAATTGTCATTTTATCTGACTTTCAGCATACTTACCACTGTTGCTCTAGTTTTAGTGAGCATTAGTTTTGTAACAATTGCACAAGTTTACTGAATTAGTACACTACCTAAAAATGGCCACCAGGTGGCAATATGATACCAGCTTTGCTTCAAAGCTTTTTTTTTTTTAGCAACTATGAAAGTAAATGACAGGACTACTTGTATACTCTATATTAGCCATCATTTCATGAAAAATCTCTAGACTATGAGTTTTCCTACAATGCACATGTATATCTTAAAATGAAATCACTATCACTATTGTGGGTGCCAGTGGCGTAACTAGGAATGGCGGGGCCCCGTGTCGAACTTTTGACATGGGGCCCCCCCAACCGACACCGACGTCGAAGACCCCGACCAGCCTCCTCCTTTGCACTCTATTATGTCCCTTAGTGGCCCCTGCACACAGTATTATGCCCCATAGTGGCCCCTGCACACAGTATTATCCCCCATAGTGGCCCCTGCACACAGTATTATGTCCCTTACTGGCCCCTGCACACAGTATTATGTCCCTCCGTGGCCCCTGCACACAGTATTATGTCCCTTACTGGCCCCTGCACACAATATTTTGTCCCTTATTGGCCCCTGCACACAGTATTATGTCCTTTACTGGCCCCTGCACACAGTATTATGTCCCTCCGTGGCCCCTGCACACAGTATTATGTCCCTTACTGGCCCCTGCACACAATATTTTGTCCCTTATTGGCCCCTGCACACAGTATTTTGTCCCTTATATGCCCCTGCACACAGTATCATCCCCAATAGTGTCCCCTCCACACAGTATTATACCCCATAGTGGCCCCTGCACACAGTATTATGTCCCTTACTGGCCCCTACACACAGTATTATCCCCAATAGTGGCCCCTCCATACAGTATTATCCCCCATAGAGGCCCCTGCACACAGTATTATGTCCCTTACTGGCCCCTGCACACAGTATTATCCCCCATAGTGGCCCCTGCACACAGTATTATGTCCCTTACTGGCCCCTGCACACAGTATTATCCCCCATAGTGGCTCCTGCACACAGTATCATCCCCAACAGTGGCCCCTGCACACAGTATTATCCCCCATAGTGACACCTGCACACAGTATTATCCCCCATAGTGGCCCCTGCACACAGCATTATCCCCCATAGTGGCCCCTGCACACAGTATTATCCCCCATAGTGGCCCCTGCACACAGTATTATGTCCCTTACTGGCCCCTGCACACAGTATTATCCCCCATAGTGGCTCCTGCACACAGTATCATCCCCAACAGTGGCCCCTACACACAGTATTATCCCCCATAGTGACCCCTGCACACAGTATTATCCCCCATAGTGGCCCCTGCACACAGTATTATCCCCCATAGTGGCCCCTGCACACAGTATTATCCCCCATAGTGGCCCCTGCACACAGTATTATAGCCCATAGTGGACACCCCTAAACAATTATTATACTCTGGGGTCTGAAAAGACCCCAGAGTATAATAATCGGAGACCCGGGGGAATAAAAACATTAAAAATTACTATGAAAACCATCCACCACGTTATAGCAGGTCCGCACTCCTTAGGCTTGATAAAAAAATAACTTTTAATATGCCATTTTAAAATTCACATGACACAAAACAGACGTGAAAAAAGTTCAGAAAAAACAGTGTTTTAAAAACCTCAACGCGTTTCGAGGCTACGCAGCCTCTTAGTCATGGCATTGGCGTTTTTAAAACACTATGTTTTTTCTGAACTTTTTTCCCGTCTGTTTTGTGTCATGTGAATTTTAAAATGGCATATTAAAAGTTATTTTTTTTATCAAGCCTAAGGAGTGCGGACCTGCTATAACGTGGTGGATGGTTTTCATAGGAAAGTTGCCTCATTCAGTCCGGGGTAAAAGGCCGTGCACCCGAGGGAAGATTGGACAGATTCTTATATGGTGAGGTCGAGACCTTTTTTTCTGCTTTTTGCATTTATTAAAAATTACTGTTTCTTACCTGTCCCCGGCTCCTACGCTGTCTTCTCCACTGCCGTCTTTCTGAAATGACGTCAGACGTCAAATGACCCAGGACGCAGGCCAGGTTCATGTGACGTCAGAGATGTCAGAAAGGACGTCAGGAAGGAGGCCTGGCAGGATCGTGGAGAGGTAAGTAACAGTGTTTGTTACGTTCTATTACCTCTCCCGGGCCTCCGATCATTATATTCGGGGGTCTGGGATCATTATACTCCGGCCCAGCCAGGATCGGCAAGTGAATAGGGCCCGTAATGGCCTATTAAAAAAAAACAAAAAAACGCAGCGGTAGCGGCTGTCACTGGCCCCCCTAATGTCCCGGGCCCTGTGGCAGCCGCCTCCGCTGCCTCTATGGTAGTTACGCTTGTGGTGCTGTGCATTTTATATCAAAATGAAATTGCCTGTATGGCCTGTATGAGCAGTTATAACATGTCTTCAGCATATTTATGCTGTGTGCTTTGAATGGCGGCATATATGTATACCTCTCAACTTTCTTTGGAGTAAAGAAGAGACAAAAACTGCAGTGCATGTACAGGCAAATTTAGGGATGATAAGCCACGCCCACTTAGGGACACAGATAGGAAATGTCTATCTTTCCTCCATGCAGTACAGTGCTCCTTTAGTGACCTAGACTCAGTATCATGCCCATAGTCCACACACATTATAATGTCCTCCTTGTAGCCTCTACAGAATAATGTCCACTCATTCTGGCCCCCACATTATAATGTCACCCTGAATTTAATCCCCACAGTTTAATGCCCCCCTTAACATGGCCCTTATAGAATGTGTCCGCACATTATGATGCCCTTTAATACACCCCCAGTATTATGACTCCAAATATAATGTTCCACTTAATAGCCTCAACAGCATAATACTGACTTGGAATCTGGGACTATCCCACTGAACCCAGGTCAGTTGGGAAGTATGGTATTAAATATGTTATGCATATATATTTTGTGCTAAAACCAGAAACCTACCCAAAGATGGGGAATAAGTGTCAGATTGCTGGTAGCCTGAGCACCAGAACCCCTAAGGATCAGAAGAGCTTGGGAACAAAACTTCCCCTGTATCTGAATGTGATATATTTCAATGAGGCTGCCAGACATTGCTGTGTCAGCAGCCCTATAAAACTTTCTGGGACCCCATCAACTGTATGTGGGAGAAGCAATCAGAGAGGATTCAATTTCCCTGCACCACAGGAGATATGATTTGTTACACAATGCTAATTGTGTACATCCATTTGCATATTATTTGATCTGCTCTAGGCAGTGCTGATACACTGGATGGGAAAACATCTTTAACCCCTTAAGGACCAGGCCATTTTTTGGTTTCGCATTTTCGTTTTTCCCTCCTCACATTTCAAGAGCCATAACTTTTTCATTTTTCAGTTCACAGAGTCACATGATAGCTTATTGTTTGCGGGACAAATTGTACTTTGTAATGGCACCATTCAATATGCTGTGCAATGTACTGGGAAGCTGGAAAAAAATTCAGAATGAGGCGCAATTGGAGAAAAAATGCATTTGCGCCATTTTCTTATGGGTTTAATTTTTACAGCATTCACTGTTTGGTACAAATGACATGTTACCTGTGTTCTACGTGTCAGTACAAACGCGGTGATACCAAATTTATATACCGTATTTTCCGGACTATAAGCCGCACATAAAAACCTACGATTTCCTCAGAAATCGTAAGTGCGGCTTATAGTCCGGTGCGGCTTATATATGGATGGAAGCGGCGGCAAAGACTGCGTGCCGCTTCCATACATACATAAAAGGCACCGTAAGGGTGCATTCACACTACCGAACGCCGGCGTGTATCACAGCCGTACACGCCGGCGTTACAGCAGGGCTGCCGGACACTTCCTATTCATTTCTATGGGAGCCGGCATGCGAGCGCTCCCTATAGAAATGAATGGAAAAAAGCAGTCCATTCATTTCTATGGGGAGCGCTTGCATGCCTGCTCCCATAGAAATGAATAGGAAGTGTCCGGCAGCCCTGCTGTGACACCGCCGTCCTGAAAGAGAACGTGAAACTTACCCAACGGTGCAGGGCGGGCGGGCGGGCATTCAGGCCTCCTCTGCCTCCGATGTTCCGTCCTTCTCCTCCAGCGCTCGCTGATAATGGCCGGGGCGCATGCGCATAATGCTTCTACTGCGCATGTGCCCTGGCCATTATCAGCTTGCGAGCGCCGGAGGAGGACGGAACATCGGAGGAAGAGGAGGCCTGAATGCCCGCCCACCCTGCACCGCTCGGTAAGTTTCACGTTCTCTTTCAGGACGGCGGTGTCACAGCAGGGCTGCCGGACACTTCCTATTCATTTCTATGGGAGCAGGCATGCGAGCGCTCCCCATAGAAATGAATGGACTGCTTTTTTCCATTCATTTCTATAGGGAGCACTCGCATGCCGGCTCCCATAGAAATGAATAGGAAGTGTCCGGCAGCCCTGCTGTAACGGGGGGGGGGGGGGGGGGGCTGGCAAAGTCTGCCTGCCGCCGCTTTCAATAAGATATAATGCGCACCGGACTGCGGCTTATAGTCCGGTGCGCCTTATATATGAACCGAGACGGACTATAAGGCGCTCATGGGCAATGCGGCTTATAGTCCAGTGCGCCTTATAGTCCGTAAAATACGGTAGTATTTGAAATTTTTTGATACTTTTAAAAAAAAATGATAAACTTTGCAAAATAGAAAAAAAAATTTGTGTCATCATGTTCTAACACCTGTAACTTTTTCATATTTCCATGTATGGAGCTGGTTGTGGTGTCTTTTTATGCGGGACAAGATGACGTTTCTATTGATACCATTTGGGGAAAGATCCGATGATTTGATCACTTTTTATTCAATTTTTTATAGGAGGCAAAGTGTTGAAAAATACGCTTTTTGGCTGTTTTTATTTTTTTTGCCGCTACGCCGTTCGCAGTACGGGATAAATGTTTTAATATTCTAATAGTTCAGGCATTTTGGAGCGCAGGGATACCTAATATGTTTATGTTTAATGTTCTTTAATTACTTTTATAGCTGATCTAGGGAAAGGGGGGTGATTTGATCTTTTATATTTTTTTTATTTTTTTAATACTTTTAAAAACTTTTTTTTTTCTTCTGTTACATTTATGATCAGACCCCTTAGGTACCTTGAAACCTAGGGAGTCTGATCGCTCATACTATTCACTGCAATACTACAGTATTGCAGTGAATAGGAAAATCGCAGCACTTCTATTAGACGATGCCTCTGGCATCGTCTAATAGATCTCGTGCAGAGACAAGCCTGGAAGCCTTCAATAGGCTTCCGGCTGTCATAGCAACCGATCACCGCCCTCATGTGACGTTCAGGAGGGCGGCGATCGGCGAAACATGGCGGCGCCCATGCCGCCGGCGCCGTTTACACACTGCGGTCACGTTTGACCGCAGTGTGTAAAGGGTTAACAGCAGCGATCGGCTCGGGCACCGACCGCTGCTGTTAGTGGCAGGTCCTGGCTGTATTATACAGCCGGCATCTGCCGTGTATGGAGCGAGCTCAGCGTGTGAGCTCGCTCCATACATCCCCATGCGACCCATGACGTACAGTTACGTCAAGGGTCGCTAAGGGGTTAATCCAAATTGAACCATCGACGGCAGCAATTTGATGAATATAGCAAACACACAAACGAAGTCACGGGCAGAGGCTAGTGTATGTATATGTATATTATATACAGTATATATATATATATATATATATATATATATATATATATATTTTAATAAAACAGGTGTCAGTATATGGAAACTTAAATAAATGTGGGGATTTTTCAAGGTTTAGAATTTCTGTAAACGATAATAAAAACTATATTAATTTGGTATCACCATGATCATACCAACCTACAGGATATAGGTAATTTTTACCATATGGTGAAGTCATAAAAATAAAACATAAAATTTTACCCCATGCTAAATATTTTCCAGCTTCCCAGTAAATTGTACAGAATATTTAATGGTACCATTATGACGTATAATTTGACCTACAAAAACTAAGCCCTTATATGACTGTAAACTGAAAAATAATTTGGTTTTGCAAGGCGGGAAGTGAAAAACAAAAATGCAAAAAATTAAAAATGGCTGCAGGGGTTAAATGTGGGTGGGGTAAAGAGAATCATTCATTGAGTGATGTTATAATTTTAGTTTTAGTGGCATAGAAGAGTATGCAGAAATTCAGTGCGATTTTAATTGGCTATTGCTTTTTTTGGTGGTTTTCTCTCTCTCTGTACCAAGGGCATGCTTGAAAATGTGATTTCCATTACAAATGTGAAACATTTACACCAAGTATGTGGAGGATTCTGTGAGAAAATCAATACAAAATGCAATTTGCTTTCTTTCAAGATAATCATAGAAAGAATTCATCACAAGAAATTCAGTGTTTAATGCTTTCAAGCAGCATTCACTGTGCTAAGGTTGTCGTAAAATGGAGGCCAGCTTAAAGAAGAGGAAACAAGTTTGTTTTTAGTGTGTTTATTTTAATTATTAAGATTGCAATGTATCCATGTGAAATTTTTTTTTTTTTTTTTAAATGTAGATTGTGAGCCCCACATAGAGCTCACAATGTACATTTTTTCCCTATCAGTATGTCTTTTTTTGGAATATGGGATGGAAATCCATGCAAACACGGGGAGAACATACAAACTCCTTGCAGATGTTTTTTTGCCCTTGGTGGAATTTGAACACCAGGACTCCAGCACTGCAAGGCTGCAGTGCAAACCACTGAGCCACCGTGTGGCCCCTGTATCCACGTGAAAATTATGTCTTGGAAGTCCTTGTGTCCCCAGTTGTGAGAAGAATTTGTACCATTTGTGGTTTTTCTAGAAATGCAATAATAGGGATCCCCTCTTGCCTCGTGGGCTGCGGCCTAGGCCGCAATTACTCCTGCGGCCGCCTCCGGCCTGGGCCGCGTCTCCGGAGTCCGTCCGTCTCCCACGCGGCATGTGGCCGCGCCCCGTTCCGCCTCTGGCCTCGCCCCTCTACTCGCTGGGCTTTGCCTACTGAGGATACATCTGGGGCGGGTGGGGGCGGAGTTAGGCCGGAGGACCGTCTTCTTTGTCTTCCCCAGCCTTCCTCTGGCTTTTCATGTGAAACTTAGTTCCTCGAGACCTAGTGAGGCCTGGGGGAGGAGACGTTTTGAGTCAGGTTCCTAGTCAGAGGAGGAGGGCGGAGCAGCGGTTAACCACGCCCCTTCCAGCCTAGGAGTCTTAAAAGCCTTGTGAGGCCTGTCTCCTGTGCCTTCCTAGTGTTACTAGGGGGGCTGCTGGGCTTTGCCTAGTATCTTTCTCCTTCAACTTTGGTTATCTCCTGTGAAATCTATCGCGGTGCTCCACTGGTTTTCCGTAAGTTAAGGTCTTGCACTGTATGTTTACCTATGCTCTGCTACTAAAAGGTTTCCATCCTGAGAGTGAGCGGTTTGAACTCAGAATGTCTTCTACCACCCCTCCTCCAGATGAGCATAGAAGGCGGAAAACCTCCTCCAAAAGAAGGCACTTGGCTTGCGCCTCATGCGATAGTCCCCTGCCTGACGGTAAAAAAAAATAAAAATTTCTTGGAGTTTTAACCCTTGAGTTGTTTTTAGGTTACGACTGGTCCCGCTGCCGTTCTTGCAGAGGCCCTCCTCCTCAAGACCTTTCCTCGCGTGATATGATGGCGTTGGATGAAGGATCTGATAGTGAGTTTTTTGTGTCCATTCAGGTGAACGAGATTTTATTCTGATTTCTCCTTCTATTTATTTTTAGGAGGACTCCTTGAAGGATATTAGAGAATCCATTTCTCAGATCTCTAAAAAGCCTTGTTCGGATACTCCCTCTGTATCTTTGCCCTCTCTGGAGTGCCTGACTATGCAAGACAAGTCTACCTCCTCGGATGAGGAGGTCTTCGTCAGTAAACCAGTCTTTCCCATGGAAAAGATGGGGAAACTGTTAAAATCCATTCGGTCCACCGACCTGGATGTTGAAGGGGATGCCTCCGCGTCCACCTCTGGGGGGTGGAGGGCCTTCCAAGTGGACGCAGCCCTGGCCAGGCTGATGGAGTAAGAGTGGAAACATCTAGAGAGAGCTCATTTATCCTCCAAGGTCTTCAGAACTCTCTATCCCATCGCCTCTTCACAGTTGGATCGCTGGGGCCCCCCTCCCAAGGTGGACCTGGTGGTGGCGAAGCTCTCTAGACGGACTGTAGTTCCTCTAGAAGACGGTTTGAATTTGCAAGACCTACTGGACCTCCATATTGATGAGACCCTGAAGAAGGCTTACTCCGCAGCATTGGCACAAGCTTCAGTTGCCATAGCCTCCGATCCTGTCTTCACCATCTGGAACGAGATATTGATTCCGGGGTCCCAAGAGATGACATCTTGGCGTCAGTGTCCTCTCTGTTTATGGCGGCCGACTATTTGGGCGAATCCTCCCGTCAGCAGCTAAAGGTGGCCTCCAAGAGTATGGCACGAACTACGGCTGCCAGAAGACCTCTTTGGCTGAGGCCTTGGAGAGCGGATACTGCATCTAAGTTCGCCCTCTGCTCTCTCCCATTTGAGCCTGGTAGGCTATTTGGGCGCGACCTAGATTACCTTGTGGCAGGTCTAGCGGGCACGAAGGGGAAGTCCTTACACCAGGCTTCTAGAGGTAGGTGAGAGACGTCTAGAAGAGGTCGGGGATCTTCGCTCCCGAGATCCCGTTCTGGAAGGCGTGGAAGTTATCGCCAGGGACCCTCTGGACTTGGTCGTCAGAGAGAAGACCCAAAAAAGAAGCCAAACTTTTGACGGGACCTTGCTCCCTGTGGCCGTGATTCCTGTAGGAGGTCGCCTCTCCTATTTTCTTCCTGTGTGGCAGTCACTAATTCAAGACCCTTGGGTACTGCAGGTCATTGAGAGAGGCTACGCCATCGAGTTTTCCCATCTTCCGCTCGATCGGTTCGTGTCAACTCGCCCTCTGCCTGTCATTCGGTAGTCCATCTTAGAAAGCTGTATTCTAGAGTATATTCAGAAGGGCGCTTTGGAAAAGGTCCCTCCTTCGGAGGAAGGAGGCAGGGTTTATTCTCCGGTTTTTCTGGTGCCAAAAGCATCAGGGGACTGGAGGATGATCATCGATCTGAGATATCTAAATCACTTTATAAGAAGAAGACGATTTTGGATGGAGTCCGTCGATTCTGTCACTTCATTCCTTCTGCAAGGCGAAGTTATGGTCACTCTAGATCTCAAAAACGTGCATCTTCATGTACCCATTTTTCAACCACACAGCAAATATCTCAGGATTGCGATCCAGATCTCCAGCCACAGGGAGCATTACCAGTTTGCCGCTCCACCTTTCGGCATCTCCTCCGCTCCGCACACCTTCACCAAGGTAGTGGCTCCAGTCGCCGCCGTTCTCAGGCTCCAGGGCCTGTTTATAGTTCCCTATCTAGATGACTGGCTTATAAAAGCCCGGTCACTCCCAGTCCTCCAACATCATCTTCTGATAGCCACCACCTTCCTGCAGAGGTTAGGTTGGCTAATCAATTGTGAGAAGTCAGAGGTGATTCCATCAATAATATAATAATAATAATAATAAATTTTATTTATATAGCGCCAACATATTCCGCAGCACTGTACAATTTGTAGGGTTCAGATACAGACAGATACAAAACAAAGAATGTCATTTCACACAATGGGACTGAGGGCCCTGCTCACAAGAGCTTACAATCTATGAGGTAGAGAGGATGACACAAGAGGTAGGAGGGGCGGCATTGCTTATACAGTTTTCAGACAATTTTGTAATAGAGGTTGCAGCCATTACACAAACAAAGCTTTATGGGCCGTCACTAGTAGTGTCCTTTAACATGTGGATAGAGCATGGACAAATATGTTAGGCTGAAAAGGCATCAAGAAGGGTTTGCATTAGGAATTGTGATAGGCCTGTCTGAAAAAATGCGTCTTTAGTTTGCGTTTGAAACTGTAGAAATTGGGAGTTAATCTGATTGTCCGGGGTAGAGCATTCCAGAGAAGTGGTGCAACTCGGGAGAAGTCTTGTATACGAGCGTGGAAGGTTCTGATAATAGAGGATGTAAGTGTTAGGTCATTGAGTGAGCGGAGAACACGGGTTGGGCGGTAGACAGAGATGAGGGAGGAAATGTAGGGAGGTGCGGCATTATGGAGAGCCTTGTGGATGAGGGTGATAACTTTATATTTTATTCTATATTGAATAGGCAGCCAATGTAGCGACTGGCACAGACCAGAGGCATCGCTGTAGCGTCTAGCCTGGTAGATGAGCCTGGCCGCTGCATTCAGAATAGATTGTAGAGGGGAGCGTTTAGTGAGGGGAAGACCGATTAGTAAGGAGTTACAGTAGTCAAGGCGAGAATGAATCAGAGAGACAATAAGTGTCTTTAGTGTATCTCTGGTAAGGAAAGGACGTATTCTGGAGATATTTTTGAGGTGGAGGTGACATGAGCGTGCGAGTGATTCAATATGAGTGGTGAAAGAAAGGTCTGCGTCAAACATGACCCCGATGCAGCGGGCCTGCTGCCTAGGAGTTATAGTAAGGCCTGAGACTGCAATGGATATATCAGGGACAGATCTATTAGATGGTGGAAACAGTAGTAGTTCAGTCTTAGAGAGATTTAGTTTCAGATAGAGCGAGGACATGATATTAAAGATAGCAGAAAGACAGTCACTGGTGTTCTGTATGAGTGCAGGGGTGATGTCACGGGAAGATGTGTATAATTGGGTGTCGTCAGCATAAAGATGGTACCTGAAGCCAAATCTGGCGATGGTTTGTCCAATGGGGGCTGTGTAGAGAGAAAAGAGCAGGGGGCCTAGGACCGAGCCCTGAGGAACCCCAACAGCAAGGGAAAGAGGGGAGGAAACAGAGCCCGCAAATGATACACTGAAAGTGCGGTCTGAGAGATAAGAGGAGAACCAGGAGAGCGCAGTGTCATTGAGGCCGACTGAGTGGAGCATAGTGAGGAGGAGATGATGGTCAACAGTGTCAAAAGCTGCAGAGAGGTCCAGAAGAATAAGAAGAGAGAAATCGCCATTGGATTTAGCCGTCAGGAGATCATTGGAGACTTTTGTGAGAGCCGTTTCAGTAGAGTGCAGAGCGCGGAAACCAGATTGTAAGGGGTCAAGAAGAGAGTTAGCAGAGAGATAGCGGATTAAACGAGAATAGACCAGGCGTTCCAAGAGTTTAGAGATGAAGGGGAGGTTAGAGACGGGTCGATATTCCATCCATCCGGAGGAAATTTCTAGGATTCCTTCTGGACTCGGAGACTCTGCAGATCTCACTTTCCAGCCCAAGGAAGTTAAGAATACAGGCGGCTGCCCATTTTCTCTACAAGACTCAGCAGATATCTATCAGAACCGCCATGAGGTGCCTTGGCCTGATGTCTTCTTCAGCCAAGGCGGTTCCTTGGGCTTTATGGCATTTGCGTCCCCATCAAACGGAAGTGTTGAGAGCCTGGAATAAGTGTCCACGAGGGTTGCACAAGAAGATCTGCCTTTCTCCCAGTACCCGTCTTTCCCTCAGATGGTGAATACAGCTGAAAGACGGAAGGTCCTTGGTCTAACCAGTGTGGACTCTGTTGACAACGGATGCATCCCAAACAGGATGGGGAGCCCATGTAGACGAGAGGACTGTCCAAGGATATTGGAGCAACTCGGAAGAGGGATCCTCCAATCAGAGAGAACTCAAGGCTATACCTAGCATTGATGCACTTCGCCTCATACCTCAAGGGGAAGGCTGTCAAAGTGCAAACAGACAATATGACGTCAGTGTTGTACCTGAACAAACAGGGAGGTACCAGGTCCAGACTTCTCCTGAAAGTGATGAATCTGATATTTGCCTGGGCTGTGACGAACCTGACCCAGTTGACCACTGTTCACATCAAGGGCTCACTGAACATAGTAGCGGATCGGTTGAGTCGACGTATTACCGTATCAGGAGAATGGTCCCTCAATCCAGAGGTGTTCCAACGTATTGTCCAGATGTGGGGGCTTCCAGAAGTCGACCTCATGGCAACCCGACTCAACGCCAAGGTAGAGAAGTTCTGTGCTCTGTATCAGGAGGACAATCCCTTGGCAGTGGATGCCCTGTCCATCCCATGGAGGTTCAGGCTGGTCTACATATTCCCTCCAGTTCCCACCATACCCAGGGTATTGATGAAAATAAGACAGGACCAAGTCCAGGCGATTACCATCATTCCATTCTGTCTGAGGAGGACTTGGTTTGCCCAGCTCATACAGATGAGTCAAGGCATACTGGAGGCTTCCCCCTCTCCCAGACCTGGTCACTCAAGGTGGACAGAGATGCCAGGATCTGGTGAGATTGAACCTGACAGCCTGGAGGTTGACCTGTCCCTATTACTGAATAGTGGACTGTAAGAGGCCGTCCTGAGAACACTTGCCCATGCAAGAGCGGATTCCACCAACAAGAATTATCGCAGGATCTGGAGGACCTTCGAAGCTTGGTGCTCTGAACGCAGGATTGGTTCTTCTAACCCCTCGGTGGGGTCAGTTTTGGACTTTCTACAGGGCGGCTTAGACAGAGGACTATCTCCCTCTACCTTAAAGGTACACGTGGCAGCCCTGTCCGCCTATCTGAGGAGGCGCTTAACTCAACACCCTTTAGTTGGAAATTTTCTAAAGGGCGCAACAAGGATTAGACCTGCTGTCTTAGCTCCGGTTCAGCAGTGGGACCTGAGGACGGTCCTTTCGGGTCTTTACGACTTCCCATTTGAGTAGCTAGAACAAGTAGATCTGAAATTCCTGGCCTACAAGACGACCTTCTTGCATGTGATTACCTCAGCCAAGAGAATGGGAGAGCTTCAGGCGCTCTCTTCCGTGGAACCCTATACCTCTTTCTTTGAGGACAGGATACAATTACGTTTTTTGCCGGAATTCAGACCCAAAGTCCCTTCACTGGCAAATCTAAATCAGCTTATATCTTTGCCAGTCTTTTTCCCTGCTCCCTCCTCGCCGGAGGAGGTAAGGCTTCATTCACTTGATTTGGGTAGGTGCTTGCACATCTACCTGCTACGCACGGAAGCTTTCAGGAGATCTGAAAAGCTCCTGATCAATTTAGCAGGGGAATCAAGGGGCCTGATGGATTCTAAATCTTCGATCTCCCGATGGGTCAGAGAAGCCATCAGGTTGACTTTCTCCTCCCAAAGTCTTTCTCCTCCAGGTTTTCTTAGAGCTCACTCCACGAGGGCTGTCGTAACTACATGGGTGGAGAAGAAAGCAGTACCGCTGGAACAGATTTGTTTGGCAGCTTCATGGTCATCTCTTAACACCTTCGTGAAGCACTACAGGCTGAGCTCACATGCTTCGGACGCGACAGCCTTTGGCCGTTCTGTTTTGAGCTCCGTAAGTTGAGGAAACCCTCCCTAAGGGGATTACTTGACATCTCCCCACATTATGCTACTGTATGACAACAGGGAATGGTGGTTTATCTAGATAAACTGTTTTCTCTTAGTCATAACAGCAGCACAAGGCTTCCCTCCCTATTGTATTGTTCTTTTACTCTTGTATTAACACGTGGGGGGGAGGTCTCTGCGCCCTCTTATAGGGCCTAGTCGTGCATATTTAAATTGCTGATTAAAATATTCCGCCTGTCCTACCAGCATGCAGGGGCAGAAATACCCCACATTGTGCTGCTGTTATGACTAAGGGAAAACAGTTTATCTACATAAACCACCATTCTTCATTTTGGATGGCTCCCTGATCTCTATTTCACTGTTCAGAGTACCTCTAGTTGCTTTGGTTTTCAAAAATTAAATATGAGAAGTTATTGGGGAGAAATATATGAATACATATATATTTAGACTTGTGTTGTACTCGCCAGTCTGAATCCATTCCTCTTCTGGCACTAACTGTGCCTGCATTATAAGGACACTCCAGTTTCTTAAAGGGATCCTATCATTAAAACGCAATTTTTTTGTGACTAACGTGTAGGAATAGCCTTTAAAAAGGCTATTTTTCTCCTCACTTTAGATGTCTTCTTCGTGGCGCCGTTTGGTAGAAATCCCATTTTTTGTCAGTATGCAAATGAGTTCTCTCACAACACTGGGGACGGGCCCCAGCGCTCAAACAGCACTGAGGGCGTCCCCAATTCTGCAAGAGAACTCTCCAGCGCCGCCTCCATCTTCTTCTGGAACGGCCTCTTCACACGTCTTCTTCCGGCGCTGGGGGTCAAACTTCTAGGCCTCGGGCAGAGCCAACTGAGCATGCCCGCCAGCCAGAAGAAAATGGTCAGTTACTTACTGTGTAAAACTGGGATTTCTACCGAATGGCGGTGCAGAGAAGACATCTAAAGGTACAGTGTTGGCCAAAAGTATTGGCACCCCTGCAATTCTGTCAGATAATACTAATTTTCTTCCAGAAAATGATTGCAAGCACAAAGTCTTTGGTATTAATATCTTCATTTATTTTGTTTGTAATAAAAAAACACAAAAGAGAATGAAAAAAAGTCAAATCATTGATCATTTTACACAAAACTCCAAAAATGGGCCGGACAAAAGTATTGGCTCCCTCAGCCTAATACTTGGTAACACAACCTTTAGACAAAATAACTGCGAACAACCACTTCCGGTAACCATCAATGAGTTTCTTACAATGCTCTGCTGGAATTTTACACCATTCTTCTTTGGCAAACTGCTCCAGGTCCCTGAGATTTGAAGGGTGCCTTCTCCAAACTGCCATTTTGAGATCTCTCCACAGGTGTTCTATGGGATTCAGGTCTGGACTCATTGCTGGCCACTTTAGAAGTCTCCAGTGCTTTCTGTATGGTAAGAAGTGGGGTCTTCCTGGGTATCCTACAATACAGTCCCTTTTCATTCAGACGCCGACGGATAGAACGGGTTGACACTGTTGTACTCTCGGACTGCAGGGCAGCTTGAACTTGTTTGGATGTTAGTCAAGATTCTTTATCCACCATCCGCACAATCTTGCGTTGAAATCTCTCGTCAATTTTTCTTTTCCATCCACATCTAGGGAGGTTAGCCACAGTGCCATGGGCTTTAAACTTCTTGATGAGACTGCGCACAGTAGACACAGGAACATTCAGGTCTTTGGAGATGGACTTGTAGCCTTGAGATTGCTCATGCTTCCTCACAATTTTGCTTCTCAAGTCCTCAGACAGTTCTTTGGTCTTCTTTCTTTTCTCCATGCTCAATGTGGTACACACAAGGACACAGGACAGAGTTTGAGTCAACTTTAATCCATTTCAACTGGCTGCAAGTGTGATTTAGTTATTGCCACCACCTGTTAGGTGCCTTAGGTAAGTAACAGGTGCTGTTAATTACACAAATTAGAGAAGCATCACATGATTTTTCAAACGGTGCCAATACTTTTGTCCACCCCCTTTTTTTTGTTTGGTGTGGAATTATATCCAATTTGGCTTTTTGACAATTCTTTTTGTGGTTTTCCATTGAAGACAAATTAAATGAAGATAATACCAAAGAATTTGTGATTGCAATCATTTTCTGGAAGAAAATGAGTATTATCTGACACAATTTGAGGGGTGCCAATACTTTTGGCCAACACTGTAGGAGAAGAATAGCCATTCTTAAGCCTTTCTTAAGGCTATTCCTACTTCCTATGTGTTAGTCACAAAAAATTGTGTTTTAATGATAGGATCCCTTTAATCAATCAGACGCACTCCCATATTTCCCAACTGGCATAGATGTCCTACATAACTTGCATCAGATCCCTGGTGAGATATAATAAATTTACCCGGTCAAGGGACCTATGATGTGCCATGACTATTCCCATCTATGTCAGTGTGTAAAGGTGCCTTTTTTATGATCTTCTGCAAAAATGTGGTAGCCTATGCATGGCAACAGATATGGTTATATTTACATTGAAGTCTATGTAGAACAAATACAAATGGATGACAACTAGAGATGAGCGAACAGCGTTCGATCAAATAACTATTCGATCGAATATCAGGCTGTTTGAGATATTCGATTCCAATCGAATACCACGCGGTAAATGCAGTAAAAATTAGTATCACCTCCCACCTTCCCTGGCGCTTTTTTTGCACCAATAACTGTGCAGGGGAGGTGGGACAGGAACTACGACAACGTAGGCATTGAAAAGAAATTGGAAAAAGCCATTGGCTGCCGAAATCAGGTGACGATTTATAAGAATAGTGGCCGCCATGCTCGTCTCATTTGCAGCTTGGAGAGATAGGGACAGAGATCTGCTGAGGGCTAGAGAGGGATTATCTTCTGCTAGGCAGGAAATGTGAAGAACAACAGCTCTTTTCAGAGCTATACTGCAGGGAGAGGAGTCCATATACGCTCAATCCAGCTTTCCACGGTGTGTACCCCAAAACACCTAAGTGGGATACACAGCAATTCAGTCAGGCTATATAAGCTCAATCCAGCTTTCCACGGTGTGCACCCCCAGACACTTAAGTGGGATACACAGCAATTCAGTCAGGTTATATACTCTCAACCCAGCTTTTCATCGGTGTATACCCCAAACACCTAAGTGGAATACACAGCAATTCAGTCAGGCTATATACTCTCAATCCAGCTTTCCAGTGTGTACCGCCAAAGACCTAAGTGGGATACACAACAATTCAGTCAGGCTAAATACGCTCAATCCAGCTTTTCGTCGGTGTATACACCATAAAATTTGCATTTATATACATCTAAAAATGCGTAAGGCTATCGCAAAGGGACGGGGACGAGGACAGGGCTGTGGAAATGCAGCTGCGGAGCAAGGTTGCGGTCAAGCTACAGCGCATCCCGTGCCTACTTCTCTGCGGCAGCAAGCATTGCGCTTCCCCACAGTCCCCGGCTTGATGGCCACATTAAGTAGGGTGCAGGGTATGTCACTAACCAGGCCCGAGCACCAGGAACAGGTGTTACAATGGCTAGTGGATAATGCTTCCAGCACATTCTCCACCAGCCAGTCAGCCTCTACCTCATCTCCTCCTCCTACCCAACAGTCTGGTCCTCCTTCCTCAAAACATGCCCAGTCTTCCCAGCAGAGTAATCCCACCTTTCCCACCTGCCAGGAGCTGTTTTCGGGTCCTTTCACTGTCCCTCTCT
This sequence comes from Leptodactylus fuscus, assembly GCF_031893055.1. Lineage (NCBI taxonomy): Eukaryota > Metazoa > Chordata > Amphibia > Anura > Leptodactylidae > Leptodactylus > Leptodactylus fuscus. Next base: position 202,505,025 of record NC_134265.1, read on the forward strand.
CTGCCCCACCACTTCTCGAATCCCGGGAGCTAACAGTCGAGTTTCTGTGTCCTGATGCCCAAACACTGGAGCATCTGCCATCTCCTGTTGATTTAGTTGTTGCTGACCACCAACCCGCCTTCAGTGACGATGACGAGACACAGTTGCCATCAGGGCAGCCTGTTGCCATGGGCGGTGTGCAGGAGAAAGAGCAGATTGAGGGATTGGAAGAGGAAGTGGTGGACAACGAGGACAGTGACCCGACCTGGACAGGGGGGATGTCAAGTGGGGAAAGCAGTGTAGATGTGGAGGGAAGTGCAGCACCAAAGAGGGTGGCTAGAGGCAGAGGCATGTCCAGAGGCAGAGGAGAGCTGCTTCACCGAAGCCAGGCCACAGCCAGCAAGGCCCAAGATATTCCCTATTCTAGCCAGCCTAGAAAAACTCCCCCATCGAGGCCACGGTCTTCAGTGGTGTGGAGATTTTTCAATGTATGCGCAGAGGACAAATATAGTGCAGTTTGCACACTTTGCAACTCGAAACTGAGTAGGGGCTCTGAAAAGAGCAACCTTACTACCACTGCCATGCGCCGTCATTTGGAATGCAAGCACTGGGCTCAGTGGGAGAGAGAAAACGCAGGACAATCGTCGTCCCACGTTGCCGCTACTGCCTCTCCCACTGTTGCCAGTGCTGGTGCTACAGTCCACCAGCCAGGACACCTCCACATTTGCCTGCACCACTTTGGGGACTTCTCCCTCATCCTACCCTTTTCCTGCCTCCGCTCTTTCTCCTGCACCATCATGTGCCTCTTCCCAGCAACCCACCATCTCCCAGACGTTTGAGCGCAGGCAAAAGTACAGCGCTACCCACCCACATGCACAAGCCTTAAACGGACACAACTCCAAACTCCTGGCCCAGGAGATGTTGCCGTTCCGGCTTGTGGAAACTCAAGCCTTCGGTGATCTGATGGCAAGTGCGGCACCTCGCTATGCCGTCCCTAGCCGTCACTACTTCTCCCGGTGTGCCGTCCCCACCTTGCACCAGCACGTGTCATGCAACATCAGGCAGGCCCTAAGTTCCGCGCTTTGCACAAAGGTCCACTTGACCACCGATGCGTAGACAAGTTCATGCGGACAGGGACGCTACATTTCACTGACGGCACACTGGGTGAATGTAGTTGAGGCTGGGACCAGGTCAAAAACTGTGGCGGTCTACTTAGTCTCCCCGCCCAACATTCCTGGGCAGGGCTCTGAACCACCACCACCCTCCTCCTCCTCCGCCATCACATCAACCCCAGCTACCTGCTGGAAACGCTGCAGCAATAGCGTGGGGAGACGTCAGCAGGCCGTGCTGAAGCTCATCAGCTTGGGGGACGGACAGCACACTGTCTCCGAGGTGAGGGATGCCCTCCTCGATGAGACATCAATATGGTTTTTGCCGCTGCACCTGGGCCCAGGCATGGTCGTGTCTGATAACGGCCAGAACCTGGTAGCGGCTCTGGAGCTTGCCAACCTCCAACACGTTCCATGCCCGGCCCACGGTTTCAATTTAGTGGTGCAAGAGTTTTTTAAAACGTACCCCAATTTACACGAGCTACTGGTGAAAATGCGGCGCTTGTGCGCCCACTTTCACAAGTCTACAGTAGCCGCTGCTAGTCTCAAAACACTCCAGCAATGCCTCCATCTGCCAGAACACCGGCTGTTGTGCGACGTCCCCACACACTGGAACTCGACGTACCACATGTTGAGCAGGGTGTGTGAGCAGCAGAGACCCTTGATGGAGTACCATCTCCAAAACCCAAGGGTTCCTCAGAGTCAGCTCCCGCAGTTTCTGCACCATGAGTGGCCATGGATGGCAGACTTTTGCGAGATCTTGCATGTCTTTGAGGAGTCCACCAAGAGGGTCAGCTGTGACGACGCACTAGTGAGTGTAACAATCCCGCCCCTGTGTGTGATGCGAGAATCCCTCATCGCCATCAGGGATAACGCACTGTACGTTGAGGAGTCGGGCATAGGAGCAGAACCATCCCAGCAGGATAGTCAGTGCACATTCTTGTCCGCTTTACAGCGTATATTGACAGAGGAAGAGGAGGAGGTTGATGAAGTGGCAGATGATCTCATTGTCACACAGGAGGCTAGCGGGGAAGTTCAGTGCGTCCCATTGCTGCAGCACGGATGGGGTGAAATGGAGGAGGAGGAAATGGAGAGTGACCATTCCGGTGGGGGCAGTGAAGTCATGCCAAGGAACACTCTGTTACACATGGCTGAATTCATGTTTGGGTGCTTTTCAAGTGACAAACGCATTGTAAAAATCCTGGAGAGCAACCAATACTGGATTTTTGCAATCCTTGACCCCCGGTATAAAAATAATATCTCTACTTTTATTCCAGTAGAGGGGAGGCCCAATCGCATTAATGATCGCCACAAGCGACTGGTACAGAATATGATGGAGATGTTTCCATCAACTCTTGTTGGCGGCAGAGAGGAGAGTTCCTCCAAGAAGCTAACAACTGCCACCTGGTCCACACCCACCAGGGGCACACTCTCCAAGGTCTGGGACATGTTAATGGCACCCCCTCGCCAAACTACCGTCACTGAGGGGTCTAGTGTCACCAGGGGGGACAAGTATAGGTGCATGTTGCGGGAGTACCTGGCCGACCACAGCCCTGTCCTCTCCGATCCCTCTGCACCCTACACTTATTGGGTCTCTGAGTTGGATTTTTTTGGCTGGAACTTGCGCTGTACGCCTTGGAGGTCCTTTCCTGCCCTGCCGCCAGCGTGCTATCAGAAAGAGTTTTCAGCGCAGCCGGTGGCATCATCACGGATAAGCGCAGCCGGCTGTCAGCTGACAGTGCTGACCGGCTGACTTTAATCAAAATTAACACCATGTCCACCAGTGTCAAGTACCCCAACATGCAGTTTCATGTGTGTGCTCAACCTCTACAATTCCTCCTCCTCCACCATAAGCACTGCATAATTCTGCTCCTACTAGGCTCAATCCACCCTGATTCCCCCAAACTCTGCTGGATAGAGGCTCAATCCACCCTGATTCCCCCAAACTCTGCTGGTTAGAGGCTCCACTCACCCCAAGGGCCAAAAACACTGCTGGTGCAAGGCGCAACTCACCCCAAGGGCCAAAAAGTAAAACACTGCTGGTGCAAGGCTCAACTCACCCCAAGGGCCAAAAACACTGCTGGTGCAAGGCTCTACTCACCCCAATGGCCAAAAACACTGCTGGTGCAAGGCTCAACTCACCTCAAGAGCCAAAAACACTGCTGCTGCAAGGCTCAACGCACCCCAAGGGTCAAAAAATAAAACACTGCTGATGCAAGGCTCCACTCACCCCCCGGGCCAAAAACATTGCTGGTGCAAGGTTCAACTCAACCAAAGGGCCAAAAATGAAATCTCTGCTGGTTAAAGCCTCAACTCACCCAAAGGGCCTAATATTCTGCTGGTGCAATGCTCAACTCAATTAAAGGTGCAACGTTTAGATGGCTTCTTTCCAAACCGAGGGTGATTCCTTTCGGTAAGATCTGATGGCTGTTTCCAGCCCTGATTATCCTGGTTGATCTCGTTCAGTAATGAGGCCAGCTCAGCATGAGGATCGTCTACGTTAGGTTCTCCATGCCCACTAATGTGCATGAAGACTTGATGACAGTAAATGTTCTTATGTTTCTCCAATTCAATCTCTGAATGAACTGCTCTGAAAGATGGCCTAGGCACTGCTGTAATGGCAATCACTGGGTTTTACTATTCTGGTTCCAAAGAATCTTGTGTCTTATTTGAAAAAGAGACAATCTTAGTCTGACTGCTAGTTGCTTGTACTGCAGCATTTAGAATTGGGCCTGTCAGCCTTGTGATGAACTCCTCACACACACACATACCCTGTTTCCCCAAAAATAAGACCCCCCCTTCACCTTCTGGATCACATACAACCGGCAGTCATGCCAGCACTCCGCTAATTGTTCCCCGCTTTGTTTGCCGATTGTTCCCCGCTCCAGCCGCTGCATAAAACATCCCCCGAAAATAAGAAAGGTCATATATTTCGTTAGATAATTAATTATAAGAACATGTCTTATTTTCGGGGAAACAGGGTACATACACAATAAGAGTTAAGGGCAGGTACTGTTGGATTTCCCATTGCCTATTACATCTGTGGTTGTCATGTGCAATGTGATTTAAAGGGGTGCTTGGTAATGTTTCTTTACCTTAAAATTTGGGTCTCTGTCCATACAATTGGCGAAGAAAGAAGGTTTCCAGCTATTTTTCCACTTTCCATAGAGGTTGTATGGAGTGTGGAAAGTGTGTAGTTGATAGGCTGTGATGGTGGGGTAAAAATGTAACTTGGGCATGTTAGATGCCCCCAGACATGCTTCCCCTGCTGTCCTAGTTGCATTCCAGAAGTGTTGTCATCATTTGCTGAGGTGTCATAGTTGACTTGGTGATCCTCCTTAGTCGAATAGTGGTTTCCCCTGAAATGAGCATTTGTTCCCCATAGACTATAATGGGATTCAATATTCGTTTGAATAGTCGAATATTGAGGGGCTATTCGAAATGAATATCAAATATCGAATATTTCACTGTTCACTCATCTCTACTGACAACATATTTAGTGTATTTGTTAAAATGTATTTGTTAAATTGTGATCCTATCCTTTGACTAATGTTGGAGCTAAATAATAACTTTCTATCTCATCCAAAATTATATATGTAATGTAGTAAATGTCAGTACTTCTCTGCAGTGTCCCATATGATCCTACCACTGTTTCTAAATGAGAAAGTTAGGGGACAGATTGCTTATTGAAACCAGTGTACAGCAGATTTCCACCCACTAGCTGAGGGAGAACTGCAAACTAGATCCTGCAAAAAAAACAAAACAAATTGGTTTATAATGCAAAATATAAGTCTTAAAATATTACTTGAAGATCAGTGAAGCTGTCAAGATTCATTATGTTTTGGATTGGGGTGGCTCAGGTCCCAGGATTTATTTTGGTTCAAACAAGTTCAGTATGAATCACTCCTTAAATTGGTTTAAAACATAGAACACACTCATAGCTCCTAGGTACCTATCTATCTATCTATCTATCTATCTATCTATCTATCTATCTATCTCATTTCTAGTTCTCTAACAGAAATACACACGTGGACAAAATTGTTTGTATCCCTCGTTTAATGTAAGAGAAATCCACAATGGTCACAGAAATAACTTGAATCTGACAAAAGTAATAGTAGTAAAACTACATGTTGACAAACCACAAAGCTTGGACAGATGAAACAAAAATCGAACTTTTTGGCAAAGAACATCTGCTCTATGTTCACAGATGGAAAAATGAAGCATATCTTGAAAAGAACACTGTCCCTACTGTGAAACATGGAGGAGGCTCTGTTATGTTCTGGGGCTGCTTCACTGCATCTGGCACAGGGTGTCTTGAATCTGTGCAGGGTACAATGAAATCTGAAGACTATCAAGGGATTCTAGAGAGAAATGTGCTGCCCATGTCAGAAAGCTTTGTCTCGGTTGCAGGTCATGGGTCTTGCAAAAGGATAATGACCCAAAACACACAGCTAAAAACACCCAAGAATGGCTAAGAGGAAAACATTGGACTATTCTGAAGTGGCCTTCTATGAGCAGTGTTGGACTGGGATGTCTAGGACCCACCAGTGGAATTGTTTCTAGGGATCCACCATCAGGACCCCTGCAGACCAGCAGTATCGAGACAGGGCAGCTATGCTGCTCACTCGTTATACCATGTGCAACAAGGCACTACCTAAACCTACTGCTAACACCCTGGATGGCAAGTGAACAGCTGAACAGCGTAGCTCCTACAATTGTTACCATTATTTGTAGCTGCTCTGTCCTGGAAAAGCTGATCTGCAGAGGAGCAACTGATGTGGCAGGCATGAGGTGTAAAATAAATAAAATAAAAAAGCATACTCATCTGTCCCCAGCACACTGTTGTCCGATGCCAGTGTCCATTCAGTCTTGTGCCAGCACCTTGTGCCAGTGCCTTCTTGCTGGGAGTCCTGCACCTCATGTGACTGTAAAGACCAATTAGGTGCAGGATTTCCAGAAATGAGGCGCTGCCATGAGACTGACCAGACACAAGTAAGGGACAATGGGGTGCTGGGGGCAGGACTTTTTTTTTTACACCCCTGGCTGCCACAGTTATCACTCTAGTTTATGGAAAGGTTTTTTAAGGGGATGTCTGGGCCAAATTTTGCATGGCCACTCCACTGGTTCCCCCATACAGTGGCCTTTGCACTGGTCCCACATACTTGTAAGGGGATCAGTGAAGGGGCCATTATATTGTGTGGGAGCAGTGATGGGGGCTGACATTATGGGGGGGGGGCATTAAACTGTGCAATTAATATTAAAGGGGTTGTCCAGGGTTTATCTTTTTTATGGCCTATGCTCAGGATAGGCCATAAATGCCTGATCAGTAGGGGGCTGACACATGGCCCAATCATCTGTACGGAGACACTTCTGGCCCCTGTTCTGTACACAACGCAGGCCTAGAAGCAGAAAGTTCCATCTGTTGTTTAGTTGCCTGGCGCCTTCACTGCAGCTCATCTCCCACTGACTTCAATAAGTGCTGAGATGCAGTGAAGGTGCTGGCTGATATACAGTGGACAGAGCTTTCTGCTTCTGGCCCCGTTTTGTGTACATAACTAGTGCCAGAAGTGGCTCAGTACAATTGATCGGTCCAAGGGCTGGGTATTGGCCCCGTACAGATCAGGTATCTCTGGGCTATCCTGAGGATAAACCATAACAAATTATGCCTGGACGACCCCTTTAATATAACCCCCCACATGCACAACACTTTAAAGAGGTTGTGCAGTACAATTTTTTTCTTTTTTTTTTTTATAATTAGTCCGGGAGAGGTAAACCCATCACCACCTCCCCAAAAAAACAAAAAACATACAAAACATACTCGCCTATCCCCAGTGTCCTTCTAGCACGGTCCGGTCCTGCAGCTCTGCTGTCTTCTTGAAACCCTCACAGGCTTTGACATCCCAGGTCCCTTCCCTTAGGCTGCTGACTGGCCTCAGGGGTCACGTGACGTCACAAGTAGTCACGCGCAGAGGGAACTTCAGCTGGTAGAAAGGAGAGCTGGATGACCGAACCATGCTAGGAACACTGAGGACAGGAAAGTTTAGTTTTGTTTGGGTTTTTTTCACTTGTGATTGATTAAATAAATAAATAAATGTTATCCTGCACAACCCCTTTAATGTTCCCCAGGATATTGGCTTCCATCTCTGCAGGACATTAAACTGGGGGCAACTAAAGGGGGACATTAAACCATAGGGGTAGCTGGAGGGAGACATTAAACTGGGGGCAACCAGATGCAGACATGTCCCCCTCCAGGTACTCCCACAGTTTAATGTTCTCCTCCAGTGACCCTCATTGTTTAATGTCCCTGTGACGTATCACGCCGTTCCGCCCCGGCCTCCGGCCCCACAAGGCGCGAGGACACGGCCCGCACCTCAGCCACACGGCCGCAGCCGCTGGCCCACCCAGCCTTCGCCGCAGGCGGAACCCGCGATCGTCTTTTTAACTATACCGTCCGCTCCCACAAACCCAGAGAGAGGACCGGGCCTTATAGGATAATACGAGAAGAGCCTTCTAAAGTTTTAAAGTTTTATTAACCCAAGATGGTCGATACTAGGTCAGCCAGGAATACATATAAAGATATACCCTGGCGGTCACAAGCTTATACGGTTACAGAGAAGGTATGTTACAGTGCAGTGAGATAAAACAGGTTACAGAGATTAAAAGGTTAGAAACAGAAACAGTCCTTAGGCACCCAGCGATTCTGCAGCCAACACATGGTACCCACAAGGCAGGAGATACAGTCCATTAAAGTCTCTGGTAGGGGCACCACAGCACCCCCCCACATAGCATATAGCAATAAAGAGAGTTTTTCCATACCGATGTAAAAAGTCCATAGTCCATAAATCCATGATCAGATAGGCGTTACATCATAGTCCTCATAATTCCATAAGTCCATTGGCAATAAAGTAGTATATGGCTCTCCTTCAAAGTCCCTTGGCTGCATGGCATTCTTTGTCTCTCAGCACATGGCCACTTCTGCCCCGCCCTTCCCCCCAGCAAGGGGGGAGGGGGCCACACACAGAGCCAACTTGCTCACATGTGTCCAGATGAGAAGAACAAGAACAACTAGCTCCGCCCCAGGTCACTCTTATATTGACCCTGGGCTCCACCCTGAAATGACATCATCAGGGCTTTCGGACCACCCTCTAGCTTGGCAATCAAATAACTATAAATGGTCATAATTCCTCATCACATGAATATACGGTCAAACAAGTGGCATGTCTTTGCTCACCGCAAGTTTCCCAGCATATTGACACCAAACATGATAACTCAATACCCTTTGAGTAACGAGAACTGGGCTCTTCCCAGGCCCGTAGGCTTAAAGTTTTTGGGTTAAAAACGTGCGTCTCACTACTACGCACCGGAAGATCTAATTGTCATAATGGTAGCATCTTTCCCTGGCGCAATATCATCATAAAACCATAACTGTATGAAGTTCTCTACCACCTCAACCCGACTCCGCAGAGTCTGGTCACATGTGTTAGAACTTTCAGAGCCAGGATGGCCCCCTGCTAAGAATCAAGGAAGTTAGCACAGATATGTTAATGACATGCCTAGGGTGAGACAATGGCTTTTGATCTTGGCAACTGGCCACCGATAATTAGTTTTGGCCATTCCTCATAATTCCATACATGGATAATCATATATATAGCTGATAATCATGATTGGGGTCCGATTCATCACAGTCCCCTCCAGTTGTCCCCAGTTTAATGTCTCTCTTAACCCCTTAGCGACCCTTGACGTAACTGTACGTCATGGGTCGCATGGGGATGTATGGAGCGAGCTCACACACTGAGCTCGCTCCATACACGGCAGATGCCGGCTGTATAATACAGCCAGGACCTGCCAATAACAGCAGCGGTCGGTGCCCGAGCCGATCGCTGCTGTTAACCCTTTACACACTGCAGTCAAACGCGACCGCAGCGTGTAAACAGCGCAGGCGGCATGGGCGCCGCCATGTTTCCCCGATCGCCGCCCTCCTGAACGTCACATGAGGGCGGTGATCGGTTGCTATGACAGCCGGAAGCCTATTGAAGGCTTCCAGGCTTGTCTCTGCATGAGATCTATTAGACGATGCCAGAGGCATCGTCTAATAGAAGTGCTGCGATTCTGCTATTCACTGCAGTACTGTAGTATTGCAGTGAATAGTATGAGCGATCAGACCCTCTAGGTTTCAAGGTACCTAAGGGGTCTGATCATAAATGTAACAGAAGAAAAAAAAAGTTTTTAAAAGTATTAAAAAAATAAAAAAAATATAAAAGTTCAAATCACCCCCCTTTCCCTAGATTAGCTATAAAAGTAATTAAAGAACATTAAACATAAACATATTAGGTATCCCTGTGCTCCAAAATGCCCGAACTATTAGAATATTAAAACATTTATCCCGTACTGCGAACGGCGTAGCGGCAAAAAAAATAAAAACAGCCAAAAAGTGTTTTTTTCAACACTTTGCCTCCTATAAAAAATTGAATAAAAAGTGATCAAACCATCAGATCTTTCCCCAAATGGTATCAATAGAAACGTCATCTTGTCCCGCATAAAAAGACACCACAACCAGCTCCATACATGGAAATATGGAAAAGTTACAGGTGTTAGAACATGATGACACAAAAATTTTTTTCTATTTTGCAAAGTTTATCATTTTTTTAAAAGTATCAAAACATTTCAAATACTATATAAATTTGGTATCACCGCGTTCGTACTGACACGTAGAACACAGGTAACATGTCATTTATACCAAACAGTGAACGCTGTAAAAATTAAACCCATAAGAAAATGGCGCAAATGCATTTTTTCTCCAATTGCACCTCATTCTGAATTTTTTTCCAGCTTCCCAGTACATTGCACAGCATAATGAATGATGCCATTACAAAGTACAATTTGTCCCGCAAACAATAAGCCATCATGTGACTCTGTGAACTGAAAAATGAAAAAGTTATGGCTCTTGAAATGTGAGGAGGGAAAAACGAAAATGCGAAACCAAAAAATGGCCTGGTCCTTAAGGGGTTAATGTCCCCCCAGTTTAAGTGCCCAGTTTCATCTGCCTCCAGTTTCATGTTCCTCCTCCATCTCTGCCCCCGGTTCATGTTCCCCCTCCATCTCTGCCCCCAGTTTCATGTTCCCCCTCCATCTCTTCCCCCAGTTTCATGTTCCCCTCCATCTCTGCCTCCAGTTTCATGTTCCCCCTCCATCTCTGCCCCCAGTTTCTTTTTTTTTTTTTTATAAATTCTTTATTTATGAACACAGAAAAAATAGATCAAACAGAACAGATGTATAGGAAGGCCGAAAGACACCGGCCCATGTCAGCCAAGTAAACAAATAAACAGTTCCAATTATACAGGGCAAACATCAAGCAAACAGAGGAGAGCCCACAGGGGCAGACAGCACAAACAAAGACAAGGAGGAAAACAGAACCAGTGGAGGGGGAGAAGGAAAGAGAAAGGAAGAGGGAATGAGGGACCACTCCGGGCACCGGCCAGGCAACCAGCAACCACTTAAGGCACAACAACTAGTCAGGACTATGTACCCAGGGGGACCTAGAAGGAAAATCTATGGGGTCCAAGCCTCCGCATACGTCTCTCAAGCAGTTATCCAGCAGTACTAGGGGAACTCAGGATGAAGAAGAGGCAGTGCGACATTAAAAAAGAAAAATCCACACAAGGCAACTAAGAAGGCTGCTGTAAGCTGCCAGGTAACAGAACGAGTGATCAATACATCAGTCCCCACAAACTGAGAGTCAGGGTAACAGCTACAATACGAAGCGAGAGAACTGGCGCACGACAGGACAGAGGCCCAAACTCCCCGAAAACGCGGGAGCCGAAGAAAGGCCACGTGGATGCAGACATCCCACAGCAGTGAAGGAGAAGCAAGACATCACCTCAGGGCATTAAGACCGTAAGCATGGACAAGAACAAAGGCTACGGAGTACATGGACGGCAGCAGGAGTGTGAGTGGGGGGAGGGGGGAATAAGGGAGAGTAGGAATAGGGCAGAAAAGGGGAAGAGACAGGATGGAAAACGCAAGGGTGAGGAAGAGGCAAGACAAACAGCATAGAAAAGAAAACACACGAAACACCAAAAGCTAAACAAATAGCCAGACCAAACCCAGCTAACCCGGGTCGGGCCACAGTAAACAGTGGGAGAAAGAACCCCACTAACGCAGATCTCGGGGACACACCGCAGTATGCCCCCCGAGAGCTGCCAAACCTAACCAGTCGGGGCGGAGGCCATAAACAAAAGCACGCCACCCATGCCCCGAGCGGCAACATAAAAGAGCAATGGAAGACTGGGCAAAAAGGAAGAGGAAGAAGACAGGGAGTTCCGGAGCAACCATCGGGGGTGTCCAGAGACCTCCACGCAAAACCGGGGGAGCGCACCACAGCCAGGGAGCCCAAAAAAGAAGAGGGCTAACAACATAATCCAGCCCCAACAACCAGAAGGAGAAAAACACAAGCCCCCTAGCCATGGCACACCCCACCCAAGAAGGAGGAGGGGGGGGGCAGCTAACACCGCCGAGAACCATGGCAGGCCGAAACCAACCGAAGATCCCAGCAGGGCAGAAAAACTTAAGAAAAAAAAACAATAAGTGCAGAAAAGGCAGCAACGTAACCCAATGAAAAACTACAATATTAACGAATCCCAGGAGAGGAAGCCACAGCCTGAGGCTCCTACGGAGGCGCCTGTGAAGGATCAGCAGCCCGATGCTGCCGGTGGGGTAGAGCCAAAGTAGAGGAACCATCAGTGGTCAGGAGCGTCGGGAGTGGGTAGTCCAACCAGTCCGGCATGTGCAAATCAGGTATATCCAGAAATTGGGCCAGAGCAGTGGCCTGGTCCGGAGAATGAAGGGTAAACAAGGCACCATTACGGCGAACCTGGAGGTGGAAGGGATGCCCCCACCAGTAGGAAGCCCCAGAATCCAGAATGTGCTGCAGGACCGGCTTGAGGAGGCGTCTCATGCCCAGGATGCGTCGGGAGACATCAGGTAGGAGCTGTATTGGGAACCCCCGAAAGGACACCGGACCATGACGCCAGGCAGCTTGCAATATATCCTCTTTGTCTCGGAAAAAATGCACCCTACAGAGGACGTCACGAGGCTGCGATGCAGGCGACTTGCGCACGCCCAGAACACGATGAATCCGATCAATGTGAACCTCAGTGCCCAGAGGACGCTCCAGTACAGTGTTAAAGACAGTAGTAGCCACCTCTCGAAGCTCAACGGATTGAATAGAGTCTGGCACACCTCTCAGCTTGATATTATTCCTACGCCCTCTGTTCTCTTGATCATCCACCTGCAGTAGCACACGACGGTTAAACTAGCGTTGGGAGGCAAGGGAATGCTCAACCGCCATCAGGCGGTGGTCTAAGTCAGCCGACATCTGTTGTTGAGCGGAAACCTGCGTTGACAGGGACTGCAGCTCAGCTTTAAATTCTGCCAAAATCCTCTCTTGACGTTCCTCAACCCTACGAACCAAGGCCTCCATGTCTGTTTTAGTAGGCAAAGCATGCAGGAGCTGCCAAATGTCCGATAGTTTAGGACGCTTAGGATGGTGCGGCTGCGAGGCCTCAGCCTGCCGTGAAGAATCAGAAGAGTCCGAAACTGCTGTGGAACGAAGGTCTGCAGGTATCGAGGCGTAGTTAAGATCCCTCCCAGAAGGAGCAGCCATGGCAGCGCACGAGGCAGAGGCAGAATGCGTACAGTCCTGGGACAGACAGTGAAGCAGGGCAGGCTGTAACACGGAAGAGGGCACTGGCATATCCCGGGGAGGCACTGAGGAGGGCTCGATAGGGGAAGAGGACAGTCCAGACTGTGAGTCCCTGTCTCCCTCAGTAGGCTGCACAAGGGAAGGCTGGAGAACACAGTGGCCCGATGGCGTGTGTGATGTTGTTATAAGTATGTTCTGTATGTTCTGTTCTGCTTGCTTATTCTGCTTTGTCTGCCTAGTAACAGTGAGGTAGTAATGGGGGAGGAGCTGAGCTTAGGGGGAGGAGTTGTTAGACAGGGAGCCATGATGGAGCATAGAATAAAGTGTTCTGATCTACAAGAGTAACCATCTCATAGTGGACTTATTCCAGAAGACCTGCATCCTCACTACAACACTGCAATTGGCAACGAGGATAAAGAATAATCAGCTAAAGGTATTTCACTGCTACAGAAAACTGTTTACAAGACTGCAATCCTAGCACCAGCCATGGCCTGCTTACCCTCCTTTGCTGCATTTGATGTGCACCAGCCCCCAGCAAACTTAGCAGCATGCTGGAATAAATGGCTGAAACGCTTTGAGATATTCCTGCAAGCAATGAACATTACTGACAATGCAAGAAAGAAAGCCATGTTGTTACACTATGCAGGGGAGCAAGTCTATGATATCTTTACAACTCTGCCCAATACAGGGGAGGACAGTGACTATGAGTTATGCAAAGCAGCACTAACTAAGCATTTCTCTCCATACATAAATGCAGCTTTTGAAATTGTCAAGTTTAGACAAAACAGTCAGCAACAGAAACCATTGATGAATATCATGTCCGCTTAAGACAGCTTGCAGCTTACTGTGAATTTGCTGATATAGACAAGGAAATTCTGATGCAAATCATACAAGGTTGTGTGTCCTCTAAGTTAAGGAGACAGGCACTCAGAGATCCCACCATGACTTTAGCAAAGCTACTGGACATTGCACGTATTCATGATGCAGCAGAGAATCAAGCTAAACTTATAGAGAACACAGACTGTATACCAGAACAGCCATCTTCTGTAGCAAAGCTCACTCAGAAGCCACATGTGCCTCACACACAGGCTGCAACCTGCTACAACTGTGGAGGTCCTTATCCTCATCAGAAACCATGCCCAGCAAAGGAAGTAACTTGTCATAACTGTGGGAAACAAAATCACTTTGCAAAAGTCTGCGGATCAAAATCACAATCTTCTCTCTCTGCTAAACAAGCCATGCCACAGAAAGTTCAGGCAGTGCAGTAGGTGTCCCCTGCTGATCAGCCCAGCAGCACCTGTTTATTCTCAGTGACTGAGGGGTCTCACAATGTGCATGCAATGTCTAATCCCAAACAAGTCATCTTAATACATGGCAATCCGGTGGAGACACTAGTAGATACAGGGGCGTCTGTCAATGTTATTAGTCATGCCACTTATAGCCAGCTAAAGAACAAACCTGCTTTGCAATGTACTAACCTGAAGATATATCCTTATGGTTCAGCTACTGCATTACCCCTATGTGGCAAATTTCAGGCATTACTAACGGCTGATGGGAAATCTATCACGGACACTTTCTATGTAGTGGAGTGTTCTGCAGACACTCTTCTCAGCTGCAATAGTGCGGTATCTCTGGGACTAGTGAAACTGGCAAACTGCGTAACACACTCTTCTGTCCAAACTATTATGCAGAAATATCCTCAACTATTTCAAGGCATAGGAAAGCTGAAAGACTTTCAAGTGAAATTACACATTGACCAATCAGTCCAGCCGTCAGTTCAACCTCACAGGCGCATCCCATTCCATGTCCGCAAGCTAGTGGAGAAAGAGCTACAAGACCTTGAGACAGATGATGTTATTGAACGTGTCGAGGGCCCAACTCCCTGGGTCTCACCAATTGTTGTTGCGCCTAAACCTAAGCAGCCTGGTAAAATCAGGTTATGTGTGGATATGCGACATGCCAATCGAGCCATTCAAAGAGAAAGGCACATTACGCCTACCATTGATGACATTCTCACAGATCTAAATGGTGCAAAAGTATTCTCAAAAATTGATCTAAAAGCTGGTTATAATAATAATAATAATACATTTTATTTATATAGCGCCAACATATTCCGCGGCACTGTACTATTTATAGGGTTCAGATACAGACATACATAACAAAGAACGTCATTTCACACAATGGGACTGAGGGCCCTGCTCAAAAGAGCTTACAATCTATGAGGTAGAGGGGGTGACACAAGAGGTAGCAGGGGCGGCATTGCTTATACAGTGTTCAGACAATTTTGTGCATTAGGAATTGTGATAGGCTGGTTATCATCAGCTTGAATTGCATCCAGACTCCAGATATATCACAACTTTTAGCACTCATGTCGGTCTAAGAAGGTTCAAGAGGCTGAATTTTGGTATTTCATCGGCTGCAGAAATCTTTCAGAATGTTATCAGGCAGGTTCTTTCAGGAATACCTGGAGTCCTCAATGTTAGTGATGACATCCTTATCTTTGGCACAACCCAAGAGGAACATGACAATCACCTAGAACAAGTCTTTCAGAGACTGCAAACCTGCAATTTAACTGTTAATCCATCAAAATGCGAGTTCAACAAGACATCATTGAACTTTTTTGGCTACATTTTTTCTGAAAATGGTGTTTCTGCAGACCCTGAGAAAGTAGCAGCCATAACCTCCGCTAGCCAGCCACAAAATGTCTCAGATGTTCGAAGTTTTCTTGGTCTGGTCACATACTGTGGACGATTTATACCTGATCTGGCTACTGTTTCTGAACCCCTACGACAACTCACTAAAAAGGATGCTCCTTGGTCATGGACAGTTGAACATCAATCAGCATTTGATACACTTAAGTCCAGTCTTTCTAGTGACACGGTCATGGCCTATTTTGACCCACTAAAGTCTACTGAGCTCATTGTGGATGTGTAACATCTCTGCCTGTTCAGGCCTCTGCGCCACCCTCTGCTCGTGTGCTGCGGCGCAGGAGGCGTGTGCAGTTTGAGAATCTGCTTAAAGTTTTTAGTTGCACTGTGTGAACACGGCTCTAGTCCTTAATTGGATTTGCACCACACCCGTCTTCTGCCAAGGTTGCCTCTGTCCATTAAGTGGTTAATCTGGCCTTGCCCTTTGATTGACAGCTGCCTTTCTGTGAACTCCATGGGCGGGTTCTTCCACCCTATTTAGCCTTTGTTCCCATTCACACCAGTGCTTGCTATTGCCGTGCGCATACCTGCTCTTACTGTACCTGTTGCTTATACTATTATACCTGACCTTTGGCTTTTCTCATTGACTATTCTCTTTACTCCGATTTGGCACTGCATCGCTCTCCTGTTACCGAACCCTGGCTAGCTGACCTCCCTTTGTTGTTGTCCGTCTTGTCTGCGTTTTGTGTTTCACGTATTCAGGGAGGGTTTGTCCTCGTGGTTGTCGCCTATTACCTAGGATAGGGCCTGGCAATAGGAAGGGAAAGCGGGGGGCTTCAGCTTAGGGCTCACTGTCTCTTGTGCCCCTCCCAGGGTTTAACAGTTCTGGGAATTGCTGTCTTAGCAATTCCCTTACAGGATGCCAGTCCTGTAGGCCTTGGTGCAATTTTAACTCAGGTGTCCAAAACTGGCAGTATCTCCACAGTCTCCTATGCGAGCAAGGCTTTAACAGAAACGGAACAGCGCTATTCTCAAACTGAGAGGGAAGCTCTCGCAGTTGTATGGGGATGCCTTCATTTTCATCTTTACCTCTTTGGTCGTCCATTCACAGTGATCAGTGATCATAAACCACTCATTCCAATCTTCAATAAACATTCATCAAAGCCACCCCCACGACTTGAACGCTGGCTACTCCGCCTGCAGAACTATCGCTTTCACTTGAGATATGAGGCAGGAGCTGGGAACCCTGCAGACTATTTTTCAAGACACCCTTCACCACAGTCTACCAAAGATGACTTGCCTGCCACTGTCTTAGCTGAGGAGCATGTAAATTTCATTGTTACACACTCTGTGCCAAGAGCAATGACCCTCGAAGAAATTAAACATGCGGTGGATTCTGATCCCCAACTTCAGTTGGTAATTGACACTGTTCGGTCTAAGAACTGGAACTCTTTTCTAGCTGAGACTCGTCTTCAACCGCAGGGCCAAACAGCATGTTTGCAGGCCTTCTTTAATGCAAGACACTCTCTTTCTGTATCTGACTCAAACATACTACTACGTGACAACCGCCTGGTCATTCCTCAGAAACTTCAGAGTAGAGTGATCGATCTGGCCCATGAGGCCCATCAAGGTATAGTTAAAACAAAGCAGTTACTTAGGGAGAAAGTATGGTTTCCCGGACTAGAGAAACAAGTGGAAGCACTTATTGCCACATGTATACCTTGCCAAGCAACTACGGTGGACCATAGCCGAGCACCAGTACAAATGACACCTCTGCCAGACAATCCATGGACTGCTGTGAGTGTTGATTTCTGCACTTTGCCAGATCATTCCTATTTACTGGTTGTCATAGATGATTTTTCTAGGTTTCCAGTCATTGAACCCGTTTCCACCACCTCTGCAAGAGCTGTCATACCAAAACTGGACAAAATCTTTTCTGCATATGGCATACCTGAAACAGTGAAGACTGACAATGGGTCACCTTTCAATAGTGCAGATTTTCAGTCTTTTGCAACTTATCTTGGTTTTAACCACAGGAAAATAACTCCTTACTGGCCCCAAGCCAATGGTGAAGTGGAGCGCTTCATGCAATCAATCAACAAAACTCTTCGGATTGCTACCATGGAACACAAGGATTTGCAGCAAGAATTGTACAGATTCCTTAGACAGTACAGAGCCACCCCACACTCTACTACAGGAACTCCGCCAGCGACTGCGCTTTTCGGCAGGCCTTTGCGCATTAAGCTTCCAAACATCCCAGTAGTTCATGTCCAGACTCCATTGGTCCTCAATGATTCCCTTGCCAAAGTCAGGATGAAAAGATATGCAGATAAGAGAAGTTGTCGCTTCACACAGCTGGATGTGGGAGACTGGGTCCTTGTTAAAAGGCTGAGACCCAGTGACAAGTTATCATCCCCTTATCATCCAGAACCCTTTCAGGTCACGCACATCAAGGGTACCATGGTTACTGCTCAACGCCAGGGTCATCAAGTGACACGAAATGTCTCCCATTTTAAAAAGCTTCGTGACTACAACCCAGGAGCAAGTGCAGAGGAGACAGATGATGAGGACATTTCACCAGGTACAACTGGTTCAGCAACACCAACAAGAGATACCGAAAATTCACAGACTGTTTCTGATAACGAGATGTCTCAACGCTACCCGACAAGGATAAGTCGAAGGCCTCCAACGCACCTCAGGGACTATGTTCTGCAGTAAAATGTTCTTTTCAGTTCGGACCTTTTATTTATTGTTCATTTATAATGTTTGCATTTTATTTTTTTTATAAGAAGGGGAGAGATGTGATGTTGTTATAAGTATGTTCTGTATGTTCTGTTCTGCTTGCTTATTCTGCTTTGTCTGCCTAGTAACAGTGAGGTAGTAATGGGGGAGGAGCTGAGCTTAGGGGGAGGAGTTGTTAGACAGGGAGCCATGATGGAGCATAGAATAAAGTGTTCTGATCTACAAGAGTAACCATCTCATAGTGGACTTATTCCAGAAGACCTGCATCCTCACTACAACACTACAGCGTGGGTGTCCCAACAGTAGCAGAGGGAAGCAGCTGAGCCCCAGGAAGGGGAAGGGGACAGCCAAATACCCCAGCAAGTTGGACAGTCTCAGAGGTGTAGTGAGGGAGACACTGCAGGGGCAAGGCTGGGGCTGGAGCCTGTGCTGCAGGGGGAGGAGGGAGAGAGGACTCACCGGCACTACCATCACCTGGGGGAGCCTGGGAGGACAGGGCCAGAGGCTGATGCGGCTGAACACGGGATCCCACGGAGGCCATGGAGGTCGGGACCGGCGAAGGCACCAGAGGAGGAGTCGGAGGGGAGGCAGAGGACATCTGTGGCCACAGCTGCTGGGAGCGATGGTCTGGAGGGATCGTGCCAGCGCGGGCCGGCGCCATCTTGGGCCCGCCGGCTGCCGACACAGAAGAGGCCGCAGACACCAGAAACCGGGTCATCTGCGGTTCCATCCGGGAGAACGAGGACGTCCTACGCCCCCTGCGTTTAACCATCGCCAGGAGGGGACCCAGAGAGAGGTAAGTGCCCGGAGAAAGCCCAAGAACCGCTCGGGGACCTGGGAGCTGAAGAGATTTGCTGCTTCACGCCGCCATGCGTAGGCCACACCTCCCTCTGCCCCCAGTTTCATGTTCCCCCTCCATCTCTGCCCCCAGTTTCATGTCCCCCCTCCATTTCTGCCCCCGGTTTCATGTTCCCCCTCCATCTCTGCCCCTGGTTTCATGTTCGGCCCTCCATCTCTACCCCCGGTTTCATGTCCCCCCTCCATCTCTGCCCCCAGCTTAATGTCCCCCTCCATCTCTGCCCCTGGTTTCATGTTCGGCCCTCCATCTCTACCCCCGGTTTCATGTTCCCCCTCCATCTCTGCCCCCATTTTTATGTTCCTCCTCCATCTCTGCCCCCAGTTTCATGTTCCCCCTCCATCTCTTCCCCCAGTTTCAAGTTCCCCCTCCATTTCTGCCCCCAGTTTCATGTTCCCCCTTCATCTCTGCCCCCGGTTTCATGTTTGGCCCTCCATCTCTACTCGCAGTTTCATGTCCTCCCTCCATCTCTGCCCCCATTTTAATGTTCCCCTCCATCTCTGCCCCCAGTTTCATGTCCCCCCTCCATCTCTGCCCCCATTTTCATGTCTCCCCTCCACCTGTCCCCAGTTTCATGCTCCCTCTTCATCTTCCCCCAATTTAATGTTCCCGCTTCATCTCTACCCCCAGTTTCATGCCCCCCTTTGTCTGTCCCCAGTTTAATGTCCTCCTCAATCTGCCCCCTCATCTGCCCCTAGTTTCATTTGCTGCCTTCATTATGTTCCCCCTCAATACGCCCTCAATTTAACATAAAAAACACAGAAACTCACCTTTCCTCGCTCCCCTGTCTGCAGTCTCAGTCACGGAGCTGTAATTGCAATGTGAGTTACATCATCACATCGTGCCTACAGCTCTAGGGGCCGGAGCTCCGTGGTGAAGCAGGAGTTATGCTGACAGCTCTTGCTTCACTTGCTAGTGCAGTTATGGCGAACCTTTTAGAGACTGAGTGCCCAAACTATAACACAAAACCCACTAAATTATCATAAAGTGCCAACATGGCAATTTAACCTTAATACTGTGCGGGTCCACAATTGCAGACCCACAAATTACAGTCGTGTGAATGGGGCTTTACTGAGCTTTCAATAAAACAAACAACTTTGTACTGAACGGTAGACATTTGCATTTGTACTTTTAAACAATTAATGTTGACTAGTTACATATCACTGGCTATTTTATAGTGAACAGGCAATGCTATTACAGCCTGGACTAATATCATGTCTGCTATAAAACAGACACTGTGTGATATAAATATTAGGGGCCCCCACACAGTACAATCTTTTTTGTCTCCTCTTATTTCATGGTACATGGGTGCGGTTTAGGGTACACCATTTTAGAGTTGTCCTTATAAAGCAACAAGATGAAGGGCAACACCCTCTCTCATGAACATAAATGAGTGACAGACACACATGTCTGGGTGAGTGGGTGGTGGTGGTCACCCATGGGGAGAATCCATGGGGAATCTATGGAAGGTCTGCCTGCTATCTCTCTCTGTCATACTGGACAAGATGTTGTGACCAGCCCAGAGTCCATCAACCAGATGATCAAGCATGAACCAAGCTGTAACTCTACAAAATATCCAGATGAAGAAACCTAACTATGAGCTTCTCTGATGATTTAAGCTAATGAGACATTGACTGATATTTCTGTTAATTTGGAAGTTTTTCCCTGTGTTCCTGTTTTTCCCTGAAGACATTAATAAACCTCCATATTGTTTTTATAAGAAGCTGACTCTTCCTATCATGTTACCTTATGAGTCTTATCTCTCAAGGCTTTTCTATACGTGATTACAGATTTCACCAAATATTCAATATTTAACAGCTCACATTAGGACCCACACACAGTATTTTATGCTTACAGTAGAACCCCCACACACAATAGTGCCCCCACCGAGTATTATACTTATCTGAAGAAGTCCCACGTCCCACGAAGAGCAACAGCACATATAGCTGAAGCAGCGATCATGATTGACTCGACAGAAGGAATGCAGATGCATTGGTCAGAGGCCCAGTCCCTGACCATCCAAATTGGGCCCCTGACCAATGCATCTGCTTTAACAAAATGAGTAATAGTCGGGACTCGGGGTCCACCGGGGGATTCACCGATTCTCCTGTGGGCCAGTCCGACCCTGTCTATGAGCCCTGACCTAAATCCTAGTGAGCATCTTTGGAAGGAGCTGAAACATGCTGTCTAGTAAAGGCACCCTTCAAACCCGAGACAACTGGAGCAGTTTGCTCATGAGGATTGGGCCAAAATCCCTGCTGAGAGGTGCAGAAGTCTCATTGACAGTTACAGGAATTGTTTGATTGCAGCGATTGCCTCAAAGGGTTGTGCAACAAAATATTAAGTTACAGGAATCATCATTACTGTCCAGGCCTGTTTCATGAGTTTTATTTATTTATTTTTTTTAAATTTTGTTGAAGCGAAAAGCAGACACACATATCTTGGTCGTCGTAGGTGGTGGTCACCCATGGGGAGAATCCATGGGGAACTATGCGGGTCTGCCTGCTATCTCTCTCTGTCATCCTGGACAAGATGTCGCGACCATCCCAGAGTCCATCAACCAGATGATCGAGCATGAACCAAACTGGAACTCTACAAAATATCCATATTAAAGAAACCTAACCATGAGCTTCTCTGATGATGTAAGCTAATGAGACATTGACTGCTATTTCTGTTAATTTGGAAGATTTTCCCTGTGTTCCTGTTTTTCCCTTGAAGACTAGGGTTGACTCGATTTTGAGGATCTCAGGATCATTTTTTAAATCCGATTTCCGATCATTTTCCATCCGAACCTGATCCTAATGCAATGTAACTGTTTTTAATGATTGAAATCGGATTTTAAAAACCATCCTATTCACTGCACAGCATGTAGTCCAAAAAACACAATACATATAATATAAAAAAATATATATGAAAAAAAAACTGAGAACCATCATATTAAGCAAATGAAAAATAACATTAAAAAAAACTTATAAAAACAATAACAATGCAATGTGTTCTTATCCATAAAGAGATTTTCTTAAAGGGGCTCTATCATTGGGAAAAGTCATTTTTAGCTAAGCACATCCTTGCATAGCCTTTAGAAAGACTATTTCACACCTATCTTTTGTATGTAAATTGCCTCAATAGTAGAGATGAGCGAACAGTGTTCTATCGAACTCATGTTCGATCGGATATTAGGCTGTTCGGCATGTTCGAATCGAATCGAACACCGCGTGGTAAAGTGCGCCATTACTCGATTCCCCTCCCACCTCCCCTGGCGCCTTTTTTGCTCCAATAACAGCGCAGGGTAGGTGGGACAGGAACTACGACACCGGTGACGTTGAAAAAAGTAGGCAAAACCCATTGGCTGCTGAAAACATGTGACCTCTAATTTTAAAAAACAGCGACGCCCAGCTTCGCGTCATTCTGAGCTTGCAATTCACCGGGGACGGAGGTTTCCGTCCAGTTAGCTAGGGCTTAGATTCTGGGTAGGCAGGGACAGGCTAGGATAGGAAGGAGAAGACAACCAACAGCTCTTGTAAGAGCTAAATTCCAGGGAGAAGCTTGTCAGTGTAACGTGGCACTGACGGGCTCAATCGCCGCAACCCAGCTTTCCCAGGATCCTGAATGGAATACACTGACAGTGTATTCCCGTATACCCCATATATACCCCCGATACCAGTTCCAACGGTGTGCCCCCCCACCTTCACCCCAGAAATACCCTGCAAGTCCCCTAGCAATAGAATTGGGGCTATATACACCCACTATTTTTGCTACTGCCATATAGTGCCATTGTCTGACTGGGAATTCAAAGAATATATTGGGGTTACGTGCACCCACAATTTTTGCTACTGGTATATAGTGCCATTGTCTGACTGGGAATTCAAAGAATATATTGGGGTTATAAATACCCTCATTTCTTGCTACTGGTATATAGTGCCATTGTCTGACTGGGAATTCAAAGAATATATTGGGGTTACAAATACCCTCATTTCTTGCTACTGCCATATAGTGCCAGTTTCTGACTGGTAATTCAAAGAATATATTGGGGTTATAAATACCCTCATTTCTTGCTACTGGTATATAGTGCCATTGTCTGACTGGGAATTCAAAGAATATATTGGGGTTACAAATACCCTCATTTCTTGCTACTGCCATATAGTGCCAGTTTCTGACTGGTAATTCAAAGAATATATTGGGGTTATAAATACCCTCATTTCTTGCTACTGCCATATAGTGCCAGTTTCTGACTGGTAATTCAAAGAATATATTGGGGTTATAAATACCCTCATTTCTTGCTACTGGTATATAGTGCCATTGTCTGACTGGGAATTCAAAGAATATATTGGGGTTACAAATACCCTCATTTCTTGCTACTGCCATATAGTGCCAGTTTCTGACTGGTAATTCAAAGAATATATTGGGGTTACGTGCACCCACAATTTTTGCTACTGGTATATAGTGCCATTGTCTGACTGGGAATTCAAAGAATATATTGGGGTTACAAATACCCTCATTTCTTGCTACTGGTATATAGTGCCATTATCTGGCTGGGAATTCAAAGAATATATTGGGGTTACAAATACCCTCATTTCTTGCTACTGCCATATAGTGCCATTGTCTGACTGGTAATTCAAAGAATATATTGGGGTTATAAATACCCTCATTTCTTGCTACTGGTATATAGTGCCATTGTCTGACTGGGAATTCAAAGAATATATTGGGGTTATAAATACCCTCATTTCTTGCTACTGGTATATAGTGCCATTGTCTGACTGGGAATTCAAAGAATATATTGGGGTTACAAATACCCTCATTTCTTGCTACTGCCATATAGTGCCAGTTTCTGACTGGTAATTCAAAGAATATATTGGGGTTACGTGCACCCACAATTTTTGCTACTGGTATATAGTGCCATTGTCTGACTGGGAATTCAAAGAATATATTGGGGTTACAAATACCCTCATTTCTTGCTACTGGTATATAGTGCCATTGTCTGACTGGGAATTCAAAGAATATATTGGGGTTATAAATACCCTCATTTCTTGCTACTGCCATATAGTGCCATTGTCTGACTGGTAATTCAAAGAATATATTGGGGTTATAAATACCCTCATTTCTTGCTACTGGTATATAGTGCCATTGTCTGACTGGGAATTCAAAGAATATATTGGGGTTATAAATACCCTCATTTCTTGCTACTGGTATATAGTGCCATTGTCTGACTGGGAATTCAAAGAATATATTGGGGTTATAAATACCCTCATTTCTTGCTACTGGTATATAGTGCCATTGTCTGACTGGGAATTCAAAGAATATATTGGGGTTACATGCACCCACAATTTTTGCTACTGGTATATAGTGCCATTGTCTGACTGGGAATTCAAAGAATATATTGGGGTTACAAATACCCTCATTTCTTGCTACTGGTATATAGTGCCATTGTCTGACTGGGAATTCAAAGAATATATTGGGGTTACAAATACCCTCATTTCTTGCTACTGGTATATAGTGACATTGTCTGACTGGGAATTCAAAGAATATATTGGGGTTATAAATACCCTCATTTCTTGCTACTGCCATATAGTGCCAGTTTCTGACTGGTAATTCAAAGAATATATTGGGGTTACAAATACCCTCATTTCTTGCTACTGCCATATAGTGCCAGTTTCTGACTGGTAATTCAAAGAATATATTGGGGTTACGTGCACCCACAATTTTTGCTACTGGTATATAGTGCCATTGTCTGACTGGGAATTCAAAGAATATATTGGGGTTACGTGCACCCACAATTTTTGCTACTGGTATATAGTGCCAATTTCTAACTGGGAATTCAAAATGCGCAAGGCTCCCGGAAAGGGACGTGGACGAGGCCATGGGCGAGGTCGGGGGAATGGTTCTGGGGAGCAAGGTAGCAGTGAAGCCACAGGGCGTCCCGTGCCTACTCCTGTGGAGCAGCAAGCATTGCGCCACTCCACAGTGCCAGGGTTGCTTGCCACATTAACTAAACTGCAGGGTACAAACCTTAGTAGGCCCGAGAACCAGGAACAGGTCTTGCAATGGCTGTCAGAGAACGCTTACAGCACATTGTCCAGCAGCCAGTCAGACTCTGCCTCCTCTCCTCCTATTACCCAACAGTCTTGTCCTCCTTCCTCCCAAAATTCCCAAGCTTCACAGAACAATAACCCCAACTGTCCCTGCTCCCCAGAGCTGTTCTCCGCTCCTTTCATTGTCCCTCAACCTGCCTCTCCACGTCACGATTCCACGAACCTAACAGAGGAGCATCTGTGTCCAGATGCTCAAACACTAGAGTCTCCTCCATCTCCGTTCGATTTGGTGGTGGATGACCAGCAACCCACCCTCATCGACGATGATGTGACGCAGTTGCCGTCAGGGCATCCAGTTGACCGGCGCATTGTGCGGGAGGAGGAGATGAGACAGGAGTTGGAAGAGGAAGTGGTGGATGATGAGGACACTGACCCGACCTGGACAGGGGGGATGTCAAGCGGGGAAAGTAGTGTGGATGTTGAGGCAGGTGCAGCACCAAAAAGGGTAGCTAGAGGCAGAGGCAGAGGTCAGCAGCTTAGGCGAAGCCAGGCCACACCCGGAATCTCCCAAGATGTTGCAGTTCGTACCCAGCCCCGAAAAACTCCCACCTCGAGGGCACGTTTCTCGAAGGTGTGGAGTTTTTTCAAGGAATGCGCCGAGGACAGATATAGTGTTGTCTGCACAATTTGCCTCTCAAAATTGATTAGGGGCTCTGAGAAGAGCAACCTGTCCACCACTTCAATGCGCCGTCATTTGGAATCCAAGCACTGGAATCAGTGGCAGGCAGCAACGGCAGGACAAAGGCCGCCTGCTGTTCACGCCACTGCCACTGCCTCTGCCACTGCCTCTGCCACTGCCACTGCTGACTGTGCTGGCGATGCACTCCAGAGGACGAGCCAGGACACCACTTCATCTGCCTCCGCCACTTTGTTGACTTCTCCCTCATCCTCCCCTGTTTCTGTCTTATCTCCTTCTCCTGCACCATCAAAGGCACCATCAGGCGCTTCTTTACAACAACCCACCATCTCTCAGACATTGGAGCAGCGGCAGAAATACACTGCTAACCACCCACACGCGCAAGCCTTGAACGCCAACATCGCTAAACTGCTGGCCCAGGAGATGTTGGCGTTCCGGCTTGTTGAAACTCCCGCCTTCCTGGACCTGATGGCAACTGCGGCACCTCGCTATGCCGTCCCTAGCCGTCACTACTTCTCCCGGTGTGCCGTCCCCGCCTTGCACCAGCACGTGTCACTCAACATCAGGCGGGCCCTTAGTTCCGCGCTTTGCACAAAGGTCCACTTGACCACCGACGCGTGGACAAGTGCATGCGGACAGGGACGCTACATTTCACTGACGGCACACTGGGTGAATGTAGTTGAGGCTGGGACTGCTTCCCAAACTGGCCCGGTGTACCTCGTCTCCCCGCCTAACATTCCTGGCAGGGACACGAGAAGAACACCCCCCTCCTCCTCCTCCTCTACCGCCTCCTCCTCCGCCACCGCCTCCTCCTCCGCCACCGCCTCCTCCTCCGCTGTTAGATTGACCCCAGCTACGAGTTGGAAACGTTGCAGCACTGGCGTTGGTAGACGTCAGCAGGCTGTGCTGAAGCTGATCAGCTTGGGGGACAGACAGCACACTGCCTCCGAGGTGAGGGATGCCCTCCTCGATGAGACGGCAATATGGTTTGAGCCGCTGCACCTGGGTACAGGCATGGTCGTTTGTGATAACGGCCGGAACCTGGTAACAGCTCTGGAGCTTGCCGGACTCCAACATGTTCCATGCCTGGCCCACGTCTTCAACCTAGTGGTGCAACGTTTCCTAAAGAGCTACCCCAATGTTCCAGAGCTACTGGTGAAAGTGCGGCGCATGTGCGCCCACTTTCGCAAGTCGACAGTAGCCGCTGCTTGCTTAAAATCTCTCCAGCAACGCCTGCATGTGCCACAACACCGGCTTTTGTGCGACGTCCCCACACGCTGGAACTCAACGTTTCAGATGTTGAATAGAGTGGTTGAGCAGCAGAGACCTTTGATGGAATACCAGCTACAAAACCCTAGGGTACCACAAAGTCAGCTGCCTCAGTTTCACATCCATGAGTGGCCATGGATGAGAGACCTTTGTGACATCCTACGGGTCTTTGAGGAGTCCACAAGGAGGGTGAGCTCTGAGGATGCGATGGTGAGCCTTACAATCCCGCTCTTGTGTGTTCTGAGAGAATCCCTGATTGACATCAGGGATAACTCAGATCACACAGAGGAGTTAGGGATAGCATCCGATCCGTCACAGCTGGAGAGTAGGTCCACACATCTGTCCGCTTCACTGCGTTTAATGGAGGAGGAGGAGGAGGAGGAGGAAGAAGAGTTGTCCGATGATGTGATGGTGATACAGGAGGCTTCCGGGCAACTTCGAATCGTCCCATTGTTGCAGCGCGGATGGGTAGACATGGAGGATGAGGAGGAAATGGAGATTGAACTTTCCGGTGGGGCCAGAGGAGTCATGCCAACTAACACTGTGGCAGACATGGCTGAGTTCATGTTGGGGTGCTTTACAACCGACAAGCGTATTGTCAAAATCATGGAGGACAACCAGTACTGGATCTTTGCTATCCTTGACCCCCGGTATAAAAACAACATCTCGTCTTTTATTCCGGTAGAGGGGAGGGCCAATCGCATCAATGCTTGCCACAGGCAATTGGTGCAGAATATGATGGAGATGTTTCCAGCATGTGACGTTGGCGGCAGGGAGGGCAGTTCCTCCAGTAGGCAACCAAGTTCTCAACGGTCCACACAAACGAGGGGCACACTGTCTAAGGTCTGGGACACCTTGATGGCACCCCCTCGCCAAAGTGCCGCCACAGAGGGTCCTAGTGTCACCAGGCGTGAGAAGTATAGGCGCATGTTGCGGGAATACCTTTCCGACCACAGCCCTGTCCTCTCCGACCCCTCTGCGCCCTACACGTATTGGGTGTCGAAGTTGGACCTGTGGCTTGAACTTGCCCTATATGCCTTGGAGGTGCTGTCCTGTCCTGCCGCCAGCGTCCTATCTGAGAGGGTGTTCAGTGCAGCCGGTGGCATCATCACTGACAAGCGCACCCGTCTGTCACCTGAGAGTGCCGACCGGCTCACTTTGATAAAAATGAACCACCACTGGATAGAGCCTTCATTTTTGTGCCCACCTGTGTAAAGCACCCCAACATGAAACTCCATGTCTGTACTCAACCTCTCCAATTCCTCCGCATCCTCATACTCATCCACCATAAGCGTTGCACAATTCTGCTAATACTAGGCTCCCTCCACCCTGATTTCCCCCAACTCTGCTGGTTAGAGGCTCCCTCCACCCTGATTTCCACCAACTCTGCTGGTTAGAGGCTCCCTCCACCCTGCTTTCCCACAACTCTGCTGGTTAGAGGCTCCCTCCACCCTGCTTTCCCACAACTCTGCTGGTTAGAGGCTCCCTCCACCCTGCTTTCCCACAACTCTGCTGGTTAGAGGCTCCCTCCATCCTGATTTCCACCAACTCTGCTGGTTAGAGGCTCCCTCCACCCTGCTTTCCCACAACTCTGCTGGTTAGAGGCTCCCTCCACCCTGATTTCCACCAACTCTGCTGGTTAGAGGCTCCCTCCACCATGAATTGGTCCAAACTGGGCTGTTTAGAGGCTCCCTCCACCATGAATTGGTCCAAACTGGGGTTTTTAGAGGCTCCCTCCACCATGAATTGGTCCAAACTGGGCTGTTTAGAGGCTCCCTCCACCATGAATTGGTCCAAACTGGGGTTTTTAGAGGCTCCCTCCACCATGAATTGGTCCAAACTGGGCTGGTTAGAGGCTCCCTCCACCATGAATTTGCCCAAACTGGGCTGTTTAGAGGCTCCCTCCACCATGAATTTGCCCAAACTGGGCTGTTTAGAGGCTCCCTCCACCATGAATTGGTCCAAACTGGGGTTTTTAGAGGCTCCCTCCACCATGAATTGGTCCAAACTGGGCTGTTTAGAGGCTCCCTCCACCATGAATTGGTCCAAACTGGGCTGTTTAGAGGCTCCCTCCACCATGAATTGGTCCAAACTGGGGTTTTTAGAGGCTCCCTCCACCATGAATTGGTCCAAACTGGGGTTTTTAGAGGCTCCCTCCACCATGAATTTGCCCAAACTGGGCTGTTTAGAGGCTCCCTCCACCATGAATTTGCCCAAACTGAGCTGTTTAGAGGCTCCCTCCACCATGAATTGGTCCAAACTGGGGTTTTTAGAGGCTCCCTCCACCATGAATTGGTCCAAACTGGGGGTTTTTAGAGGCTCCCTCCGCCATGAATTTGCCCAATCTGGGCTGTTTAGAGGCTCCCTCCGTCATGAATTGGTCCAAACTGGGGTTTTTAGAGGCTCCCTCCACCATGAATTGGTCCAAACTGGGGTTTTTAGAGGCTCCCTCCACCATGAATTGGTCCAAACTGGGGTTTTTAGAGGCTCCCTCCACCATGAATTTGCCCAAACTGGGCTGTTTAGAGGCTCCCTCCACCATGAATTGGTCCAAACTGGGGTTTTTAGAGGCTCCCTCCACCATGAATTGGTCCAAACTGGGGGTTTTAGAGGCTCCCTCCACCATGAATTTGCCCAAACTGGGGGTTTTAGAGGCTCCCTCCACCATGAATTGGTCCAAACTGGGGGTTTTAGAGGCTCCCTCCACCATGAATTTGCCCAAACTGGGCTGTTTAGAGGCTCCCTCCATCATGAATTGGTCCAAACTGGGGTTTTTAGAGGCTCCCTCCACCATGAATTGGTCCAAACTGGGGTTTTTAGAGGCTCCCTCCACCATGAATTGGTCCAAACTGGGGTTTTTAGAGGCTCCCTCCACCATGAATTTGCCCAAACTCTGCTGGTTAGAGGCTCAATCCACCCTGATTTTCAAAACAAATGTTGGTGCCAACCTCAACTTACTACAAGGGCCAAATTCACTGCTGGTGACAAGCTCTCCTCACTGCAAGTGCCAAATACACATGTTTCAAGGTGTTTTCCTACTGTCAGAGAGGTGGTATTGAGTGTGTAAAGTGTGTAGTTGTTAGGCTGTGATGTTGGGGTAATAGAGGGTCTTTGGTGTGTTAGATGCCCCCAGACATGCTTCCCCTGCTGTCCCAGTGTCATTCCAGAGGTGTTGGCATCATTTCCTGGGATGTCATAGTGGACTTGGTGACCCTCCAGACACGGATTTGGGTTTCCCCCTTAACGAGTATCTGTTCCCCATAGACTATAATGGGGTTCGAAACCCGTTCGAATACACGAACATTGAGCGGCTGTTCGAATCGAATTTCGAACCTCGAACATTTTAGTGTTCGCTCATCTCTACTCAATAGTTTTTGAATGAGCCCATTTTTATTCATATGCTAATTAGCCTTCTCCGTGCACCCTTTCTGCCATGTGTATGTACAGCAGAAGCTGCTGTGCTGATGACTCATCTCTCTGCTCTCATACACAGAGAATAGTAGACAATGATTACAGACACTTCCAGGGTGCACAGAGAAGGTTAATTAGTATATGAAAAAAACTGGACTTATTCAAAAACTATGGTCTCAATTCTGAAAAGTTTTCTCTCTATTTGTATGTATTGTCAGATTTATAATCCTGCTTGTCTCTTATGAATTTATTCCTCTAAGGCAGTCTTTCGCAAAGTGGGTGATAACGTGGGCGCTGGAGGCCTATAGGGGGGCAGTAAAGGGCACAGAGAAGATTGGGGGGCGTTGAAGCGGTTTAGGGGGGCGATGGCTAATTTAAAGGGGTGGTATCATAACAATGATTCTATCTATACTGCTTGTTAATGTGGATTTAAGACTTTTCCTAAATACATTATTTCAGCAAAACTGCTTTGTTTGTCCACTATCTTACCTTATTCACTTCATTATGGACACTAGCACCTGGCCCCCTGCTCATTGCTGAGGGAGCCACATGACGTAGCTCCCTGCTGTGTGGGGGGAGAGAGGGGGGGGGGGGCTGTGTGTACGGAGCCAGCCTGTGTCTGCACCACACATACACATCACCTAGCTCCCTGAGATAGAGGGGGGGGTGGGGGGTGGAATAAGTGCTGCTTTCTTATATAAAGCAGTCTAAATCCTACTGGGCTAAAGGACCTGGTCTCTCTGTTCACTAGGATAAAGCTTTATTATATAGAGCAGGCTGCTAGTGGGCAGAGGAGCCAGGTGCTTTAGGAAATTCCGTACAAGGTAAATCCAAGTCTACAGGACCTTTTGATGACATCACAGGCCCTTCAGTCATCCCATAGGATCACGCTATGTGGTGGGCGGAGCTACACGATAATTTGGGGGCGGGGCTAATTGACGCGAGCAAACAGGAAGAAAGAAGATTTTTAGGCAGCTTAGAAGGCAGATCAAGCTTCATGAGGCAACCCCTTTAAAATTGTTTTTTTTGCTTTTAACACAAACTTTACCGCTTTTACCGCTTTACCGAATTTTGGCTACAAAAGCCAATCCCGTAATTGTACCCTGGATTGTGGTCCATCGTTCAACGATTTTTGATAGCATTCCCATCATCGTATTCTCTAAAGAATCTAAAGAAGATTTTTAGGCAGCTTAGAAGGCAGATCAAGCTTCATGAGGCTACCCCTTTAAAATTGTTTTTTTGCTTTTAACACAGACTTTACCGCTCCTTTACGCTTAACGCGCGTTTCCTCGTGTAACGCCATCTAGGGGACTAGACAGTAACTATTTCCTGTCCAAAAGTTGTCAATCTGTACCACAGATGGCGGTAAGCTCCAATATTAACATAATGACTGCGATTGTGATTCTTAAGATGTAGTAAAGTAAAAAAATTTGGGGGGGCGCTAGAAAATAATTAATTCTCGAAGTGGGCGGTAGACAAAATAAGTTTGAGAACCTCTGCTCTAAGGCGACATTCACACGGAGTTTCCGTGCCCTGATTCTGTCGGGGAATGCGCATCAGAATCTGCACGGGAAAAAAAGCCTCCCTTTGACTTTAATGGGTTCCTTTTTCCACCTGCTCCACTCGCGGAAAGTCAATGGGAGGCTTTTTTTCCCACGCAGATTATGACGCGCATTCAGCATCAGAATCAGCGCACAGAAACTCTGTGTGAATGCCCCCTTAGTCAAAATAATCCTCTCTTGCATCTCCTTCATCTTGGATTGTATCTCCAGTTTTCTCATATTTGACTAGGTCATTTTGTATCAATGCAATATCATTTTTGATGGCTATTAACTTCTGTTCCTCTTTATTGGCTATTAGCTCCATTAATTTTAAAGAGCAATCTGACAGCATATTATATCAAAATATCCTAAAGTCTTCATCATACTGTGTAGATGGAAATGTCTTTATCCTCAGACCTCTAGAAATCATCTTTTTGTCGCTATATGTGTTTAGTGTGGTATGGTCACACCATTTTTTAAGTTCTTGTATCATTAATTTGTTATGGCATTGTAAAACCACTTTAGTCTAAGGCTCCACAGAACGTCCGGCAGCAAAAAAGAACGGTGGGAAAAACTACGGCGGCAACGCATCGCAGTTCTTTCCGCAGTGCTTGAGACAGAAAGTTTACAGAGTTTTCCTCCACGGACTTTCTGTTATACCTATGCGGAAACTGGCGGCTATTCCATAAGTATAATTGACATTCTGCGATTTCCAAAAATCGTGGCGTGTCCAAACTGCGTTTTTTCCCGCAAAGTGGGAATGGGATTCGCTAGAATCCCATCCATTTTGCCATTACTTTAAAACGCCGCTTCTGCCACGGGCAAATTGCAGAGTTTCCGTCCCATGGGGACCTGACCTTACATGTGCTGTCATCCTTTGTTGTATCATACTCACATTCAAAAATCTCCACTAGGCGTATACTCCTGGCTTTATCAGCAGAAGCAAAATTCTAGCAAAGATAAACCACTAATCCTCAAGTATGAACAAAAAAGGAAAAGAAATTATTTTTTTTTTCCCTTTTATTTTTATATTGAAAAAAACAAGGAGTTAGGATAGGGCTCATAAATAGGGCAGCAAAAATTGATAAACAAAAAAGCAAAAATACAGCCCACTCACAATATAAAGTGGTGGGTCTGGTATATTCCTCCCATGCACGGTTATTCCCTTAGAAGTGGATTGTGTCATCAAATGGGTAACTAAAAATAAAATAAAAAAATAAAATGCAAAAACGTCATCGGAAATTTTGTAACATTTCAGACTTTCTTTATAAATGAATACAATTCCAGGATTGTCACAATGCAGCAACTGTCCTATGAAAGTGTTAACAGGATTAGTAAGACGTCTTTTTTTCATATCTTACACATTCTTATTATAGTTAAAGAAAATAGATTGATCTACTTATACCAGTTGACCTCCCCAAAATTCAGAGAGAACAACAAGGATGTAATAAAAGACCCTCAATGTGTCCTATCCTTTGAGGAAATATCATATTTTTCCACAATGTATGGAATTTAATTATAAGGAAAGATACATTTTTCTAGGTGCAATTGCATTATGAAACGCTCCACAAGGGCAGGCTGCTGTGTGCTTTGGCTCTATGAGATAAAGTGACTACCCATGAAGCTCAGTTTCCAGCCATCTTTCTGAAGTTCAGCTTCTGAAGGAACACCGTAAATAACCTCACAAGTTCCTGCAGATGTCTAGCGTAACAGCACAGTCTCCTGTGATAGCATGTCACTACCATGTGACTGTGTTTTGCAATTTTACAAAATAGTATCATTGGTGGTTTCCGTTCATATGTCAACAGTATGAATCCAATAAAGCAACATTTTCTTCAGGAATATGCAGATTTCCAGCGGTGAGTAAAGGGATAAGAAGAGTAATGGAATACTCAAGTCATTATTGAGGTGGTGGGCACAATCTACACATGAATAATTCTAAAACATACTGTAGATTCTCCCTTTCTTTGAATTTGCGCAACCAACTTGATGTTATGTCTTAGACCAAAGGATGGTGAGCAATTTTCAACAACTTAAGAGCTATAAAAGTACAAAATAAATTTTGACGAAGGCTACATGTGAAAGCAGGATGGTAAAACACATAGTGGGTTGCTCAATCAATATGGTAGCATTACCGGTTTATAGCATTATGGCATAATATAATTAGTGTTGAGCGAATAGTATTCGAATCCTAGTTTCGAATATCTCGCTCCCATAGAAATGCATTGAAGCCGGCCTGCAGGATGGTTACGCTCACTAGTGTGTCGTCACAGCTGACCCTCTTGGACGCATAAGATCTCGCATAAATCTGGCATCCATGGCTACTCATGGTGTAGAAACTGCGGGAGTTGACTTTGAGGAACCCTTGGGTTTTGGAGATGGTACTCCATCAAGGGTCCATCTGCTGCTCACACACCCTACTCAACATGTGGTACGTCGAGTTCCAGGGTGTGGAGACGTCGCACAACAGCCGGTGTTCTGCAGATGTAGGCGTAGCTGGAGGGTTCAGAGGCTAGCAGCGGCTACTGTTGACTTACGAAATTCACCAGTAGCTCATGAACGTTAGGGTACGTTTTTAAAAACCGTTGCACCACTAAGTTGAAAACGTGGGCAAGGCATGGAAAGTGTTGGAGGCTGGCAAGCTCCAGAGCCGCTACCAGGTTCCGGCCGTTATCGCACACGACCATGCCTGGGCCCAGGTGCAGCTGCGCAAATCACATTGCCGTCTCATTGAGGATGGCATCACTCACCTCGAAGACAGTGTGCTGTCTGTCCCCCAAGCTGATGAGCTTCAGCACGGCCTGTTGACGTCTCCCCACGCCAGTGCTACAGCGTTTCCAGCTCGCAGCTGGGGTTGATGTTATGGCGGAGGAGGAGGAGGAGGGGGAGGGTGGTTCAGAACCCCTGCCAGGAATCTTGGGCAGAGAGAAGAAGTAGGCCGCCCCACTTTGCCACTCAGTATCAGCCTCAACTACATTCACCCAGTGTGCCGTGAGTGATATGTAGTGTCCCTGTCTGCATTCAGTTGTCCACACGTCGGTGGTCAAGTGGACCATAGTACAAAGTGCAGAACTAAGGGCACGTCTGATGTTCCGTGACATGTGCTGGTGCAAGGCAGGGACGGCACACCAGGAAAAGTAGTGACGGCTAGGGATGGCATAGCGAGGTGCCGCAGCTGCCATCAGGTCATGGAAGGCCTGAGTCTCCACAAGCCTGAACGGCAAAATCTCCAGGGCCAGCAGTTTGGAGATGTGCCCATTTAAGGCTTGGGCATGTGGGTGGGTTGCGCTATATTTATGCCTGCACTCAAATGCCTGGGAGATGGTGGGTTGCTGGGAAGAGGCGCATGATGGTGTAGGAGAAGGAGCAGAGGCAGGAAAAGGGGAGGATGAGGGTGAAGTCCCCAAAGTCACAGAAGCAGATGTGGATGTGTCCTGGCTGGTGATCTGGACTGCAGTGAAAGCACTGGACACAGTGGAAGAGGCAATGGCGGCAACGCCAGACGACGATTGTCCTGCGTTTTCTCTCTCCCACTGAGCCCAGTGCTTGCCTTCCAAATGATGGCACATGCCTGAGGTGGTAAGGTTGCTCTTTTCAGAGCCCCACTAAATTTGTCCTCCGCGCATGCATTGAAAAATCTCCACACCATCGAGGAACATGGCCTGGATGGTGGAGTTTTTCTCGAGTGGCTAGGACAGGGAACATCTTGAGCCTTGCTGGGTCTGGCCTGGCTTCTGTGAAGCAGCTGTCCTCTGCCTCTGGACATGCCTCTGCCTGTAGCCACCTTTTTTGGTGCTGCGATTGCCTCCAGACCTACACTGCTTTCCCCACTATATATCATCCCTGCCCAGGTCGGGTTGGTCGCCTCGTCATCCACCACCTCCTTTTCCAATTCCTCAATCTGCTCCTCCTCCTGCACACCGCACATGACAACAGCCTTCCCTGATGGCAACTGTGTCTCGTCATCATCACTGATGACGAGTTGCAGGTCCACAACCACAAAATCGGCAGGAGATGGCGGATGCTCCAGTGTTTGGGCATCAGGGCACAGAAAGTCATTCGGGAAGTGGTTGAACAGAGTGGGAGATGGTAAAAGGACCATAAAACAGCTCCTGGGAGGTGGCAAAGGTTGGATGACTCTGCTGGTAAGATTGGGCATGTTGGGAGGAAGTAGGGGCAGACTCTTGGCTAGGAAGATGACTGGAGGTAGTGGCTGACTGGCTGGTGGAAAAGCTGCTGGAAGCGTTATCCGCTAGACACTGCAACACCTGTTCCTGGTGCTCGGGCTTGGTTAGTGTTGTACCCTGCACTCTGCTTAATGTAACCATTAAGCCAGGGATTGTGGAGAAGCGCGATGCTGGCTGCCCCTCACCAGTAGCCATTGGATGCGCTGTAGCTTGATTGCAACCTTGCTCCCCAGCTGCATTTCCACTCCCCCGTCCTCGTCCCCGTTCTCATCCACGTCCCTTTGCTCTAGCCTTACGCATTTTGAGATGTATACAAATGTTATTTTTTTTGTATACACAGAGGGTAGATATATTGAGCGTATATACTGCCATATATACTGGATGACAGTATACAGGAATGAGTGATGAGTGAGTTCAAAAAATGATGGATTGTATACAATTTTTTTTTTGTATACACAGAGGTTAGATATATTGAGTGCATATACTGCTGTATATACCGGATGACAGTATACAGGAATGAGTGAGTTCACAAACTGATGGATTATATACATTATTTTTTTGTATACACAGAGGGTCGATATATTGAGCATATATACTGCCACGTATACCGGATGACAGTATACAGGAATGAGTAAGTGAGTTCGCATACTGATGGATTGTATGCAAATGTAATTTTTTTTTTTTTGTATACACAGAGGGTAAATATATTGAGCATATATACTGCTGTATATACTGGATGACAGTATACAGCTTTCTTCTCACCCCTATAGGACAGTTAGAATGTACAGTATACCAGTGGTGGAGAATTTGAGCCCTAAAAAGGGCTTTTGTGAAATTTTGGCAGGTCGAGTCTATATACTGGAGATGTATATCTCCTCTTCCTGCAGTTTAGCTCTGAAAAGAGCTGTTGGTTTTCAATTTTCCTGCCTACCAGAAGCTACAATCTCTCTCTGACCCTGATCACGATGTCTCTCCCTATCTCACCAAACCGCATATGACACGAATATGGCTGACACTATTCTTAAAAATTCAAGGTCACCTGATTTAGCCAGCCAATGACTTTTTCCTTTTTTTTTTTTGATGCCTCCATTTTCCTGCTTCCTGTCCCACCTTTCCTGCACAGTTATTGGTGCAAAAAAAGTGCCAGGGAAGGTGGGAGGGGATTCGAATTTTCACTGTGTTTACCGCGTGGTATTCAATTGGAATCGAATATCTTGAATACCATAATATTCGATCGAATACCTACTCGATCGAACAGTATTCGCTCATCTCTAGTTGCCAGGTCTTATCTGCAATAGAATCTTCATCAGATTCAGTAATTTCATCACCTTCACCACTTTTTGTTGACTTATCATGGCAATGAGATTCCTCTGTACCCGCACATTTCCTAAAAGTGAAAGAGGGACAAAATGTGTGGCTTTAGCTCCACCCACTTTTATGTTGACTCCGCCCATTCTCATTCATTTTCCATGTGCCCCCGCACAGTATAATCCTCCTACTGTCACCTGTAAATTATATGTCCCCCCTCTATCTCTCCCCCCAGTTTCATATACACCCTTCATCTGCCCCCAGTTTCATTTCCCCTCCATCTCTGTCCCAGATTCATGTCCCCCATCTCTGCCCACAGTTTCATGTCCCCCATCTCTACCCCCAGATTCATGTCCCCCTATCTCTGCCCCAGATACATGTCCCCCATCTCTGCCCCAGATTCATGTCCCCCCATCTCTTTCCCCAGATTAATGTTCCCCCATCTCTGCCCCTGATTCATGTCCCCCCATCTCTGCCCTCAAATTCATGTCCCCCATCTCTGCCCCCAGATTCATGTCCCCCTCCATCTCTGCCCTCAGATTCATGTCCCCCCATATCTTTCCCCAGATTAATGTTCCCCCATCTCTGCCCCTGATTCATGTCCCCCCATCTCTGCCCTCAAATTCATGTCCCCCCATCTCTGCCCCCAGATTCATGTCCCCCTCCATCTCTGCCCCCAGATTCATGTCCCCCCCATCTCTCCCCCCAGATTCATGTCCCCCATGTCTGCTTCCAGTTTCATGTCCCCCATCTCTGCCCCCCCACCCCCCGTCGCTCTCTCCGCAGTCTCGCTAACACAGTTGTAGGTGCCTTGTGACGTCATCACATTGCATCTACACAGCCACTAGCCGGAGTGCAACGGCAAAGCAAGGAGCTGAGCTGTTACGGGGACGTCTGTGGCGTCACCAAATAGGCCTGAAGTGTGCCAGAGTGCGGGAGAGGTAAATCTGAGTGTTTTTTATGTTCCTTCACCTCCCCTAGCCCTACGATCATCATACTCTACCTGTGTCTATGTGCCTGTGCAGTGTCCTTTTCTGTGTGCTTGTTTTATTTATGTCACTAATAGCCATACAGTGTGGGACATGATGGACAAGGCAGGAGACATAGTAGAAGGGGCAGCAGCAGTAATACAGTATGGAGCATGGTGAACAGGCAGACAGCAGCAATGATATCACTGAAACAGTGCTAAAT
Organism: Leptodactylus fuscus; assembly: GCF_031893055.1. Classification (NCBI taxonomy): domain Eukaryota; kingdom Metazoa; phylum Chordata; class Amphibia; order Anura; family Leptodactylidae; genus Leptodactylus; species Leptodactylus fuscus. The sequence goes on from NC_134265.1 coordinate 202,543,693, forward strand.
AGCCATTTCCTCCTCCCTCCCTTCCACTGGGAAAAATAATCTATTCATTAGCATTAGCAGATAATGTGTGAAAATCCTTACAGTTCTATATCTGAGGTTGCTTCCCAGTGGTGTAACTAGGAATGGCGGGGCCCCGTGGCGAACTTTTGACATGCCCCCCCCCCCAACCGACACCAACGTCAAAGACCTCGACCAGCCCCCTCCTCCGCACTATATTATGTCCCTTAGTGGCCCCTGCACACAGTAATATGCCCCATAGTGGCCCCTGCACACAGTATTATCCCCCATAGTGGCCCCTACACACAGTATTATGTCCCTTACTGGCCCCTGCACACAGTATTATGTCCCACAGTGGCCCCATGCACACAGTATTTTGTCCCTTACTGGCCCCTGCACACAGTATTATATCCCATAGTGGTCCCTGCACACAGTATTTTGTCCCTTACTGGCCCCTGCACACAGTATTATGTCCCATAGTGACCCCTGCACACAGTATTATCCCCCATAGTGGCTCCTGCACACAGTATTATGCCTCATAGTGTCCCCTGCACACAGTATTATCCCCCATAGTGGCTCCTGCACACAGTATCATCCGCAATAGTGTCCCCTGCACACAGTATTATACCCCATAGTGGACACCCATAAACAATTATTATATTCTGGGGTCTTTTCAGACCCCAGAGTATAATAATCGGAGACCCGGGGGAATAAAAACATAAAAAAAATTACTGTTTCTTACCTGTTCCCGGCTCCTACGCTGTCTTCTCTGCTGCCGTTCTTCTGAAATGACGTCAGACGTCACATGACCCGGGACGCAGGCCAGGTTCATGTGACGTCAGAGACGTCAGAAAGGAAATCAGGAAGGAGGCCTGGCAGGATCGTGGAGAGGTAAGTAACAGTGTTTTTTATGTTTATTACCTCTCCTGGGCCTCCGATCATTATACTCGGGGGTTGGAATGACACAGACTGAGTGGTACAAAGGCAAGTCCAGTCTATTCCCTGCTAGTCTAGAAGGGTGTTCTTAGCCACATAAGCACAGATATTGTCCTGACCACGAGTGCCACCTTCTTGAAGCTACTATATATACAATCCTATGAAAAAGTTTGGGCACCCCTATTAATCTTAATAATTTTTAGTTCTAAAAATTTTGGTGTTTGCAACAGCCATTTCAGTTTGATATATCTAATAACTGATGGACACAGTAATATTTCAGGATTGAAATGAGGTTTATTGTACTAACAGAAAATGTGCAAGATGCATTAAACCAAAATTTGACTAGTGCAAAAGTATGGGCACCCTTATCATTTTATTGATTTGAATACTCCTAACTACTTTTTACTGACTTACTGAAGCACAAAATTGGTTTTGTAACCTCACTGAGCTTTGAACTTCATAACCAGGTGTATCCAATCATGAGAAAAGGTATTTAAGGTGGCCAATTGAAAGTTGTTCTCCTATTTGAATCTCCTCTGAAGAGTGGCATCATGGGCTACTCAAAACAACTCTCAAATGGTCTGAAAACAAAGACTGTTCAACATAGTTATTCAGGGGAAGGATACAAAAAGTTGTCTCAGAGATTTAATCTGTCAGTTTCCACTGTGAGGAACATAGTAAGGAAATGGAAGACCACAGGGACAGTTCTTGTTTAGAGATGAGCGAACACTAAAATGTTCGAGGTTCGAAATTCGATTCGAACAGCCGCTCAATGTTCGTGTGTTCGAATGGGTTTCGAACCCCATTATAGTCTATGGGGAACAGATACTCGTTAAGGGGGAAACCCAAATCCGTGTCTGGAGGGTCACCAAGTCCACTATGACACCCCAGGAAATGATGCCAACACCTCTGGAATGACACTGGGACAGCAGGGGAAGCATGTCTGGGGGCATCTAACACACCAAAGACCCTCTATTACCCCAACATCACAGCCTAACAACTACACACTTTACACACTCAATACCACCTCTCTGACAGTAGGAAAACACCTTGAAACATGTGTATTTGGCACTTGCAGTGAGGAGAGCTTGTCACCAGCAGTGAATTTGGCCCTTGTAGTAAGTTGAGGTTGGCACCAACATTTGTTTTGAAAATCAGGGTGGATTGAGCCTCTAACCAGCAGAGTTTGGGCAAATTCATGGTGGAGGGAGCCTCTAAACACCCCAGTTTGGGCAAATTCATGGTGGAGGGAGCCTCTAAAAACCCCAGTTTGGACCAATTCATGGTGGAGGGAGCCTCTAACCAGCCCAGTGTGGGCAAATTCATGGTGGAGGGAGCCTCTAAAAACCCCAGTTTGGACCAATTCATGGTGGAGGGAGCCTCTAAAAAACCCAGTTTGGACCAATTCATGGTGGAGGGAGCCTCTAACCAGCCCAGTTTGGACCAATTAATGGTGGAGGGAGCCTCTAAACAGCCAAGTTTGGACCAATTCATGGTGGAGGGAGCCTCTAAAAACCCCAGTTTGGACCAATTCATGGTGGAGGGAGCCTCTAACCAGCCCAGTTTGAGCAAATTCATGGTGGAGGGAGCCTCTAAACAGCCCAGTTTGGGCAAATTCATGGTGGAGGGAGCCTCTAACCAGCCCAGTTTGGACCAATTAATGGTGGAGGGAGCCACTAAACAGCCCAGTTTGGACCAATTCATGGTGGAGGGAGCCTCTAAAAACCCCAGTTTGGACCAATTCATGGTGGAGGGAGCCTCTAAAAAAACCCAGTTTGGACCAATTCATGGTGGAGGGAGCCTCTAACCAGCCCAGTTTGGACCAATTAATGGTGGAGGGAGCCTCTAAACAGCCAAGTTTGGACCAATTCATGGTGGAGGGAGCCTCTAAAAACCCCAGTTTGGACCAATTCATGGTGGAGGGAGCCTCTAAACAGCCCAGTTTGGGCAAATTCATGGTGGAGGGAGCCTCTAACCAGCCCAGTTTGGACCAATTAATGGTGGAGGGAGCCGCTAAACAGCCCAGTTTGGACCAATTCATGGTGGAGGGAGCCTCTAAAAACCCCAGTTTGGACCAATTCATGGTGGAGGGAGCCTCTAAAAAACCCAGTTTGGACCAATTCATGATGGAGGGAGCCTCTAACCAGCCCAGTTTGGACCAATTAATGGAGGAGGGAGCCTCTAAACAGCCAAGTTTGGACCAATTCATGGTGGAGGGAGCCTCTAAAAACCCCAGTTTGGACCAATTCATGGTGGAGGGAGCCTCTAACCAGCCCAGTTTGGGCAAATTCATGGTGGAGGGAGCCTCTAAACAGCCCAGTTTGGGCAAATTCATGGTGGAGGGAGCCTCTAACCAGCCCAGTTTGGACCAATTAATGGTGGAGGGAGCCGCTAAACAGCCCAGTTTGGACCAATTCATGGTGGAGGGAGCCTCTAAAAACCCCAGTTTGGACCAATTCATGGTGGAGGGAGCCTCTAACCAGCCCAGTTTGGACCAATTAATGGTGGAGGGAGCCTCTAAACAGCCAAGTTTGGACCAATTCATGGTGGAGGGAGCCTCTAAAAACCCCAGTTTGGACCAATTCATGGTGGAGGGAGCCTCTAACCAGCCCAGTTTGGGCAAATTCATGGTGGAGGGAGCCTCTAAACAGCCCAGTTTGGGCAAATTCATGGTGGAGGGAGCCTCTAACCAGCCCAGTTTGGACCAATTAATGATGGAGGGAGCCGCTAAACAGCCCAGTTTGGACCAATTCATGGTGGAGGGAGCCTCTAAAAACCCCAGTTTGGACCAATTCATGGTGGAGGGAGCCTCTAAAAAACCCAGTTTGGACCAATTCATGGTGGAGGGAGCCTCTAACCAGCCCAGTTTGGACCAATTAATGGTGGAGGGAGCCTCTAAACAGCCAAGTTTGGACCAATTCATGGTGGAGGGAGCCTCTAAAAACCCCAGTTTGGACCAATTCATGGTGGAGGGAGCCTCTAACCAGCCCAGTTTGGGCAAATTCATGGTGGAGGGAGCCTCTAAACAGCCCAGTTTGGGCAAATTCATGGTGGAGGGAGCCTCTAACCAGCCCAGTTTGGACCAATTAATGGTGGAGGGAGCCACTAAACAGCCCAGTTTGGACCAATTCATGGTGGAGGGAGCCTCTAAAAACCCCAGTTTGGACCAATTCATGGTGGAGGGAGCCTCTAAAAAACCCAGTTTGGACCAATTCATGGTGGAGGGAGCCTCTAACCAGCCCAGTTTGGACCAATTAATGGTGGAGGGAGCCTCTAAACAGCCAAGTTTGGACCAATTCATGGTGGAGGGAGCCTCTAAAAACCCCAGTTTGGACCAATTCATGGTGGAGGGAGCCTCTAACCAGCCCAGTTTGGGCAAATTCATGGTGGAGGGAGCCTCTAAACAGCCCAGTTTGGGCAAATTCATGGTGGAGGGAGCCTCTAACCAGCCCAGTTTGGACCAATTCATGGTGGAGGGAGCCTCTAAACAGCCCAGTTTGGGCAAATTCATGGTGGAGGGAGCCTCTAACCAGCAGAGTTGGTGGAAATCAGGGTGGAGGGAGCCTCTAACCAGCAGAGTTGGGGGAAATCAGGGTGGAGGGAGCCTAGTATTAGCAGAATTGTGCAACGCTTATGGTGGATGAGTATGAGGATGCGGAGGAATTGGAGAGGTTGAGTACAGACATGGAGTTTCATGTTGGGGTGCTTTACACAGGTGGGCACAAAAATGACGGCTCTACCCAGTGGTGGTTCATTTTTATCAAAGTGAGCCGGTCGGCACTCTCAGCTGACAGACGGGTGCGCTTGTCAGTGATGATGCCACCGGCTGCACTGAACACCCTCTCAGATAGGACGCTGGCGGCAGGACAGGACAGCACCTCCAAGGCATATAGGGCAAGTTCAAGCCACAGGTCCAACTTCGACACCCAATACGTGTAGGGCGCAGAGGGGTCGGAGAGGACAGGGCTGTGGTCGGAAAGGTATTCCCGCAACATGCGCCTATACTTCTCACGCCTGGTGACACTAGGACCCTCCGTGGCGGCACTTTGGCGAGGGGGTGCCATCAAGGTGTCCCAGACCTTAGACAGTGTGCCCCTCGTTTGTGTGGACCGGTGAGAACTTGGTTGCCTACTGGAGGAACTGCCCTCCCTGCCGCCAACGTCACATGCTGGAAACATCTCCATCATATTCTGCACCAATTGCCTGTGGCAAGCATTGATGCGATTGGCCCTCCCCTCTACCGGAATAAAAGACGAGATATTGTTTTTATACCGGGGGTCAAGGATAGCAAAGATCCAGTACTGGTTGTCCTCCATGATTTTGACAATACGCTTGTCGGTTGTAAAGCACCCCAACATGAACTCAGCCATGTCTGCCACAGTGTTAGTTGGCATGACTCCTCTGGCCCCACCGGAAAGTTCAATCTCCATTTCCTCCTCATCCTCCATGTCTACCCACCCGCGCTGCAACAATGGGACGATTCGAAGTTGCCCGGAAGCCTCCTGTATCACCATCACATCATCGGACAACTCTTCTTCCTCCTCCTCCTCCTCCTCCTCCTCCTCCATTAAACGCAGTGAAGCGGACAGATGTGTGGACCTACTCTCCAGCTGTGACGGATCGGATGCTATCCCTAACTCCTCTGTGTGATCTGAGTTATCCCTGATGTCAATCAGGGATTCTCTCAGAACACACAAGAGCGGGATTGTAAGGCTCACCATCGCATCCTCAGAGCTCACCCTCCTTGTGGACTCCTCAAAGACCCGTAGGATGTCACAAAGGTCTCTCATCCATGGCCACTCATGGATGTGAAACTGAGGCAGCTGACTTTGTGGCACCCTAGGGTTTTGTAGCTGGTATTCCATCAAAGGTCTCTGCTGCTCAACCACTCTATTCAACATCTGAAACGTTGAGTTCCAGCGTGTGGGGACGTCGCACAAAAGCCGGTGTTGTGGCACATGCAGGCGTTGCTGGAGAGATTTTAAGCTAGCAGCGGCTACTGTCGACTTGCGAAAGTGGGCGCACATGCGCCGCACTTTCACCAGTAGCTCTGGAACATTGGGGTAGCTCTTTAGGAAACGTTGCACCACTAGGTTGAAGACGTGGGCCAGGCATGGAACATGTTGGAGTCCGGCAAGCTCCAGAGCTGCTACCAGGTTCCGGCCGTTATCACAAACGACCATGCCTGGGCCCAGGTGCAGCGGCTCAAACCATATTGCTGTCTCATCGAGGAGGGCATCCCTCACCTCGGAGGCAGTGTGCTGTCTGTCCCCCAAGCTGATCAGCTTCAGCACAGCCTGCTGACGTCTACCAACGCCAGTGCTGCAACGTTTCCAACTCATAGCTGGGGTCAATCTAACAGCGGAGGAGGAGGCGGTGGCGGAGGAGGAGGCGGTGGCGGAGGAGGAGGCGGTAGAGGAGGAGGAGGAGGGGGGTGTTCTTCTCGTGTCCCTGCCAGGAATGTTAGGCGGGGAGACGAGGTACACCGGGCCAGTTTGGGAAGCAGTCCCAGCCTCAACTACATTCACCCAGTGTGCCGTCAGTGAAATGTAGCGTCCCTGTCCGCATGCACTTGTCCACGCGTCGGTGGTCAAGTGGACCTTTGTGCAAAGCGCGGAACTAAGGGCCCGCCTGATGTTGAGTGACACGTGCTGGTGCAAGGCGGGGACGGCACACCGGGAGAAGTAGTGACGGCTAGGGACGGCATAGCGAGGTGCCGCAGTTGCCATCAGGTCCAGGAAGGCGGGAGTTTCAACAAGCCGGAACGCCAACAACTCCTGGGCCAGCAGTTTAGCGATGTTGGCGTTCAAGGCTTGCGCGTGTGGGTGGTTAGCAGTGTATTTCTGCCGCCGCTCCAATGTCTGAGAGATGGTGGGTTGTTGTAAAGAAACGCCTGATGGTGCCTTTGATGGTGCAGGAGAAGGAGATAAGACAGGACCAGGGGAGGATGAGGTAGAAGTCAACAAAGTGGCGGAGGCAGATGAAGTGGTGTCCTGGCTCGTCCTCTGGAGTGCATCGCCAGCACAGTCAGCAGTGGCAGTGGCAGAGGCAGAGGCAGTGGCAGAGGCAGTGGCAGTGGCGTGAACGGCAGGCGGCCTTTGTCCTGCCGTTGCTGCCTGCCACTGATTCCAGTGCTTGGATTCCAAATGACGGCGCATTGAAGTGGTGGACAGGTTGCTCTTCTCAGAGCCCCTAATCAATTTCGAGAGGCAAATTGTGCAGACAACACTATATCTGTCCTCGGCGCATTCCTTGAAAAAACTCCACACCTTCGAGAAACGTGCCCTCGAGGTGGGAGTTTTTCGGGGCTGGGTACAAACTGGAACATCTTGGGAGATTCCGGGTGTGGCCTGGCTTCGCCTAAGCTGCTGACCTCTGCCTCTGCCTCTAGCTACCCTTTTTGGTGCTGCACCTGCCTCAACATCCACACTACTTTCCCCGCTTGACATCCCCCCTGTCCAGGTCGGGTCAGTGTCCTCATCATCCACCACTTCCTCTTCCAACTCCTGTCTCATCTCCTCCTCCCGCACAATGCGCCGGTCAACTGGATGCCCTGACGGCAACTGCGTCACATCATCGTCGATGAGGGTGGGTTGCTGGTCATCCACCACCAAATCGAACGGAGATGGAGGAGACTCTAGTGTTTGAGCATCTGGACACAGATGCTCCTCTGTTAGGTTCGTGGAATCGTGACGTGGAGAGGCAGGTTGAGGGACAATGAAAGGAGCGGAGAACAGCTCTGGGGAGCAGGGACAGTTTGGGTTATTGTTCTGTAAAGCTTCGGAATTTTGGGAGGAAGGAAGACAAGACTGTTGGGTAATAGGAGGAGAGGAGGCAGAGTCTGACTGGCTGCTGGACAATGTGCTGTAAGCGTTCTCTGACAGCCATTGCAAGACCTGTTCCTGGTTCTCGGGCCTACTAAGGTTTGTACCCTGCAGTTTAGTTAATGTGGCAAGCAACCCTGGCACTGTGGAGTGGCGCAATGCTTGCTGCCCCACAGGAGTAGGCACGGGACGCCCTGTGGCTTCACTGCTACCTTGCTCCCCAGAACCATTCCCCCGACCTCGCCCACGGCCTCGTCCACGTCCCTTTCCGGGAGCCTTGCGCATTTTGAATTCCTAGTTAGAAATTGGCACTGTATACCAGTAGTAAAAATTGTGGGTGCACGTAACCCCAATATATTCTTTGAATTACCAGTCAGAAACTGGCACTATATGGCAGTAGCAAGAAATGAGGGTATTTGTATTCCCAATATATTCTTTGAATTCCCAGTCAGACAATGGCACTGTATACCAGTAGTAAAAATTGTGGGTGCACGTAACCCCAATATATTCTTTGAATTACCAGTCAGAAACTGGCACTATATGGCAGTAGCAAGAAATGAGGGTATTTGTATTCCCAATATATTCTTTGAATTCCCAGTCAGACAATGGCACTGTATACCAGTAGTAAAAATTGTGGGTGCACGTAACCCCAATATATTCTTTGAATTACCAGTCAGAAACTGGCACTATATGGCAGTAGCAAGAAATGAGGGTATTTGTATTCCCAATATATTCTTTGAATTCCCAGTCAGACAATGGCACTGTATACCAGTAGTAAAAATTGTGGGTGCACGTAACCCCAATATATTCTTTGAATTACCAGTCAGAAACTGGCACTATATGGCAGTAGCAAGAAATGAGGGTATTTGTATTCCCAATATATTCTTTGAATTCCCAGTCAGACAATGGCACTGTATACCAGTAGTAAAAATTGTGGGTGCACGTAACCCCAATATATTCTTTGAATTCCCAGTCAGACACTGGCACTATATGGCAGTAGCAAGAAATGAGGGTATTTGTATTCCCAATATATTCTTTGAATTCCCAGTCAGACAATGGCACTGTATACCAGTAGTAAAAATTGTGGGTGCACGTAACCACAATATATTCTTTGAATTACCAGTCAGAAACTGGCACTATATGGCAGTAGCAAGAAATTAGGGTATTTGTATTCCCAATATATTCTTTGAATTCCCAGTCAGACAATGGCACTGTATACCAGTAGTAAAAATTGTGGGTGCACGTAACCCCAATATATTCTTTGAATTCCCAGTCAGACACTGGCACTATATGGCAGTAGCAAGAAATGAGGGTATTTGTATTCCCAATATATTCTTTGAATTCCCAGTCAGACAATGGCACTGTATACCAGTAGTAAAAATTGTGGGTGCACGTAACCCCAATATATTCTTTGAATTACCAGTCAGAAACTGGCACTATATGGCAGTAGCAAGAAATGAGGGTATTTGTATTCCCAATATATTCTTTGAATTCCCAGTCAGACAATGGCACTGTATACCAGTAGTAAAAATTGTGGGTGCACGTAACCCCAATATATTCTTTGAATTCCCAGTCAGACACTGGCACTATATGGCAGTAGCAAGAAATGAGGGTATTTGTATTCCCAATATATTCTTTGAATTCCCAGTCAGACAATGGCACTGTATACCAGTAGTAAAAATTGTGGGTGCACGTAACCACAATATATTCTTTGAATTACCAGTCAGAAACTGGCACTATATGGCAGTAGCAAGAAATGAGGGTATTTATAACCCCAATATATTCTTTGAATTCCCAGTCAGACAATGGCACTGTATACCAGTAGTAAAAATTGTGGGTGCACGTAACCCCAATATATTCTTTGAATTCCCAGTCAGACACTGGCACTATATGGCAGTAGCAAGAAATGAGGGTATTTGTATTCCCAATATATTCTTTGAATTCCCAGTCAGACAATGGCACTGTATACCAGTAGTAAAAATTGTGGGTGCACGTAACCCCAATATATTCTTTGAATTCCCAGTCAGACACTGGCACTATATGGCAGTAGCAAGAAATGAGGGTATTTGTATTCCCAATATATTCTTTGAATTCCCAGTCAGACAATGGCACTGTATACCAGTAGTAAAAATTGTGGGTGCACGTAACCCCAATATATTCTTTGAATTCCCAGTCAGACACTGGCACTATATGGCAGTAGCAAGAAATGAGGGTATTTGTATTCCCAATATATTCTTTGAATTCCCAGTCAGACAATGGCACTGTATACCAGTAGTAAAAATTGTGGGTGCACGTAACCACAATATATTCTTTGAATTACCAGTCAGAAACTGGCACTATATGGCAGTAGCAAGAAATGAGGGTATTTATAACCCCAATATATTCTTTGAATTCCCAGTCAGACAATGGCACTGTATACCAGTAGTAAAAATTGTGGGTGCACGTAACCCCAATATATTCTTTGAATTCCCAGTCAGACACTGGCACTATATGGCAGTAGCAAGAAATGAGGGTATTTGTATTCCCAATATATTCTTTGAATTCCCAGTCAGATAATGGCACTGTATACCAGTAGTAAAAATTGTGGGTGCACGTAACCCCAATATATTCTTTGAATTACCAGTCAGAAACTGGCACTATATGGCAGTAGCAAGAAATGAGGGTATTTGTATTCCCAATATATTCTTTGAATTCCCAGTCAGACAATGGCACTGTATACCAGTAGTAAAAATTGTGGGTGCACGTAACCCCAATATATTCTTTGAATTCCCAGTCAGACACTGGCACTATATGGCAGTAGCAAGAAATGAGGGTATTTGTATTCCCAATATATTCTTTGAATTCCCAGTCAGACAATGGCACTGTATACCAGTAGTAAAAATTGTGGGTGCACGTAACCCCAATATATTCTTTGAATTCCCAGTCAGACACTGGCACTATATGGCAGTAGCAAGAAATGAGGGTATTTGTATTCCCAATATATTCTTTGAATTCCCAGTCAGACAATGGCACTGTATACCAGTAGTAAAAATTGTGGGTGCACGTAACCCCAATATATTCTTTGAATTCCCAGTCAGACACTGGCACTATATGGCAGTAGCAAGAAATGAGGGTATTTGTATTCCCAATATATTCTTTGAATTCCCAGTCAGACAATGGCACTGTATACCAGTAGTAAAAATTGTGGGTGCACGTAACCCCAATATATTCTTTGAATTACCAGTCAGAAACTGGCACTATATGGCAATAGCAAGAAATGAGGGTATTTGTATTCCCAATATATTCTTTGAATTCCCAGTCAGACAATGGCACTGTATACCAGTAGTAAAAATTGTGGGTGCACGTAACCCCAATATATTCTTTGAATTCCCAGTCAGAAACTGGCACTATATGGCAGTAGCAAGAAATGAGGGTATTTGTATTCCCAATATATTCTTTGAATTCCCAGTCAGACAATGGCACTGTATACCAGTAGTAAAAATTGTGGGTGCACGTAACCCCAATATATTCTTTGAATTCCCAGTCAGACACTGGCACTATATGGCAGTAGCAAGAAATGAGGGTATTTGTATTCCCAATATATTCTTTGAATTCCCAGTCAGACAATGGCACTGTATACCAGTAGTAAAAATTGTGGGTGCACGTAACCCCAATATATTCTTTGAATTACCAGTCAGAAACTGGCACTATATGGCAGTAGCAAGAAATGAGGGTATTTGTATTCCCAATATATTCTTTGAATTCCCAGTCAGACAATGGCACTGTATACCAGTAGTAAAAATTGTGGGTGCACGTAACCCCAATATATTCTTTGAATTCCCAGTCAGACACTGGCACTATATGGCAGTAGCAAGAAATGAGGGTATTTGTATTCCCAATATATTCTTTGAATTCCCAGTCAGACAATGGCACTGTATACCAGTAGTAAAAATTGTGGGTGCACGTAACCACAATATATTCTTTGAATTACCAGTCAGAAACTGGCACTATATGGCAGTAGCAAGAAATGAGGGTATTTATAACCCCAATATATTCTTTGAATTCCCAGTCAGACAATGGCACTGTATACCAGTAGTAAAAATTGTGGGTGCACGTAACCCCAATATATTCTTTGAATTCCCAGTCAGACACTGGCACTATATGGCAGTAGCAAGAAATGAGGGTATTTGTATTCCCAATATATTCTTTGAATTCCCAGTCAGACAATGGCACTGTATACCAGTAGTAAAAATTGTGGGTGCACGTAACCCCAATATATTCTTTGAATTCCCAGTCAGACACTGGCACTATATGGCAGTAGCAAGAAATGAGGGTATTTGTATTCCCAATATATTCTTTGAATTCCCAGTCAGACAATGGCACTGTATACCAGTAGTAAAAATTGTGGGTGCACGTAACCCCAATATATTCTTTGAATTACCAGTCAGAAACTGGCACTATATGGCAGTAGCAAGAAATGAGGGTATTTGTATTCCCAATATATTCTTTGAATTCCCAGTTAGACAATGGCACTGTATACCAGTAGTAAAAATTGTGGGTGCACGTAACCCCAATATATTCTTTGAATTACCAGTCAGAAACTGGCACTATATGGCAGTAGCAAGAAATGAGGGTATTTGTATTCCCAATATATTCTTTGAATTCCCAGTCAGACAATGGCACTGTATACCAGTAGTAAAAATTGTGGGTGCACGTAACCCCAATATATTCTTTGAATTCCCAGTCAGACACTGGCACTATATGGCAGTAGCAAGAAATGAGGGTATTTGTATTCCCAATATATTCTTTGAATTCCCAGTCAGACAATGGCACTGTATACCAGTAGTAAAAATTGTGGGTGCACGTAACCCCAATATATTCTTTGAATTACCAGTCAGAAACTGGCACTATATGGCAGTAGCAAGAAATGAGGGTATTTGTATTCCCAATATATTCTTTGAATTCCCAGTCAGACAATGGCACTGTATACCAGTAGTAAAAATTGTGGGTGCACGTAACCCCAATATATTCTTTGAATTACCAGTCAGAAACTGGCACTATATGGCAGTAGCAAGAAATGAGGGTATTTGTATTCCCAATATATTCTTTGAATTCCCAGTCAGACAATGGCACTGTATACCAGTAGTAAAAATTGTGGGTGCACGTAACCCCAATATATTCTTTGAATTACCAGTCAGAAACTGGCACTATATGGCAGTAGCAAGAAATGAGGGTATTTGTATTCCCAATATATTCTTTGAATTCCCAGTCAGACAATGGCACTGTATACCAGTAGTAAAAATTGTGGGTGCACGTAACCCCAATATATTCTTTGAATTCCCAGTCAGACACTGGCACTATATGGCAGTAGCAAGAAATGAGGGTATTTGTATTCCCAATATATTCTTTGAATTCCCAGTCAGAGAATGGCACTGTATACCAGTAGTAAAAATTGTGGGTGCACGTAACCCCAATATATTCTTTGAATTACCAGTCAGAAACTGGCACTATATGGCAGTAGCAAGAAATGAGGGTATTTGTATTCCCAATATATTCTTTGAATTCCCAGTCAGACAATGGCACTGTATACCAGTAGTAAAAATTGTGGGTGCACGTAACCCCAATATATTCTTTGAATTCCCAGTCAGACACTGGCACTATATGGCAGTAGCAAGAAATGAGGGTATTTGTATTCCCAATATATTCTTTGAATTCCCAGTCAGACAATGGCACTGTATACCAGTAGTAAAAATTGTGGGTGCACGTAACCCCAATATATTCTTTGAATTACCAGTCAGAAACTGGCACTATATGGCAGTAGCAAGAAATGAGGGTATTTGTATTCCCAATATATTCTTTGAATTCCCAGTCAGACAATGGCACTGTATACCAGTAGTAAAAATTGTGGGTGCACGTAACCCCAATATATTCTTTGAATTCCCAGTCAGAAACTGGCACTATATGGCAGTAGCAAAAAATGAGGGTATTTGTATTCCCAATATATTCTTTGAATTCCCAGTCAGACAATGGCACTGTATACCAGTAGTAAAAATTGTGGGTGCACGTAACCCCAATATATTCTTTGAATTACCAGTCAGAAACTGGCACTATATGGCAGTAGCAAGAAATGAGGGTATTTGTATTCCCAATATATTCTTTGAATTCCCAGTCAGACAATGGCACTGTATACCAGTAGTAAAAATTGTGGGTGCACGTAACCCCAATATATTCTTTGAATTACCAGTCAGAAACTGGCACTATATGGCAGTAGCAAGAAATTAGGGTATTTGTATTCCCAATATATTCTTTGAATTCCCAGTCAGACAATGGCACTGTATACCAGTAGTAAAAATTGTGGGTGCACGTAACCCCAATATATTCTTTGAATTCCCAGTCAGACACTGGCACTATATGGCAGTAGCAAGAAATGAGGGTATTTGTATTCCCAATATATTCTTTGAATTCCCAGTCAGACAATGGCACTGTATACCAGTAGTAAAAATTGTGGGTGCACGTAACCCCAATATATTCTTTGAATTACCAGTCAGAAACTGGCACTATATGGCAGTAGCAAGAAATGAGGGTATTTGTATTCCCAATATATTCTTTGAATTCCCAGTCAGACAATGGCACTGTATACCAGTAGTAAAAATTGTGGGTGCACGTAACCCCAATATATTCTTTGAATTCCCAGTCAGACACTGGCACTATATGGCAGTAGCAAGAAATGAGGGTATTTGTATTCCCAATATATTCTTTGAATTCCCAGTCAGACAATGGCACTGTATACCAGTAGTAAAAATTGTGGGTGCACGTAACCACAATATATTCTTTGAATTACCAGTCAGAAACTGGCACTATATGGCAGTAGCAAGAAATGAGGGTATTTATAACCCCAATATATTCTTTGAATTCCCAGTCAGACAATGGCACTGTATACCAGTAGTAAAAATTGTGGGTGCACGTAACCCCAATATATTCTTTGAATTCCCAGTCAGACACTGGCACTATATGGCAGTAGCAAGAAATGAGGGTATTTGTATTCCCAATATATTCTTTGAATTCCCAGTCAGACAATGGCACTGTATACCAGTAGTAAAAATTGTGGGTGCACGTAACCCCAATATATTCTTTGAATTACCAGTCAGAAACTGGCACTATATGGCAGTAGCAAGAAATGAGGGTATTTGTATTCCCAATATATTCTTTGAATTCCCAGTCAGACAATGGCACTGTATACCAGTAGTAAAAATTGTGGGTGCACGTAACCCCAATATATTCTTTGAATTCCCAGTCAGACACTGGCACTATATGGCAGTAGCAAGAAATGAGGGTATTTGTATTCCCAATATATTCTTTGAATTCCCAGTCAGACAATGGCACTGTATACCAGTAGTAAAAATTGTGGGTGCACGTAACCCCAATATATTCTTTGAATTCCCAGTCAGACAATGGCACTGTATACCAGTAGTAAAAATTGTGGGTGCACGTAACCACAATATATTCTTTGAATTACCAGTCAGAAACTGGCACTATATGGCAGTAGCAAGAAATGAGGGTATTTATAACCCCAATATATTCTTTGAATTCCCAGTCAGACAATGGCACTGTATACCAGTAGTAAAAATTGTGGGTGCACGTAACCCCAATATATTCTTTGAATTACCAGTCAGAAACTGGCACTATATGGCAGTAGCAAGAAATGAGGGTATTTATAACCCCAATATATTCTTTGAATTCCCAGTCAGACAATGGCACTGTATACCAGTAGTAAAAATTGTGGGTGCACGTAACCCCAATATATTCTTTGAATTACCAGTCAGAAACTGGCACTATATGGCAGTAGCAAGAAATGAGGGTATTTATAACCCCAATATATTCTTTGAATTCCCAGTCAGACAATGGCACTGTATACCAGTAGTAAAAATTGTGGGTGTATATAGCCCCAATTCTATTGCTAGGGGACTTGCAGGGTATTTCTGGGGTGAAGGTGGGGGGGCACACCGTTGGAACGGGTATCGGGGTATATATCGGGTATACGGGAATACACTGACAGTGTATTCCATTCAGGATCCTGGGAAAGCTGGGTTGCGGCGATTGAGCCCGTCAGTGCCACGTTACACTGACAAGCTTCTCCCTGGAATTTAGCTCTTACAAGAGCTGTTGTGGTTGTCTTCTCCTTCCTATCCTAGCCTGTCCCTGCCTACCCAGAATCTAAGCCCTAGCTAGCTGGACGGAAACCTCCGTCCTCAGTGAATTGCAAGCTCAGAATGACGCGAACCTGGGCGGCGCTGTTCTTTTAAATTAGAGGTCACATGTTTTAGGCAGCCAATGGGTTTTGCCTACTTTTCTCAACGTCACCGGTGTCGTAGTTCCTGTCCCACCTACCCTGCGCTGTTATTGGAGCAAAAAAGGCGCCAGGGAAGGTGGGAGGGGAATCGAGTAATGGCGCACTTTACCACGCGGTGTTCGATTCGATTCGAACATGCCGAACAGCCTAATATCCGATCGAACATGAGTTCGATAGAACACTGTTCGCTCATCTCTATTCTTGTTAAGCCCAGAAGTGGCAGGCCAAGAAAAATATCAGAAAAGCAGAGAAGAAGAATGGTGAGAACAGTCAAGGACAATCCACAGACCACCTCCAAAGAGCTTCAGCATCATCTTGCTGCAGATGGTGTCACTGTACATCAGTCAACAATACAGCGCACTTTGCACAATCAGAAGCTGTATTAGAGAGTGATGAGAAAGAAGCTGTTTCTGCAAGCACGCCACAAACAGAGTCACCTGAGGTATGCAAATGCACATTTGGACAAGCCAGCTTCATTTTGGAAGAAGGTCCTGTGGACTGATGAAACAAAGATTGAGTTGTTTGGTCATACAAAAAGGCGTTATGAATGGTATCCAAAAAAAACAGCATTACACGAAAAACACTTGCTACCCACTGTAAAATTTGGTGGAGGTTCCATCATGCTTTGGGGCTGTGTGGCCAATGCCGGCACTGGGAATCTTGTTAAAGTTGAGGGTCGCATGGATTCCACTCAGTATCAGCAGATTCTTGAGAATAATGTTCAAGAATCAGTGACAAAGTTGAAGTTACGCCGAGGATGGATATTTCAGCAAGACAATGATCCAAAACACCGCTCCAAATCGACTCAGGCATTCATGCAGAGGAACAATTACAATGTTCTGGAATGGCCATCCCAGTCCCCAGACCTGAATATCATTGAACATCTGTGGGATGATTTGAAGCGGGCTGTCCATGCTCGGCGACCATCTAACTTAACTGATATACAACAAATTCCAGCATACTCCGGTTTAAAAAAATCACGTCACCTTTATTTTCTTCATCTTTAAAAACGTTCAATGCACATGAAGTGTATGTCGTGGTAGACTTGGCGTATCACAGGTGGAACTATGGCCTACGCGTTTTGGATTACTCCTTCATCATGGCACGAATTTTACTGACTGAAACTTCCCTTAAAAACATACCTAACTGGGTGTAACCTCCCCTTAATTACCCCTAAAACACAACTTCAAACCACCTGTGATCACGTCACTTCCACCACGACGTACCATATATTTACATACATAATACTTTTTTGTACAAAAATAAATAAATACATAAACCTCAATAGAAAAACTTCTTGTGTTCCACTGTTGTATATTGAAATAAACAATAAATATGGAATAAATATGAAAGCATGCATATACAAGATACACTCTTACTTGTCACTCGAAACTTCTAGTCCTCTCCATAGCCTAAACTCCGCGATCATGTGATCTTCTGATCACATGACCGGACCTAGCTATCTCATACCTACATCTGTCTATCGCGAGACGATGCCTGTATTACAAAACTGACAGGTTACGATCTTCTTACATCAAGAAAAGCTCATAGATACAACCTCGAACAAGGTAAGTCCACATCCTAATAGACCTACAATGATACTTTTTGATCCTTTTTATACTTTTTAGGCGACAAAGAAGAAACACCTTCTCTAATATATATCAACCTACTTTTGACTATCAGATGAAATGGACCAATGTTTATTAAGAGAAAACTGCACTCACTTTAATGAATATAGGCTAGGTCGGATCTTATATTTAACCCTTCAGGAGAATGAGTATTAAGCTCCATAATCCAGAAAGCTTCTCTGCGTAGTAATTTTCTACGTCTGTCTCCTCCTCTTACTGCTTTTTCCACTTGTTCTATTGCATAAAATTTTAGAGAATCAACTTTCCCTGCATGTTTTGAAGCAAAATGTCGTGACAAGTTGGACATGTTATCTATATTCCCTGTACTATCTGACACGTTCTGAGATACGTTTCTTAAATTTCCTTATCGTACAACCTACATACAGTAATTTACACGACACACATTCCCCTATGTAAACCATGTATTGGCTATTGCAGTTCAAAAAGGTATCCATCTTGTAAATTTTACTTTGATCCGAATTATAGAATTCTTTTGTCTTTTTAATAAATTTACATGCATTACATCGTGTAACCCCACAGTTGTAACATCCCTTTACAGTTAACCACATATCATTCCTAGATTCAGATCTTACAAAAAGACTAGGAGAAATTCTATTACCTATTGTATACCCTCTACGGGCCACCACTTGAACTCCTTCATGCAATATCTGTTTTGTTATAGGATCCTGATTTAAAATAGACAAATTACGATATATAATATTTCTGATACATTTAAACTGGTTACTAAAAGGGGTAGAGAAAACAATCTTATTTTTACTATTTTTCCTATCACAAGTAGAATATCCCCTCCCATCAATATTTTCCTTCAAAAGATCCTGTCTTGACATAGAGTCCACAATGTTACTGGCTCTACGCAAAGACCAATCGGGGTAACCCCTATCTCTCAACCTATGTAAGGTAACCTCCTTTTCTACCTCGTAACTAGTTAGAGTAGAACAATTTCGGCGGGTACGCATAAGTTCACCCACAGGTATAGATTTTAGGGTGTGATTCGGATGATGGCTATCCGCCCGCAAAAGAGTATTACCTCCAACATCTTTACGAAATAAGCTAGTCTCCACTCTACCAACATCTGTATTACCTGTCAGCTTAACATCCAGGAAAGAGATACATACATCCTGTTGCATGAAGGTAAAGGACAAGCCAATGGGATTGGTATTGACATATTTAATCAATTCTGGTACGGGCGCTATAGGACCCCTCCAAATAATGAGGGCATCATCAATATAGCGCCCGTACCAGAATATGTGTCCCGAAAAAGGATTTGCAGGAGTAAATACGAAATTCTCCTCCCACCAAGATAGTGTCAGATTGGCGACAGACGGGGAGAAGGGTGCCCCCATAGGGGCCCCTTTAATCTGCAGATAGTACCCACCATCAAATAGGAAAAAATTATTTGTAAGAAGGTACGAAGTAACCTCCAGAATGTATTCACACAGAATCTCCGAAAATCTACTGTATTTAGATAGATGATGGAATAAAGCTTTCAAAACTATATCGTGGGGAATATTAGAATATAACGAAACGATATCCATCGACACCCACGAAAATTCTTTACTCCATTGTATATTTTCCATTTCATTAAGTAGCATTTTTGTATCTCTAATATACCCCGGACATCGTCTAACCATGGGTTTTAAAAGATCATCTACCCATGCGCACAACAGTTCATTTAGAGACCCCATACCTGCCACGATAGGACGTAAAGGTACTGGATGAACCTGTTTGTGCGTCTTGGGTATCCCATGGAAGATAGCTGTCGTAGGGTGATCGGGAATAAGATGTTTCACTTGAGAGGCAGTAAATATACCACCATCCACCCCTTTTTGAACTAATTTTTTAAGAGACACAGAAATACTTTCTGTCGGATTACCCTCTAATTTCCTGTATGTAGTTTTATCTTCCAATATTTTCAGACAACCCTTCCTATATTCTTCACTGTCCAACACTACTATTTTACCATCTTTATCACTTTTTTTGAAAACTAATTCTTTTTTCTTTCCTAAATCTTGCAAATCCTTATATTCATCTGAAGTCATATTGTTCTTGCGATAACCATCCTTTTTAGTTTTAGCTAAATGTACCAACTCAGCTTCAACCGCCTGTTGGAATAATGTATAAACTGAGGCCCTCAGTTGGTATGCTTTCATATTTATTCCATATTTATTGTTTATTTCAATATACAACAGTGGAACACAAGAAGTTTTTCTATTGAGGTTTATGTATTTATTTATTTTTGTACAAAAAAGTATTATGTATGTAAATATATGGTACGTCGTGGTGGAAGTGACGTGATCACAGGTGGTTTGAAGTTGTGTTTTAGGGGTAATTAAGGGGAGGTTACACCCAGTTAGGTATGTTTTTAAGGGAAGTTTCAGTCAGTAAAATTCGTGCCATGATGAAGGAGTAATCCAAAACGCGTAGGCCATAGTTCCACCTGTGATACGCCAAGTCTACCACGACATACACTTCATGTGCATTGAACGTTTTTAAAGATGAAGAAAATAAAGGTGACGTGATTTTTTTAAACCGGAGTATGCTGGAATTTGTTGTATATTGGTTTCCATTGCCGATGTGAGTCCGTCGGCTTCCGTGCATCCCGGATTTATATATTTTTGGAAAAACAAGTGGGTGAGCTGGACATTGAGTTGTTTATCTAACTTAACTGAACTTGAATTGTTTTGTAAAGAGGAATGGTCCAAAATCCCTTCATCCAGGATCTAGGAACTGATTAAAAGCTACAGGAAGCGACTAGAGGCTGTTATCTTTGCAAAAGGAGGATCTACTAAATATTAATGTCACTTTTCTGTTGAGGTGCCCATACTTTTGCACCGGTCAAATTTTGGTTTAATGCATATTGCACATTTTCTGTTAGTACAATAAACCTCATTTCAATCCTGAAATATTACTGTATCCATCAGTTATTACCAAAATATTTAGAACTAAAAATGATTAAGATTAATAGGGGTGCCCAAACTTTTTCATAGGACTATATATATATATATATATATATATGTATATATATATATATATATATATATATTGTATGTATATATATATATATATATATATATATATATATATATAATCCTTAACATTGAAATTACAACACCAAGAAAGACGAGCCAAATGACTATGCAAATGAACGAAGTAGCAAGTGTCACTAGGACTTACGATTGATGCCACTATGAGATACACAGGGATATCTTCGATCAATCATGACCTGCTAAAAATTCTGGTTAGGAATGTACATATAAGACATCCTTGGTGGAACAGAGGAATGTTTAAAAAAAAAAAACTAATTCCATAATCTGGGAATACTTCCTATAGTTCTACTGCACTGGAATCAGGATAGCTGCGCCTAGTACTGTGGAGTGCTGTTATATATTTTCTAAGAATCGAGCAGATATGCACTAGTCATGATTCAAGAGTTTGGGGTAATTTGAGGATGTGACATTTATATTAAAGACCAGAATATCAGAATACTACTCTATGCCATTTCTCAAAAGTATTCAACTATGGTATTCATGTTTCAAGTGTTTCATAGCATCTTACCGTAGGTTCTCAGCTTAGGATATATGACTCAATAGACAAGCACAGTGGTGAAGTTATTTTTGAGTTTGAATTTGAGTTTTGACTGTAACTATTCCGCACATTGTTTATTAGTCTGACACCATGTGGTTACGTGCCACTGTTTTAGGACCCATGGATGCATATGAGTGTGCTATCAGAGGATCAGAGGAGGCACCCGATGGGCCGTTCCGTTTTGATAAAAAAAGAAAATGAGATCTTACGATCTTACACTATTTATTTTTTTGCCATCTTTAATATAGATAGATAGATAGATAGATAGAGACATATAGATATTCAAGATGATCAGCACAAACGGTTTCTTTAAAGGGAACCAGCCTAGTGCTTTTTCCACCATAAACTGGTCACAGCATGTGCAACATGTAGTAATGGTGGATTATGTAGATAATCTGTTTTCCCTTAGTCATAACAGCAGCACAATATGGGTATTTCTGCCCCTGTGTGCTGGTAGGACAGGTGGAATTTTTAATTAGCAATTAATTATACATCTTTGACCAGGCCCTACAAGAGAGCACAGAGACCTCCCCCTCGTATGTTAATACAAAAGTATAATAATAAAAACCAATAGGGAGGGAAGCCTTGTGCTGCTGTTATGAATAAGGGAAAGCAGATTATCTACATAATCCACCATTCCCTGTCATCATACCAGCAGCACAATATGGGGAGATTACAAGTAATCCCCTTAGGAAGGGTTTCCTCGACTTACAGAGCCCAAGACCGACAGCCCGAAGGCAGTAGCGCCCGAAGCACGTGAGCTCAGCCTCTAGTGCTGTCATGACCTGATTGCGTGCGTGTGTTGGTGTATGTTTCTGTCGGGGATTCGATCCGGGCTTCTGTGATCTGCTGGTGGGTTCCCTACCATTGAGCCATCAGTGTGTACATGGTGTTCTGGTCTTCTGAACACACTTGGGGTTATAAGTGTAACCTCAGGTGTTATGTATTGCCATTATCCTATGGAAGGAGGCTGGGGCCTTTATTAGGCAGAGGGCTGTCTCCACCAGTTGCCGATTTTCATGATCCCAACCTAGAATTCTTGGGAGGAGGAGGAGGAGGAGGAGGAGGAGGAGGAGGAGGAAGAGGAGGAGGAGGAGGAGGAGGAGGAGGAGGAGGAGGAGGAGTGTTCTGCTTGTGCTTACAGACTAGAAAGGAGTTTGAGTATTGTTTGTGTGTGAGTTGGTTTTTCCCTCCACACTTCTACTCTGCCCTGCCCTTCACGTCTGTTTGTTTGGCACTGTCTGGTTGTTTGAGGTGGGTTCCAGTTTATTTTACCCCAGTCTCGTGTTTACCCTTTCCTCACCTCTCCACTGTCCCTCTCCTCATTCCTCTTGTTTTGTACTTTGTTGTGCTGCGTGTCAGTTGTCCAGCACCTCCCGTCCTGTTTGTTTGTCCGCAGCTGCACCTTTATTTCTGCAGGGGTCACCACCCTAGAATCCCCAGTCCCTAGCTTCTTGCAGCTCTTGCCCTGTCTGTCTGTCAGGTCTTCGTGCTAGAGAGCCAGGAGTCGTCGGGGCCAAGGTTAGCTTGGAGACAGCTGACCACCACCCGTAGGCAGGGCCTAGCTAGCCACCGTAGTGCCAGGGATAGTCTCCTTCCCCTGTCTCCTTAGTGGTGCAATCTGCAGCCTGGAATCTGTGTCTGGACTCTGACACGAACGTGACAAGTGCTTCACAAATGTGGAATGGGAGGACCAGAAGGCCGCCGCACAGATATGTTCCAAGGGCACCGCCCTTTCCTCTGCCCATGATGTCAAGACTGCCCTCGTAAAGTGCCCTAAGGCATGCTGGAGAAGGAAGAAAATGCCATTTTTATGGCCTCCTTAACCCACCTTAATCGCTTAAATGGAGAGTCGCAAAGGGCTGAAAGGACAGTTCCGAGATCTCACTGTTTAGCAGGGGCTGACACCGAGGGTTTGATGCTCATGGCTCCCTATAGGAATGCAGATACCAAATGGTGTTTAGATAGACGCCTCCTCAGATAGGCGGACAAAGTGGCCACATGCACCTTCAGGGTGGAAGGAGATAGCCCTTTGTTTAGGCCGTTCGGCAAAAACTCCCAGACCTCCACCGGAGGGTTAGAAAGGGATACATTCCATCCACTACACCAAGTTCTGAAAACCGTCCAGATCCTTTGGTAGTTCTTGTTTGTGGACTCTGCTCTGGCACAGGCAAGAGTGATCAGAACAACCTCTGACAGTCCACTATCTAGAAATAGGGACCGGTCAACCTCCAGGCTGTCAGGTTGAATCTAACTAGATCCTGACATCTCAAGCCTCCTTGAGTGACCAGGTCTGGGAGAGGGGGAAGCCTCCAGTAGTCACTGTGACTCATGCCTATGAGCTGGGCAAACCAAGTCCTTTTCGGTCAGAATGGTATTATGGCAATCTCCTGGACTTGGTCCTTTCTTATCTTCATCAATATCTTGGGAATGAAGGGAATTGGAGAGAATATGTAAACCAGCCTGAACCTTTGAGGGATGGACAGGGCATCCACTGCTAAGGGATTGTCCTCCTGATACAGTGAACAGAATTTCTCCACCTTGGCGTTGAGTCGGATTGCCATGAGGTTGACTTCTGGAAGACCCCATCTCTGGACAATCTGCTGGAACACTTCTGGATTGAGTGATCATTCTCCTGATATGGTAATACCCCAACTCAACCGATCTGCTACTATGTTCAGGGAGCCCTTAATGTGAACAGCGGATAACTGGGACAGGTTCTTCTCCGCCCAGGAAAAGATCAGATCTGTGATCTTCAGGAGATGTCTGGACCTGGTTCCTCCCTGTTTGTTCAGGTACAACACTGACGTCATGTTGCCTGTCCGGACTCTGACAGTTTTGCCCTTCAGGTAAGGTGTGAAGTGTAGCAATGCCAGGTATACCGCCCTGAGTTCCCTCTGGTTGGAAGATTCTGCTTCTGGGCTGCTCCAATGACCTTGCATAGTCCTCTCGTCTATGTGGGCTCCCCATCCTGTTTGGGATGCATCTATTGTCAACAGGGTCCAAACTGGTTGGACCAAGGACCTTCCATCTTTCAGGTGTATCCACCATCTGAGGGAAAGACGGGTACTGGGAGAATGGTAGATATTTTTGTGGAGTCCTCCCATGGACCTGTTCCAAGTCGCCAATAGTTCCGTCTGGAGAGGACAGGAATGCCATAAAGCCCAGGGGACCGCCCTGGAAGAAGATGACATTAGGCCTAAGATTCTCAAGGCGGTTCTGATGGACACACGCCAGGTTCTGTAAAGAAAACAGGCATCCGCCTCTATTCTCAGCCTCTGAGGGGCAGATAGAGAGATCCGCAAGGTCTCTGAGTCCAGCAGGAACCCTAGAAATTTCCTCTGGGTGGAGGGAATTACCTCGGACTTCTCCCAATTGATTAGCCAGACTAACCTCTGGAGGAAGGAAATGGCTAACTGCAGATGCTGCAGGAGGACTGGAGGAGACTGAGCTTTGATGAGCCAGTCGTCTAGATAGGGAACGATGAACAGACCTTGAAGTCTGAGAGCGGCAGCGATGGGAGCCACCACCTTGGTAAATTTGTGAGGAGCAGAAGATATGCTGAACTGTAGTCACGCACGATGTTAAGGGAGCTGCCCGTAAAGCGCATCATACAGAGGCACTGTTCTCCTAATTACATCCTGGAGAATAGATTTGCATATTTTTTGCCCAGAATCCCTAGCAGAGCAGGAATGACTTGTAAGTCTCCGTACGCCTGTGTAGGCACACACTCTCCCTAATGTGAACTGTAGAGTGTCAAACTGGTAATGCTCCCTGTGACCGGAAATCTGGATGGCAATCCTGAGATACTTCCTGTGTGGCCGGAAGATGGGTACATGCAAGTATGCGTCTTTGAGGTATAAAATAGCCATGACCTCGCCTTGCTAGAGAAAGGAGGTTACCGAGTCGATAGACTCCATCCTGAAGTGCTTTCTTCTTATGAAGCGGTTAAAGTATCTGAGATCTATGATCATTTTCCAGCCTCCTGATGCTTTTGGCACCAGGAAAACTGGAGAGTAGACCCCTACTCCTTCCTTCAAAGGAGGGACCTTTTCCAAGGCTCCTTTGTTGATATACTCAAGGATTGATGTTTCTAAGACAGTCTGATGCTCCGTAGGCAAGGGGCGAGTAGAAACAAAGAGATCAGGAGGAAGCAGGAAAAACTCGATCGCATACCCTTACTCTACGACTTGCAAAACCCACTGGTCTTGAATGTGAGTGCACCACATGGACAGGAACTGAGAGAGACATCCTCCCACAGGACCATCGGCCACAGGGAGCGGGCTCCCATCAAAAATTAGACTTCTTCTTGGGTTCTTCTCTGGAGCAACCATGACCTTGGCCTTGCTGATGGGTTCTTGTGTGCCTCTGGGATTGGGTCCTCCGGCGAGTGGAACCACGCCCCCTACCAGAGGGCCGTCTACTTCTGGAAGCCTGAGGTAAGGACTTCCCCTGAGTATCTGCAAGACCCTGCATCAATTCATCCAATCCACGCCCAAACAGTCTTCCAGGCTCAAACGGCAGCACATAGCACAAACTTGGATGACAAGTCTGCCCTCCAGGGCCTGAGCCAGAAGGGTATTCTCGCCGCTGTGGAGAGAGCCATGGTCTTGGAGGCAATACTAAGCTGTTGGCGGGATGCTTCGCCCCATGAAGTCAGCAGCCAGAAGCAGGGAGGACATGGACGATAGCAAGTCATCCCCAGGGACCCCGGAGTCAATGTCCCGCTCAAGTTGACAGAGGCAAGAGCAAATGTTATCTGCTACTGATTTAGAGGCTATAGCCATGGAGACTTGGGCAGAGGCCGCAGAATAGCATTTCTTCAGGGTCCCATCCACACGTCAGTCCAAAAGGTTTTGCAGATTTGAACCATCATCCAGAGGAACCACTGTACGCCAAGACAGCTTGGTGACTGCCAGATCTACTTTAGGGGGAACCCCAACAGATCCATCTGGGCTGGAGGAATAGGGTACAGGGTCTTGAACACTCTGGTGTTGAGGTGAGCTCTCTCGGGAAGTCTCCATTCGGCTTGCATCAGCTTGGCCAAAGCTGCATCCACATGAAAGGTCTTCAGATCTCCAGAAGTGGATGGGGAGGCTTCCGCTTCAACATCCTGGTCGCCTGATCGGATGGACTTCAGCAGCTGTCCCATTTTCTCTATGGGGAACAACGGTCTTCTGGAATTAGAATCTTCTTCATCTGAAGAGACAGTTAGATCCTCCACCTGCAGTCACTCAAGGGATAGCAGGGATAATGAGCGCCTCTCCGAATGTCGTTTCTTGGAGGCATGAGAGAAGGATTCCTTAAAGCCCTTTAGGGAATCTTCCTAGGAAAAAAAGGGGAGGATATCATTATCTGTTTTTTTTTGTTTGTTTTTTTTTTTTTTTAGA
Source organism: Leptodactylus fuscus (assembly GCF_031893055.1). Taxonomy (NCBI): domain Eukaryota; kingdom Metazoa; phylum Chordata; class Amphibia; order Anura; family Leptodactylidae; genus Leptodactylus; species Leptodactylus fuscus. Next base: position 202,570,403 of record NC_134265.1, read on the forward strand.
GGAATGAATAAAAAACCTCAGGTGAACTCACCACAAAGTCCTTCACCCAGAGCATAACATCTCGGGAGGACACTTCCTCAGGGGGAGGACCTCTATAACTATGGTAGTGGCACCACTGGTAATCTGAAACATAAAGAAACTGCACTGGACTCTATGGATAAATAAGACCTTAGGTCTGGACCACAGGCAACAAAACAAACTGCAAGACCTTAGTTACAGAAAGAATCAAGCGGCAGACTTCTGTGACAATCACAGAAAAACCTGTTGGTAACACAAACCAGTATAGCTGTGGGTAACAGGTATAACACCTAGAGAGAAAATCAGTAGGAGCAGCTCCGCCCAGAGAAAAGGCCGGCCAGGCCCAAGATGGCCAAAGGGGGCGGAACTACGCGCTACCCGGAGCGCAACCCGCCCACAGATGCCAACAAACAAAGATGCACAACAAAGATGCACAACAAAGATAGAGCAGCCGGAAGGGGCGGGACTAAGCACTCCCCAGAGCACACCCGCCCGGACACCAGGCCAGTTGGAGGGGGCGGGGCTAAGCCTCCCGAAGCAGGCTGGTTAAGCCACAGGCCTAAGGTAAAGAAGGGGTAAAAAAAAAAAAGGGGTAAAGTCCAATTATAGGGCCTACCACTAACCTTTTTTTCTCTTCACAGGAGAGAAGAAAGCTGAACGGCTGAAGAGGCCGGGACCCTAGAAATCAGGAACGGGGAAATGGTAAGAAAAAAAGTTTAGCCCTAGTCCACAGGATAGAAAAAAACACGCGGGGGAAAGATCTCTGTGCCCTTTTATAGGGCCTAGTCAAGTATGTATAATTAATTGCTAATTAAAAATTTTGCCTGTCCTACCAGCACCCAGGGGCAGAAATACCCCATATTGTGATGCTGGTATGACGACAGGGAATGACCTTTCCTATGGTGCTCATCACTTAATGTCAAGTTATATGAACTTTTGAAACCTTAGATATGCAACTGTAATTTAACTAGTCCTTAACCCCTTCCCAGTCATTGGCTAAATAACACTATGAGGCTAGCAGTAAGTTAGGGTATTGAGCTGATGTCAGACACTGAGGAACATCTCAGTAACGTCACGTAAAGTGTGATATAGTGCAATAACTGCATAAAATTTTAAAAAATGCAGCACTCTAAAGCTCTCTAAGCTAAAAAAGGAAGAAAGGAAACAGAACTTTTTTCACCCATCTGTGGGTGACCCATCTGTGGGAAGACCCATCAACATTTCAGGTCTTCTATAGAGCCTTTTTCAAGTTTACTGGCCCGAGTGACTAGTTAAGGTAAATTTACATTTGGTGATTTAAAGGGATTCCATCATTAAAACTCATTTTTGTCCCTAACACGTAGGAATATCCTTGAGAATGGCTATTCATCTCCTACCTTCAGATGTCTTTTCCGGGCCGCCATTTGATATAAATCCCGGTTTTCATCAGTATGCAAATGAGTGCTGCGAGAGAACTCTCCAGCGCCGCCTCCATCTTCTTCAGGAACGGCCTCTTCACATGTCTTCTTCCGGTGTTGGCTTCAAATTTCTAGGCCTAGGGCAAAGCCGATTGTGCATGCCCGCCGGCCAAAAGAAAATGTCTGCTTACACAGTATTGTAAGTGGCCATTTTCTTGTAGCCGGCAGGCATGCGCAGTCAGCTGCCCGAGACCTAGAAGTTTAAAGCCACCGCCGGAAGAAGACGCGAAGAAGACCCATTCCTGAAGAAGATGGAGGTCGGCACTGGAGAGTTCTCTCACAGCATTGGGGACCCCCCCCCCCCCCCCAGTGCTGTTTGAGTGCTGTTTGAGTGCTGGGGCCCGCCCCCAGTGCTGAGAGAGAATTCATTTGCATACCGACGAAAACCAGGATTTCTACCGAACAGTGGCCTGGAGAAGACATCTAAAGGTAGGAGACAAATAGCCTTTCTTAAGGCTATTCCTACGTGTTAGGGACAAATAATAGAGTTTTAATGATAGGATCCCTTTAAGGTTTAGAACTTAGAACTTGACTTTTATGGAATGGAAATCTTAGTGAGGGTCACCACAGGAAAGGCCATTACTTGATGCTGTACATGTTTGGGTCATTATAGTGCAGAGCAGGTACCTGACAAGTTTCCTTTAAGAAAGAAGTGTTTCTGTCACACAGGGTTCCCAGCAGCAGGCTGTTCCAAGGGAGCCATAACCATATGATGCTGTTTGATGAGGAAAATAAAGCTGGTTGCAGCCAGTTTTGAACCAATTCTATGATTTGGAGATATACTGGGGCACATTTATCAATCCAAGCCTGACACTCTTCTGTCTAAATTTGCACCAAAATTCATAGTGCATGGCATTTCCGACATATTTATGAACAGCGTGCACCAGAATGAAAATAAAAATATGATAGGCTAGGCACTTTTCAAAAATGTGCCCCAGAATGGGTGAGGCTTAGAAGTGTCTCACTTTACGACACATTTCTGAAACAGAAAAGAAAAAATATGGCGCAGATTACCTGTGCAAGTTTAAAATGGCGTAAAGAATTTACGACAATTTACTTCGTGTGCTAAAAATTCCTTTCATGCGCCAGCGAGGAATGATTTTTTTGTCTGCTTATGTTATGCCATTATGTCTTGCGCCAAATATCTGTCTATGTTTTTACGCCATATATTTGTCTCATGATGAGACAGAATTTTGGAGCTTCTAAAAACTCCATATTTATGAAGGTCCGTACAATAGATTCATAAATGTGTCTAAAACTACGAATGGGAGTGCAGATATACACAGTGATAAATGTGCCCCAGTGTCCATGGTAAAGCTAGCTTTATCATAGAAATCCCCTATTATTATTCCAGAGAGCTTTCCAATTCATACAACCAAAACCAGTGAGACTGATAATGATTGAAGGAATGAGGTTTGGTTGAATGAACAGAATTGGAGCAGCAAACTTTTAATTGCTGTTCAGTAGCAATAAGTATTCAGAAGGCAATGCCCAGCCGGAGCGGTAAGAGATTGTATCGGTGCATGAACTAATCACCAGGCAAGGCTGCCGACAGCCACACAAGCAGCTAATGCAGAAAAGCACACCACTGAAATGATATTATTAGGGATCTTATAGCCATGACAAAATACATGTTTGTTCTAACTTTTAAATTAGTGGTTGATATTTGTAGCTCAGAATTTACTGAATCACTTCTAATATTATATGTAGACAATTTTATTAGAGAAAGGTAGAATGAAGTTTTGCAATGGTAAATACAATTATTGATGAAAAAACTATGTGTACTCATTCATGATCATAATCGGAGTAGACTACTCAATAATGACTATAGTTTTAAATTAAAGGGGTTGTCCCATCACAAGGATCCTATCTATACTGCTTGTTAATGGGGATGTAAGACTTTTCCTAAATACATTGCTTCAGCGAAACTGCTTTGTTTGTCCACTATCTTACTTTATTCATTTCTCTGTTGACATATCCCTTGACTTATCTGGTCATAAGTCAAGTGATGTATCTGTTGCTCTGAGGGTGGAGGGAGGAGGGGCTAAGTGCACGGGAGCGAGCCTGGAGGGGGGGGGGGGGTAGTTTACACTTTGGGGGGGGAAGGGCCCACCAATACATGAAGCCAGCAGCAGCAGGAGCGATGCTGTTATTCCGGAGGGGAGGGGGGGCGGAGGAGCGGAATAGCAGCATCGCTCCTGCCACTGCTGGCTTCATACAGGGCAGGAGCGTAGCGATGTTGCAGGCACCTGTGCTGGCGTCTACACTCCCTGGCATCCGCCTCTCTATTACAGCGGATGCCGGGTCTGTATTACATTGTGAAGGCTGTACGTCCGATGCCTAGCTGCATCAGCAGCGCACACGCAGGGCCAGCGGCATAGAAGCGACGACTCCTCGCCGCTGGCTTTGCATATGTAGCCCCGCCCACCAATGACGCAACAAAGCCGGATGACAGAAGAATTTACAGCAGCGAAGACTAGCGAGTATGTGACGTGGGAATACCCCTTTAATGTAACTCCCCAGAAAAAAATTACTAAATTCCCCTTATCCTTATCCCCAGCACTGTGTCCAGCAATAATCTGTAAATTACACAGCCTGTTTTACTAACAAATAGTGTAGAACACTGCGATTACCGTTTCAGGCTAAGGCTGAATTTTTTTTTAGCTTTGGCACGAAAAACCGCAGCAAAATCTGCAACAAAAAATGACACATTTCCGCAATATGGGTTCAGGACAGAAAACTACTTCAACTTTGCTATTTTGCATATTGGTCTATAAAGCTCTTTTTACAGAAGTTCTATACCTTTCAGATGCTATTGAAGAGATAACTTTTTATAGCTTATACATTTTGAGATGTGGGGATACCTAATTTATTGTTGCTATGTTATTTATTTTTATTTGAGACTAGCAGAAGGACCCGGCTTTGCACGGGTATATTTCATATTTGTTTGTGTAGTAACTCCATAAGAATTGCCCAGTTTTGCAATGGTGTATTTTGTATATCGTTTGTGTGTTTCCATAAGCGTCATGTGATCATGTGAATTTCAGTTTGGATATCAATGAAAAACCTGCGATTGGTTGTTATGAATACCTGGTGTAAAGCTGTGTGAATGTTGTGAACTTGTGTAACAGTGTCAACATGAGTGTTCTGCCCCTTTAAAGCTGACCTACAGCAGTGAAGAAAAATGGCTGGGTTGCTATGGAAACCTGGAGTAAAGCTCTGATGTGTGATAGTGTGTGCTGAGCTGTGTATCTAATCCTGTGATGTGTGATAGTGTGTGCTGAGCTGTGTATCTAATCCTGTGATGTGTGATAGTGTGTGCTGAGCTGTGTATCTAATCCTGTGATGTGTGATAGTGTGTGCTGAGCTGTGTATCTAATCCTGTGATGTGTGATAGTGTGTGCTGAGCTGTGTATCTAATCCTGTGATGTGTGATAGTGTGTGCTGAGCTGTGTATCTAATCCTGTGATGTGTGATAGTGTGTGCTGAGCTGTGTATCTAATCCTGTGATGTGTGATAGTGTGTGCTGAGCTGTGTATCTAATCCTGTGATGTGTGATAGTGTGTGCTGAGCTGTGTATGTAATCCTGTGATGTGTGAAACTGTTTCCTGAGCTGTGTATCTAATCCTCTGATGCAGTGGCGTAACTACCGCCATAGCAGCAGAGGCGGCTGTCACAGGGCCCAGGACATTAGGGGCCCGGTGACAGCCGCTACCGCTGCAATCATTATACTTGGGGGTCTTTTTGGACCCCCAAGTATAATGATTGGCGGACTGGGAGAGGTAAGAAACATAAAAAACACTGTTACTTACCTCTCCACGATCCTGCCAGGCCTCCTTCCTGATGTCCTTTCTGACGTCACATGAACCCGGCCTGCGTCCCGGGTCATGTGACGTCTGACGTCATTGCAGAAGGACGGCAGCAGAGGCCGACAGTGTAGAGCCGGGGGACAGGTAAGAAACAGTAGTTTTTTATGTTTTTATTCCCCCGGGTCTCCGATTATTATACTCTGGGGTCTGAAAAGACCCCAGAGTATAATAATTGTTTATGGGTGTCCACAGTGGGACATAATACTGTGTGCAGGGGCCACTATGGGGGATAATACTGTGTGCAGGGGCCACTATGGGGGATAATACTGTGTGCAGGGGCAGGGTCGGACTGGCCCGCCAGAGCACCGGGGAATCCCCCGGTGGGCCCCCGAGCCTGACTATTAGTTTTAGCTAAATGCACTTGTCAGGGGCCCGATCAGGATCTTCAGGGGCCCGATCGGGATCCTGACTGTGCCAAAATGGGCCCCTGTAGCAATCAGTGCGAGTGTGCGTCTCTGCTCCCTGCACTGTACACTGCCGTCACTAGCAGGAGCTGTGCTGCCCCTCCCCCACACAGATCGGAGTGTGCAGGGGGACGTCTGCCAGCTGCTGTAAATGAAGAGCTTTCACCACAGCCAGACAGGACACAGCCAAATGTAAGTACATTTTTTGGGTAAAATATGTATATTTAATGTGTGTATATTTGTGTAAAGTGCTGATATACTGTGTGAATCCTGTATATTTGTAGATAGGTGTGTGTGTGTGTGTAAATGTATGTTATATGTATTAGGCCTGTGTGTGTGTGTGTGTGTGTGTGTGTGTGTGTGTGTGTGTGTGTGTGTGTGTGTGTAAATGTATGTTATATGTATTAGGCCTGGTTCACATCTTCCCTTTTCGGGAAGTCCACTGTGGGGAATAATACAGTGTGCAGGGGCCACTATGGGACATAATACTGTGTAGAGGGGCCACTATGGGACATAATACTGTATGCAGGGGCCACTATGGGACATAATACTGTGTGCAGGGGCCACTATGGGACTTAATACTGTATGCAGGGGACACTAATGGAGATAATACTGTGTGCAGGGGCCACTATGGGGAATACTACTGTGTGAAGGGGCCACTGTGGGGGATAATACTGTGTGCAAGGGCCACTATGGGACATAATACTGTATGCAGGGGCCACTATGGGACATAATACTGTGTGCAGGGACCACTATGGGACATAATACTGTATGCAGGGGACACTAATGGAGATAATACTGTGTGCAGGGGCCACTATGGGGGATAATACTGTGTGCAGGGGCCACTATGGGGGATAATACTGTGTGCAGGGGCAGGGTCGGACTGGCCCGCCAGAGCACCGGGGAATCCCCCGGTGGGCCCCCGAGCCTGACTATTAGTTTTAGCTAAATGCACTTGTCAGGGGCCCGATCAGGATCTTCAGGGGCCCGATCGGGATCCTGACCGTGCCAAAATGGGCCCCTGTAGCAATCAGTGCGAGTGTGCGTCTCTGCTCCCTGCACTGTACACTGCCGTCACTAGCAGGAGCTGTGCTGCCCCTCCCCCACACAGATCGGAGTGTGCAGGGGGACGTCTGCCAGCTGCTGTAAATGAAGAGCTTTCACCACAGCCAGACAGGACACAGCCAAATGTAAGTACATTTTTTGGGTAAAATATGTATATTTAATGTGTGTATATTTGTGTAAAGTGCTGATATACTGTGTGAATCCTGTATATTTGTAGATAGGTGTGTGTGTGTGTGTGTGTGTGTGTAAATGTATGTTATATGTATTAGGCCTGTGTGTGTGTGTGTGTGTGTGTGTGTGTGTGTGTGTGTGTGTGTGTGTAAATGTATGTTATATGTATTAGGCCTGGTTCACATCTTCCCTTTTCGGGAAGTCCACTGTGGGGAATAATACAGTGTGCAGGGGCCACTATGGGACATAATACTGTGTAGAGGGGCCACTATGGGACATAATACTGTATGCAGGGGCCACTATGGGACATAATACTGTGTGCAGGGGCCACTATGGGACTTAATACTGTATGCAGGGGACACTAATGGAGATAATACTGTGTGCAGGGGCCACTATGGGGAATACTACTGTGTGCAGGGGCCACTGTGGGGGATAATACTGTGTGCAAGGGCCACTATGGGACATAATACTGTATGCAGGGGCCACTATGGGACATAATACTGTGTGCAGGGACCACTATGGGACATAATACTGTATGCAGGGGACACTAATGGAGATAATACTGTGTGCAGGGGCCACTATGGGGGATAATACTGTGTGCAGGGGCCACTATGGGGGATAATACTGTGTGCAGGGGCAGGGTCGGACTGGCCCGCCGGAGCACCGGGGAATCCCCCGGTGGGCCCCCGAGCCTGACTATTAGTTTTAGCTAAATGCACTTGTCAGGGGCCCGATCAGGATCTTCAGGGGCCCGATCGGGATCCTGACCGTGCCAAAATGGGCCCCTGTAGCAATCAGTGCGAGTGTGCGTCTCTGCTCCCTGCACTGTACACTGCCGTCACTAGCAGGAGCTGTGCTGCCCCTCCCCCACACAGATCGGAGTGTGCAGGGGGACGTCTGCCAGCTGCTGTAAATGAAGAGCTTTCACCACAGCCAGACAGGACACAGCCAAATGTAAGTACATTTTTTGGGTAAAATATGTATATTTAATGTGTGTATATTTGTTTAAAGTGCTGATATACTGTGTGAATCCTGTATATTTGTAGATAGGTGTGTGTGTGTGTGTGTGTGTAAATGTATGTTATATGTATTAGGCGTGTGTGTGTGTGTGTGTGTGTGTGTGTGTGTGTGTAAATGTATGTTATATGTATTAGGCCTGGTTCACATCTTCCCTTTTCGGGAAGTCCACTGTGGGGAATAATACAGTGTGCAGGGGCCACTATGGGACATAATACTGTGTAGAGGGGCCACTATGGGACATAATACTGTATGCAGGGGCCACTATGGGACATAATACTGTGTGCAGGGGCCACTATGGGACTTAATACTGTATGCAGGGGACACTAATGGAGATAATACTGTGTGCAGGGGCCACTATGGGGAATACTACTGTGTGCAGGGGCCACTGTGGGGGATAATACTGTGTGCAAGGGCCACTATGGGACATAATACTGTATGCAGGGGCCACTATGGGACATAATACTGTGTGCAGGGACCACTATGGGACATAATACTGTATGCAGGGGACACTAATGGAGATAATACTGTGTGCAGGGGCCACTATGGGGGATAATACTGTGTGCAGGGGCCACTATGGGGGATAATACTGTGTGCAGGGGCAGGGTCGGACTGGCCCGCCAGAGCACCGGGGAATCCCCCGGTGGGCCCCCGAGCCTGACTATTAGTTTTAGCTAAATGCACTTGTCAGGGGCCCGATCAGGATCTTCAGGGGCCCGATCGGGATCCTGACCGTGCCAAAATGGGCCCCTGTAGCAATCAGTGCGAGTGTGCGTCTCTGCTCCCTGCACTGTACACTGCCGTCACTAGCAGGAGCTGTGCTGCCCCTCCCCCACACAGATCGGAGTGTGCAGGGGGACGTCTGCCAGCTGCTGTAAATGAAGAGCTTTCACCACAGCCAGACAGGACACAGCCAAATGTAAGTACATTTTTTGGGTAAAATATGTATATTTAATGTGTGTATATTTGTGTAAAGTGCTGATATACTGTGTGAATCCTGTATATTTGTAGATAGGTGTGTGTGTGTGTGTGTGTAAATGTATGTTATATGTATTAGGCCTGTGTGTGTGTGTGTGTGTGTGTGTGTGTGTGTGTGTGTGTGTGTGTGTGTGTAAATGTATGTTATATGTATTAGGCCTGGTTCACATCTTCCCTTTTCGGGAAGTCCACTGTGGGGAATAATACAGTGTGCAGGGGCCACTATGGGACATAATACTGTGTAGAGGGGCCACTATGGGACATAATACTGTATGCAGGGGCCACTATGGGACATAATACTGTGTGCAGGGGCCACTATGGGACTTAATACTGTATGCAGGGGACACTAATGGAGATAATACTGTGTGCAGGGGCCACTATGGGGAATACTACTGTGTGCAGGGGCCACTGTGGGGGATAATACTGTGTGCAAGGGCCACTATGGGACATAATACTGTATGCAGGGGCCACTATGGGACATAATACTGTGTGCAGGGACCACTATGGGACATAATACTGTATGCAGGGGACACTAATGGAGATAATACTGTGTGCAGGGGCCACTATGGGGCATAATACTGTGTGCAGGGGCCACTATGGGACATAATACTGTGTGCAGGGGCCACTATGGGGAATACTACTGTGTGCAGGGGCCACTGTGGGGGATAATACTGTGTGCAAGGGCCAGTATGGGGCATAATACTGTGTGCAGGGGCCACTATGGGGTATAATACTGTGTGCAGGGCCCACTATGGGACATAATACTGTATGCAGGGGACACTAATGGAGATAATACTGTGTGCAGGGGCCACTATGGGACATAATACTGTATGCAGGGGCCACTATGGGGTATAATACTGTGTGCAGGGGCCACTATGGGACATAATACTGTGTGCAGGGGCCACTATGGGACATAATACTGTATACAGGGGACACTAATGGGGATAATACTGTGTGCAGGGGCCACTATGGGGCATAATACTGTGTGCAGGGGCCACTATGGGACATAATACTGTGTGCAGGGCCCCTATGGGACATAATACTGTATGCAGGGGACACTAATGGGGATAATACTGTGTGCAGGGGCCACTATGGGTTATAATACGGTGTACAGGGGCCACTATGGGACATAATACTGTGTGCAGGGGCCACTATGGGACATAATACTGTGTGCAGGGGCCACTGTGGGGTATAATACTGTGTGCAGGGGCCACTATGGGGCATAATACTGTGTGCAGGGGCCACTATGGGGGATAATACTATGTGCAGGGGCCATTCTGTGGGATAAGTACATTTTTTGGGTAAAATATGTATATTTAATGTGTGTATATTTGTGTAAAGTGTCTGATATACTGTGTGAGTCCTGTATATTTGTAGAATGGTGTGTGTGTGTGTGTGTGTGTGTGTGTGTGTGTGTGTGTGTGTGTGTGTATGAAGGTATGTGTGTAAATGTATGTTATGTGTATTAGGCCCAATTCACATTTTCACTTTTCGGGAAGTCCACTGTGATGCATAATACTGTGTGCAGGGGCCACTGAGGGACATAATACTGTGTGCAGGGGCTACTATGGCGCATAATACTGTGTGCAGGGGCTACTATGGGGGATAATACTGTGTGCAGGGGCCACTATGGGACATAATACTGTATGCAGGGGACACTAATGGAGATAATACTGTGTGCAGGGGCCACTATGGGACATAATACTGTGTGCAGGGGCTACTATGGCGCATAATACTGTGTGAAGGGGCCGCTCTGGGGGATAATACTGTGTGCAGGGGCCACTATGGGGGATAATACTGTGTGCAGGGGCCACTATGGGGGATAATACTGTGTGCAGGGGCCACTATGGGACATAATACTGTATGCAGGGGACACTAATGGAGATAATACTGTGTGCAGGGGCCACTATGGGACATAATACTGTGTGCAGGGGCCACTATGGGGTATAATACTGTGTGCAGGGGGCACTATGGGACATAATACTGTGTGCAGGGGCCACTATGGGACATAATACTGTGTGCAGGGGCCACTAATGGGGATAATACTGTGTGCAGGAGCCACTATGGGGCATAATACTGTGTGCAGGGGCCACTATGGGGGATAATACTGTCTTCATTCTGAGGTTTCCATCTTCTGCATGTAGAAGACGGAAACCTATCGGTTCGAGTCTGGCTGTGAGCGCCGGTGAGTGTTTTATGCTCTCTGCGGCAAAACCGTTTTTTTTTTTAAGCCAGACACAAAGTCCTGCATGTCCGACTCTGTGTATGGTTAAAAAAAAAAAAAAGTTTCGCCACGGTGAGCACAAAACGCTCACAGGAGCTTACGGACACACACTTCATTTGAATGGGTTTGAAAAATGCCTGCAGGGCGGAGACCCCGGGCGCAGATGTGAACGAGCCCTTAAAAACACTTTCTATTTTTTTAAGCACACTGCCGATCGGAGTGTGCAGGGGGAAGTCTGCCTGTCTCAGTGTCTCCCAGTGCGGTACAGTCCGGCATGTAACTTTGTTTTTCACCTCCCAGAACTAATTATAAACCAAAAAAAATAAATTATGCTGGACAACCTCTTTAAAGTGTGGGGCATTTGGGGGGAAAATTAAAGGGGTTGTCCAGGCATAATTTTCTATGGTTTATCGTCAGAATAGGCTATAAATGCTTGATCTGTAGGGGGCCCACACCCAGCCCTCAGACCGATCAGCTGTACACAATCCGGCACCTTCTCTGCATCTCGGCACTTATTGAAGTCAGTGGGAGCTGAGCTGCAGTGAATCTGCCAGGCAACTAAAAGTGGATGAAGCTTTCTGCTCCCAGTCCTGTGTCGTGTACAAAACAAGCGCGGAAATGGAAACCTCTGTGGAGTTCTGCAAAAAGCACTGCAGGAAAAACTGATGTGTCGGCGCCGGGGGTTTTCCCGCAGTGTTTTTTTGCTGTGGGACGCTGTGTTAGGCCTTATCCTTATAGTGTGATGTACAGTATATTGAGATGGTAAAGAGGAGCTCTCACCTCCTGGGGCAGGTGCGGTTTAATACACCGCTAGAGAGCTGACAGTGTGATGATTTCAGCGCACTTTCAGCTTTCCCATTCTGTGCCCCCGGAGAGGAGCTATCAGTCCGTAGCTCTTCACTGTCAGAAAGGCGTTTCAGACAGTCAGTCCGGAACGCTCCTTCCTCACAGCAGCGCCTATAGCCCTGTACTGTGAGAGCGCTATAGGCGCTCAGCGTCATCGCTGGCTGGTAAGCAACGACCCCTCTCACAGTACAGCGCTATAGACGCTACCGTGAGGAAGGGCGTTCCTGACTGACTGTCATAACGCACTTCTGACGATGAAGATCTACGGTACCGGCACAGAACGTGAAAGCCAATAGTACACTGAATTCAGCGCACTGTTGGCTTTCTAGCGGTGTATTAAACCTCATGTGCCCCAGATGGTGATAGGTCTTCTTTAAGGATTAGGCGCAACAGCAAGATGCAACTAAAAAAACATTGTGGGAAAAAATTGCAGTGAATCCCAATATATTTTTTTCCACAGTGTTTTTCATTGAGCTTTTGTCCCCAGCACTCCGTTGTCCCCGCCTGTGTCTGTTAGATACAGGCTGTCCAGAAATGAGACCTAATTGGTTTCAGAGGTGCAGGACTCCCAGCATGGGTGCATCGGCGCGAGACTGAATGGACACTGGCAGCGGACAACGAAACAACAGGAACAGGTGAAGGTGCTTTTTATTTATCTTTTTATTTTACACCTCCCTCCCAGCACATGGGTCGCTCCAATTCCTGGACAAATCTTTAAAGGGTTTATCCATCTTTGTAATATTGATGGTCTGTCCTTGGGATAGACCAGGGGTAGGGAACCTTTGGCTCTCCAGCTGCTGTGAAACTACAACTCCCAGCATGCTCCATTCACTTCCATGGGAGTTCCCAGAACAGCAGAGCCAATATGCATGCTGGGAGTTGTAGTTTTGCAACAGCTGGAGAGCCGTACGTTCCTTACCACTGGGATAGACCATCAATATTACATCTGTGATGACACAACAGCCAGGACCTCTGCAGATCAGCTGTTCCAGGACAGCGCGGCTATAGGTAATGGTAACATTTCTAGGAGCCACGCTGTTCACTTTCCATACAGTATGTAGCAATAGGTTTAGGTAGTGCAGTGTTGCACATTGTATGGCGGGTGAGCAGCATGGCTCCTGATATGTTATTACCTTCAACCGCCCTGTCTTGGTATCGCTGGTTTGCAGGGATCCTGATGGTGGGCCCCTAGAAATAATTCCACTGGTGGGCCCTAGACACCCCAGTCCGACACTGTGCAGGGGCCACTATGGGGGATAATACTGTGTGCAGGGACCACTTAGGGACATAATACTGTGTACGGGGGCCACTATGGGGCATAATATAAAGTGCAGGAATGCGTAGGAGGGGGTCGGTCGAGGTCTTTGGCTTCGGTGTCGGTCGGGGGGGGGGCCCATGTCAAAAGTTCACCACGGGGCCCCGCCATTTCTAGTTATGCCACTGCTCTGATGTGTGGTGGAGTGTGCTGAGTTGTGTATTTAATCCCCTGATGTGTGTGTGCTGAACTCAGTATCTAATCCTCTGATGTGTGATACTGTTTGCTGAGCTGTGTATCTAATTCCCTGATGTGTGACGGTGTGTGATGAGCTGTGTATCTAATTCTCTTATATGTGATAAGATAAAGAGGCTCCCAACTACATGTCTGCATAGTGGTCGTGAGCTATTATCACAATCACAGAAGGTGAGCCTTCATTCATGTGATTTTCTTATGTCCTTATCCATCACAGTATCACACTTTTAGTGCTTGGCACTGTGAAGTTTGTCTCTTCTTGGACCATCCAGAAAATGTATTTTTCAGCTAAGTTCCCATAAGGGATGATTGTTGGTAATTTTTTTTTTCTTTTTTAATAAAGTTAATTCTTTATCACCACTTTTCAACTGGCAAGCTTGCTGAAAATGTGCCACAATTTATTTTTTTTTTCAAATTCTGTAGTCGCCAGTGCCACTGGCAACTGCTGCAGTTTTGCATAATAACAACAAAATAAAACATATAACACCATTGTTTATTCCAATTCCACCGTGATGTTAGTGCGGAATTCTTCACCCATAAAGGGATAATTTTTGGTGGGTTTTTTTTTTTTTGAGAAATCACGTCTTCTTCCATCACTTTTCAACTAATGTAGAGTCAGAAAAATTTCTCCACAATAATAAACCTGTTCTAAGTGCACAAAACGAAAATGTTTATATAAAGCCATTGCTTTTTTCAATATGATTGCCATGTATTAAAAAAAAAAAATAAAAAAAATAACGACAAACACTTTTCCCCAGAGCAGGCAAATTTTGGAGCATTTTAAATGTTAAAATGCATACAAGCAGGTGTATGGTTAAACTAGCAATTTGTATATACCGCTTTGTATCTGTTTTCCCATAGACACACATGACAATGTGACTTTGGCACAACATGCTGTGTTTGCCTTAGAAAACTAGAAATAGACTAGACAGAGTCCTAGGAGTCCTAAGAGGGTCATACACTGTGTTTTAAACCAATTTAAACTCTCCGAATTTATTCGACCAAAACTAATCTTTGTACCAAACCACCTGATCCCAAAACTAAGCAAATTCTGCTTTGGGTCAGCACCCCACGTAGAATATTCCAGTCCCTGCAAAGTGGATCCCATCTAACAAATCCCATCCACACATTGTGGAAAAATATGCGCAGTGGACATGCTTCACTTTCCAAAACCGTTTGCTTTTTGTAAAGATACTGTTTGTAGCCAACAAAGTACAGATTTCACCTAAATACTATAAACTAAATACATTACACATTAGAATAGGTTTTATACATTGACAAAAAACCTGTACTTTAGGAATACTTGATGTGATTTAGAGGGGATTGAATGGAAAAAAGCTTCATAATGTTTTTATCTATGTTTTGGTAACTGGAAAAAGTGCATAAATGATATGTGCTATACTAGCAAATACAATAAACCTGCAACATAATTCTAAAAATTGCTAAATAGAAATGTGTATCTAGTCATTAAAGGAAAAAAATCCTTTTTACTGAGATTTGCCATAAGACATTTAAAATTCTGTCACATTAGCAACAGACTACAAACTGCCACTGTCTCAGCATGTGCTTTTCTTACAAAATCCAGTTTGCAGTCTGTGCTGAGGAGCATCTGACAGAATTGGGAATGCCATGCGGCAAATCTCAGGGAAAATAAATTATTTCATTTAATAAGCACTTCCATCCAAAAAAGTAATAATAGCCATACTGTATATTAGAAAATTAGAGTTGGAGCAATAGACAAAGTTTTTGCAAAAGTGACAACAATATACCACAGCATTGGTTGTCACTTTTCAATTTTGCTTCTGGGAAACGGATGATAAACTGTCCTTTTGGCTGCGTGTTCTGGTTATAATAATAACAATTTATTGGTAAGCTAAATCAGTAATCCATATAACTACACTTACTGCTACTGCAAAAATTGAGAAAATAGCTAAATAAAAAAAAATCACTATTACTTTTAACAAAACATAAACTTTGATTGCCATGCTAAGACTGACTTAGGCTGGCCATACACATAAGATACCCATGGACTTGATTCTTCTTCAGCCAACAAGCCAACAGCTATCTCTCCTTCTCCCCATGTACAGTGCTGTGTAAAAATATATACATGACCCTGGATTCCTTTTGTCTTTGCTTTTATGTCATACTTCCATTGTTCAGATTATCAAAAAAATTTCAATATCAGACAGAGATAACCTTAGTGAATACAAAATGTAGTTTTTCAATGATTTAAGGGAAAAATGCAAAACCAATATGGCCCTATATCAAAAAGTAATTGTCCGCTAATACTAATAACTAGTTATGCCACCCTTAGCAGCAACAGCTACAATCACTCCTTTTCAATGACTAGCAATGAGTCTGTATGCCCCCTGGAGATGGCCGATTATACACTGCGGTAACCTCAGAGTATAATAATCGTAGGCCCAGGGGAGGTGATTAAATATAACAGATACTTATACTCACCTCTCTTGGGACAGCTTCCAGCATCTTCTTCAGTGCTTTTCCAGCCTGTGATTGACATGCTTCCCACATTACATTGCAGACATCTGGGGCCGTGACCTTAGTTGCAGAAAACAGAGGATGCTGAAGACAGCCAGATGGAGCAAGGATGCCCAGGAAAGGTGAGTTAAAGTCAGTATAAGTGAGTATGAGGCTACCTCAGTGTATAATAATAGCACTAAAACTAATCTGAGTGCCAAACCTCATGAATATTCATGTCATTTTGTGGGGTTCCCCTGAAGCGGCTTGAAAAGAGGGCTCTTGGGAACATTTTATACTGTCTGGGACAATGGTGGGGAGCATATTATACTGTGTGGGGCCACTGAGGAGTATATTATACCATGTGGGATCACTATGGTGCATATCATAATGTGTGGGGGCCATTGTGTAACATATTATATCATGTGGGGGCCACTATGGAGCATATTATACTGTTTGGGGCCACTATGGAGCATATTATACTGTGTGGGGGCCAATATGCAGCATATTATGCTGTGTTTGGGCCAATGTGGAGTTTATGAGAATGTGTGGGGGCATTGTGTAGAGTACAATAACAATACTGTGTGGGGAAACTGTGGAGAATATGATAGCATGTGGGGGCCACTGTGGAGCATTATTATACTGTGTGGGAGCTCTTAATTATTAATTACATTGCTTGGTCACTATAAAACAGATCTGTGCAATGTAAATAGCAAAGAGGTGAGGTCCTTAGACTGTTAGGACCTTGCAAATCAAATGTTTACCTTACTTTTGTAAAGATTGAACTGACTCAAAAACTGCTTTTTTGGCATTTTGAGCACTTGCTGTATGTACTGTTACATCTTATTAGTGCAGCCATTTTTAGACTTGATGGTACCAATTATGTGTAGTTTTTATTTTTTATGTTTAGATGTAAAATGGCGAAAGGCGATGATTGAAATTTAAAAAAAAATATTTTAAAAACTTTAAATCTTTACTTATATTTTGAGTCTATCTAGGGAATTTGAACATGAGATCATTTGAACATTTATCCAATATACAGCTATACTTATTTATTGCATTATATTGTAGTTTTACTGGTATTCAATGTCAGCATGTCTGGTAGTATTCATGCATTGGTGTGGCAGTGAAACTGAACCAAATTTGGTTAAATTTTTGCATTTACTTGTCTAATATTTTAATATTTTAAGTATTTGGATGATCTGAAACATTCAAGAGTGCCAAATACAGAAAAATAGAAAATATTTTCACATCACTGTATAAGTTCCATTAATTTTGTGCTCTTTTAAAATCATGCTGTATGTAATCAAGGATTATACAATGCAAATCCCACTCGGTATGGTCAAAGTCTGTAAAGTATTTCAGGAGTGGTAAGGTCTGCTTCTTTTCGCAAATAGTATATTTATGATGATTTTGCAATGACTTGTAGTTTCTCATACATATTGAAGTTTGCAGGGACACAAATAAATGACTCAATCGGAATCTTAAATCAAAGAATGGTTAATCTGGTATGTCATTTGTGTATTGGGATGTATGCAACTGCTGCCCTTCTGTATATATCGTGTGGGTTATTTTTTTTTAACCAATTTGTTATGTAGGTTACTGGGATGTCTATAGAAGATTTGATTAATATTCACCAGTGTTTATGTAGTTACAGTATTGTAAAGCACTAACCAAAGTTTATAGGTGATCTTAGCACTGTCACTGCACTCATCCTATTGGGATCCCCCTTTTTTACCTATGTTTGGGATATTGCTAGGAGTCCTAGAGTGCTACCCAGCTTGCTGGCGTATGGTTTCCTTGGCAACATTTGAAGCTTCTGCAATTTTACGAGCTCTACTATGCTGATCCAATGAGAATCTGAGGAGGAATATTTCTACTCTGTTTCTGCTTATCCAGATGTTATTACAGTGTACTTTAATGAGGCTTTTGGACCATTGGCCTGTTCCTGTAAATTTGCTTGCTTTCTGATTTTGGCTCTCGGATTGACCTTTTGGCTTGGACTCTTCTGATTCCTCTGAAGATTCTGCCTAAAATCATCAGAGAGAAAAGTTTTGCAAGGAGGACCTTTCTCTCCACCAGATTCAGAAACCCTGCAGAAACCCGATCAAAACCCGGCAAACACCATTATAGTCCATTGGGTCTAGCGGTGTCCTCAGGTAATCAGATTTTTTAAGCAGAAAGGCTCTGCAACAGAAAGTTGAATGCTAGTGTGAAAATAGCATAAGATGAGTGGTACTGAGCTAATAATAAGATGGTAAAACAATAATGCTGACATGATAAATAATTGTCATCTAGCTTTCCTGACCACTCAAATTTAATGGACACTATGTAGATGAATGAAGTGAGGGTTAGGACGAGCCATATCAAGATAGTATATCAATAAGATTGACTGTCTATTAAATTTTCATGAATAAGGTGTGTATGGGACATCCAATAATGGAAAATATATAAATAAAAGACATACCACTGTGTTTTTTGCACTTCACAATCTTTCTCCATTCACCATTTCTAATTTTTATTTTAAATATTAAATTAATAAAAGATATTATTGGAATTGAATCTTTATCTGTCAAATAGAAAATCATAAATAAATGAAGATAATATGACTGCACTTCCTATTGTTACTTTTACAGCAATGATCCCAGCAACTGAATCAAAAAACCTAACAAAATACATTTTTCCTAAACTTACTTTCCAGGCAAAAAAGATAAAAAATAATTCTTCATTCAAAGGTCTGTTAGTGCTGTTAATGGGATAATAAGTGCACCCAAATACCTTTAGCAGTGTTTTTAGTGACTTCTGGATTTCTCTGGGAGCTCCTGGCTTCTTCTGCATTTATTTACATGGGTATTTTCCGATTCTATTTTCCTATAACTACCATGATGCTTTGGTACTCTCAGAGCTGACTCACACTACCTCCCTCTCTCACTCCTTCTCCCTACCTTTTCCACTTCCTCCTCCTCCCTTTCTCGTCTGGTGGCCACACCTGCGCAATAGAGCTGGAGTGCTAGCAGACGTCAAAAAGAGGAGGTACCAGCCAACCAGAAGGAAGTGACATAGTGCGCACAGAACATCCTGCCCAGAAGACTACCTGTGGGGTGGGGGTGGGGAGTTAGTATAGGTCATATTCTGTTTCCGGGGAAAGTCACCGGAAAATTGGAAATGTGTCAATGTGACTACCCTGGGAATCTAGATAAATATAGATTTTTAGTACACTAAATAATTTTGAACGTAGGGGGGTGTTTAGCTTATAGTAGAGCCAAAATGCAGCAACACTGCTCAGCCACTATTCAGTGTACTTCACCATCTGCTTCAGACTTCATACACTTTATACTACAGAGAAGGAATGCAGGCTCAAACAGCTGTGGGATTAAATATTTACATCTTAACCTAAGGATAGACCATAAAAGAAGATTCTGGAAAATAATTTTAAAATCATGGCAATCTGTATGAAAACTGGCATGATCTCATTATAAATTCCCCCCAGTCAATGCTATAACTCAAAGTCGTGGCCATAAGTGTTGGTACCTCTGAAAAATTTCCAGAATATAAAGTATTTCTGCCAGAAAGTTATTGCAATTACACGTTTTGTTAAACACACATTTATCTTCTTCGTGTGTATTGGCCAGACAAAATTATTGACACCCTCAACTTAATATTTGGTTGCACACCCTTTGGAAAAAATACACGTAACCATCACCGAAATCAATCACTTCCTATAACCATCAACAAGCTCCTTACACCTTTCAACTGGAACTTTGGACCACTCTTCTTTTTCAAACTGCTCCAGGTCTCTCATATTTAAAGGGGGCCTTCTCGCAAAAGCAGTTCAATAGGATTTAGGTCTGGACTCATTGCTGGTCACTCCAGAACTCCCCAGTGCTCTGTTTCCAACCATTTCTAGTTTCTTTTTGAAGTATGTTTGGGTTCATTATCCTGCTGGAAGACTAATGACCTGGAAAGGAAACCCTGTTTTCTGACACAGATTCCTGCATTTGACCCAAAATCCTTTGGTAATCTTCAGATTTCATGATTCCCTGCACACATTCAAGGAACCCAATGCCAGAGGTAGCAAAACAACCCCAAAACATTGTTGAACCTCCACCATATTTGACTTTTGGCACGATGATCTTTTCTTTATAGGCCTTATTCCGTTTTTTGGTAGAATGATGTGCTTTACCAAAAAGCTTTATCATGGTCTCATCCGTCCACAAGTATTTTGGCTTATTCATGAATATTTTGGAAAAACTGTAGTCTAGCTTTTTAAAGTCTGTGTGTCAGCAGTGGGATCTTCCTGGGTCTCCTGAAACGGCGTTTGACTTCATTGAAATGTCAATGGATAGTTTGCGCTGACACTGATGCACAACTTGAATTTTTTACAACTTAATTGGAGCTTCTTATCCACCATCCGGAATATTCTCATTGCAACATATCACCAATTTTTCTCTTCCGTCCATATCCAAGGAGATTAAATACAGTGCCATGGGTTATAAACTGCTTGATTATGTTGTGCACAGTGGACAAAAAAACATTAAGATCTCTGGAGACAGACTTGTAACCTTGAGATTGTTCATATTTTTCCATAATTATTTGTTCTCAGACAGTTCTCTTCTCCTCTTTCTGTTCTCCATGCTTAGTGTGGCATACACAGACACACAATGCAAAGATTGAGTCAAATTCCCTCATTTTTATCTGGTTTCAGGTGTGATTTGTATATTGACCACACCTGTTACTTGCCACAAGTGAGTTTGTCAAGCATTGCATGCTTGAAACAAAGTTATTTACCCACAATTTTGAATCTTTTATTTGGCATTGTACCTATACACACAAAATAAACAAACATGTGTATAACAAAACATGTAAATGGAATCACTTTTTGGGAGAAATACATAATTTTCTAACTTAGATTTCAGGGGTGCCATCTTTTACTTATGATTTTATCTATGATTTTATTTATTTAAACACATGTCTAACATGTCCAGCTACATGAACATTATGGGGCAGATTTGATAAACTAAATGCACCAGAATTCTGTATTATTTTGTGCCAAAAACTCTCCTACATGCCGCGCACCATACTTATTTTGCTTTTCCCGTTTTTGACTTCCCTGACCAGGGGGTGGGAATTTCTAGGACAAGGGCTGTTCTAAAGTTGCAGCAATGTACACCAAGTTGCACCAATATTCTGGCATATGTTTCTGTTACAAACTAAGCCAATCAGTAGTACATAGACTAAACCCAGAGTGGCGAACCTTTGACATGCGTGCCACAGGTGGCACACAGAGCCCTCTCTGTGTGCACCCATCTGTGGAACTGATTATACTGTGTGGGGGCCACTTTGCAGCAGATTGTACTATATGGAGGGCCTCTGTGGAACAGATTGTACTGTGTGGGGATCACTATGGAGCAAATTATACTGTGTGGGGACCACTGTGGATCGGATTGTACTGTGTGTGGGCCACTGTGGGGCAGATTGTACTGTGTGGGGGCCACTGTGGGGCAGATTGTACTGTGTGGGGGCCCCTTCACTATTTATATCACAGTATCTGTTTTATAGATTACATGGGATAATAGTAGAGGCTGTAATAACATTGCACAGTTGCTATTAAAACAGATCATGTGCTATGTAACTAGCGAATATTAATTGTTCAAAAATACCAAATGCAAACTATTACCTTTCAGTACAAGTTGTTTTGTATTATTGAAAGCTCTGTAAAGTCCCATTCACATAACTGTATTTTGCGGATCCGTAATTGTTCGCAATTGTGGATCCGCACAGTATTAAGATTAAATTGCTGTGTTGGCACTTTGCTATAAATTATTGGATTTTAGGTTGCAGTTTGGGTACTCAGTCTCTAAAAGGTTCACCATCACTGGACTAGACTGTCTAAGAGTGTACAAGATTTATCATCCAACATCAGTCAATGCAGCAACCAACAGCCAACAGATTGGTAATACTCATCTGTGCAATGAAAGCACATTATAGATATAACCAGTGCATATGTATTGAAATAAGATTTTAGTATACAGGTATTAACCAACCATCATGAAGATTCCAGAGATTCCTTCATATTACTATATTACTTCAAATTACTATGCTTATCAATCTGTTGTATACTACTAGCAACAATTTTTTCCTCTTGCGACCTGAGCGGTCACTACCCTTTTTAGTAATAGCTTTAGATGTAGAAAAAACTTATAGTTAAAAGCTGATAATGATTTGGCATCCAAAACATCTATCAAAGGGGTGTCTTTACATTGTACCAGAATACCAGGAAACCTTGTTTGTTATTATTCCTGAACCACGTACACTATATGAAATTCTGATATACACATCTCAACCTTTAATTTGGGTGTATGTCCTCTAGATGGCACTGTATCTCCTTCTACAAAAAATGGCAGGAGAAAACCTGAAGCAGGGTGCTATAGGGAACCTGGAAGTCATGAAAGTGTTAACAGAAGAAGAGATAAAGCCCACTTGGAAGATAAGTGAATAAACTACACACATAAAACTGTTTCTTTCTTTTTTTTTAACATCACATCGATAAGATTTAAGACAGGTCCATCACTTGTTTTTGCACAAGACTTCATATGGGAGATCTGTCCTAAATATCAATTCATTTATTACCAATCTCATAAAAAGTTTAATGAAATGTATACTTTTGATAGAAACAGATAAAGTAGCAGAAACATAATATGGTGCAGAGTTTTGGTTACACACCCATACCTGAGTAAATAATAATCTATCTATAAGTAATGTCATATATAGGAACTCAGGGTTTGGGAGTTACTTTATATGGGGGGTAAATAAATCTACAGAATATACACAAAGTGGCGATGAACACGTTGAACATGCTGTGCTCCCCGGATGAGAGCTGAGAGGCTGCACATGAACAACAATAGCAGTAAATGAGGTGTATTGGATTCAGGCTGGTGGCCGCTACACAAGGCATGGTATCTGAAACGTACGCCTGCCTGTCTGCATCCCCTAAATGTCAAGCAGACATGGGGTAACGGAGGCCCCTTCACCTTCTCTAGTCAGAGGAACAGAGGATGGCTGCACAAGAACAAGAACAAAAAATAATAATTCAACAATCACAATTAAACGCAAACTGCCCAACGCTCTCCAAACTCAGCAACCAGCGAAAGAGACTGTTTCAAGCTCCCCTCAATGTGAATTGATTCTACTACAGGCCCCTTTCACATAGCCTGTGTACAGCCAGGGGAGAGCAGAGACAGGGAGCCAAGCGAGAATAAACTGTACAGTTCATGGCGTCCTCATAGAATGTAAATACATGTGTGTACGCTTTAGTACATGAGATAAGGTGTGTTTGTCACCGTCGTGTACTATTCTGGAGAAAGTAATAGGACAGCAATGATTGGGCTCCCCCGCCATGACTGCAGAATGGACCATTCCACAATTTATTCCAAGGAAGACTGACAGTTTTTGGGTCATGAAGCAGCTGTTGAAGTCAAGCGGCTCTCCCCCTCCTCTGGAATAAGAAATGAATCCATTTTAAAGTAAATAACTAGAGCCCTGAGTTTACATGGAGAAGAAAAATGTATTCTTTCAAAACAGAAACAAACAACTAACTTAACCCGGAACGGATCATAAAGCAGAAGATTTCGCCATGCATTTAATGATGATGAACAATAATATTACACTCTGTAGAAACTTCCCAAAAATCCTTCCATACATTGTTCTAATTGCCGCCCAACTAGCGAAGCCTAAAGGCAATACGAAAACTCTGATGGGGAACAAAACTTAGCATATTGTGATCGAGATATAACAGAATACAATAGAATATAGTAGCTGCATAGAAGGCAAGCTCTTTAGCCCAAGAGTGTATATTCCTCTGTTTTCACATCTTCTTCTATAATAGTATATACAATTCACTGTTTAATTAAAATAACAAGATGAATGCAAGTAATTAAGCACATATCACTGTAATTAACTGTCTGCCCTGCAACTTCATATCACATGTAATAAATTCTAATTACTTACTGTAAATATTGAAGGAAAGGTAAGGGATGGAGACTCGAGGAATATTTATTTATCTATACAGTACTGTGCAAAACATTTAGGCAGGTGTGGAAAAAATCCTGCAAAGTAACAATGCTTTCAAAATTAAAAGTGTTAATAGTTTATTTTTGTAAAATTAAAATAAAAAAATGCAAAGTGAATAAACAAAAGAAAAAAACTAAAATCAATATTTGGTGATCAATATTTGACCACCCATTGCCTTGAAAACAGCATCGATCCTTCTAGGTACACTTGCATGCAGTTTTTAAAAGAAGTTGATCCAAACATCTTAGGGGGAGTTCACATAGAGTAATGTGCCTTGTGATGTGGCACGTATACGGCGTGTGAGACTTTGCAGGCCGTATACGCTCCCATTGATTTCAATGGAAGCCTGAATCATATACGCCGCTTTATTTTGCGCAAAATCACCACTTCCCCTGTTTTCCTTTCCTTTGATGGTCTGTAATTCTCGTACACTCTGCATCCCAATAACAAACTTGGTTGAAGTGTTGCCATCCTCCTGTCTGATATCTGCTCCTTTGCCCAATCCAATCACTATTTACTCTCACCCTTTCCTCCTTTGAAGCACTCTCTGTCCGCGTATACTCATCTTCCAAGTCGATGTCATATACTGACCGCCAGGACCTACCGTCACCTTGATTGACCATTTCTCCACCTGGTTAGCATACTAGCTAAACACCATCATCATGGGGGATTTCAACATCCCCATTAATTCAAACCACCCTTCTGCTTCCAATCTCCTATCCCTCACCACCTCCTTTGGGCTCTCTCAATGGTCCTCCTCTATTATTCACACAAAGGGGCACACACTGATCCTCATATTCACTCTTCACTGCTCTTTATCCCACCTCTCTAACTCTCCGACCATGCTCTCTGACTACAACTTACCAAAATTCTGTTGCCTCTGCTCTGTAAAAGGCACCCTCAACCCCCCAAACCAACATGCACCTGAAGAAATCTTTTCCTTTCATAGTAGCATGTCCGACATTGTGTCCATACAAAAAAGTGTCTGTGTGGAAAGGCTGCATACGGACACCGGTGGTTTGCTTTAAAAACCCATTCAAATGAACGGGTTTTAAAACTGATCACCAGCTAGTCATCGCCATTAGTATTCAAAATGAGCATGCGCGTGAATATGCAGACCTTGAGAGAGGGGTGTGTACATGCCCCCTTAGAGACACTATGTGTGCTAGATAGGTTACCATTACCTCTAAAAGAACCTAGTACATCATGCTAAGAGTCCCAAAGAAGGATAGTTATACAAAATACATTGAAAATGTATATAATTTTTCAGGTCTACCTAGTGTAAGCTGCACTCTGTAGGAAACATAATATTTTTCCAATAAAGAAAACAATTTACAAAAGATAATAATGACATAAAAATCAATACTCCGTTATGAGTCCTGTTTTGATAAACATTGGCACATAATATAAATAAATATCGGAGAATTAATAAACAAAGAACATTCTGATGGCAAAGGGAAAAAAACATTAAAAAAAACACAAAAAAACAACAATCCATGAATCCAATGTTTGACGACCCACAACCTATGCTAACTGGTTCCCCCTATATTTGAGTCAATAGTTAGAGTATTTTCTCCCCTTTGTGAGACCAAACTGTCAGTCTCCAAAGTAATATAATAGCCCCACAGTTACAGTATTCTACCAGCCCCATCTCATGAGTATAACATACATGTAAAGATATAGCGATATTTATCAACACCGAAATCAGTTCTGATAAAGGTCAGTAGCAGTATAATCAACTATAAATAGTCCCATTTCAGTTCAAGATGGTCTGAACCCCCCAAGCCACAGAATAAGTGTGGATATGACGTCCAACGTGGCGAAGATTCAACGTCCAATGACAGCTGTTTAAGATCCGCAAATTGTGTCCAATCAAATGGCCCAGACTGGATGGAATGTTTTGCTCCCTAATAAGGTGGTTAAACTAAAGGCAGTCAGAGATCCAAGGCTCCTCAAGAAGAGTGTGATCCCGTTGATCAAGAAAAAGATATTCACAAGCATTATTTATTCAAAAAAATATGCAACAGTGAAAAAACTAGTGGAAAAAAAGGATGGAAAGGTATATATATATATATATATATATATATATATATATATATACTGTATAGAAAAACCATATATATACTGTGTAGAAAAAGATAATGATACAATGGTTAACCAACAACCCAAGGGGGTATTTGTGAAAAGCAAATCTTAATTAGAGAAATTATTAGTAGTTCTTGGTTTTAGTATGTTTGTCTTGTTGACATCTCTAAGCTGTCTATATGAATTGGATAACAGCTCTATGAGGTATCCTCTATGATAAAACCTTGTAGTCATTTGTTTTGCCCGTTTGTCAATATCTTTAGGATCTGAACAGATCCTTTTTATTCAAGAAAATTGTCCCTTTGGAGTTCCTTGTTTTTGATGATAGGGATGAAAGCTAGAAAAATGAAGTAGATTATTAGTTGTGGTAGCTTTGCGATGTAAATCTGTGGTTATAATTTTCTCTTCTTTTTTATACAATTTATATATCTAGAAGATATACAATATATGCAATTTTATATCTAGAAAGTTGACCTCTATGCTAGATATTTTAGAAGTTAAATGTATGTGGAAGTTGTTGATGTTGAGCTTTTGTATAAATTCAATGCAAGATTGCACATCCCCTCTCCACAGTAGTAGAATATCGTCAATATAGTAGTACCATTTGACCATTTGAGTCTGATACTCTTCAGTGGGTTATATGTGGACCTCTTTCCACCACCCTAAAAAAAGGTTGGCATAGGAAGGGGTGAAACAAGCCCCTATTGTGGTTCCTGAGGCTTGACTGTAAAAGACTTTATTAAAGAGAAAAAAATTATGATTAAAAATAAATTTAAGTAAGTCTAAAATAAAATTTAAAGGTGTTTGCAAAAAAATGTTGAACAGCTTGCAGGCCATCTTCATAGTTAAACTTAGTCTTGCCCTGTGATTGACAGCTGGCCTTCCTATCCAGAGCGGGTTCATCCCCCCTATTTATTCTTGGCTCACATTCACATTGGTGCTTGCTATTGCCTTGTGCCTGCTGGCTTTTCTCTTGCTGTAATTTCTTGTATTCTGATTCTTGACCTCTGGCTCTCCTATTGACTACTCTTTTGGATATCGATTTTGACACTGCATCACTCAACTGTTACTGACCCCTGGCTAGCTGACCTCCCTTGTTGTTGTTTGTCTTGTCTATGTTTTGTGTATCACATATGTAGGAAGGGTTTTGTCATCCAGTTGTCGCCTATTACATAGGATAGGACTGTCAAGCAGGAAGGGACGGGGGGTTTCAGACCAGGGCTCACTGTCTCTTGTGTCCCTTCCTCCAGGGTTCATCTACAGCACTGGGGAACCGCTTTCTTCACTTCCCTGACAAACATTTTCTAAAAAAAATATAAATTTATTAAGTATCCAAAATAAAACCAGGAGTAATAATACAGCAGGGCTAGATGAAAAAAAGCTAAGACAAATAGGACACAAAGGGTAAAACAGAGTCTCACAGGCAAAAATACAATAATATATTGCAATAGTCATCAATAGTAACCTAAACAGGCCAGGTCAATTAATAAGAAAAGAAATGCCAGCTAAATATAACACAATGCACAATAACACAATAACACAGTGGTCACAATAACACAGTGACCTGGCCTTTTTATGTTACTATTGATGACTATTGTGATATAATATTGTATTTTTGCCCATGAGACTCTGTTTTATCCTCCGTGTTCTATTTGTCTTGGCTTTTATACATCTAGCCCTGTTGTATTATTACTCCTGGTTTTATTTTGGATACTTAATACATTTATATTTTTATAGAAAATGTTTATGAAATGCGTGCTTTTTTTGATTGGTGCTTTATCCAGATTTGAGATTTCAGACATAGTTGAGTAAGTTCTGTAGCTTAAGAGGTATTTACATATAGTATGCCAACAAGGGTTTTGCCACCAAGTATGAAGTCTTGTTTGCCAGATGGTACAAATACGTATTTCTCTATGGAAAATGCAAGTAAATTTATACAATGTGAGTTTCTGGATTTTATTTTTGATATTCTCTCTCTCACTGTTACAATTAAACTACCCTTAACATTATAGACTGTTCATGTTTTTGTCAATGGGGAAACTTACAAAATCAGCAAGGGATCATATAATTATTTCCTTCACTGTACATACTGAATACAAGTATTGACTACAGGAGCCTATAGGGGTTGTCTCACTATAACAAAATGACAGTTCAATAATCATTTTCTAATATGACCTATTACAAAATGGCCTCTGTAACCATACTGAAAATTGTGAATATCACAATAAGGTTGACATATATATTAGATGAATACTGGTCAATCCTGCTAATACGTATGATGGATTTTAGCTTGTCTTGTCCTTTGTTCTCCTCACTGATAACAGAAGTATGCTTGACCAAGCATTGGATATCATAGCTGTTGACCAAATCTATGACCAATCCGATACAACTTGCAACTTTATACACAGATCGTAGCAAAAAAAAAAAAAAAAAAAAAAGTAATACAGTTCACTATACTTCCAGTTCCCTTTTAGTGTCTAAATTGTCACTACATGTCTGGTAAATATTCAAACAAACACCACAAACAGTCCAAATAAGTTTTAATGATTCTAGAGTTAGATTGTAGAGTTTAATGTTGCTGAGGAAACAAAAGTTGTCTGCATATTTATCCCACCACTTTTCTTATGCCAGATGAAAAGATTTGTTTTTATAATAAATGTAATCACACTAATCCTAATTTTATATTTACACTGATGTTTACAGAGATCTGCACATTCAATAGATTCCTACAACCTCAATTCCCAAAAATTTAGGACGCTGTGTGAAATTTAAAGAAAGCAAGAATGCAATGATTTGGAAATCTTCTTCAACCATATTTTATTTACAGTAGAACATAAAACACATATCACACCATTAACAGTATATATAATATCATCAAAAGATTTAGAGAATGTGTTGAAATCCATTTGCACAATGGACAATGGATGTTTGTGATATATGGTTCCTCAGGCTTATTAAAAGCAGACAGGAATCAGTGTGAATACAGTTCACCGAGCAATCTACAAATGCAAGTTAAAGTTGTATCATGCAAAGAAGATATATCAACACAACATAAAAATGCTGCCGTCTTCTTGGAGCCAAACTGTTGAGCACCTAGAATCCTACATCAGACAAGAATGGGATAAGGTGTCACTCTAAGTCATGTAAATCTAGAAAGCATTTAGCCACAGTTAAAATGATTTTTATTTTTTCAGTCCAGAGCTCAGTTGTATAAGGGTGCTTCTGATAACGCTCTTTAAAGGGGTTCTATCATTAGATCAGATTTTTTTTCGATAACACATAGGAATAGCCTTAAGAGAGGCTATTGTTCTCCTACATTTAGATGTCTTTTCCGCGCCACCGTTCAGTAGAAATCACAGTTTTCGTCTGTATGCAAATGAATTCTCTCGCAGCCCTGGGGGCGGTCCCCAGCACTCAAACAGCACTGGGGGCGTCCCCAATGCTGCTAGAGAAATATCCAGCACCGCCTCCATCTTCTTCAGGAATGGCCTCTCTGCACATCGGCTTCCAGCACTGGGTAAAAACTTCTACGCATGCGCAGTCAGGTCTGCCATCGGGCCTCGGGCAGAGCCGACTGCGCATGCCCAAAAGCCACAAGAAAATGGCCGCTTACACAGCTTACTGTGCAAGGCGCCATCTTTCTTGTGGCTGCAGGCATGCACAGTCTGATCTTTCCGAAGCCAAGGCCTAGAAGTTTGAACCCAGTGCCAGAAGAAGACGCGCAGAGGGGCCATTCCTGAAGAAGATGGAGGCGGCACTGGAGATTTCTCTCATAGCATTGGGGGTACCCCCAGTGCTGTTTGAGCGCTGAGGCTCACCCCCAGTGCTGCGAGAGAACTCATTTGCATACAGACTATAACCTGGATTTCTACCGAACAGCGGCACAGAGAAGACATCTAAAGGTAGGAGAAGACTTGCCTTTCTTAAGGCTATTTCTACCTGTGATCGAGAAAAGAAAAAAAAAGTGATTTTAATGATAGAATCCCTTTAAGGCTTCTCTCTAGATAGGAGAGGATGAGGGTCCACAGTATGGTGTCAGAAACCGCCGCTGGACAGTGTGTTCACTTACTTTCCTCTACTCACCCAACATTTATCATCTATCCAGTAAATAGGTAAAAAACGCTTTAGACCAGAATACCTCTCTGAAGCCAAAAAAACACAAAATCCATCCACAAAATCTCTTTGTTTCAGTTGTTTGGGTAAATTTAGACATACCCAATACTGTGTCCAGACAATCCAGTTACAGTTTCTTATAACTGCATAATACATTATCAATTATAGTTTCTGTGGTTTTGCATTTGGAAAAACAAATAAAATAAAAATCTGATATTGATCCCATATTCTTTTCTGAGGACTACTTCTTTAGAAGAAATCTAAGGTTTTTTTTTTTTAATAATCAAAACTACATACAGAAACATACTGGGGGAAATTACCGAAGAAATGTGCCTCAATTCAGGGTAAATAGATTTACACACTCATATCTATGGTTAGGGATTAGGTACTGGGTTTGTAGGAATCAATATGCCAGCACAATAAACTTCACTTGGTCACCATATAGGAAACAGCATGACAAATTACTGTGGTGCCCAAAATATTAGTGTTCAGGAAAGTGGATAGGATAAAGCAGTACCATAACCAGTTTATAAGTGACAATAAAGAAATATGACAATATGGAAGTAGACTGAACAGCGGTACAAATAAAGTCTACTAGTAGATTGTTAGAATAGTATTGAGACTTATCAGGAGAAAATAAATAGAGAAGAGACATGTGTGAGATCAGGGAGCCCACATAATAGTATGACATCATTGTGGGTGTGGTCTCTGTGTGGAGGAAAAAAGTGTCACTATATGTGACCCACGTCACAATATAGTGACTTTACTGGGTGCCATCATGGAAAGCTGGTGCATGGAGGGAGCGCCACTGTGCGTGACTCATGTCGTAGTATAGTGACATCATCAGGCGTCATCTTGCTTAGGTAGTACTGTTGAGGAAAAGGGTAAAAGGACACAATATGCGAAGGGTATCGCTATGTGATGACATATGTCAGTGATACTATGCAGAGAGAACACCATGGCGTGATGTCGTGACATGTCACGTAGCAATATGTTGGTGGAGTAAAGAAAGAAGGAAAAAACTAAGCAAAAGAAAATAAAGATATCAATTATCTGTAAATGTAGTGTTTATGATTGATGTATATATAAAGTGAGTGTGGGACTATGGTCAGAGTATGTATATGTTTAAAGGGATTCTACCATTAAAAAAACTTTTTTTTCTAGGTGACACGTCGGAATAGCCTTTAGAAAGGCTATTCGTCTCCTACCTTTGGAAGTGATCTCTGCCACGCCGTTCATTCGAAATACCGTTTTGTACCGGTATGCTAATTAGTTCTCTCGCAGCGATGGGGACGTCCCCCAGCACAGGAGATGCGATGGGGGCGTCCCCATTGCTGCTCGAAAACCGACTCCAGCGCCGCCTCTGTCTTCTTCTGCATCCTCCCCTTCCTTCTTCGGCTTGACGTCGGACGCCTGCGCAGTACGCTCTGTTCGGCGAACTTTGCCGAACGTACTGCGCATGCCCGCGGCCATAGTGCCGACACTACAAGTTCGCCGAACACAGCGTACTGCGCAGGCGTCCGACGTCAAGCCGAAGAAGGAAGGGGAGAATGCAGAAGAAGACAGAGGCGGCGCTGGAGTCAGTTTTCGAGCAGCAATGGGGACGCCCCCATCGCATCTCCTGCGCTGGGGGATGCCCCCATCGCTGTGAGAGAACTAATTAGCATACCGGTACAAACCGGTATTTCGAACAAACGGCGCGGCAGAGATCACTTCCAAAGGTAGGAGACAAATAGCCTTTCTAAAGGCTATTCCGACATGTTACCTAGAAAAAAAAGTTTTAATGGTAGAATCCCTTTAAATGTATAAATGTACATGTACTGTAGTGCCATCTTGGTAAAGGAAAAAACGTATAAAAAGAAAAAGATGGAAAGAAAATAAAGAAATACATAAGGAGGGAAGGTAGGTGTGAAAAAAGAGAGATATGACTTAAGGGGGGACGGAGATATGGTACCTGGGGTGTCACTGGAGTCCCCAATTAAAGACGTCTCTGAAAACCAGATAGAAAAAGGTAATTTATGCTGAAGGATACATTACAAGCAATTACACTGAATTCCATCTTGTCCTTTGGGGTTGAAAGTCTGTTATCTATGGATCCAGAATGATTTCCGTTGTTTTAGGATCTTAATATGGTTATCCCCTCTGCGTAGATGGGGGACGTGTTCAATTATTTGGATCTTAAGTTCTATCTATATAATTCTATGGAAAGGGGGGTGATTTGGATTTTTTATTTTTTTTAAACTGTATTTATTAGACCCCATATGTGTCTTGAACCCAATGGTGTCTGATCACTAGTGCAATGCATTACAATGCTAATGCATTGCTAAATATTAGCACTTCTAAAGCCACTTCAATGGACTCCTGGCTGATATGGCAATGGATTGCCAGCCCTGGATCTCATTCCGGGTGCCAACGAACATCCCCAAAATGGTGGTGCCCATGAGCTGCCATAAAAATGCAGAGTGAGGTGCTGTTAGCCTCAATGCCTGCGATCAGTTTAATACAGCAAAGAGTCAGTAGCTATAGCAGCCACTCAGTATTTGAGCAGCCACCATAGTTAAATAGTAGACATCTGCCATACCATTACGGTGTATGACGGGGAAGGGGTTAATGTTCCTGGATACATTACACATTAGCACAGTTAAACTAAATCTGTGAATAGGCCCTTTGGAGAAGGAGTCAATCTTTTTAATGACTTGTTGGATTGTTTTGAATACTTGGATGTTATGAATGCAGGAGCGGGATCCACTGCAGTTTCGGAGTGTTATCTGATGTAGGGATGGAAATGCATGTAGGTGAGTCAGATAAACTTTCCTATGCGGTGACCAAGTGAAGTTTATTGTGTTGGCATATTGATTACTACATACCCTATACTTAATCCCTGTCCATAGATATGGAGTGTGTCAATTTATTTACCTATATATTAATTCAACTTTTAGTAATTGTACCTACCCAGGCTCATCTTATTGTATCGTATACTCTATCATCCAACGTAATATTATTATCATTTTGTTTCTATTTATTTGCTCTAAAATGAAGTCCCTGGGACCCTAAACCACAATGATTCATGTCCTGTACAATATTATGATACTATATTAGTCTCATGCAATAGATTGTACATAGATTAGGTTATATAATGTATATAACTCTATCACATGTATCACTATGTTTTTTTATTTAGATTTTAGTGAAAGGCCAAGTTTGGGCCAGAATGTCTCCGACTATTGTATTTACTTGTTACTGCTGTTGTACTATATTCGCTGTGAATATCTGGACTGCTTAATAAAAGACTCCTTGAACTGAAATCTGAAAGGTACGTGGAGTAGTTTATTTCTATATACTATCCGGGGCTAGCACCTACATGTACCCACATTCACAAATCTAGAGTGCAAAAACCACTGATGTTGTAATGATGCTGTTTGATAAATCTGCCGTATTGTATAACCCTTAGTAGGCGTAAAAAGTTCTGCTGAATTTTTGTCGCATCGTAGGCCACACTCCTTTCTTGTGAGGCTGCACTGAGAACCAGACAGAACATTCCAGTCATACAAGTGTCTAAAACCAAACTAAGGGCTCGTTCACAGCTGCGCCCGGTTTCTGTTTCCTGCACAAAACAGAGGAAGGAGACGGAAACCTGCAGGACTCTTTCATACCCATTCATTTGAATGGGTTTGAAAGATGTCCGGCCGTGAGTGGCGGTGAGAATTTTATGCTCTCCGCCGCGAAACCGGTTTTTTAAATTCGGACATAGTCGGACATGCAGTACTCTGTGTCCGGTTTTAAAAAAAACGGTTTCGCGGTGGAGAGCATAAAACGCTCACTAACGCTCACGGCTGGACCCGCTCTGACAGCTTTCTCCGTTCTCAGCTCTGAAGCTGAGAACGGAGACCTGAACGCTAGTGTGAACCTAGTGTTAGACATACAACATATTAGCAGTTTTTGGTACAAATAGTTAGACACTGTAAACTTAGACAGGCAGTCTGAAAAAGCACCAGACAGAAAAAACTTGTGAATTAGAGTGTTTTTGTTTCCATGTTGCTTGGATGTTCTCAGATGGTCTGGTTTTCACAGTGTAAAGTGAGGGGAATGAGCTTCCCTATCTCTTAACCTGGCAAAGTTGAGTATTTCTAGTGATATCTGAGGTCAATTTCCGTCCACAACTTCTCCTATTTTATGACTGACTGATTCCTGACACGGACAGGGATTCCTGAAAGCAAAAATAAAAATGGGCCTGTCCTGCATTACTTCAAAGAGTGTGCTTTGATCACACCTGGCCAAAAATGGCAGGATATTTGGTCCTGTGATCACAGAAGGATAAGAGTCTCACACTGACTAGTCCAAGACATTATATACAGTACATACACACATTACAATCTAATACACCGATGACACTTACAAACACAATAGAATTCACTAAGGATATATACAAGTGGAGTTTTTTCATCACAAAATGGCGATTCCTCTCGGATAAAATTAAAAGGTGTACGTACTATTGCACAGTAAAGAAGAGAAAAGAAAATGCCGAAAAGAAAATACAGAAGAGACCTCTCAGCTCTCAGCTACGGTAATATTGAGAGATACGTGGACACTTTACAGTGCTGAGGTCATATCTCTCTATATTATAAAAATGAATTCTTGTCTGTCTGTCCGTCTGTCTGTCTGTTCTCTAATGCGAACCAAACGACTGGACCGATCTTCACCAAATTTGGTACAGAGATACTTCAGATATCCGGAAAGGTTTAAGATGAGACTCCAACTCGCTCGGACGTACCATTGCTGAGATACAGCATTCCAAACACAGTCCCCCCCCCCCTTAGCCAATACAAACCTGCAAGACTTTCACTCATATTCCAACTGCAATACACACGGTCACTCCACATGCACAATACAACACTGATATCCAAACTGAGATACACGCATCAGAGGATTAGATACACAGATCAGCACACAGTATCACACGCCAGAGGATTAGATACACGGGTCTGCACACAGTCCCACACACCAGAGGATTAAATACGCACTTCTGCACACAGTTCCACACACTGAAGGATTTGCTACACGCGTCTGCACACGGTTCCACATGCCGAAGGATTAGATACAGGCGTCTACACACAGTTCCACACTCCAGAGGATTAGATACGCGCGTCTGCACACATTTGTACACGCCATAGGATTAGATACACGTGTCTGCACAGAGTACCACATGCCGTAGGATTAGATACACGCGTCTACACACAGTTCCACACTCCAGAGGATAAGATACGCGCGTCTGCACACAGTTGTACACGCCATAGGATTAGATACGCGCCTCTTCACACAATACCACACAGGGGAGGATTAGATACGTGCATCTGCACACAGTACCACACGACCGAAGGTTAGATGTGCACGTCTGCACACAGTTACACACGCTGAAGGATTAGATACGTGTGTCTGCTCTAAGTACCACACGGGGGAGGATTAGATACGCACATCTGCACACAGTTCAACATGCTGGAGGATTAGATACGCATGTCTTCACATAGTACCACCGCCAGAGGATTAGATACGTGTTTCTACACACAGTATCACACAAAGAAGGATTAGATATGCGCATCTGCACACAGTTCCATACGCTGGAGGATTAGAAACGCAAGTCTGCACATAGTTTCACACGCCGTAGGTTTAGATACGCGTGTATGCACACAGTACCATACGCCGGGGGATTGGATACATGCGTCTGCACACAATACCACATGCCAGTGGATTGGATATGTGCATCTGCACACAGTTCCACACATCAGAGGATTAGATAAGCAGGTCTGCACACAGTACCACATGCCGTAGGATTAGATACGTGCGTCTGCTTACAGATCCACACGCCAGAGGAATAAATACACGCATCTTCACACAGTTGTACACACCATAGGATTAGATACACACGTCTGCATACAGTACCACATGCTGTAGGATTAGATACGTGTGTCTACACACAGTTCCACATGCCGTAGGATTAGATACGCGCCTCTTCACCCAATACCACATAGGGGAGGATTAGATACGTGCATCTGAACACAGTACCACACTTTGGAGGATTAGATACAGGCCTCTGCACACAGTACCACATGCCAGAGAATTAGATACGTGTCTCAGCACACAGTTCCACATGGGGGAGGATTAGATACGCGCGTCTGCAAACAATTTCACTTACTGGAGGATTAGCTACGCGCCTCTAAACACAATACCACACGGGGAGGATTAGATATGTGCATCTGCACAAAGTACCACACCAACAAGGATTGGATACTTGCATCTAAACACAGTACTACACGGGGAAGGATTAGATACAGCTTTACTCCAGGTATCCATAACAACTGATCACAGGTTTTTCACTGACATCCAAAATGAGATACACATAATCACATGACGCTTATGGACATACACACAAACCACATACAAAATACATCAGTGCAAAATTAGACAAATCTTATAGGGCCACTACACAAACATAAAATGTAATATACCCGTGCGAAGCCAGGTCCTCCCTCTAGTACAGTATATAAGGTTGTATGGGCTGGAACACAAGGCATATTAGTGACAGTAGAAGTAGGGAATGGATGTGTTATTCATCACAGCATGATACAGAAGATTGAGATTTAAGGGGCTCTATCAGCAAAATGATGCTGTATGAGCGCCACATATGCGTAAATAGCTTTTAAAAAGGCTATTCAGGCACCGCTAATCTTACTTTAAACACCCCCCCCCCCCCCCGTTTTAAAATGAAACCTTAAAAATGAATATGCAAATTATTCTGTCACACCTTCCTCTTCTTTCTTCTTCTTTTGGTGATGCCCTCCGGTCCTCCGGCATGTGCGCAGTATCCCTCCCTCCGGAGCACTACTGCACACACTCTGGCTCCATTCTTCCCAATGGCAGTTCGCAAGCATACTGTGCATGTACAGTACGTTCGCGTAGTTCTAAGGGGAACTCAGTATGCTCAGTTCAGATGACGTCGGACAGTGTACGACCGCCCACTCTGCATGGTAAGAATAAGTTGCACATTCGTTTTTATGTTTTTATTTTAAAACAGGGGGGGGGGGGGGGTTTAAAATAAAATTAGCAGTGCCTGAGTAGCTTTGCTGATAGAACGCCTTTAATTAATTAAAGGCAAATTAGTAATCTGAATCATAGATAGGAGGGAGAAAAAAATATTTGTGCTATTGTGAGCCCGACTGCAGCAGTAAACCAGACAGACCATGGACAGATAACCCTTTCAATGCCAATAATATAATTTTCTAAGTCTACTATGAAATCTAGTTGTAATTTGGAAAGAAATCATAATTTTCAAAATGTGAAAATCTGTATTGCTTTTATACAGTCATACCACCCAAATGAGTTAATAAATATTATCTACCATATCTCCGATTTATATTGGCATCATATTTTAGTTGCCTTGAATTTATTTTGGGCGTTTGGGAAGCATGTTAACTAGAGATGAGCGAACAGTGTTCTATCGAACTCATGTTCGATCGGATATTAGGCTGTTCGGCATGTTCGAATCGAATCGAACACCGCGTGGTAAAGTGCGCCATTACTCGATTCCCCTCCCACCTTCCCTGGCGCCTTTTTTGCTCCAATAACAGCGCAGGGTAGGTGGGACAGGAACTACGACACCGGTGACGTTGAGAAAAGTAGGCAAAACCCATTGGCTGCCGAAAACATGTGACCTCTAATTTAAAAGAACAGCGCCGCCCAGGTTCGCGTCATTCTGAGCTTGCAATTCACCGAGGACGGAGGTTTCCGTCCAGCTAGCTAGGGCTTAGATTCTGGGTAGGCAGGGACAGGCTAGGATAGGAAGGAGAAGACAACCAACAGCTCTTGTAAGAGCTAAATTCCAGGGAGAAGCTTGTCAGTGTAACATGGCACTGACGGGCTCAATCGCCGCAACCCAGCTTTCCCAGGATCCTGAATGGAATACACTGTCAGTGTATTCCCGTATACCCGATATATACCCCGATACCCGTTCCAACGGTGTGCCCCCCCACCTTCACCCCAGAAATACCCTGCAAGTCCCCTAGCAATAGAATTGGGGCTATATACACCCACAATTTTTACTACTGGTATACAGTGCCATTGTCTGACTGGGAATTCAAAGAATATATTGGGAATACAAATACCCTCATTTCTTGCTACTGCCATATAGTGCCAGTTTCTGACTGGTAATTCAAAGAATATATTGTGGTTACGTGCACCCACAATTTTTACTACTGGTATACAGTGCCATTGTCTGACTGGGAATTCAAAGAATATATTGGGAATACAAATACCCTCATTTCTTGCTACTGCCATATAGTGCCAGTTTCTGACTGGTAATTCAAAGAATATATTGGGGTTACGTGCACCCACAATTTTTACTACTGGTATACAGTGCCATTGTCTGACTGGGAATTCAAAGAGTATATTGGGAATACAAATACCCTCATTTCTTGCTACTGCCATATAGTGCCAGTTTCTGACTGGTAATTCAAAGAATATATTGGGGTTACGTGCACCCACAATTTTTACTACTGGTATACAGTGCCATTGTCTGACTGGGAATTCAAAGAATATATTGGGGTTATAAATACCCTCATTTCTTGCTACTGCCATATAGTGCCAGTGTCTGACTGGGAATTCAAAGAATATATTGGGGTTACGTGCACCCACAATTTTTACTACTGGTATACAGTGCCATTGTCTGACTGGGAATTCAAAGAATATATTGGGAATACAAATACCCTCATTTCTTGCTACTGCCATATAGTGCCAGTTTCTGACTGGTAATTCAAAGAATATATTGGGGTTACGTGCACCCACAATTTTTACTACTGGTATACAGTGCCATTGTCTGACTGGGAATTCAAAGAATATATTGGGAATACAAATACCCTCATTTCTTGCTACTGCCATATAGTGCCAGTGTCTGACTGGGAATTCAAAGAATATATTGGGGTTACGTGCACCCACAATTTTTACTACTGGTATACAGTGCCATTGTCTGACTGGGAATTCAAAGAATATATTGGGAATACAAATACCCTCATTTCTTGCTACTGCCATATAGTGCCAGTGTCTGACTGGGAATTCAAAGAATATATTGGGGTTACGTGCACCCACAATTTTTACTACTGGTATACAGTGCCATTGTCTGACTGGGAATTCAAAGAATATATTGGGAATACAAATACCCTCGTTTCTTGCTACTGCCATATAGTGCCAGTTTCTGACTGGTAATTCAAAGAATATATTGGGGTTACGTGCACCCACAATTTTTACTACTGGTATACAGTGCCATTGTCTGACTGGGAATTCAAAGAATATATTGGGAATACAAATACCCTCATTTCTTGCTACTGCCATATAGTGCCAGTGTCTGACTGGGAATTCAAAGAATATATTGGGGTTACGTGCACCCACAATTTTTACTACTGGTATACAGTGCCATTGTCTGACTGGGAATTCAAAGAATATATTGGGAATACAAATACCCTCATTTCTTGCTACTGCCATATAGTGCCAGTTTCTGACTGGTAATTCAAAGAATATATTGGGGTTACGTGCACCCACAATTTTTACTACTGGTATACAGTGCCATTGTCTGACTGGGAATTCAAAGAATATATTGGGAATACAAATACCCTCATTTCTTGCTACTGCCATATAGTGCCAGTGTCTGACTGGTAATTCAAAGAATATATTGTGGTTACGTGCACCCACAATTTTTACTACTGGTATACAGTGCCATTGTCTGACTGGGAATTCAAAGAATATATTGGGAATACAAATACCCTCATTTCTTGCTACTGCCATATAGTGCCAGTGTCTGACTGGGAATTCAAAGAATATATTGGGGTTACGTGCACCCACAATTTTTACTACTGGTATACAGTGCCATTGTCTGACTGGGAATTCAAAGAATATATTGGGAATACAAATACCCTCATTTCTTGCTACTGCCATATAGTGCCAGTTTCTGACTGGTAATTCAAAGAATATATTGGGGTTACGTGCACCCACAATTTTTACTACTGGTATACAGTGCCATTGTCTGACTGGGAATTCAAAGAATATATTGGGAATACAAATACCCTCATTTCTTGCTACTGCCATATAGTGCCAGTTTCTGACTGGTAATTCAAAGAATATATTGGGGTTACGTGCACCCACAATTTTTACTACTGGTATACAGTGCCATTGTCTGACTGGGAATTCAAAGAATATATTGGGAATACAAATACCCTCATTTCTTGCTACTGCCATATAGTGCCAGTTTCTGACTGGTAATTCAAAGAATATATTGGGGTTACGTGCACCCACAATTTTTACTACTGGTATACAGTGCCATTGTCTGACTGGGAATTCAAAGAATATATTGGGAATACAAATACCCTCATTTCTTGCTACTGCCATATAGTGCCAGTGTCTGACTGGGAATTCAAAGAATATATTGGGGTTACGTGCACCCACAATTTTTACTACTGGTATACAGTGCCATTGTCTGACTGGGAATTCAAAGAATATATTGGGGTTATAAATACCCTCATTTCTTGCTACTGCCATATAGTGCCAGTTTCTGACTGGTAATTCAAAGAATATATTGTGGTTACGTGCACCCACAATTTTTACTACTGGTATACAGTGCCATTGTCTGACTGGGAATTCAAAGAATATATTGGGAATACAAATACCCTCATTTCTTGCTACTGCCATATAGTGCCAGTGTCTGACTGGGAATTCAAAGAATATATTGGGGTTACGTGCACCCACAATTTTTACTACTGGTATACAGTGCCATTGTCTGACTGGGAATTCAAAGAATATATTGGGAATACAAATACCCTCATTTCTTGCTACT
Organism: Leptodactylus fuscus; assembly: GCF_031893055.1. Classification (NCBI taxonomy): domain Eukaryota; kingdom Metazoa; phylum Chordata; class Amphibia; order Anura; family Leptodactylidae; genus Leptodactylus; species Leptodactylus fuscus. The sequence goes on from NC_134265.1 coordinate 202,611,581, forward strand.
GCCATATAGTGCCAGTGTCTGACTGGGAATTCAAAGAATATATTGGGGTTACGTGCACCCACAATTTTTACTACTGGTATACAGTGCCATTGTCTGACTGGGAATTCAAAGAATATATTGGGGTTATAAATACCCTCATTTCTTGCTACTGCCATATAGTGCCAGTTTCTGACTGGTAATTCAAAGAATATATTGGGGTTACGTGCACCCACAATTTTTACTACTGGTATACAGTGCCATTGTCTGACTGGGAATTCAAAGAATATATTGGGAATACAAATACCCTCATTTCTTGCTACTGCCATATAGTGCCAGTGTCTGACTGGGAATTCAAAGAATATATTGGGGTTACGTGCACCCACAATTTTTACTACTGGTATACAGTGCCATTGTCTGACTGGGAATTCAAAGAATATATTGGGAATACAAATACCCTCATTTCTTGCTACTGCCATATAGTGCCAGTTTCTGACTGGTAATTCAAAGAATATATTGGGGTTACGTGCACCCACAATTTTTACTACTGGTATACAGTGCCAATTTCTAACTAGGAATTCAAAATGCGCAAGGCTCCCGGAAAGGGACGTGGACGAGGCCGTGGGCGAGGTCGGGGGAATGGTTCTGGGGAGCAAGGTAGCAGTGAAGCCACAGGGCGTCCCGTGCCTACTCCTGTGGGGCAGCAAGCATTGCGCCACTCCACAGTGCCAGGGTTGCTTGCCACATTAACTAAACTGCAGGGTACAAACCTTAGTAGGCCCGAGAACCAGGAACAGGTCTTGCAATGGCTGTCAGAGAACGCTTACAGCACATTGTCCAGCAGCCAGTCAGACTCTGCCTCCTCTCCTCCTATTACCCAACAGTCTTGTCTTCCTTCCTCCCAAAATTCCGAAGCTTTACAGAACAATAACCCAAACTGTCCCTGCTCCCCAGAGCTGTTCTCCGCTCCTTTCATTGTCCCTCAACCTGCCTCTCCACATCACGATTCCACGAACCTAACAGAGGAGCATCTGTGTCCAGATGCTCAAACACTAGAGTCTCCTCCATCTCCGTTCGATTTGGTGGTGGATGACCAGCAACCCACCCTCATCGACGATGATGTGACGCAGTTGCCGTCAGGGCATCCAGTTGACCGGCGCATTGTGCGGGAGGAGGAGATGAGACAGGAGTTGGAAGAGGAAGTGGTGGATGATGAGGACACTGACCCGACCTGGACAGGGGGGATGTCAAGCGGGGAAAGTAGTGTGGATGTTGAGGCAGGTGCAGCACCAAAAAGGGTAGCTAGAGGCAGAGGCAGAGGTCAGCAGCTTAGGTGAAGCCAGGCCACACCCGGAATCTCCCAAGATGTTCCAGTTCGTACCCAGCCCCGAAAAACTCCCACCTCGAGGGCACGTTTCTCGAAGGTGTGGAGTTTTTTCAAGGAATGCGCCGAGGACAGATATAGTGTTGTCTGCACAATTTGCCTCTCGAAATTGATTAGGGGCTCTGAGAAGAGCAACCTGTCCACCACTTCAATGCGCCGTCATTTGGAATCCAAGCACTGGAATCAGTGGCAGGCAGCAACGGCAGGACAAAGGCCGCCTGCCGTTCACGCCACTGCCACTGCCTCTGCCACTGCCTCTGCCTCTGCCACTGCCACTGCTGACTGTGCTGGCGATGCACTCCAGAGGACGAGCCAGGACACCACTTCATCTGCCTCCGCCACTTTGTTGACTTCTACCTCATCCTCCCCTGGTCCTGTCTTATCTCCTTCTCCTGCACCATCAAAGGCACCATCAGGCGTTTCTTTACAACAACCCACCATCTCTCAGACATTGGAGCGGCGGCAGAAATACACTGCTAACCACCCACACGCGCAAGCCTTGAACGCCAACATCGCTAAACTGCTGGCCCAGGAGATGTTGGCGTTCCGGCTTGTTGAAACTCCCGCCTTCCTGGACCTGATGGCAACTGCGGCACCTCGCTATGCCGTCCCTAGCCGTCACTACTTCTCCCGGTGTGCCGTCCCCGCCTTGCACCAGCACGTGTCACTCAACATCAGGCGGGCCCTTAGTTCCGCGCTTTGCACAAAGGTCCACTTGACCACCGACGCGTGGACAAGTGCATGCGGACAGGGACGCTACATTTCACTGACGGCACACTGGGTGAATGTAGTTGAGGCTGGGACTGCTTCCCAAACTGGCCCGGTGTACCTCGTCTCCCCGCCTAACATTCCTGGCAGGGACACGAGAAGAACACCCCCCTCCTCCTCCTCCTCTACCGCCTCCTCCTCCGCCACCGCCTCCTCCTCCGCCACCGCCTCCTCCTCCGCTGTTAGATTGACCCCAGCTACGAGTTGGAAACGTTGCAGCACTGGCGTTGGTAGACGTCAGCAGGCTGTGCTGAAGCTGATCAGCTTGGGGGACAGACAGCACACTGCCTCCGAGGTGAGGGATGCCCTCCTCGATGAGACGGCAATATGGTTTGAGCCGCTGCACCTGGGCCCAGGCATGGTCGTTTGTGATAACGGCCGGAACCTGGTAGCAGCTCTGGAGCTTGCCGGACTCCAACATGTTCCATGATTAAGAGGTGAAGCACCTCGAAACGCGTCGGTTTTTGCTACCTTACCGTCTGCATTATTACATGATATGTATACACCCAGATTTTAAAAGGAGCATGTCTCCGGAATAAAGTTTGTATTTTTTATACAAGAAGTCACGGAGTGCTGGACATTCATCTATTGCCATGTTCCATGCCTGGCCCACGTCTTCAACCTAGTGGTGCAACGTTTCCTAAAGAGCTACCCCAATGTTCCAGAGCTACTGGTGAAAGTGCGGCGCATGTTCGCCCACTTTCGCAAGTCGACAGTAGCCGCTGCTAGCTTAAAATCTCTCCAGCAACGCCTGCATGTGCCACAACACCGGCTTTTGTGCGACGTCCCCACACGCTGGAACTCAACGTTTCAGATGTTGAATAGAGTGGTTGAGCAGCAGAGACCTTTGATGGAATACCAGCTACAAAACCCTAGGGTGCCACAAAGTCAGCTGCCTCAGTTTCACATCCATGAGTGGCCATGGATGAGAGACCTTTGTGACATCCTACGGGTCTTTGAGGAGTCCACAAGGAGGGTGAGCTCTGAGGATGCGATGGTGAGCTTTACAATCCCGCTCTTGTGTGTTCTGAGAGAATCCCTGATTGACATCAGGGATAACTCAGATCACACAGAGGAGTTAGGGATAGCATCCGATCCGTCACAGCTGGAGAGTAGGTCCACACATCTGTCCGCTTCACTGCGTTTAATGGAGGAGGAGGAGGAGGAGGAAGAAGAGTTGTCCGATGATGTGATGGTGATACAGGAGGCTTCCGGGCAACTTCGAATCGTCCCATTGTTGCAGCGCGGATCGGTAGACATGGAGGATGAGGAGGAAATGGAGATTGAACTTTCCGGTGGGGCCAGAGGAGTCATGCCAACTAACACTGTGGCAGACATGGCTGAGTTCATGTTGGGGTGCTTTACAACCGACAAGCGTATTGTCAAAATCATGGAGGACAACCAGTACTGGATCTTTGCTATCCTTGACCTCCGGTATAAAAACAACATCTCGTCTTTTATTCCGGTAGAGGGGAGGGCCAATCGCATCAATGCTTGCCACAGGCAATTGGTGCAGAATATGATGGAGATGTTTCCAGCATGTGACGTTGGCGGCAGGGAGGGCAGTTCCTCCAGTAGGCAACCAAGTTCTCACCGGTCCACACAAACGAGGGGCACACTGTCTAAGGTCTGGGACACCTTGATGGCACCCCCTCGCCAAAGTGCCGCCACGGAGGGTCCTAGTGTCACCAGGCGTGAGAAGTATAGGCGCATGTTGCGGGAATACCTTTCCGACCACAGCCCTGTCCTCTCCGACCCCTCTGCGCCCTACACGTATTGGGTGTCGAAGTTGGACCTGTGGCTTGAACTTGCCCTATATGCCTTGGAGGTGCTGTCCTGTCCTGCCGCCAGCGTCCTATCTGAGAGGGTGTTCAGTGCAGCCGGTGGCATCATCACTGACAAGCGCACCCGTCTGTCAGCTGAGAGTGCCGACCGGCTCACTTTGATAAAAATGAACCACCACTGGATAGAGCCTTCATTTTTGTGCCCACCTGTGTAAAGCACCCCAACATGAAACTCCATGTCTGTACTCAACCTCTCCAATTCCTCCGCATCCTCATACTCATCCACCATAAGCGTTGCACAATTCTGCTAATACTAGGCTCCCTCCAACATGATTTCCCCCAACTCTGCTGGTTAGAGGCTCCCTCCACCCTGATTTCCACCAACTCTGCTGGTTAGAGGCTCCCTCCACCCTGCTTTCCCACAACTCTGCTGGTTAGAGGCTCCCTCCACCATGAATTTGCCCAAACTGGGCTGGTTAGAGGCTCCCTCCACCATGAATTGGTCCAAACTGGGGTTTTTAGAGGCTCCCTCCACCATGAATTTGCCAAAACTGGGCTGTTTAGAGGCTCCCTCCACCATGAATTGGTCCAAATTGGGGTTTTTAGAGGCTCCCTCCACCATGAATTTGCCCAAACTGGGCTGGTTAGAGGCTCCCTCCACCATGAATTGGTCCAAACTGGGCTGGTTAGAGGCTCCCTCCACCATGAATTGGTCCAAATTGGGGTTTTTAGAGGCTCCCTCCACCATGAATTGGTCCAAACTGGGCTGTTTAGAGGCTCCCTCCACCATGAATTGGTCCAAACTGGGGTTTTTAGAGGCTCCCTCCACCATGAATTGGTCCAAACTGGGCTGGTTAGAGGCTCCCTCCACCATGAATTGGTCCAAACTGGGTTTTTTAGAGGCTCCCTCCACCATGAATTGGTCCAAACTGGGGTTTTTAGAGGCTCCCTCCACCATGAATTGGTCCAAACTGGGGTTTTTAGAGGCTCCCTCCACCATGAATTGGTCCAAACTGGGGTTTTTAGAGGCTCCCTCCACCATGAATTTGCCCAAACTGGGCTGTTTAGAGGCTCCCTCCACCATGAATTGGTCCAAACTGGGTTTTTTAGAGGCTCCCTCCACCATGAATTGGTCCAAACTGGGGTTTTTAGAGGCTCCCTCCACCATCAATTGGTCCAAACTGGGGTTTTTAGAGGCTCCCTCCACCATGAATTTGCCCAAACTGGGCTGTTTAGAGGCTCCCTCCACCATGAATTTGCCCAAACTGGGCTGTTTAGAGGCTCCCTCCACCATGAATTTGCCCAAACTGGGCTGGTTAGAGGCTCCCTCCACCATGAATTGGTCCAAACTGGGGTTTTTAGAGGCTCCCTCCACCATGAATTGGTCCAAACTGGGTTTTTTAGAGGCTCCCTCCACCATGAATTGGTCCAAACTGGGGTTTTTAGAGGCTCCCTCCACCATGAATTGGTCCAAACTGGGCTGTTTAGCGGCTCCCTCCACCATTAATTGGTCCAAACTGGGCTGGTTAGAGGCTCCCTCCACCATGAATTTGCCCAAACTGGGCTGTTTAGAGGCTCCCTCCACCATGAATTTGCCCAAACTGGGCTGGTTAGAGGCTCCCTCCACCATGAATTGGTCCAAACTGGGGTTTTTAGAGGCTCCCTCCACCATGAATTGGTCCAAACTTGGCTGTTTAGAGGCTCCCTCCACCATGAATTGGTCCAAACTGGGGTGGTTAGAGGCTCCCTCCACCATTAATTGGTCCAAACTGGGCTGGTTAGAGGCTCCCTCCACCATTAATTGGTCCAAACTGGGCTGGTTAGAGGCTCCCTCCACCATTAATTGGTCCAAACTGGGCTGGTTAGAGGCTCCCTCCACCATGAATTTGCCCAAACTGGGCTGTTTAGAGGCTCCCTCCACCATGAATTTGCCCAAACTGGGCTGGTTAGAGGCTCCCTCCACCATGAATTGGTCCAAACTGGGTTTTTTAGAGGCTCCCTCCACCATGAATTTGCCCAAACTGGGCTGGTTAGAGGCTCCCTCCACCATGAATTGGTCCTAACTGGGTTTTTTAGAGGCTCCCTCCACCATGAATTTGCCCAAACTGGGCTGGTTAGAGGCTCCCTCCACCATGAATTGGTCCAAACTGGGTTTTTTAGAGGCTCCCTCCACCATGAATTTGCCCAAACTGGGCTGGTTAGAGGCTCCCTCCACCATGAATTGGTCCAAACTGGGTTTTTTAGAGGCTCCCTCCACCATGAATTTGCCCACACTGGGCTGGTTAGAGGCTCCCTCCACCATGAATTGGTCCAAACTGGGGTTTTTAGAGGCTCCCTCCACCATGAATTTGCCCAAACTGGGGTGTTTAGAGGCTCCCTCCACCATGAATTTGCCCAAACTCTGCTGGTTAGAGGCTCAATCCACCCTGATTTTCAAAACAAATGTTGGTGCCAACCTCAACTTACTACAAGGGCCAAATTCACTGCTGGTGACAAGCTCTCCTCACTGCAAGTGCCAAATACACATGTTTCAAGGTGTTTTCCTACTGTCAGAGAGGTGGTATTGATTGTGTAAAGTGTGTAGTTGTTAGGCTGTGATGTTGGGGTAATAGAGGGTCTTTGGTGTGTTAGATGCCCCCAGACATGCTTCCCCTGCTGTCCCAGTGTCATTCCAGAGGTGTTGGCATCATTTCCTGGGGTGTCATAGTGGACTTGGTGACCCTCCAGACACGAATTTGGGTTTCCCCCTTAACGAGTATCTGTTCCCCATAGACTATAATGGGGTTCGAAACCCATTCGAACACACGAACATTGAGCGGCTGTTCGAATTGAATTTCGAACCTCGAACATTTTAGTGTTCGCTCATCTCTAATGTTAACCCTTTAACTGTTTCACAATTTTCAATAATATGGTCATTTAGTCTTAAAAATTACACTTTCACAAGGGTTTAAAGGAGAAAATGAATATCACAATTTGTTATTTAATTTCTCCCAAGCCTGGAAATTCCCCACATGAAACTGCTGTCTGGGCACATGGCAGTGTCGCAAATTTAAGGAGAGCCACTGGGCTTTTAAAGGGCAGATCTTGATGGATATACCAGAAGTAACCTTATGGTATAGTTATCATTTTAAGTGCAAGAGTGTTTCCTAAAAATGAATGTGCAAAATGAAAATTAAAATTTTTAAAGAAATGCTATTTTAGTGCCCTATACTTTGTGTCATCAGAGTTAAGAACTCCTAAACCTTTTAAGGTACAAAAAAGTTGTATATGTGGGTATAAACTGCTACTTGGCACAATTTTTTGGGTAGGGGTTGAACTTTAGATTTAGAGGGACTGCTTTTGGACCCCATGTTACTTTTAAAGAACCCCGAAGCTGTCAGTAAATTGAATTTCCCAAGAAAATACCCAGAGATATACCATTTCTGTACCCACTATGTTACACCCAGCTTAATTCAGCAGACAGAAACACTCCAAAATCTGTTAAGCTGGTTATCCTGGGTAAATGAACATTTGGAGTGTTCATCATGGCACAACTGGGCACAACATATTGCGCACTGAATTGATGTAATTTGGAAACATTGCTATTTTGAATTTTCACCAAAAGTTGCACATTAATATCGGGAAAATAAATAATACAACACATGATAACCCCTTGATATCACTTCTTGAAAAAATTCTTGAAGGGTACAGGCATCAGGAAATTCCACTTCTGACATATCTGGGGCTCTGCAAAAGTGGTATGGTGTCTACAAATCGAAACTGTGCTCCATAAACCAAATAGTGCTGCTTCGTTTTCGGCTTTCCCCATCAGCAGCTCATATGACATTAACTCCTTTCCCGCTCTGCGCAGTACTAAGTTAGTACTCAGCGCTGTGATAGTACTGAACTGTAATGCCACGGGTACAGAACAATCTTTACTCCAAATGCTAAAAAGAGCAGTGCTCCTTCCCTTGTGAGTCCTGTGTTGTGCAGAAGCAGCAGTTTATGCCCACATATACAACTTTTTTGTTCCTGGGATAGCCCACTTAAAGAGGACCTTTCACCATATCTGGGCACAGGCAGTTCTATATACTGCCAGAAAGCTGACAGTGCGCTGAATTCAGCGCACTGTCGGCTTTCCCGATCCGTGCCCCGTGTAAAGCGCTATTGGTCCCGGTACCGTAGCGCTTTACAGTCAGAAGGGCGTTTCTGACCATTAGCCAGAGACGTCCTTCTGCCTCGCGGCGCCTATCGCGCTGTACTGTGGAGCGGGGAGGAACGCCCTCTCCCTCTCCTGATAATACTCGTCTATGGACAAGCTGTGTGAGCAGAGGGAGGGGGCGTTCCTTCCCGCTCCACAGCACAGCGCGATTGGCGCCGCGAGACAGAAGGACGTCTCTGGCTAATGGTCAGAAACGCCCTTCTGACCATAGAAGAGCTACGGTACCGGGCCGTAAGCTCTTCACACTGGGCACAGATCGGGAAAGCCGACAGTGCGCTGAATTCAGCGCACTGTCAGCTTTCTGGCAGTATATAGAACTGCCTGTGCCCAAAAGTGGTGAAAGGTCCTCTTTAATAGTTTTACAAGTGCAACTCTGTGACAACACAAAGTGGACCTAACATATCGGACACTGAAATGGCATATACAATTTAAAAATTGCAAAATTCTCCTTCTGTACCATTTGCTGCACAGTACCATTTAGAAAAGACTGTGGAGTCAAAACGCTCATTGTACCCCTAGATGAATACATAAAAGGGTAACATTTTTAAAAGGGGGTCACTTTTTTGAGTTCTCCAATGTACTGGTACCTCAGGGGCCTTACATACATGCCTTAGCAGAAATGGTTTTATACTGTCAAATCCATGATCCTTTTCCTTTCTGATGGATTAAAAAAAAAGAAAAAAAATCAATTTTTGGTATTGCATTTTAACACTTAAATGTTTTTGTATTAACTGTACAGCGTAAATAACGTATGGTACGGAAGGGTTTACTTTAGGAATTGTGATAGGACTGAAAAGATGTGTCTTTAGTTTGTGCTTGAAGCTGTAGAAATTGAGTTTTAATCTGAGTGTACAGGGTGGAGCATTCCAGAGAAGTGGTGCAACTCGGGAGAAGTCTTGTATATAAGTGTGGGAATTTCTGATAATAGAGAATGTAAGTGTTAGGTCAATGAGTGAACGGAGAGTACGGGTTGGGCAATAGAGATGAGGGAGGAAATGTAGGGAGGTGCAGTATTATAGAGAGCCTTGTGGATTAGGGTGATAACTTTATTCTATAATGAATAGGCAGCCAATGTAGTGACTGACAAATCAAAATGGAACAATTTTTACATAAAACCATTGATTTTTGCAATATAACCACCATGTGAGTCATTTCCCCCCAAAAAGGAGAATTTTGGAGCATTTTAAATGTTAAAAAAAATGTAATGTGTGGGCAGGCACATGTAGTGCGGGCATGCGCAGTCGGCTCTGCCCAGGCCCGATGCCTGGCAGCGTGAATTCAGAGCCGGAAGACGCCGCGGGGAAGCTGCACGGAGAAGACTTCTAAAGGTAGGAGAAGAACCAGCGTTGATTGGCCAACTGTATAGCATTCGGCCAATCAATGCTGGTTCTTCATCGAACTTTTCCATTCGAATAGCGAGTGGTACTAGATCGAGTACGAGTATTTCGAATACCGTAATATTCGATCGAATACCTACTCGATCGAATACTACTCGCTCATCTCTAATAGGGATCACAATGTACATTTATTTCCTATCTGTATGTCTTTGGAGTATGGGAGGAAATCCACACAAGCACGGGAGAACATACAAATGCTTTCTCTGGCAGGATTTGAACCCAGGACTCCAGCGCGAAAAGGCTGCAGTGCTAACCACTAAGCCACCATTTTGCCCCCCTCCCCCCATCCATTCTTTCATAGACATACATGTCACTTTACTTTGCCTTGGTTACCTTGGTTGGTTTTGCCTTAGAGAGCTAGAAATTGGATAGATATGTTTCTAGGAGCGCTGACAGTGTTATACACTATGTTTTAAGCCAATTTAAACTGTTAGACCCTAAACAAATCTTGGTACCGAATCACCCAAAACAAAACAAATCTAGAGAGGTTCACCCATCCCTAATGGTAATGTCATAACCTTAATTATAAAAATATTGTGTTATATAACTCAAATAGTGAAAGCTGTACATAAAAGAAAAATGGTAGAATTACTGTTTACTGCTCATACCACCATCCAAAAGGCAGGTAAAAACACATAGTTGTACGTACTACCAAAATGGTACCACAAAGAAAAAGCTCATATAGTTTTATAAATGGAAAAATAAGGCAACACAAAAGCATAAAGCAACATATTTTTTTTAATTGTGCAAAAGTAATATAACATAAAACTATAGATATCCTGTATCTGTATTACTATGCTGCTGTAACATACTGAAATTTCCCCACTGTGGGACTATTAAAGGATTATCTTATCTTATCTTAAATTTGGTATAACTGAAATCATTTTTTAAATATATTATATGTATCCTATAATGGTATAATAAAAAAATGACAGTACCTGCAAAGTGGATAGAGTTCTGGCTAATCCCATCCACACAGCGCAGAGAAATATCTGTAATGGAAATGCTTCAATTTCAACAACTTTTGCCTTTTTGTAAAGCGCATCATGTCAGTTACACCTCTAGAAAAACCGGCGTATTCCATATAGGGACAGAAAATACGCAGAGGAAAACTCATTTTGGCTGCGGCTTGGCTTTGGCCTACAAGGTCAAGCCCTCATAAGGCTAAGTCAATGCGGAAGGTGAAGAAAATTAAAAAAATTCAAGGTATATTAGGTAGAGATGAGCGAACACTAAAATGTTCGAGGTTCGAAATTCGATTCGAACAGCCACTCACTGTTCGAGTGTTCGAACGGGTTTCGAACCCCATTATAGTCTATGGGGAACATATACTCGTTAAGGGGGAAACACAAATCCGTGTCTGGAGGGTCACCAAGTCCACTATGACACTCCAGGAAATGATACCAACACCCTGGAATGACACTGGAACAGCAGGGGAAGCATGCCTGGGGGCATAAAAGTCACTTTATTTCATGGAAATCCCTGTCAGCTTGCGATTTTCGCAAGCTAACTTTTCCCCATAGGAATGCATTGGACAGCGCTGATTGGTCGAATTCCGTACTCTGGCCAATCAGCGCTGGCTCTGCTGGAGGAGGCGGAGTCTAAGATCGCTCCACACCAGTCTCCATTCAGGTCCGACCTTAGACTCCGCCTCCTCCGGCAGAGCCAGCGCTGATTGGCCGAAGGCTGGCCAATGCATTCCTATGGGAATGCAGAGACTTAGCAGTGCTGAGCCAGTTCTGCTCAACTACACCGTGTGCCGGTCAGCCCATCTGATATAGCAGAGCCGAGTGTGCACACTCGGCTCTGCTACATCTGATGTAGCAGAGCCGAGTGTGCACACTCGGCTCTGCTATATCAGATGGGCTGACCGACACACGGTGTAGTTGAGCAGAACTGGCTCAGCACTGCTAAGTCTCTGCAGTAGCAGGCTCTGCTACATCAGATGTAGCAGAGCCGAGTGTGCACACTCGGCTCTGCTATATCAGATGGGCTGACTGGCACACGGTGTAGTTGAGCAGAACTGGCTCAGCACTGCTAAGTCTCTGCATTCCCATAGAAATGCATTGGCCAGCCTTCGGCCAATCAGCGCTGGCTCTGCCAGAGGAGGCGGAGTCTAAGGTCGGACCTGAATGGAGACTGGTGTGGAGCGATCTTAGACTCCGCCTCCTCCAGCAGAGCCAGCGCTGATTGGTCGAATTCCGTACTCTGGCCAATCAGCGCTGTCCAATGCATTCCTATGGGAAAAAGTTTATGTCACAAAAATCACAATTACACACCCGATAGAGCCCCAAAAAGTTATTTTTAATAACATTCCTACCTAAATAAAGGTTATCCCTAGCTATCCCTGCCTGTACAGCTATCCCTGTCTCTTAGTCACAAAGTTCACATTCTCATATGACCCGGATTTGAAATCCACTATTCGTCTAAAATGGAGGTCATCTGATTTCGGCAGCCAATGACTTTTTCCGATTTTTTTCATTGCCTCCGGTGTCGTAGTTCCTGTCCCACCTCCCCTGCGCTGTTATTGGTGCAAAAAAAGCGCCATGGAAGGTGGGAGGGGAATCAAATTTTTTTGGAGTTTGCCACGTGATGTTCGATTCGAATCGAACACATCGAACAGCCTGATATCCGATCGAACATGTGTTCGATAGAACACTGTTCGCTCATCTCTAATATTGGGTAATGTCCATAAATAATAATAGCAATCATTAATATCTTGACTACTCTATCACAATAAACCTTTTCTTCTTTCCTCTTACTGCTAGAACAACTCGATATACTGTACAGGCAGAAAATGATTTACTCTCGAGCATTTTAGCTGTGATGTAAGACATGTTAAGGCTTTAATCTGAAGAACATATGTTATTGTAAAGCTATAATATGGCACTGCTTCCAGCCCTACTCCAGATCTGGAATATGCACACACGACTGTTAGAGCAGAATGGGGACCAATAGAATTAGGCCTTCTCAATAACCCACGAGCACTTATGTATATGGATTTTCATATGACAGAAATAACACCATGCAAAAAACTTGGCTCAAAGATATGCCTTCAGCATTAGTAGGTGCCATCATTGCTACTTTTAAGATGAGATTTTATTCGATTGGAAAGAGTACAGGCAAGAAGGGAAAACTGTCAAAAACATAAACCTACCAAATCTAATGTAAAGCTAAAAAGCCCAAGGTTGATGCCTCCTCCTGCTGTATGCATTTTATGCCGTAAATGACTCTCCCAATTCCATCTGAAAAATAATGTTAATATAATTTTATTTATTTTCAAAAGAAAGCATGAAAGAACACAGGACCAAGAAATTAAAACAGCTTCATGTTTCGTCTTTAGGTAAGACGGATATTCTGTTACCACAGCTTTGTAGTTATAACGTAACCAAAGAATGGCGCGGTCTCCAGATTGCTGTACGGCCAGGACAGTGACAAGCTGAAACTTTCACACAATGATCCTATGTTCAAGTCATTTTAGCAATGCCAAAATTGCTGGTATGTAATAAATTTGGTCTGAAGGAATTGTAAGAAGAGAGGTTTCCTTACCTTTCTTATCTGATCGTCTACATCCAATCTCCTGATAAACTAAGATTTTTCTCCTTTCTCCAATAGACATGTCCTTTGCATGACCTCTACAAACTTGAGCACTTGCCTACTGGTATAGGTAGCAACCTTAATGTGGAGGAATATAAATGAAGAACCATAGTTTTGTCATAAGCTGTTTCATATGAAATAAAAGAAAAAAAAAACAACTTTTAAATGTTGTGAATTTTAAAATTCATTTTTGCTCATGCTTCTTTAAGCTAAGGCCAAACGTAGAAGCCTACAGCAAAAAAACGCTGCAGGAAAAAATGTAAAGGAAACAGTGTGGTTTTTCCTGTTGTGCTTTTCACATACAGTCCACAAAGAAATGTCTGCAGACCTTCTGCTTCCATTATACATATTAGAAATCCGCTGGCATTTCTGTAGGTATAATTAACATACTGCGATTTCCAAAACTGCAATGGTTTTAGAAATCCCAGCATTTCCACTGTGCATATTTTTCTGCATCTGGTAGATGGGATTTGCTAGTATTCCAACCACTTTGCAGGGACTGTAAAATGCCGTCATTTTTGCTGCTATGTTTCCGCTGTGGCCAAGCCACTGCTTTACGCTACATGGAGCTACGGCTTAGGGAGCCTTCACACGGAGTAAACGCACGTGTATTTTTGCAAAATACACCTGTAAAATGTAAATGAAGTCAATGGGAGTCTTATTGTTACACGTGTATTTTTACACGTGTATTTTGCAAAAATACACGTGTGTTTACTCCGTGTGAAGGCCCCCTTTACTGAGAGTTTTCGGAACTATGTTGCGGCTTACTGCTTTTGCTAATTTCACAGTACAATTCTAGCGTGCATATTGATGTACTGCAAAAAATGTTGTCAAAAAGACATAAATTCATAAATGAATAAAGTTTATTAGAAATAATTAATAAAAATAAGTTAAAAAAAAAAAAAAAGAATACAATTAAATTACACATAAGACAGGGGAACCAAAACTACCAGAGAAACAATGTGGAAGGTACATGAATCATATTGGTGCAGGGTATAAATAAACATATAATGCTGCTCTAAATTATTCAAGAGACAATGTCTCAATGTAGCATAATTGTAAAAATATAAACTATAAATACCTCAACCAAAACCATATAAGGCAAAATAAGCACAAAAAACGCCAGCGTTACTCAGTGTGAATGCTGCCTAATAGGCGTGCGGGGTCTACAATGTAACAGGTACATATATAATGGATATATAGAGAATCAACCTTTCTGAAAAAGATAGCAGTAAAGAAAAGTGACCAAGTGTGTGCATGGTAATGAACAAGGCAAAGTCTAATAGTGAAGCACAAGAAAACCAAGTCAAGTTCCAAACATCACCAAAGTAGATCCACAGGAAAAAACACCTTTAGTAAATTATAATGGGACCTTACCACAAATGTACGCACCCCAACACACATTTCGCCAATATGGCTTCATCAGGGGACAATAGCTCAAGTGTGATAATGGGGATATATATAGGGAAACAGACAAAAATGAAAATTGGCAACAGGTTAGGAAATTATTGCGTACGAGTGTTCTGCAAATGAATGTAGAGCAGCCCGAACTGAATGAAACTGAGCACGTGTGGAATGAAAGCCGATACCTGAGGATTGCCCATACTAAATATGGATGCGGTACACATAGAGTGACCATGTGCGCGAAAGTAGTAAAGATACCGCGAGAATGGGGGTTTGGAATAGTGAGGCCAGCAGACCAACTGCACATGCGTGTTGCACATGGGAGGAGGGAAGCTGTATGTATGTATGAGACAAAGGGGAGATCGATAAGAAGAAAGAAAGAGAATTAACGCTCCTGTATCGCAAAACAAAATGCATTGTAAAAACATACAACATTCTAAAACAGCTCAAAAAAGTAGTTATGTAGGCATTAATAACATATATAAACGATTCCATAATTGAATCACCAAAATAAAAACATAAATATCAAGGAGTGAAAAAAACGCACAATGTGAACATAGTCCAATGTCGATGTAGGTCATATTAAAAAATACAAATGGAAGTGTAAGCATAATAAATATGAAGTGTAATATAATCAAAGATTGCATAAATATGTGATGACAAAGCGTAATGAATCATTTGAATAAATACAAAAAAATTAGAATTATAAAAAGTGCACACATACAATTATAATAGACAGTGATAAAATGAACAAAAGTGAAACGTGCTGGAGCGAAGTGCAAATAGTGATAATAATAATAAAAAAATCATGAAATAAAATTTGAATAGAACCGAAAATAAGATTGATTGTTCATAACGCCAAACATGGTACACAGGGGAGAACGTCACAATTGTTGCCAAGGAATACTGCAAAGACAAAAATGACAAAACAAAAACAGATAAAATGAGCTAAAAAGAAACATAAAATTGGGAACACTGTTGAAATGGTGAGTGTAAAAATAATTTATATATACATATAAACAGATGAGAAACAAAATAAAAACAAAACAACGCACAATGTGGACATAGTCCAATGTCGATTAACCACTTCCGGACCGCCCATAGACTATATACGTCCGGGAAGTGGTTGCCTAGTTCTGACAGGACATACCGGTATGTCCAGTCAGCATACAGTAGCTGCACGGAGATCGTGCAGCAACTGAAGCTGGGAGCCGACTAACTTCAGCCGGAGCTCCCAGAGAGATGGCAGGGAAGATTGATTACCTCCCCTGCCTTCTCGATTGCTGTGTATACAGCGCTCAATGAGCGCTGTATACACAGCTATGGACGCTGCCAGGATTCGGCCGCCCTCTGACCCGACGGTCACGTGATCCGCTGGGAGCAGCATCTTGCAAGAGCTGCTGGGTCCTACAGAACCCAGATCAGCTCTGTATACTGTGTATACAACGTGCAGGAGGCTGTATTCCTCCTGCAACTGAGGCTAAATGTAACAGCCCCAGTTATAGGAGAAATCAGCCTCCAGTACAAAAAAAAGTGATCAGATGTCCTCAAAGGTCTCATCACCTTATGGGGACACAATTTGAAAAAAAAAAAAATATATATATAACAAAAAAGTTTTAAAAAATGTAAATAAAATAATAAAAAAAAAAATATGCTATAAAACGCCGTTATTAAAGGTTATAGCCCCACCCCCGACGACACCATACAAAATAAAAATTACCTTAACAGAGAGGAAAAACTATATTATAAAGTTTTTCAGTGACACTTTGAGTTATTAAATTAAAAAAAAAAAAAATTGAAAACCAGACACAATTTCCTTCCTATTTTGATTATATTTTCCCGGATATAAAAAAAATTAAAACACATTTGAAAATAAAACCAACATAAAAATAAAGCCCTATGTGTCCCTGAAAAAAGATGCAAAAATTAGTTGACTGAGACATACGGGAAAAATGTTACAGACCTCAAAACCGCACATACAAAATAAACCTAAAATGTGTCTGGTCCTGGACCACAAATTGACCCGGTACTGAAGTGGTGAAGGTCATATTGAAAAATACAAATGAAAATATAAGCATAATAAATATGAATTGTAATATAAACAAAAATTGCATAAATGTGTGATGACGAAAAAAAATTAAATTAAATGGAAGAATAACATAATTATAAGAATGGAGCAAAGCTCAAACATTCATTCAGCCCATGTGGAAGTTTGGCGCCAATTACCTGAGCGAGGACCCGTAGTCACCTTGTCAATGGCCCATACACGCAGAAGAGTTGAGTCACAATTGTGATGCACTTTAAATTTCTTAGGTAAACTATTTGCAACAACACCAGCAAAGCATTAATGGAATTTATTATTAAATATAATACTCATACTATTGAGGTGTATTGAGATTGATAAATTGGAACATGAACTAAAGAAGAAATTATCTACTTCAGATTTGGAATCCTTTAAGAAAGTACTGGATGAGGCCATCAGCTCTGCTGAGAAACATATCCAACAAATAGAGATGAGCGAACGCCGTTCGATCGAATAGATATTCGATCGAATAGATATTCGATCGAATAGATATTCGATCGAATAGATATTCGATCGAATATCAGGCCGTTTGAGGTATTCGTTTGCAATCGAATACCATGCGGCATAAGCAGTGAAAATTGGTATCCCCTCCCACCTTCGCTGGCGCGTTTGCACCAATAACTGTGCAGGGGAGGTGAGACAGGAACTACGACAATGGAGGCATTGAAAAAAATTGAAAAACCCATTGGCTGCCGAAAACATGTGACCTCTGATTTATAAGAATAGCGGCCGCCATCTTCGTTTCATTTTCCGACTTTCAGACATAGGGACAGACGTGCTGCTGAGGGCTAGATAGGGATTAGCTTCAGATAGGCAGGCAAAAAAAAGAAGAAGAACAACAGCTCTTTTCAGAACTATATACTGCAGGGAGAGGAGTCGTTAGACGCTCATTCCAGCTTTGCACGGTGTTCGTCCCCAAACGTCAAACTGGGATACAGAGCAATTCAGTCCAGCTATATACGCTCAACCCAGCTTTGCAGGCAGTGTCCCCCTAAACACCTAACAGGGATACAGAGCAATTCAGTCCAGCGATATACGCTCAACCCAGCTTTGCAGGCAGTGTCCCTCTAAACACCTAACAGGGATACAGAGCAATTCAGTCCAGAAATATACGCTCAACCCAGCTTTGCAGGCAGTGTCCCCCAAACACCTAACAAGGATATAGAGCAATTCAGTCCAGCGATATACGCTCAACCCAGCTTTCCAGGCTGTGTCCCCCCAAAACAGGGATACAGAACAATTAGGTCTGGCTATGTACGCTCAATCCAGATATCCAAGGTGGGTACCCCCAAAACCTAAGTGGTTGACACAGAAATTCAGTCAGGCTATGTACGCTCAATCCAGTTTTTCACAGTGTGTAAGCCTAAAACCTAGGTGGGATACACAGAAATTCAGTCAGGCTATGTACGCTCAATCAAGATGTCCACGGTGTGTAACCCCAAAAGCTACCTGGGAGACACAGAAATTCAGTCAGGCTATGTACGCTCAATCAAGATATCCACAGTGTGCACCCCCAAAACCTAGGTGGGATACACAGAAATTCAGTCAGGCTATGTACGCTCAATCCAGTTTTTCACGGTGTGTAACCCCAAAAGCTAGGTGGAAGACACAGAAATTCAGTCAGGCTATGTACACTCAATCCAATTTTTAAGGGTTTACCCCCAAAAAGCTATGTGTGAAACACAGCAATTCAGTCACGCTATAAAAGCTCAATCCAGTTTTTTAATGCTGTACCCCCCAAAGCTAAATGGGAGACACAGCCATTCAGTCAGGCCATATATGGTCAAACCTGTTTTTAATGCTGTACCCCCCAAAGCTAAGTGGTATACACAGCAATTCAATCAGTCCATATATGCAACATCCAGCTTTCCACATGCTGTACCTCCCAAATCTAAGTGGGAGACAGCCGTTCATTCTGTCCATGTATGGTCAAGTGGACCTTGCAACAAAGTGCGGAACTCTGGGCCCGACTGATGTTATGGGACACGTGCAGGCGCAAGGCGGGGACAGCACACCAAGAGAAGTAGTAACGGGTAGGCCCAGCATAGGGAGGTGCTCCAGCTGCCATCTGGTGACGGAAGGCCTGGGTATCCAGAAGCATTAATGCCATCTCCAGGGCAAGTAGTTTTTAGATGAGGCCGTTGAAGTTTTGGGCATGTGGGTGGCTTGCGCTGTACTTTCTGGAAGATGGGGAGTGGCTGGGAAGAGGCGCATGATGGTGCAGGCAAAAAGGGCGGATGGGGGTGAACTCCCCAAAGTGTCAGAGACAGATGTGTAGGTGTCCAGGCTGGTGGTCTAGACTGCAGCACCAGCACTGTAAACAGTGGAAGAGGCAGTGTTGGCAACGCGGGGCAACGACTGTCCTGCTTTTGCTCTCTCCCACTGAGCTCAAGGCTTGCCTTCCAAATGACAGGGCACGCAAAAGGTGGTAAGGTTGCTCTTTTCAGAGCCCCTACTCAGTTTAGACTTGCAAAGTGTGCAAACTGCACTAAATTTGTCATGTAACTAACATGTAAATGATGGGTCTATCCATTGGCTGTTCATTTTGATGAAAGTCAGCCGGTCAGCACTGTCAGCTGACAGCCGGCTGTGCTTATCCGTGATGATACCACCGGCTGCGCTGAAGACTCTTTCCGATATCACGCTGGTGTTAGGGCAGGAAAGGACCTACAAGGCGTATAGCGCAAGTTCCAGCCAAAAATCCAACTTGTAGACCCAATAAGTGTAGGGCGCAGAGGGATTGGAGAGGACAGGGCTGGGGTCGGCCAGGTACTCCAGCAACATGCGCCTATACTTGTCCCTCCTGGTGACACTAGGCCCCTCAGTGGCGGTAGTTTTGCCAGGGGGTGCCGCTAGCCTCCTGTGTGACAATGAGATCATCTGCCACTTTGTCATCCTCTTCTTCCTCCATCAATATACGCTGTGAAACGGATAGGAGTGTGCACTGACTATCCTGCTAGGATGGTTCTGCTCCTATGCCCAACTCCTCAGCGTACAATGCATTATCTCTGATGACGAGGAGGGATTCTTGCATCACACACAGGAGCGGGATTGTTACACTTACGAGTGTGTCATCACAGCTGACCCTCTTGGTGGACTCCTCAAAGACACAGAGAGATCTCGCATAAGTCTGCCAACATGGGCAAGTTTTGCACGAGTGGCTAGTACATGGAAAATCTTTGGCCTTGCTGCCTCTGGACATGCCTCTGCCTCTAGCCACCTTTTTTGCTGCTGTGTTTGCATCCACATCTACACTGCTTTCCCCCCAGACATCACCCCTGTCCATGCCTCTGCCTCTAGCCACCTTTTTTCCTGCTTAAGTTGCCTCCACATCTACACTGCTTTCCACGCTAGACATCACCCCTGTCCATGTTGGGTCGGTGGCCTCGTTGTCCACCAACTACTCTTCCAATTGCTCACTCTCCCCTTACTGCAAACCGTACATTACCACAGCTTTCCCTGATGGCAACTATGTCTCGTCATCATCACTCAGGCCTAGAAACGCCAGTTGCGGGTCCACAACCACAAATTGGTAGGTAATGGCGGCTGCTCCAGTATTTGGGCATCAGGACACACAAAGTCATCTGGTAGCTCCTACGATTTGGGAAGTGGTTCAACAGAGGGAGAGACAGTAAAAGGACCCGAAAAGAGATCCTGGGAGGTGGCAAGGTTGGCCTGACTCTGTTGGGAAGATTGGGCATGTTGGGAGGAAGAAGGGGCAGACTCTTGGGTATGAACACAACTGCAGGTAGTGGCTGACTGGTTGGTGGAAAAGCAGCTGGAAGCATTATCCACTAGCGATTGTAACACCTGTTCCTGGTGCTCGGGCCTAGTCTGCGTTGTACCCTGCACCCTGCTTAACACAGCTGTCATATCAGGAATTGCGATGAGCGCATGCTAATGTTGATGAACCCTTGGGTTTTGGAGATGGGACTCCATCAAAGGTCTCTGCTGTTCACACACCCTGCTCAACATATGGTATCAGCATGTGGTGACCTCGCACAATAGCCGGTGGTTCAGGCAGATGTAGGCATTGCTGGAGTGTATTGAGGCTAGCAGCAGCTACTGTAGACTTGCCAAAGTGGGTGCACAAGCGCCACACTTTAACCAGTAGCTCATGTAAATTGGGGTATGTTTTTAAAAACCGTTGCACCAATAAGTTGAAATCATGGGCCAGGCATGGACTGTGTTGGAGACTGGCAAGCTTGAGAGCCGCTACCAGCTTTGGTCCATTATCACACACAACAAAAATGCCTGGCCCCAGGTGCAGCGGGGAAAAACACATTGCCATATCATCCAGGATGGCATCCCTCACCTCGGAGGCAGTGTGCTGTCTGTCCCCCAAGCTGATGAGCTTCAGCACGGCCTGCTGACATCTCCCCGCGCCAGTGCTGCCGTGTTTCTGGTTCGTAGCTGGGGTCGGCGGAGGAGGAGGAGGAGGATGGTGGTGTTGCAGCACTCCTGCCAGGAATATTGGGCGGGGAGACAAGGCAGGCCACCACAGTTTGCGATCCGGTCCCAGCCTCAACTACATTCAGCCAGTGTGCCGTGATTGAGATGTAGCGTCCCTGGCTGCATGCACTTGTCCACGCGTCGGTGGTCAAGTGGAACTTTGTGCAACTTTACGCAGAACTTAGGGCCCGCCTGATGTTACGGGACACGTGCTGGTGCAAGGCTCAACTCACCCTAAGGGCCAAAAACACTGCTGGTGAATTTTGTTCAGTTCCAAAGGACTCTGTTTTTAGATTTGGCTCAGTCACAGCTCCAAAACATGCCTTTGAAGGCAAGGTTTCCTTTAGTGGCTCCATCTCAGCAGGATGATGATGATGATGATGATGATGATGATGATGATGATGATGAAGCTTGGTTAAATCTGGTGTCGAAGGGAAAGTGGTTTCTGATCTACAAGTGAAGTACTGGAGCATGTTGTTTGGACTATTAACACCTAATCGGAACCCTGTAGAGGTAATGTAGAGTCCCATATTAGAGGACCATTACCGGTAGTAGTGGTTGCAGCCAATTCTTCACCTTTGTGGTCCTCTAAATAAAAGTTACCCCCAGGACTTGATGCCAAAATGTTATCAATTTCCCAATCCAAATCAAGGTCAATGTTTGGGTCCTCACACCAATCCAATGCATCAATCCCACACAATGAGAGTGATGGTTCTGGAACCACCATTTTAGGAGCTAACAATTTTAAAGGGGCTAACACTCTGCTGGTGCAAGGCTCAACTCACCCAAAGGGCAAAAAACTCTGCTGGTGCAAGGCTGAACTAAGTTAAAAGGCCTAAAACTCTGCTGGTAAGAGGCTGAAGTCACCTAAAGGGCCTCAATCTCTGCTGGTAGCTCAGCTTATGGGCCTGTAACTTAATTTGGAAGGGCTCACGTTAAGGGCAAGAAAAGTGAATTTTGGAAGGTCTTACACACACACACACACACACACACACACACACACACATACACAATGACAGTTCAGGGTGGGTACTGTTGGATTTCCCATTGCCTATTCCATCTGTGGTTGTCATGGGCAATGTGATTTAAAGGGGTGCTTGTTAATGTTTTTTTAGCTTAAATTTGGGTTTCTGTCCATCCAATTGGGGAGTAAAGAAGGTTTCCAGGTATTTTCCCACTTTCATACAGGTTTTTTTGAGTGTAGAAAGTGTGTAGTTGATAGGCTGTGATGGTGGGGTAAAAATATGACTTGGGCTTGTTAGATGCCCCCAGACATGCTTCCCCCTGCTGTCCCAGTTGCATTGCAGAGGTGTTGGTATAATTTCCTGAGGTGTCATAGTGGACTTGGTGACCCTCCTGAGTCGAATGGTGGGTTCCCCTGAAACAAAGCATTTTTCCCCATAGACTATAATGGGGTTCGATATTGAATAGTCGAATATTGAGCGGCTTTTCAAAACGAATAATGAATATCGAATATTTTACTGTTCGCTCATCTCTACCAACAAACTAAAGGTAAGAAATTCCAATGGGACACTTTGGATTTCCAAAACAACAAAGTATATAAATGGAAATTTACTAACAACTCCTCCAGGAGTCGAAGTTTGTCAGTTTCTTCATTGCATTCCGTAGGGGGTGACTCCTCACATTCATTTAACAATTGCGACAGATATCAAACCCGACAATTTAAACGCAAATACGACAACATGGATGGTGCACAGAAGAAGAAATTAATTCCATCTGCCCCAGGCACCTCGGTAAGTATTGATTCAGACTCTTTACAAATTATCAATTTGTTGGATATTCAACTTACCTCATCACAGGAAGAGGTCTTAAAATTTGGTTTGATTTTGCTCCATCCTCTAGGTTTGATCCTTTTGTCGCTAATAAAGACCTTCATTTATTCGCACATAAAGTAATTCTGAATTTTTTTTTTCATAACTCCTCGGATACGGCACTTTTTCCATCAGCTGCAGAACAATCAGCATTACAAATTCTGCGTGACCTATCAGAAGAAACCTTGGATAGTGATATAGGTGAGTTTCCGAAAAATTTAATTCCCTCCTCTAAAAAATTCCCCCCACTGTCCCTGTCTAATAATGTGGAGATCTTTGTTAAATTGGTCAGTGATGAGTTGAGGGAAGTTTCCCCCTCTATTAATAGGGATAATTGTGTTCGGGAACATCGCAAGGCGATACACGAATTATCATGTATGCCTGATGTTGTAATTAAACAATCAGATAAGGGGGGCAATATAGTTATATGGCCAAATCGAATGTATCAGAGGGAAGCATTTAGACAATTAAAGAATTGTAACTGCTATAAAAAATTTACCTTCAATTCGCTGTCCAAATTTAGTACCGAACTATATGTTTTGTTACAGACAGCAGTGACTAATGGGATTCTTTCACGTAAACAAGTTTCATATCTTCTTCCTCAGCATCTATCTGTGGCAACCTTTTATCTTCTTCCGAAGATTCACAGAAATGCATCTTGACCCCTGGTCGACCAATAGTTTCAGGTCTTGGACATTAGTGTGAGCCCATTTGGATCATTTTTTAAAACCTATTGTGGAAACTTTACCCTCCTACATTAAAGACACACCGCATCCGTCACACCGATGGCCTAGAAACCGCAAAGTTCTTTTTATCTATGCAATCTTTTGAAGAACCCATGGGTGAGTTTCTACTGGATTTACTCAAATTTGCTCTAACTCATAATTTTTTCACATTTAAAGACTGTTTTTATTTACAAGTCCAAGGGACCGCGATGGGGGCATCCTGCGCGCCTTCCTAAACAAACCTTTTTCTGGGTTACTGGGAAAGGCAAGTGTTCCTGACTGAACCTTCCCCCAAATTGATAAAGTCCAATTTTGGGGTCGATATATAGACGACATATTTATTATATGGCAAGGAACCAGTCAAGACCTTGAAACTTTCATTACTCATCTGAATGGTAACAGCAAAAATATTTTTCTCACTTTCAGACAGAGTCAAACTCAGATTGACTTCCTTGATGTTACTGTTGGAGTTGCCACAGATGGATGCCTTAAAATGGACATATTCCGCAAACAAACAGCAACTAAATCACTGCTACACTCATCATCTTCCCATCCAAGGAGCCTTGTCAACAGTATCCCCACAGTTCCTCAGGACGAGGAGAATATGTTCCACAGATGAATCTTTCTTTGAATCATCCAGAGACCTAAGCCATAGATTTCGCCAACGTGGTTATAACAAACAATGCATCTTGAAGGGTTTCAAGAGGGCAGCAAGAACTGATAGAAGAGACACTTTAAAAAACCGAGTGAAGGACTCTCAACCACATACCCTAGTATGTTTCATTACTACATACTCCTCACAGAGTTTTGAATTGAACAAAATTTTGAAAAAAATACTGACATCTTCTGACACACGATCTTATTATTAAACATTATGTTGGTACTCAACCTCTTGTCCCATACAAAACAAGTCATAACCTACGGGATGTCAGTTCATAGCCATTACAAGACAAATTCTCAACTCTACATTTTTGGCTCAACTGGTCCCAGACTCGGTTGTAAACCATGCAGTAATTGTGTTGCTTGCAGTAACATCAAGGTATTGTTTTGGAATTCCAACAAATCTAGTTTTTTTTCAAATTAGACACTCATTGAACTGTCAATCCTATGGAGTGATTTATTTTGCTGTGTGTCCATTTGACCTTATTTATATACGACTGACTACAAGAGAGCTCCAGCGACATGTCCGCGAACATGTTATCGGAATTGAAAATGCAGAAGAATGCAATGATATTCTATCTTTAAAGACTTTACCTAAGCATTTTAAAGTGCATCACAATTGTGACTCAACTCTTCTGCGTGTGTGGGCCATTGACAAGGTGACTACAGGTTCTCGCTCAGGTAATTCGCTCCAAACTTTAGCTCAAAAAGAATGCAAATGGATCTACACACTCAACACTGTGCATTCACATGGACTGAATGAATGTTTGAGCTTTGCTCCATTCTTATAATTACGTTATTCCTCCATTTAATTTAATTTTTTTTTTCTTCGTCATCACATATTTGTGCAATTTTTGTTTATATTACACTTCATATTTATTATGCTTATATTTTCATTTGTATTTTTCAATACGACCTTAATCGACATTGGACTCATTGAAAGTTGAAGCAGGAATCAAAGCAAAAGGTGGAGAACCTTTGAAGAACCTAGAATATTAGACATATTTTCAGTTGTTTCACACTTTTTTGTTAAGTATATAATTCCACATGTGTTCATTCATAGTTTTGATGCCTTCAGTGTGAATCTACAATTTTCATAGTCATGAAAATACAGAAAACTCTTTGAATGAGAAGGTGTGTCCAAACTTTTAGTCTGTACTGTATATATAAATTATTTTTACAATCATCATTTCAACAGTGTTCCCAATTTTATGTTTCTTTTTAGCTCATTTTATCTGTTTTTGTTTGCGGCCGCAAAATTATGTGCGCACAATTATGCAAAATTATGCGCGTTATATGCCCGTAACGACCCATTGAAATGAATGGGATCTGTTTTGAGCGCTCATATATATATATATGTGTATACGTGCCAGAATGCGCGCCCGTAAACTCCGTGTGAACTGGCCCTTATATGTAATTTATTTGTATTAATGTTTTACTTTGTTTTCTTATTTTTATTAATTATTTCTAATAAAATTATGAATTTCTGTCTTTTTTTACAAGATTTTTTGCACCTTATAGTTGTACTATAAAGTATATACAGTTAGGGCCAGAAATATTTGGACAGTGACACAATTTTCGCGAGTTGGGCTCTGCATGCCACCACATTGTTTTTGAAATGAAACCTCTACAACAGAATTCAAGTGCAGATTGTAACGTTTAATTTGAAGGGTTGAACAAAAATATCTGATAGAAAATGTAGGAATTGTACACATTTCTTTACAAACACTCCACCATGTTTTACAGAGGATGTGGTGTGCCTTGGATCATGTGCCGTTCCCTTTCTTCTCCAAACTTTTTTCTTCCCATCATTCTGGTACAGGTTGATCTTTGTCTCATCTGTCCATAGAATACTTTTCCAGAACTGAGCTGGCTTCTTGAGGTGTTTTTTAGCAAATTTAACTCTGGCCTGTCTATTTTTGGAATTGATGAATGGTTTGCATCTAGATGTGAACCCTTTGTATTTACTTTCATGGAGTCTTCTCTTTACTGTTGACTTAGAGACAGATACACCTACTTCACTGAGAGTGTTCTGGACTTCAGTTGATGTTGTGAACGGGTTCTTCTTGTCCAAAGAAAGTATGCGGCGATCATCCACCACTGTTGTCATCCGTGGACGCCCAGGCCTTTTTGAGTTCCCAAGCTCACCAGTCAATTCCTTTTTTCTTAGAATGTACGCGACTGTTGATTTTGCTACTCCAAGCATGTCTGCTATCTCTCTGATGGATTTTTTTTTTTTTTCAGCCTCAAGATGTTCTGCTTCACCTCAATTGAGAGTTCCTTTGACCGCATGTTGTCTGGTCACAGCAACAGCTTCCAAATGCAAAACCACACACCTGGAATCAACCCCAGACCTTTTAACTACTTCATTGATTACAGGTTTACGAGGGAGATGCCTTCAGAGTTAATTGCAGCCCTTAGAGGCCATTGTCCAAATACTTTTGGTCCCTTGAAAAAGAGGAGGCTATGCATTACAGAGCTATGATTCCTAAACCCTTTCTCCGATTTGGATGTGGAAACTCTCATATTGCAGCTGGGAGTGTGCACTTTCAGCCCATATTATATATATATATATATATAATTGTATTTCTGAACATGTTTTAGTAAACAGTTAAAATAACAAAACTTGTGTTACTGTCCAAATATTTCTGGCCCTAACTGTATGTACTATATAGTATAGTATACCTGTTACCCTTAAACTTCAATGTTAAAAAAATGACAGATACTTGACGTACTTCATGAAACAGTTTTTTCTAACAAACACAAAAGTCCTGCATGTATTGTGAATATTGTGAATGTCCCCTAACAGACCATTGTCCGTTATTGCTGTACGTTTTATTTTTATTTTTGTGCAAGCTTAGAAAGCAGGAATAAGAAAAAAAAAAGCCAAAAACTGACAGTATAATAACTGACACTGACGCTAGGTTCACACAAGCGCCTGAACTCCATTTTCAGGTTTCCGTCTTCTGCATGCAGAAGACGAAAACCTGTCATGCCGAGTCCGGCTGTGAGCATCGGTGAGCGTTTTAAGCGCTCCGCGGCAAAATCGTTTTTTTTTTTTTAAAACCAGACACAGAGTACTGCATGTCCGACTCTGTGTCCGGTTAAAAAAAAAAAACGGTTTCGCTTCGGAACGTGTAAAACGCTCACCGGTGCACACAGCCGGAGACTTTTCAAGCCCATTCAAATGAATGGGCATGAAACATGCCGGCACTTTTCCGTCTCCTGTCCCTGTTTTGTGCAGGAAATTGAAACCTGCAGAATGGAGTGCTGGGTGCAGACGTGAACGAGCCCTAACTGATGCTAATGTGTTGGTTTTTTTAACTGAGACATTATTTGGCTCTTTTAACAAAACGGACATAGGCAGGGTTCACACTCCATCCTAGTCCCCTGAGAAACTACATACAGGGCGGCATTTTTGCTTACCTGAACCAGTCCAGGACAAGCTGTCCTGGACTGGCTTAGCGTCACCGTGTCTGCAGCCCAGCACGGGAAGCGAGCAGTGGATTGGGGAGGACCTGTGGACGCAGCGCTGCTCCAGCGGCTTACCCTCATGCTCAGGCAGAGAGCAGGTCCTCTCCCTGCCTGCTCTCTGCCTGCTAATGCTGCTCCGCCATGCCACCCTTCACCCCGCCCTCTTCGCTCCGCCCCCTCCGCGCCGCCCCTCCTCCCGGCTCTCTGTCGTCCGCCTCGGGCGGCAAAAAAGGTAGGTTCACCCCTGGCCGTATGCAGTCTCTCTGCTCTACAACATGGGGTCTTAGGCTAAGGGTACAGACAAACTGATCAGTGGTTAACCCGCTGCGATGTACAGTCAACACATATCAGCACTGTGAATGAGATTTACTGTGACTAGAACCCCACAAGCAAACTGACCAGAGATGAGAGAACAGTGAAATGTTCAAAGTTCGATTCGAGTAGCCGCTCAATACTCGACTGTTCGATCGAACCCCATTATAGTCTATGGGGAATAAATACTCATTTAGGGGGAAACCATTATTCGACTCAGGAGGGTCACCAAGTCCACTATGACACCCCAGGAAATGATGCCAACACCCTGGAATGCAACTGGGACAGCAGGGGAAGCATGCCTGGAGGTATCTAACATGCCCAAGTCACTGTATTTTGTCGGGATCCCTGTCAGCTTGCGATATGTGTGAGCTGACTTTTTCCCATAGGAATGCATTGACCAGCGTTGATTGGCCGAATGCCATACAGAGTACAGCATTCGGCCAATCAACGCTGGTTCTGCCAGAGGCTCTTCTGTGAGGAGGCGGAGTCTAAGATCGGACCAGAATGGAGACTGCTGTAGACCGATCTTAGACTCCGCCTCCTCCGGCAGAACCAGCGTTGATTGGCCAAATGCTGTACTCTGTATGGTATTCGGCCAATCAACGCTGGTCAATGCATGAACCCTGCTTCTATGATCTCTCTCCTGTACAACCCGGAGTGTTTGACCTCAAACATGGTCCAAATTTAGTCCTTAGTGGGCTTATTTAGCCATGCTGACATGATTGAGCTGGCTTCCTTGTAGCCTACACCTTTTGACTACCTTACCTCTACACTGGGGTTACCCACTTCAGAGTGGCTGCACTATCAACAGATTCTTTATTTAATATGCTCCCTATACATGGGTCTAACAGCTTCTCTTCCCACCCAATCTGAGAAATTATGTAGATCTGGACCTTCTCCGAAAGGCCTGATTTCTACTATATACCAACTCTTGTCTCTTCCCAAAGGCTGGGATTCCCTGACCCATCACTACATATCTCTGTGGCAGCCAATATCTTTTGCACAGAGGCAGATTATCTGGTCACAAGCTCCCAAGACCTCTACTTGTGGACAAGGAAACCCAGTAAAAATTGTTGATGTATTGGTATTATACTCCAGCCCTACTGTATTCCCTGAACAGGACCCTCCCTTCCACCTGCTGGCATTGCAGCTCCACTGTGGGCTCTCTGTGCCATATATTTTGGGAGTGCCTGTAACTGAGAGGATGCTGTATAGAAGTGGAGGTGATGACAGGTCACCTCTTCAAATGGTTCCCCTGACCCTTTGGACTTACCTCATGAACTTGCCTCCCATACAACTAGGAAAGAAGACCTCTAGGCTCTAAATTTACCTATTGTAATGGGATTAGCTCAGGGATTGTCATCTCCTCAGATAGACGAGCACTTTTTGGCACAGTAACGAAAGTCCAGCCTAATGTGGTACAACTGCCAGCAACCAGTTTTATTAGAACTTTTCAGGCAAATGAAAACAAACACAATACAAAATAATATCCTAGCCGTCCGGCTACTACCTTCATAACACATGGTTACATAACTACTTAAAGCTGGGTCTACTGCAGAGAGAGCCATACACCTGTGTGCTGTCTGCCCTTATATACACACATTTCAGGATATAAGGTATTAAGATATTACCCCACTCATTCCAAAACCTGGAGTGGCTGAATGGAGCAGAGACTCACCCAATTCTCCCCACTCCAGTAGCCAGACCTTTTTACCAGGGTTTTGGTAAATCCCTTCGGCAAAGAACACAGCTTTCTCAGTTGCATCTAGATTGTATATGACAGGAAGCTGGGAGAAATGTACACTAGTTCTACCACTATTCCCCTGGTCCTTTCACACAATATACTGCCACTAAGACTATAATCTTTTAATCGCCAAGCACTGGAGGGGAGTCAACATCCGCCACAAATTGGAACGCATGAAAGATGTCTGTAGTTTCTGATGGCTTCCATAAACAACAAGCTTTATAGTTTCCAGTTGAGAAACTTGGGACACTTATTGTATCATGCAGGGCCTCAAATCGGTCACCTCTTAGCCCCCCCTTCCTCACTCCACTTGTCTAAATAAATACGTACATGCAGCTAAGCAGTAGACAACCGGCTCTAATGCCTCCGATCGGACATTTTGACGGTGATCGACGGCTCCTGGAGCATGCTCCAGGGCCGACGTCACGTTGGCATGACAGCCGGGACCCTTTACAAGGCTCCCGGCTGGTCTGCAAGCTCTTTCTTTTGCAGGCTGGTCTATGCAGCCTGCAAAAGAAATGATGATTTTTTGCAATGCATTGCAATGCATTAGCATTGTAATGCATTGCATTAGTGATCAGACCCCCTGGGGTTCAAGACCCCTAGGGGGTCTAATAAATGCAAAAAAAAAAGTTTAAAAAAGTAAAAAAAAATATTAAAAGTATTAAAAATTCAAATCACCCCCCTTTCCCTAGAACACATATAAAAGTAGTTAAAAACTATGGAACACATACATGTTAGGTATCCCCGTGTCCGAAATCGCCTGCTCTACAAATCTATAAAAATATTTTTCCTGTTCGTTAAACTTCGTAGCGGGAAAAATAGTCAAAAGTGTCAAACCGCCATTTTTTCACTGTTTTGATTCTGATAAAAATTTGATAAAAAGTGATCAAAGCAATAGCATTTCCCGAAAATGGTAGAACTAAAAAGTACACCCGGCCCCGCAAAAAAAGACGCCCTATGCATCCCCGTACATTGACGTATAAAAAAGTTACGGCTGTCAGAATATGGTGACTTTTAGAAAAAAAAATTTTTAACACAGTTTTGGATTTTTTTTAAAGGGTCAAAATGTAAATAAAACCATATAAATTTGGTATCCCTGGAACCGTACCGAAATACAGAATATTGAATTTTGGCTGCACAGTGAACGCCGTAAAACCAAAGCCCGCAAGAAAGTCGCAGAAATGCATTTTTTCTTCAAATCCACTCCATTCTGAATTTTTTTCCTGCTTCCCAGTACATTATATAGAATAATTAATGGTGGCATCATGAAGAAAAATTTGTCCCGCAAAAATTAAGACCTCATATGGCTCTGGAAGCGGAGAAATAAAAAAGTTATGGGGTTTAGAAGGAGGGGAGTCAAAAACGAAAATCAAAAAATGCCATCGGCGGGAAAGGGTTAAAGGAAGGACAGTCCTAAGAAGGCGTGATGGCTGCCACATCATGGGGCCCAGGAGAATTGATCCTGGTAAGGAACCCAAGGATGGAGGAGATGTATGTCTTCCCTTAGCAAGCTCCGGACAACAGCGGCAGCCATCACGCCTTCTTATTCAGATTCTAATTACCCGAGAAAGGGATCTCGCAGTCCAAAACATTGCTCTTGGCTCTTTGCTCTAATAATAGCTACATCCTGTATATGATATATTGGTCTAATATGTAGTAAAATAAAACTAACACGCAAGCTCAACTACCTGGAGTGCTGTCCATCCTTTAAAACAAGCTTCTACTTATATCGGTGGGTTCTGCTCAGCCACCGGTGGAATAAGTGCACCCATCTGCAAGCTAAGGAAAGTAGTGCTCACATGAATATGGTATGAGTCTGCACAGCAGCTATCATCTTTAGATTGCTTATATACCTTGGGGTGTCAGATGGCATGAAATTGGGTTTATTCCAGGCTCAAGTAAGTTATCGCTAATGTTTTAGTTCGTTGTCTTGATTGTACTTGCTTATCTTCTATCCTTTTATTATATCACTTGTAGCATTAATGTGTGGCATTCCTGATTCTCAATATGCTTAGAACCCATAAAAAATGTTAAACTTGACATAGCTTTAAACTATCTAGTCTAAGTTTATTTCACCTTTTATTTGACTTACTTTGACAGAATTTTACAATAGAACGTTGGCTCATTTTTGGCATTTGGTCCATTTAAGACATGATCCCTTTTTCTGAGAAGCCATACCCACATATCTAGCAAGTTGGAAAACTTTTAGCCCAAACTAAATGTGCCAAGGTGTACCAAATTTACACTAGAGTCTAGTCATAACCACAATCATACATTTGGCCCACTTTTCACTGAAATGACTAATGCGTTATCAGTAGAGATGAGCGAACACTGTTCGGATCAGCCGATCCGAACAGCACGCACCCATAGAAATGAATGGAAGCACCTGGCACGGCGACCGGCCGCCGGCAAAGTGTACGTGCCAGGTGCTTCCATTCATTTCTATGGGTGCGTGCTGTTCGGATCGGCTGATCCGAACAGTGTTCGCTCATCTCTAGTTATCAGGAATCATCCTTGATTCTTACTATTCCACCATAAAACACTGAGGCCTCATGCACATCTGTGAGGTAATCTATTCGGGGGAGTCCACATGGGGACTTCCCGAATGGACTAACAAACGCATCAGCAAGCGGTGTGCAGATCGTGAACTACTTTTCTGTCTTCATGTTCCTTGCGGAGCTGTGCGGAAAGCACACAGACCCCATAGACTATAACTGCACACCGCTTGCCAATCCATTCGGTAGTCCGTTCAGGTGGTCCTCATGCGGACTCCCCCGAACGGATTACCAATGCAGATGTGAACAAGGCCTTAGTCATGTATTTTTGCTTTTGTTTTTCTATAAGATTTGTACATCTATCCACAGTTAAACATGGAAGGTCGGAATACTTTGTCACATTAGTGATTCTAGCAAAGACCAGGATTGCTAGATTCAGCTTTCAGATGTGTATGTTCCTTACTAGAGATGAGCGAGTAGTATTCGATCGAATACCTCCCCGTTATAGGGATGTGTGTAAGCAGCTGAACACCAAAGGGTTAAACACATCGAATATTCGATGCGCTTAACCCCTTGGTGTTTGGCCACTTACACGCATAGCTATGGAGGGGAGGTATTCGATTGAATACTGCTCGCTCATCTCTATTCCTTACATCACTCTTTTAAGGCGATGACCTTCATCTAAGTCACATTTTAGAATACTTTGGTGATTGGCTTTACTATGAAACTGGAAACCAATGTAGAGCTATAGAGAACGTCTCCATGTTATTTGGAAGGTTGGTGTTTCTTTAACAGAGCCTTAATCATTAAACTAAGTTTTATGTTCATTCCTAATTCTCCCTCCATAGCCCTAAATTTTCTCCCATTCGATGAAAGCATATATTGCTTACAAGAGAACATTCTTGCACTGTGTCGTGGAGTAAGCTGCATTATCTTGATATATTAGGCCATATTTCATCAACTTCTGAAGTGTGTGTTTTGCATACTCCGTGAAATGACTATAATTTAAACACTCTGACACATAATATTCAGCTTTTGGTGATTTCTGGTTCAAGGTTATCAAAAGGTCATTAACTTTACCAGTTACTGAAATGTGGTGCCAATTTAAATATTTATACATGCAAATGAGCAAGTGTATTCTCTCTTTTTTTAGCTCTCATTTTGCCATTCTGCATCTGTCTCATACGGCTGCTTCTGAAGTGCCTTCCTATAAAATTTAAATGTGAGCTATCTCTTTGGAAGACATATACCACACTGACCATCTGCTGCGTAGCCATAAAACTTTATTTTCTCTCATCTCAAAGATTTCAGATAGCAGAGAACTGAGGGATGCTTCAAATTCATATATTAAATATGAAAAATGGGAAAATAAAATACTTTTATATACGATGATTTTTTTTTTACTCTAGAATAAAATTGACTCTTACAAAGCTGTGGTCATCACCTATTGAGGAGATAAACTGGTCATGGTCTTTATGGTGGTGTGCTATTCATTCTTAGCAGAGGTATTTAGTAGAGATGAGCGAACACTAAAATGTTCGAGGTTCGAAATTCGATTCGAACAGCCGCTCACTGTTCGAGTGTTCGAATGGGTTTCGAACCCCATTATAGTCTATGGGGAACATAAACTCGTTAAGGGGGAAACCCAAATTCGTGTCTGGAGGGTCACCAAGTCCACTATGACACCCCAGGAAATGATACCAACACCCTGGAATGACACTGGGACAGCAGGGGAAGCATGTCTGGGGGCATAAAAGTCACTTTATTTCATGGAAATCCCTGTCAGTTTGCGATTTTCGCAAGCTAACTTTTCCCCATAGAAATGCATTGGCCAGTGCTGATTGGCCAGAGTACGGAACTCGACCAATCAGCGCTGGCTCTGCTGGAGGAGGCGGAGTCTAAGATCGCTCCACACCAGTCTCCATTCAGGTCCGACCTTAGACTCCGCCTCCTCCAGCAGAGCCAGCGCTGATTGGCCGAATTCCGTACTCTGCTTAGCACACACATTCAGCTCTACTTCATCGGGCTAATAGAATGCATTGGCCAGCGCTGATTGGCCAGAGTACGGAATTCGGCCAATCAGCGCTGGCTCTGCTGGAGGAGGCGGAGTCTAAGGTCGGACCTGAATGGAGACTGGTGTGGAGCGATCTTAGACTCCGCCTCCTCCAGCAGAGCCAGCGCTGATTGGTCGAGTTCCGTACTCTGGCCAATCAGCGTTGGCCAATGCATTCTATTAGCCCGATGAAGTAGAGCTGAATGTGTGTGCTTAGCACACACATTCAGCTCTACTTCATCAGGCTAATAGAATACATTGGCCAATCAGCGCTGGCCAATGCATTCTATTAGCTTGATGAAGCAGAGTGTGCACAAGGGTTCAAGCGCACCCTCGGCTCTGATGTAGCAGAGCTGAGGGTGCACAAGGGTTCAAGTGCACCCTCGGCTCTCCTACATCAGAGCCGAGGGTGCGCTTGAACCCTTGTGCAGCCTCGGCTCTGCTACATCAGAGCCGAGGGTGCGCTTTAACCCTTGTGCACACTCTGCTTCATCAAGCTAATAGAATGCATTGGCCAGCACTGATTGGCCAGAGTACGGAATTCGGCCAATCAGCGCTGGCCAATGCATTCTATTAGCCCGATGAAGTAGAGCTGAATGTGTGTGCTAAGCACACACATTCAGCACTGCTTCATCACGCCAATACAATGCATTAGCCAGTGCTGATTGGCCAGAGTACGGAATTCGGCCAATCAGCGCTGGCTCTGCTGGAGGAGGCGGAGTCTAAGGTCGGACCTGAATGGAGACTGGTGTGGAGCGATCTTAGACTCCGCCTCCTCCAGCAGAGCCAGCGCTGATTGGCCGAATTCCGTACTCTGGCCAATCAGCACTGGCTAATGCATTGTATTGGCGTGATGAAGCAGTGCTGAATGTGTGTGCTTAGCACACACATTCAGCTCTACTTCATCGGGCTAATAGAATGCATTGGCCAATCAGCGCTGGCCAATGCATTCTATTAGCGTGAACTGAGTTTGCACAGGGGTTCTAGTGCACCCTCGGCTCTGCTACATCAGATTGCTACATCTGATGTAGCAGTGCCGAGTGTGCATCAGATGTGTAGTTGAGCAAAACTGACTCAGCACTGCTAAGTCTCTGCATTCGCATAGGAATGCATTGGCCAGCCTTCGGCCAATCAGCGCTGGCTCTGCCGGAGGAGGCGGAGTCTAAGGTTGGACCTGAATGGAGACTGGTGTGGAGCGATCTTAGACTCCGCCTCCTCCAGCAGAGCCAGCGCTGATTGGTCGAGTTCCGTACTCTGGCCAATCAGCGCTGGCCAATGCATTCTATTAGCCCGATGAAGTAGAGCTGAATGTGTGTGCTTAGCACACACATTCAGCTCTACTTCATCAGGCTAATAGAATACATTGGCCAATCAGCGCTGGCCAATGCATTCTATTAGCTTGATGAAGCAGAGTGTGCACAAGGGTTCAAGCGCACCCTCGGCTCTGATGTAGCAGAGCTGAGGGTGCACAAGGGTTCAAGTGCACCCTCGGCTCTCCTACATCAGAGCCGAGGGTGCGCTTGAACCCTTGTGCAGCCTCGGCTCTGCTACATCAGAGCCGAGGGTGCGCTTTAACCCTTGTGCACACTCTGCTTCATCAAGCTAATAGAATGCATTGGCCAGCACTGATTGGCCAGAGTACGGAATTCGGCCAATCAGCGCTGGCCAATGCATCCCTATGGGAAAAAGTTTATCTCACAAAAATCACAATTACACACCCGATAGAGCCCCAAAAAGTTATTTTTAATAACATTCCCCCCTAAATAAAGGTTATCCCTAGCTATCCCTGCCTGTACAGCTATCCCTGTCTCATAGTCACAAAGTTCACATTCTCATATGACCCGGATTTGAAATCCACTATTCGTCTAAAATGGAGGTCACCTGATTTCGGCAGCCAATGACTTTTTCCAATTTTTTTCAATGCCCCCGGTGTCGTAGTTCCTGTCCCACCTCCCCTGCGCTGTTATTGGTGCAAAAAAGGCGCCAGGGAAGGTGGGAGGGGAATCGAATTTTGGCGCACTTTACCACGCGGTGTTCGATTCGATTCGAACATGGCGAACACCCTGATATCCGATCGAACATGTGTTCGATAGAACACTGTTCGCTCATCTCTAGTATTTAGAGCATTTATTACCTTACAGAGTATACGTTCAGGACATAGGTTAAATGAACATTATATGTAACATCTAATGCGCTGTGTAGCTTTTCTAGTGAGTTACAGTTATCAGTAGACTGAAGTCTTAGGCCTGGTTCAC
Organism: Leptodactylus fuscus; assembly: GCF_031893055.1. Taxonomy (NCBI): domain Eukaryota; kingdom Metazoa; phylum Chordata; class Amphibia; order Anura; family Leptodactylidae; genus Leptodactylus; species Leptodactylus fuscus. The sequence goes on from NC_134265.1 coordinate 202,648,183, forward strand.
ATCTGCGTTCAGTATTCCATTCGGGGAGTCCGCTTGTGGACCCCCCGAATGGAATACCGAACTCATTGACACGCGTGAGCTTATGAAAGCACACCAATCCTATAGACTATAATGGGATCATTGTGTTTTCCACATGGTGTCCACACGAGTCATGCGGAGAGGAAAGTAATTCATGAAGTACTTTTCTCTCCACGTGTTCCGTGCGGAAAACATAGGGGCTCCATAAAATATAGAGGTCCATAGACTATAATAACTCACCACTTGTCAATGCGTTCGGTATTCAGTTCGAGGGGTCCCCATGCAGACTCCCCAAACGGAATACCGAATGTAGATGTGAACCGGGCCTTAGCTATGTTACTTCTCTCCATAAGTGAATAAATATAGTGGTGGGGACTACATCTTTTGTATCAGCCTTACTGCCATCTGGGTATTTATTGCAGGGTTTTGGATTCAATACTATCAGGACCCAATTGGGTTCACAGTACCAGATACCTAGTGGCGATCATGTGGTCCCTGATGCACTGAAAAAAAAATTGTTGTTTCTGGTAATCACAGATGTAGAGACACAGAAATGTAGTTTTATGTTTCCTTTGCCAACTTGAAATCCCCCCCCCTTCCCCGAAAAAGGCATTTCTCCAGGTAGAATGAAATGTTGGTAACTGGTCTCAGTTAGAGGAATAACATTTGGAGATGGAGGAAAGTCTTTTTCAATAACAAGAGTGCTGGAAAAAAATTCTACAAAATAGTGTAACAAAATGCCAGAGATCTGAGTTAGCCCATAGTGGGGGTTCTTTTAGGTTAGTTCTGACTACTCTTCTTTATTTGTATATTCGCCTCCATCCTAGCAAATGTCCAAACAACTAGTAACCACCAGCGAGATGGCCTTCTGCTGCTAGGCCATTTCCCAATTTTACACATAAAAATAAACATACACGTACACATAATTGGTATCGCCACACTAGAAATTACCCAAGCTATTAAAAGCTAAACGTATATATCCCATACACTGAATGCCTTTATTGACATTTCTGGTCACCCAAAACATTTTTTATAAAAAGTGAGAAAAATATTGTATGTACTCCTGGATGAAGAGTCCTTACATAGCAATTTAGATGGAAACATAAAAAGTTATGTATGAATATTACAGCAACTTTTTTTTCTCATTTTAAAAAAAAAGTTTTTCATTTTTGAAAAAATAGTAAAGCATTAAAAAACTATGTAAATTAGGTATTGCTGACATTGTACTAACTGAAAATAAAGTTAACAGGTCATGATTACTGCACAATGAATACCATAAAAAGCAATCCCTTAAAAACAATGGTAGAATTGCAATTGCAATTTTATCCCACAAATGTTTTTGCCATTTTAAAAGATTTTTTATGGAAAATCAAATTATGAAATTTGATCCATAGAAAACAAGCCCTCCTGCAGAAAATAAAAAAAAAGTTATTGTAAACGCTTTATTTGATAGATGTCACCATGAACATTTTGGAGTTTACTCTATCAAAATCTATTCAGCTATTCCAAAGATTTAAGCCCTGTTAGTGTTTATGAAAATTAGGGTATACTAGCTAAATGTACATACATCACATAGAGACCTATTACTATTTAATTTGTAATACCCTAATGTGTATTAGCACTAAAAGGGCTTATACGTTTGGAATGGCTGGATGGATTTGGATAAAGAATAAAACAAAAAAATGTTCAGGGTGACAGCGCCTACCAGCTGAGATATGAGTTTTTGAGGCCTGGTGACAGGTCCTCTTTATGGGAGGTAGGATAAATACACATAATCCTAGTACTGAGGTCTGCTTTAGGCTCATGCTATGCTCGACTGTCATTGCCTCCTATTTGTTAGATATCTCTGTAGGCTTAACGTAATACTCAGAAGCTTTTTCTCCCTTGTTGACAAAAGTCTGGGTTGAAAAGGAGCTGTCAGCTCTTCTGACATGTCTGTTATAGCAAATAATTGTATTCCCTGTGAAATAATAATTGATGACTAAGTGTTCTAAGTTTGGGGTGTGTCCCTACAGAATTTTATAAATGTTCAAACAGTTCTGACGGTGGCAGACTAAAAATTCTGGGAGGAATAACAGAGGAATGACACAACCGTGATAGTTTTGGAAATCCAAGTATTTCCACTGTGCGCATTTTTCTGCAATGTGTGAATGGGATTCGTTAAAACACGCCGATTTTTGCTGTGGCTTTTCCCCAAGGCCAAACAGCAGCATTTACGCCACATGGGGTCCTGGCCTAAGAGGGATGGATGCAGTTTTATTACAAGTTAAAATTCTAACAAACTGATATTAACCCCTTCTCAGTATTGTCGATTTTCATTTTTGACTCTCCGACTCACTTCTTAGCTTTACTTCTATGTTCACAGAGCCATATTGCCTTGGTGGTCCCCTGTCTGGTAACTATGAGTGACTATGGCTAGCTAAATTCAGACACTAAGTGCTAGCAATGAAGAACTCACACCACACAGCAAGTTTTAGTACAAGCTCCTCTCTTATTGAACATGTGCAGGTTTTTATATCCAATTACAGGAAGTAAACAACATAAAGCTCTATCATGAGTCTGATTGGTTAGTCGGGGTATCCACCTCCTGTGACATCAGGTCCAGGGTACTACCTCCAGGATAGCAGTGACCTCCTGTGACACCCCTTCCTGTGATGTCGCTTCCTGTGGAATTGCCAGGTCCTCCCATGGGTAACCCTGTCTCTTTGTTCCATGTGGTCACAACTACACCTGAGCACAGCAATCAAGCAGAGGGGCCATCTTGTTACAGCGTTCAGCACAGCAACCTTGTCATGATGTCTGGTACATTGTCAAAATCTTACAATACGCAGGAATGATTTTATAGCTTCAATCTTCACAATCCCATGTGTGTATTATAATATATATATATATATATATATATATATATATATATATATATATATATATATACTCACTATTTGGCTTATCTCTGAACTCCATCCACCGCTACTAGGTTTGCGAGGGGCTGGGCATTAATTGATTTACTGTGATTTTATCTGTTCATGCTTTATGACAGCCTAGCTGGTTTTTCCACCATCATTTAGAGATGTCCTCTTGAATTGTCTATTCATCATCCTAGTCCATTGTATTGGCTCTATTGAAATGCTTATCCACTATGGCACCAGACACCTCGGTGTCTATTGTCTCCATAGGAGTTGGCTCATATCATCTGGAATGGGACTATTGTCTCCCCAGGCCACAATGGATTACAAGATGCCAGCATGGACTTATGATTTTAGTTTCAACCTGGGACAAAAAGGCATATCATAGCTGTATCCAGACATTGCTGGCGTCATCTTGTCACGTAATATCTTATTCAGTTTCAAACATAAATAGTTATACTGCATTTAGTTTTAAGGATAACAATGTTTTTGTGATTCATATATTTACAACCTTCACAATATGAGGGCCGTATATTTGCAGCATGAATTCTACTTCATAATGGTTTCATTTAATATTCTGTATGATGTACTGGGAAACTAGGAAGAAAGAATGAGGTGGAATAGGAGAAAAACTGTGTTTCTGCATAACATTACGGGCTTTATTTTTATGCCGTTCACTGTGCAGTCAAAGTGGCATGTTACCTATATTCTATGGGTTGGTCCAGCGATAGCAAATATATATCAGGTTTGGGTTTTTTTACATTTTAACCCAGTTACGTCCTGGTGTGTGTGAAAAACATGGCGGCAACTCTGAAACAGAACGGCCCCACTAGCTACTGGGTCTGCCAGGTTTCATACAGCAGGGACCCGGCAGCATTGCCTGTGATCAGAGACCTGCAACAATGTAACAAATGAAGTTGCCTTTGTATACAGTAAAGCTGGGGGTAGAAACTTTTCTGTGGATGTTAAAGCTTGGACCAGGGGACCCCTATTCAACTTTAACTATGGTGCAAGATGTTTTTTCTGTACCCCTGTCCCAAAAAATAATATCACAACAATTAGGCTGGGGTAACGCATGGCGTAAAGGCCGTTTTACAGTCCCTACAAAGTGCATGGGATTCCAGCAAATCCCATGCACACATTGCAGAAAAATGCCTGCAGTGGAAATGAAGCGATTTCCAAAACCGTTTCGTTTTTGTAAATCGCAGTATGTCAATTATACCTATAGAAACGCTGGTGGTTTCCCAATAAGTACAACCGCAATGCGTTTCTGCTCCGTTTTTTTCCTGAAGCACTTTTTATCTGTAGCCTGCTACATGGGGCCTTAGTCTTAAACAATGTATTAAACTGTGTGACATCACAGATACATCCAGCTACAAGCATGGGGATAATCCTTGCAGCATCCCCTGGTACTTAAGGCCATGGGGTATAGCTAGTCATAAATAAGTAATGACTGTATCTTTCTGAGAAATTGTCATAACTATGTCTTTTTGACAGAGCATTTTTTAACAGACGTAGATCTTGCCAGAAATGAAGGATTTCATGACAATTGCTTAGTGCTAGACACCATCTATTGAGGAAAAATTTGCCAGGTGTAGTAGCAATCGTGTTCTCTTTACCAGCTAGTCATTTCACTACAGATTGGATGGATAGAAATACACAAAAGCATCATTGCATCCGTGTAACCAAAAGAGCATTGCTGCTTTAATACTGAAAAAAACCCTCATTGTAGTCCAAAAGCTGTGTAAATATTTGGAAACAAATGTTCATCTTTTAGCATCATCCATGCCAAGGGAAGCAATTTTACCAGCTGCTTAATGAAGCTCCTTGGGCAGGCATGCCAGCCTAACACTGTCAGCAGTAAGACAATATACCGCATGCGTCTTGTACTCCTTCCAGCATAACAGCTACGGTAATGTCTGGAGTTCAGATCAAAATCCTTCTTTCTGTATTCAAAGCTTAAGCTTTGTTTATTCAGCTAAGCCTTTCTCTCCTGATACCATTAAAGTTGTGAAATGACTAAATACCTGTTTTTGTAAACTAGAGGATTGGTGATCATTTCCTATAGACTATGTTTGCTACAAGCAACATAACATTTGCTAGAAATTCGGTGGATCACTGAACCCAAGGTTGGCAAAATAAACAGAGAAATGTGTAGCCAGCTCCTGTCATGTGTAATATTTATGTAACCATGAATCTAATGAAGATATATTAGCTATAAAGCATTTTACATGTTTTATATACAGGATAATATTTTTGGCTTTGGACATATACAGTATACATAGCTAAAGTTGTAAATTGAAGTTCTTTATAACTATACAATATTTGGCATAAGTTGACTGAGTTGAAAAAGGTTCACATTATAAGAACTAGCAGGTAACAATTTCATGTTCCAGTGTACAGTGTTGGCCAAAAGTATTGGCACCCCTGCAATTCTGTCAGATAATAATCATTTTCCAGAAAATGATTGCAAGCACAAACTCTTTGGTATTAATATCTTCATTTATTTTGCTTGCAATGAAAAAAACAGAAAAGAGAATGAAAAAAAAAAAGTCAAATCATTGATCGTTTTACACAAAACTCCAAAAGTGGGCTGGACAAAAGTATTGGCACCCTCAGCCTAATACTTGGTAGCACAACCTTTAGACACAATAACTGCGAACAACCGCTTCCGGTAACCATCAATGGGTTTCTTACAATGCTCTGCTGGAATTTTAGACCATTCTTCTTTGGCAAACTGCTCCAGGTCCCTGAGATGTGAAGGAGGCCTTCTCCAAACTGCCATCAAGAGATCTCTCCACAGGTGTTCTATGGGATTCAGGTCTGGACTCATTGCTGGCCACTTTAGAAGTCTCCAGTGCTTTCTCTCAAACCATTTTCTAGTGCTTTTTGAAGTGTGTTTTGGGTCATTGTCCTGCTGGAAGACCCATGACCTCTGAGGGAGACCCAGCTTTCTCACACTGGGCCCTACATTATGCTGCAAAATTTATTGGTAGTCTTCATACTTCATAATGCCATGTATACGGTCTAGCAGTCCAGTGCCAGAGGCAGCAAATCAACTCCAAAACATCAGGGAACCTCCGCCATGTTTGACTGTAGGGACCGTGTTCTTTTCTTTGAAGGCCTCTTTTTTTTTTTTCGTGTAAACTCGATGTTGATGCCTTGTCCCAAAAAGCTCTACTTTTGTCTCATCTGACCAGAGAACATTCTTCCAAAGCGTTTTTGGCTTTCTCAGGTAAGTTTTGGCAAACTCCAGCCTGGCTTTGTTATGTCTCTGGGTAAGAAGTGGGGTCTTCATGGGTATCCTACCATACAGTCCCTTTTCATTCAGATGCCGACGGATAGTACGGGTTGACACTGTTGTACACTCGGACTGCAGGGCAGCTTGAACTTGTTTGGATGTTAGTCGAGGTTCTTTATCCACCATCCGCACAATCTTGCGTTGAAATCTCTGGTCAATTTTTCTTTTCCGTCCACATCTAGGGAGGTTAGCCACAGTGCCATGGGCTTTAAACCTCTTGATGACACTGCGCACAGTAGACACAGGAACATTCAGGTCTTTGGAGATGGACTTGTAGCCTTGAGATTGCTCATGCTTCCTCACAATTTTGCTTCTCAAGTCCTCAGACAGTTCTTTGGTCTTCTTTCTTTTCTCCATGCTGAATGTGGTACACACAAGGACACAGGACAGAGGTTGAGTCAACTTTAATCCATTTCAACTGGCTGCAAGTGTGATTTAGTTATTGCCACCACCTGTTAGGTGCCTCAGGTAAGTAACAGGTGCTGTTAATTACACAAATTAGAGAAGCATCACATGATTTTTCAAACAGTGCCAATACTTTTGTCCACCCCCTTTTTTATGTTTGGTGTTGAATTATATCCAATTTGGCTTTTTGACAATTCTTTTTGTGGTTTTCCATTGAATACACATTAAATGAAGAGAATAATACCAAAGAATTTGTGATTGCAGTCATTTTCTGGAAGAAAATTAGTGTTATCTGACAGAATTGCAGGGGTGCCAATACTTTTGGCCAACACTGTATGTGATAACATCTATTTTTTATAAGCTATACAGTATATACAATATAAAGATCTTGTAGTGATGTATATATTAAGGCCTCTCTTTTGTACATGACTACATCAGTATGCAATTGCCATGGTCAGCTATTGTGATGCACTGCTTTCATGTAGTGATGTTACATTGTACTCCCAACATTAGGAGCCCATTTACCACTGCCACCTGTACAGCATTTATAACCATACCATTCTTTATAACGTATATCTTTACCAAGCATATTGGAATACACCCAATAATGCATGGGATGCCCAGTACAAAAAAATTGTCAACTAGTTTTAGCAAAGTTTGCCAAGAACATTCTCTTCTCTGCCATATGTTGATGTAGAGGGGATATCATCACTCCATAGGGAAAGACCACCAATTAGGTGTGTGAAGTCTTATTAAGCCATGAGCGCTCCACTGTGCAAAGGAACATGGAAAGAATATGCTAATGAGTTCCATGATGTAATTAGGAAGCCAGTGCCTCAGGCATGCACACCAATAGAGGGCGCTCACTGAGGAATGTGCAAGTCTATCTTCCATGATGTAATTAGGAAGACAGAGCCTCAGTCAAGCAAACCAATAGCAAACGTCATGGAAGTGGAGCGCTCATGGTTTAATAAGACTCCACTACCTAATTGGTGGTCTCTCCCTATGGAGGGTCGATATCCCCTCAACCCTGTCTAAGCCTCTCACCTCTGCAAGGTCAGTCCTCTCTGCGCCAAGCTGATGAGATGCAAGAACATTGAAATAGCTGTCCTTGGCTGAGGGACTACCTGGTAAAATCCCAACAGCATTGCAAACAAAGGCCTCTGAGAAGGGGAGCACCCTCTATTGGTTTGCTTGACTGAGGCTCTGTCTTCCTAATTACATCATAGAAGATAGACTTGCACATTCTCAGTGAGCGCCCTCTATTGGTGTGCATTCTTGAGGCACTGGCTTCCTAATAACATCATGGAAGTCAGATTTGCATATTCTTCCCATATGTTGGTGTAGGAATCATTGAATGTTGTAGAATCAAGTTCAACAGATAATAGTCATATATTCTCTTTTTTTATTCTGTGCAGTTCTATGTGTTATGGGTATATCTACAGTACTGTTTGTCAAGATAGATATCAGCGGTGTTATTTGGGTTTGTTTTGTTCAGAAATATAAGAAAACAGGAACACAGAAGGAGAGAGAACTAAGGCTACACAAAGCAGTGGCTGCAGTAAATGGGTACAAATTAACCCTGGCACAAGCACTATAAACAGTGGAATGGATTATAGCGTTATTGTAGCCCAAGAAAGGGGAGTTACATAATCTATTTCCCCCTTCCCATTTTCCCCATTGGAGACAAGTTTATCAATTCTCCATTGTTTAGCCTAAATCACTGACACTGAATGCAGGTATCAGAGTGATGTCAGATTTGTTTTTATAAATTGTGATTCTATGAATAAGTCATGGTTAATGTGTAAAATACAATGATCAGAGTTCCCAACATACAAAAGGTTGAAGGCAGATTAGCGGTTCTTCTAGGTAGCAGTGTTAGTAGTAACATCTGCAGAAGTGTTAGCCACTGTGCTGGCGGTGGCATTACTGGTCATACTGTATTAAGCAGCATGACTGCAGTAAAGAAAGACAAAAGGGGTGCCCGCAGGGGTGTAGCTATAGGGGATGTAGAGTAACCAGTGGCTATCGCGCCCTGGAGTCTGAATGGTCCCCAAAGGTCCCTCTGCCACATAAAATATACCACTGTTTTAAAAGGCACAATGTAGGTCTACATTCCATATTTTGCTCTCGGACCCAGGAGCCTCAAACTGCGCCTCTGGGTGCCAGTCTGCTTATCTGAAACAGGTGAAAAAGAGGATAGTAATTATCTGTATTTTCTATTTTCCATGCAAATGAGATTTGACTATTGGTGACGTGTTCAACACTGCAATTATTCACAAGAGATCTTGTGAATTTGTGTAAATGATCTATCAGCTCTACTGTAATATTAGCTACTGACTTTATGTTTAATAATCTTAGTTTCCTGCTGTCCTAATGAGCAGTAGGATGAATGTAAAAAAAAAAAAAAAAAAATAGAAAGAAAGAAAAAAAGTGAAAGATATCATTGACAACCACAATGGTATGTTCTATAGAGTGCCATACAGAATGCGGATACACATAATGAATCCCAAGTAGAGATGGGCAAACCCCTCAAGATTCCCTTTGTTTCTGGTTTGGGTGGCTCAGATCCATGATTCATTTCAGGTCAAACAAGTTTAGTATTCTTGGCCAGCGTGGTCGTTGTCACCACCACCATCATCATCATCATCTTGGAGAAATAAGAGTCAGCCTCCTTCCCTGGCTGTGACTGTGACATATCAAATGCCCCTCATCCAAAGGAGTGTCCTCCTCCTCTTCTTCCAGCCTAGAAATCTCAGTTCCTGCAACATAAGACCCTGATCAAGATCTCATCCTCTTCCATCAACCCATGGTGATTACATTGACTAATAGTACAAACTATTCCTACTCTTCCATCCCTCTTTGAATGAGTGTAAGCATTTCCTGTAAGATATACAATAGAGGGATCACATTGTTAACACATCGCCTCTGCTGACAAATTTGGTGGCTTCTTCAAAGGGCTTGAGAAGTTGGCACATTTTCTTCTTGAACCTCCATCAGAGTACCTTGAAGTAACAGATTGTCCCTATGGACTGCTGCATGCAATAATTTTTCATCATCTTCTGCTGCTCACGCAGAAGCTCCAGCATGTTTAATGTGGAGTTCCACTAAGCTGGAACATCACAGCAGACAAGATAGAGAAAAGGCAGACTGTTTTGTCTCGTGCAGGGTGTTTTTTGCAACTTGAGAATAGCTGAAATGCACAGAAACATTTCTGGCAATGAGGAGTACCTCTTTTAATCAACTATACAAGTCAATAAAGCAGCAAACCACCAGGTTAAGGACAAGCTTCATACAGGGACAGTGTGTTATTTGTCTTAACTGCAGCATAGCAATAATATTGGTGCCATTGTCGATGCCCAGTTGGAGTTGGTGATGAGCCATTCAGCAGGATACAGCAAGGCAGCTTCTCTTCTTTGTAGCTCCTATGAACCAGGCTCATTAATTGTGAAACAGCATTGCAGCACTTCACCTTACACCCATTAAACTAGGGGGAAGGAAGAGGAGAGGATTGCAAAGCAACAGCTTTCTTAAGTGATGCTGGTGAGAAATGCAATACTGGATTGTGGCCGCTGCCACTCAAAACATTGACCAAGTTAGCCATGAAAAACATGTATTGTCCTTGTCTATAATTGCTGTTCCACACGTTTGTTTGTAGCTTTCCCAGACTGACATATCCAAGGAAAGTATATTGTATATTGTATATTGCCTATACATAGTGATTAGAGATGAGCAAACACTAAAATGTTCGAGGTTCGAAATCCGATTCGAACAGCCGAACACTGTTCGACTGTTCGAACGGGTTTCAAACCCCATTATAGTCTATGGGGGGAAATGCTCATTTCAGGGGTACGCAACATTCGATCAAATTCTACTTACCAAGTCCGTGAGTGAGGGTCGGGCTGGATTCTTCTCCCTGCGCAGCGTCCCCACATCCTCTTCCGGCCTTGAATTCACTCTGTTAGGCATCGGGCCTGAGCAGAGCCGACTGCGCATGCCCGCACTACAAGCGGACATGTGCAGTCGGCTCTGCCCAGGCCCGATGCCTGGCAGAGTGAATGCAGAGCTGGAAGAAGACGCGGGGACGCAGCACGGAGAAGACTTCTAAAAGTAAGAGAAGAACCAGCATTGATTGGCAATGTATAGCATTCTGCCAATCAACGCTGGTTCTGCATCGAATCTTAACTTCGAACAGCTAGTAGTACTCGATCGAGTACGAGTATTTCAAATACCGTAGTATTCGATCGAACACCTACTCGATCGAGTACTACTCGCTCATCTGTAATAGTGATATAAAATAGGGACAGCTTCCCTAGAGAAATAATGGCAGCTAGGTATCCTCCATCGAGGTTGAGCACATGCCATTAGTTGGCCAAAATCAGTGTAATTCTTTAAATGGAACGGAAGCAGCTGAAACGCCAGCAGCTTGGCCAGGTGAGACTTAAGTTGCGCAGCTGGGTGTATAATTCTGGTTTCTGGACATACATTCCCTTATGACTGACACTGAAATGGAACAGGAGTAGGAGAAACATTTGGGTATAATGATAACTGCAACCATGGGCTAGGTGTAGATGTGGCCTGGCTACAAGAAAGTCTTGCTCACTTCCTCTCCTGATTGCCACTGCCATGTCTATTTTGTCAAGTAAGAAAGTAATGCCTTTTTTTATGCGTACATAGAGATGTCATTCCTAAATTTGCTCCTGCACTGCAAGGGTGGTTTATGCATGCAGATCTTGGATTTAACATTTGGCAATATACAAAAAAAATTCCACACAAAAGATGACCAAGTCTGGTTGTAGAAGCATGTCTGCCACTAACACCGCTAGTACCACCACCCCTAACCTGTAAGGTTCCCCTAAGTCCGCCTCGGGTAGACTTTTTGGATGTTGGGGCATGCACCATGGATAAAATTGCTACTATCACCACTGACACCATCGTCTTCATCTCATGATACCTTGTTACCCTGACACCTTCAGAATTTCAACCTCCAGATTTCCTCCTAGCTCCCATATAAATGCAAGTATTACCACACTTCCTGCCACTATACTACTTCCACAATCACCAGTCATGTTTTCATCCTCTTCTTGCACACAATGCTGACTGTTCTCATCCAGCTCATCAAAAAGAGGAGGAGAACTGATCTGACTAGGAGAAATAGAATTCTCAGTAGGTTCCACATCACTTCCAGGGTAACATGGTTGACAGTCCAGAAAGGCCCGCCATACATTACGTGTTATGTAGGAGGAGGAACTATATCATCCTGTGACTGAGATGAGTGAGCTAAGTAATCAAAAACTTCATTTTCAGGAAGTACAACAAAACTGCAGCTACTGGCTGTGCTATCAAGACCAGCTGTAGTGTTGCTGTTGTCACCCACATTCTTATTGTTAGTAGTATTTGTGTACATGTGACTTCAACCTTCTCCTTTTGTCAGCCCTCTGCCTTGTTTTTAACCAGTAAATTTTTACTGCACACTTTGCTTAATTATAGTGACTGGCAACAATTCTGGCACTGTGTGTTGTCTTTTTTGTTGTTGTTTTTCTGTGTTTTTTTTTTTTTTTTTTTTTTTACAAACATGCATTTCAAGAAAATACATCTTGAAATAAGTTTTTTTTTTTCGCTCTTTAGATTAGCACAGGGTGCAATACTGTATATATAAAATAAAAAAATGTTTAAGAAGTTATTTACAGATTTTTTTTTCAGACTAACACACTGTCACAATGTTTATTTGGTGGTGAGCAGAGTATTAAATAAAAAAAAAACACTAAACAGTGTTTTTTTTAGATTAGCGCAGGCTAGATGTTCATCAGATAAAATGAATACAACAAAAAAAATGTTTAAATAATAGAGTTCTTTTTTAGACTAGCCTGCAATTTATATATATATATATATATATATATATATATATATATATTTTTAGACTATATAGCATATATATATTTAGTATATATATTTTTATACTATATAGCATTTTTATACTATATAGTGTATATATATATATATATATATATATATATATAGTATTTTATGCAAAGGAAAAAATGCTTATGAAATATTTGAATTATTTTTTTTAGATTAACAACAGTCCTTCACACTGTGTATTTGGTGGTGAGTAACAAGAGCTTTTTTTCAGATTAGCACAGGCTATACAGTATATTGGATGAACAGCATGAAAAGATTGGCTACAATCCCATCCATTTTTTACGGACTGTTAAACACTGCATTTTTTTCTGCAGTGTTTCCACTAAGGGTAAACCGTGCTATTTACGCCTTGTGGGGGCCCGGCCTAACAAAAGATTTTTTACTAGCAGGATTAAATCACTGACAATGAAAAGGTTAACTGTCCTGTCTGTAATTCTGTATTAGAGCAGGAATACAGCAGTCTGAAGCTCAAACAGCAGCCCTCAGTCCTATCTATTGAGTTTTATCACTAATCTGCCTGTGTGGCCATTGTTTATGCTTGGAAGATGCCTGCAGTCAGCTGAATGGAACTTCCTGTGTACATGTGGCTTTTTTATAGCCTTGTTACCATCCCCCCAAGAGCTAAGGGAGCATGGACAAAGAAAGACAGACAAAATATAGAGGAGAAACTTCCATGAATAATTTCAAGGAAATGTTTTGGTGTCTATTGTTTATGCTTAGAAGATTCCTGAGGTTGGCTGACTGGAATTTGTTTTTATGTGGACATGTGGAGACTTTGTTACAGCCTTTGTTACCACCACCACCACGAGTTAAGGAAGCATGGCAAAGAGATGCAGATAGTATGGAGGATAATCAGCACCCTGTCTCTCTAGATGACCTCAGACTACTTTGGATGGATAGAACATGTGACAGAGGTAAGAAGAAAGGAGGAGAGCTTGCGATGAAAAATGGTGCACTTTTAGGGTATTTTTGTGGTTAAGGAACAATAGTGCTGATGCAAGATATCAAACTATCAGGTGTGAGCATGAGATCTCACTACCTACCAAAGGAACTGCCACATGTTATCATGATAGCTGCATATGTCCCACACCTCTGCAAAACAGCTGATAATGCCTGTCATGTCTACATGCTGTACCCCCCCTCCTTGTGTCCTCCAACGGTGGTCGGACTGTATTATCAACATCACTTCGCACAGAGAACTAAATGATCCTAAAGTTTTTTTTTCTTTCTTTTTTCCGTTGCTATGACTCCTAGTATCTTTTTTCTAACTGCTATTAGCTTGTATGTGTTCTCTCTTGCTATATACTACTGTACTATCCATGATGCTGCATCCCACTGAATTTCCCCATTGTGGGACTATTAAAGGATTATCTTATATTATTTTCATTTGTCTAAGATGACTAGCCACATGTTCAATTTTGTTAAAAAATGAACAATTTGGTATATTTGGGTCAAATCCACGACGTGGTTCGCCCATCTCTAAACCTCAGTGCACAATCTACTGTATCCTCTTTACAAACCCAAACAAAGGAGCAGATAATATTAAAAATAAAAAGTAAAGGACAAACCCTGGGACTTCTTCATGCAAGCTGGATATTGAACGGCCATGTGTCTGGGGGGGGGGGGAAGGGGGTTATCCCTTCCCCCTTCCCCTCAAGGGGCTTTCCATTCATTGGTGGCCCGGTGAGGGGGGCGGGTCCTCCCACAGGCTTATCCAGGGCAGCGCTGGGCGGGGAAGTTCCTTTTGGATACCTGCTAGCGCTGACAAAGCAACTTCCATCGCTGCGAGAGAACTAATTAGCATACTGGTACAAACCGTTATTTTGAACGAACGGCGCGGCGGAGAGCACTTCCACAGGTAAGAGACGAATAGCCTTTTTAAAGGCTATTCCGACGTGGTAACTAGAAAAAAATGTGTTTTAGTGGTAGAATCCCTTTAAGGACACGTTGATCCAGGGTTTTCATACTGACTGCCAGATTTGGAGTCGGGAAGGAATTTTCCCCCTGAAATAGGGCAAATTGGCATGAGCCTCTTGGGGTTTTTCGCCTTCCTCTGGATCAACACTGTAGCGTTTGTAGGGACTAATGTCCTTATCCAACCTCATTAATTATGTACCATGCAGATAAAATTTTTGTTTGTTTCTTTCTTTCTGTTAGTTAATGACATGCTGTAAATATATATTTGCATTAAATTGTTGTCACAGCAGGCATATTAGCAGAACCTTGGCCCCCTTTCTCAGCAATGAAGAGGACCAGCGACGTGCCCCACCGGAGACAAGTCCAACGCGTGCCCACCAGGGGGCGGGGCACTTGGGGGGGGGCACACACCACAACGTTCGCTGAGGAGGAGGGTAACAGGGTTACTGCTTAGGTCAGATATATATATATATATATATATATATATATATATATATATATATATATACATATGCCATATATATGTAATAAAGCTGTGGCCGACCCCACCCATTCAAAGGTAACTTGGTCCGTATTTATGTGAAGATCACACCCAAAGGGGTTTGGTGGAGGGGAAGGGGTTTTTGGTCCAGAAAAGTGCTCAAATACGGCCAGTCTGGTCTTTAGGAGCTCAAGGCTTCACAGTAGACATAGTACCAGGGTATGAGGTTAATTCCTGTGAGTCAAGTCCAGGTCAAAGAATTTTTAATCACATGATTATTACAGTAACATCAGATTCTATTTCTTTTGTCCAAGAACCTGACAAGATTTCTTTTAGCAGGATGTGTTCTTGTTGGAGGAAATAAGAAGTTTTAACTGCCATATACAGCAAAGCACTGTGCTTAACTGACCAAGCATTAGATGAGCAATGTGAATCTCAGCAGGAAGGAAGAATATTAATCCGCCCAGGCGAAAAATTATGCTCAATAGTAATGGACAGTCAGTGAGAAACAAAAAACACAAACATGAGATATAAGGAAGGATTTCAATGAAATCATAATTCCATCATTTCCACCAAAAAGTGGTGTGGGAAAGACTGCAGCGAAAACACATCACAGTTTTTCCCACAGTACTTTTCACAGAAAATCCTCAGAGGTTTTTTCTGCAATGTGTGGATGGGATTCACTAATGCCACATAGCAAAACACAGCTAAGAAATACTAAAGAAAAAAATTCTGCAAAAACAAATTGCATTTTTTTCACATAGTTTTTTGCTGCATTATCCTTTGTATTTTTTTCCCCTATTAAATCTATTGGGAGAATGCTCCAATTCCACAGCTAACATTAACATGTGTTTTTGAAAACTCTATTTTTCCACAGTATTTTCTTCTGCAATAGGTGGATGAGATGAAATTAAATCTCATTCACTTTGGTGGTACTATTGTCGGGGGAATACCCAGGGGTAGATGCCATTGGTATCCGAATCTGGATAAAATGGGTTATATTACGAGCTCGGAGAACACAGAATGCAGACCATTCACATTCTGTATATAAAAAGTGTTCTGATTTAATGGCAGGAAAAAGGCAGTATAAATACATTACAGACAAAGAAAGGTTGTATTATTCTAATTAGTATAACATGATTGGTTGTAGAGTTGTAAGATAAGCCTGGCATATGCCTATTGGCTGAGGCCTAATGTAACCTGCGTCTCATTATAACTCTCATGAAACAAAGAAGAATACAAAATACTTAATGTGTGAGCTGACATCCTCCACACTATGTTCAGATGTATATATCATGGCAAGAGAGATAAGATGACATGCTGGGTGCCAGACTTCTCCCAGACTACAGCCTTCGAGAACACACAATAGCCTACAGAAAGTTTGTGCCATTCCTTCACACTCTGAGTGACCTCACCTCATAGTATATGTGTTAGGATACAAAATGGATGACATATACGAAATGGAATTTATAGAACAAAATGGAGTATATAGAGATACATGACTATACTTTGCCCTCACACTATAAAACACAGTTTGTTTTTCCACTGCCCTTCAAAAGCAGCCAAAGACATTGGGGGTTATTTTTCATATGCCCTATTTTTGGCCATACTTTTCGCAGGTCCGCCTTTTTTTACACTAGTTTAAATGTAGTGCTTATTTATGAGGTCGGCGCACCTTTATGTTAAATGTTGTGCACGTATTAGTTTAGATGCATCTTTTTGGGACATTTTGTATATTTTGCAGCAATAGCCACTTTGTAATACATTCTAACCTGATAGGCTCTTTTACGTTGCCCATGGACTAGAGAGCATTTGCACCTATTTTGCACCTTTGTCACAAGTCATAAATACAGCGTAAGTAGGATCTCCATTTAGGCCAGGCCCTCTTTTCTCAGCAAAAAAGCAAAAGTGGTGAAAGCAGCATAACAAAATGAAAATTTATGAGCTGTCACCAGTCGTGTCCTTTAACATGTGGATGGAGCTTGGACCTATAAAGTTAGTCTGAAATGGCATCATATCGTGTGGGTTGCAGCTGATTGCAGCACGGTCGTCTGCAACTGTACGTAATCGGTACAGGACTTAAAGTGAATGTCTGTCTGTTGCAATGAAGAGACTTCGGTGTAGTGACTGGACAGAAAGATGAGCTTGATGGTTGCATTCAGAATAAACTTGAGAACGAAGGGTTTTGAGACAAGAAGTATGATTAGTAATGAGAGCAACGAACATTAACAACAAAAGACGCACCTTATACGAACATGCCATTGAACTCAATGGCTAATTACATTTTACACGTGTATTTTTACACGTGTAAAATGAACAAAATGAGCGGAGCGTATATAGAATACAAGGAGCGTATACTCCGTGTGAAGGGTCCCTAACAGAAGAAAAAGCCCTGCATGCATGATCTTTTCTTGCATCAAAAAAGGAACAAACTTGTTGGAAGAAAGCTTTGTTCATGATTTTTTTTTTTACTTGTGATTGAATACAGATGGACTCCAGATGGAGGATGCTCCGTCTGCAGCAGTCACTCTATTGCCTTCAAGGTCTGTTGCTCTTATCCTATGACATGATGAGAGCAACTGACACTTTTCAAAGTAGTGTTAACTTATCCTAAAACTTTTGAATAGTACTATATTGCCTCATATTATATTATATTTATTCTAATTATCAGTTGTAGATTTTGCAGCAAGACTTACTGAATGAAAGCAGTCACAACAACTCTGAATTAAAATCCATAATTCATACTAAATAGAATAAAATACACACAAATTTGGGGGACATTCTACTGTTGCTGAGTCCATACTTTATTTCTATGGTGTATGTAATCTCAGTCCCATTTTGATTCCAATCGAATACCACGTGGCAAACGCAGTAAAAATTTGTTTCCCCTCTCACCTTCTCTGGCATTTTTTTTACACCAATAACTGTGCAGAGGAGGTGGGATAGGAAGTAGGAAAACGTAGGCATCGAAAAAAATCGGAAAAAGTAATTGGCTGGCTAAATCAGGTGATCTCCACTTTATACGAATAGTGGATTTCAGATCCAGGTCATATGAGACTGTGAATTAGACAGTGATAGATGTACTGACAGGGTTAGCTAGGAATTAGCTTTATTTAGGTAGGAATCTTACTCAAACAGCTCTTTGGAGCTCTATATACCTTCCTTGCCAGCCCGAGATACATGCAAGAGTACGGTCAATGCATTCCTATGGGAAAAAGTCAGCTACCACATACTGCAAGCTGCCAGCGATCCTGACTAACATATGGTGCGCTGCCACATCTCGTGGCAGCCCATTATATGCTAGTCGGGATCCCTGGCAGCTTGTGTTTATGCGGGAGCTGACTTTTTCTCATAGGAATACATTGACCAGCGTTGATTGGCTGAATGCCATACAGTGTACAGCATTCGGCCAATCAACGCTGGTTCTGCTGGAGGAGGCGGAGTCTAAGATCGGTCCACAGCAGTCTCCATTGTGGTATGATCTCAGGTGTAGCAGAGTTTAGCGCACAGCTCTGTTACATCTCAGGTATAGCAAAGTTCAGCGCACAGCTCTGCTACATCTCAGCTATAGCAGAGTTCAGCGCACAGCTCTGCTACATCTCAGATAGCAGAACTCAGTGCACAGCACTGCTACATTTCAGATGTAGCAGACTTCAGCGTACAGCTCTGCTACATCTCAGATGTTCAGCACACAGCTCTACTACATCTCAGATGTAGCAGAGTTCTGCGCACAGCTTGGCTACATCTCAGATCACCTGAGATGTAACAGAGCCGTGCGCTGAACTCTGCTACATCTGAGATGTAGTAGAGCTGTGTGCTGAACATCTGAGATGTAGCAGAGCTGTACGCTGAAGTCTGCTACATCTGAAATGTAGCAGTGCTGTGCACTGAGTTCTGCTATTCCTGAGATGTAGCAGAGCTGTGTGCTGAACTCTGTTACATCTGAAATGTACCAGTGCTGTGCTCTGAACTCTGCTACATCTGAGATCTTAGACTCTGCCTCCTCTGGCAGAACCAGCGTTGATTGGCCGAATTCTGTACACTGTATGACATTCGGCCAATCAACGCTGGTCAATGCATTCCTATGGAAAAAAGTCAGCTCCCGCTGTGCGCTCAACTCTGCTATACCTGAGATGTAGCAAAGCTGTGTGCTGAACTCTGCTACATCTGAGAGGTAGCCGAGCTGTGCGCTGAACTTAGCTACATCTAAAATCGGACCACAATGGAGACTGCTGTGGACTGATCTTAGACTCTGCCTCCTCCAGCAGAACCAGCATTGATTGGCCGAATGCTGCACACTGTATGTATTAGGCCAATCAACGCTGGTCAATGCATTCCTATGGGAAAAGGTCAGCTCCCGCATTATTAATGGTGTAATACAGTAACTTGGGCATGTTAGATGCCCCCAGGCATGCTTCCCCTGCTGTCCCAGTTGCATTCCAAAGGTGTTGTCATCATTTGCTGAGGTGTGATAGTGGACTTGGTGACCCTCCTGAGTCGAATAGTGGTTTCCCCTGAAATGAAGCTTTTTTCCCCATACACTGTAATGGGATTCTATATTCATTCGAATAGTCGAATATTGAGGGACTATTCGAAATGAATATCGAATATTTCACTGTTCACTCATCTCTAATCACAATGTTTTTCCACTTTTTTTTATTGAATTGTTGTTGTTTTTAATTTCCCTATTAAATATATAGGGGAAATGCTCACGTTTTTGCAAACACAGGTTTTCCACAGCTCTTTTTTTCTGCAATCTGTGGATGAGTTTAATGAAATCTCATTCACTTTGCGGGTACTGTAAAACACAACTTTTTTTCAACTGTATCTACGTAGCAGTTAAAAATAAGATAAGACTAGATAAAACAAGATAATCCTTTAATAGGATGGGGAAATTGAGTGTGTTACAGCAGCATGGATAATACAGTAATTTTACAAGAGAAAGAACACATACAAGGTCAGAATAACAGATAGAAAAGATACTAGGAGTCATAGCAACTAAAAAGAAAAGAAAGACTCAGGATCATTTAGTTCTCTGTGTGGAGTGATCTTCGCTTAGCCTGATGTTGATTATATAGCCTGACCATGGTTGGGATGCTGTGTTTACACTATGTAGGACGATAACCCTGTGGAAAAACAGTTTTTTTGTCACAGATTTAGCTGAGTTTTTTGAGCCAAACATAGGAGTTGTTGCAAAAGAAAAGGGAAACATAAAGGAAGCTCTTATATGTCTGTCTCCAGCTCAATTCACCCCTGGTTTTGGCTCAAAAAAAGCCTTGTTTGGGATTTTTTGCCTTGAATTATATATTTCTGTGTACCATAACCAAGGACCTATGTATAAAATGACCAGCACATTTTCTATAGCACCTCCTTTCTAAGATGGTGTAGTGTAACCAGTCTTGTTTACAGGCCAGGATCTCTTTATGCTAACCAACCCCCATATACACTCAATTTCACCCCCTTTTTTCCCATGTTTTCAATCTTTTGGAAATGTTTGATAACTTTTTTCTATTGTAACTATGAACTACAATTGGCAATATTGTACATAAAGTAAGATATTGTTTATGTTCTTTTATACAGATGTCTGATGAAGGTCCAGTACAGACTGAATTTCACTATTCTATCAACAGGATTGCATGTAATAAATAAAACTACCATCACACATTTCTGATTGTCTGAATTTTTACTACTGCAATATATGGGGTGAGACACTGTCAGTGCTTCAGGATTATTACAATAGGGAGTACCATAATAGTAACTATGGCTCAAAAAAAGGCAGCAAAATCTGCAAAAAATAAGCAGCTTTGTCACAACATGGGGCTTTAGCTGTAGACTATATTCATTCAGATTTACTACAGCACATTTTACTGTCCATATGTCCACAATGGCCTCCTGTGGCTCTACTGATCAATGATCAGTGATGGTCTATGTCGAGATAAGTAAAGCCATGGGAGATCTGCACATAACTGTCAAATACTAAATGCACTTATTGGATGTCTGAATGTGGTCTTACGGTATCAATGATGCAATCAGACCCACAGAAAATTCCCAACAAAGTACCATAATATCCTCAAACTACT
Organism: Leptodactylus fuscus; assembly: GCF_031893055.1. Taxonomy (NCBI): domain Eukaryota; kingdom Metazoa; phylum Chordata; class Amphibia; order Anura; family Leptodactylidae; genus Leptodactylus; species Leptodactylus fuscus. The sequence continues at coordinate 202,669,210 of NC_134265.1, forward strand.
AAACTGATACACATAAGTTGAGGTCATCACTTTTCAGAAACACAGACGAAAAAACCTCTGCATTCTACAATAAAAGTTAAAAGCAAACTGAATTACATTTTATTTAATCTCATCTGCAAACTGCAGGGAAAAAAAATCTGCGGAAAAGTTTGCAAATACACATGTGTAGCTACGGAAGAGTTTCCTGTATAGATTTAATAGGGAAAGAAAAAAAACACAGAAAGTGTGGCAAAAGTGTAGTGAAAGACATTACAGCAAAAAATGCAACCCATTTTGACTGCATTTTTTCCACAGCATTTTTAGTTTGTATTTCTCTACACAGACCTTTAACTTTATAGAGAAATGCCACGACCAGCTGTTCAGTGGGGGCTGACTGCTGAGACCCCCTTCAGTCTGAAAGGGGGTGTTTTCTCCTCTTGACCAAAGTCAATTTACTTAAATAGAAGCACTTGAGATAGCTGAAGCACACCCCCTGTTCTCAGGATCGGTGGATAGAGGATAAATACTTTTTGTGGCATAACCCCTTTAAATAAAACTACTTATGTTAATAGTACCTTGTTGATAGTGGATGCTGCTTATTAGAGATGAGTGAGTACTGTTAGAAACGGCAGTTTCGAATAGCATGCACCCATAGGAATGAATGGACGCAGCCGGCACGCAGAGGGTTAAGCGGCAGGACGCCACTCCATTCATTCCTATGGGTGCGTGCTATTCGAAACTGCCGTTTCGAACAGTACTCGCTCATCTCTACTGCTTATATTGTTAGTCATGTATTTTATTGTGTGTCTGTGTCACTGGCTGTATATATGGTTTTTATATTATATTTAGAGATGAGCAAATCGAAGCTCACAAAGAGGAATTCAATCTGAATTTCAGGAAATATTCGATTCGCAATGACTCTTGATTTCCTCACACTTTGTAGTAACAAATTGCAAGTAGCATTGGGAGCAGGTGTTAGCTGTAACTGACAGCTAACACCCTACTCCATAACCCCCAAAGTGCAGCTTTGATGGGGGGTTTTAACCCCTTGGATGCTGCGGTCAAACATGACCGCAGCATCCGATAGGTTCCACCATGCTACATGTCCCCCTCGGCACCCCGCACGGATAGATCGGGGGTGCCGACAGGGCAGTGGAGTAAGGTATGGGGCCCGCGGCCAACTGGAAATGGCTGGGCCCCGAACCGCCATGATAGCGGTCGGGGAAAGCCTGGCTCCCTTACCACTATACATACTGCTAAAGGAGAGGAAACTGGCAATCGCCAGGGCCCTTGTCCTTCGATGCAAGGCAGTGATTAAAAATAAAAAAAATACTGATACTCACCTGTCCTGGGTTCAGTATTCACTCCTGAGCTTTTCCAGCTGGTGACTGAGGTCCTGCACCCCAGGCCTCTCTGCTGGGGTCTTTGATTGGGTGTAATGATGTCATTGTGCCTCAAGTGAACGCCCAATCACAGGCCTCAGCAGTGACATCTGTGGAGCAGGACCTCAGTCGCAAGGAAGAAGAGGAGCAAGGGCTACACTACATCTGCCAGATACTCAGAAGAGGTGAGGTAAGTTGAGCTTAAGAGTTTGTTATTTTTAATCAGTTCTCCTGGGCCTCTTATGATTATACTCTGGGGTCTGAGGAGACCCCAGGTTATAATAATGGCACCAACTCTAGTTGGGGGGGGGGGTCTTGGGAGCATATAATACTGTCCTCCCAGACCTCCCCCTTCACTCTCTCACAACATCTATATTTTCTAATATGCACCTTGTTGTTATGAAGAGGTGCACAAAGATATCTAACTAGTTAACACATAAAACTCCTTGGCTTTCCTCTACAAATGATGAATGTTTTATATTTTTTATTAATGCCTGTCACATCTTATAGTAATTTTTAACTATTATACTCAATGAGTATCGACACCAACCACCAGGGTCACGAGAAATGCGTTTTTAACCACAACAACGCCATTTTATCACACTCCATCAGTCTCCTGATGAACTATCAACTAGGGAAATGCGTTGCGACCTTATAGAGACCTACACTATTAACCTCAGGGGGAGCAGACTTAGTGGCTGATAGTTAGCCCTATTGCACAGTCTTTTCAACATGAGAGTGTGGCAGACAAAGACACGTGACTAGGGAGGTGTGTCTTAGTGCCGGCAGGACAGTGCAAGAAGATGGAGACGTGGTGTGTGGCCAGGTGCACCAGTACTGCTGAAACAACAAGGCTGCCAAGGGTTAACTCACCCCAGGTCAGCAAACACACAAACTCCTGCAACAGCTAGGAGTTCTCCTGCAACAGCTGGGAGTTACCAAGGAAGTTTGCATGCTCCTGCAACAGCTAGGAGTTCAGCAAACAAACATGCTCCTGCAACAGCTAGGAGCCACCACTGAAGTTTGAACATGCTCCTGCAACAGCTAGGAGTTACCCATGAAGTTTGACAGTTTAAATAAGGCTATCTCAGAGACCAAACCTACTGCAGCTCCACAGGCTGGAACAGTGTCTACTGCTCCTAGCCGTGGTGTAGAGCTGACAGTTCAGGGTTTTACAGGTCCTAACTAACAGCACCCAGAAAGAAGCAGAGGAACCCCACACAGAGGCCTGGTCTGGCAACCTGCCTGAATACTGGAGCCTATCCCTGAAACTACTATCATTAACAAACTTCCGTGGACTTTAGTCAATCTTTAGTCAAACATTAGTCAAAGTGTGAGCACCCGGTGGGCGTCGGATCACACTATTTAAAGGGAAGACCCCACCCAATAGGGGCGGTGGTCATGACCTCACCGCTCATGCTCAGTAGGGGAGAAATGACACTTAGCTTGTGAGCAGCTCCAAAAGTCTGAGCATGCTCAATAGGGTGAAAGCTGGACTTAGACTGACCCGCAGGTGGCACTATGCGCCAGGAGAGCAACCTGCGGGACCCAATCCTAACTCCGTGGAGGTAGCTGGAGGGGGACCTGTCTGCCTCTAGTTGCCCGCAGTGTAATGTCACCCTTCAGCTACCCCTATGGTTTAATGTCTGCTTCCAGTTGCCCCAGTTTAATGTTCCACTTTATCTGCCATTAATTCATTGTTCCCCTCTAACTACCCCTACTGCTAATGTCCCCCTCCAGCTGCTCCAGTTTCATGTTCGTCTCTAGTTTCCCCAGTTTAAACTGGGGCACCAGGAGAGGGACTTAATACTGTGGGGCAGTTGGAAGGGAACATTATAATGTGGAGACATATAATGTACGGGTGACCGTAGGAGGATTATATTTTGTGGGGGCACATGGAAAGATGATTGAGAATGGGCGGGGTCAACGTAGAAGAGGGTGGTGCTAAATTTGCCATAGTGCGGCCCTCTAGAATAGTTTTAATTTCTTAGGCGGCCCCATGGGAAAATTAATTGCCCACCCCAGCTCAACACATATGAGTCTCTCCCTCTCAGTAATGGAGGTATGATGGTCCATATAACAATGTAACGCTACAGGAGCTACTCCATCCTACACTGCAATGTGTTAACATTAACCTGTTACTATCAGAGACAGAGGTTGGCGCTCTCTCTGAGAGTTAACACTTGTAATACCAGTGGGTAATAATAATAGAGCCCTTTTGCTTTTGGGGCATCCATGTTTTGAATGAGCCTGAGCCTTGAACTTAGATGTGTTTTGCAGGAACCCATGGCATAGGAATGACTACTTACCTTTTATATAAAAAACAAAAAACTTGCAAGTCTTCAGTAGGTGATACCTTTTTTAATGACTAACTCATAAAGATGACAGAAGCTTCTAGGCTTCTTCTTCAGATATATCTAAAAACACTTTCTGAAGGCTGCATATTTATGTACCTACCTAAGATGGGGTAGCTTTCATCCGAAACACATAAAGAACTCCATTGTCTACAGACAGGCCATCAGATATCATCGCATATGTTCAAACCCTGCAAACAGAGACGAACACCTTGGAGGCCTCAAAAACACATTCTTGAGGCAGGGTTACCATCCAAGAACAGTTGATAACCAAATCACCAGGGCCACCAGAATACCAAGATCGGATTTATTAAAATACAATACCAAACAGGAAAACAATCGGGTGCCCCTGGTTATCACATATAACCCCCACCTGGAGACGCTGAGAGGAATCACACACAAATTACATCCACTACTGCAAAAAGACAACCGTCTAAAAATCATATTTCCAGACCCCCCCTCTCCTGTGCTATAGACAGCCACCAAACCTCAGGAATATGGTTGTGAGCAGCTCACTATCACCTCCAACTAACACAGGAACATTTCCATGCAGACAGAAAAGGTGCAAAACCTGCCCTCACATACTGACTACTGGCAGGATAGAGATACCAAACTCTAACAGGGAATATAAAATCCCAGGTACATTCACCTGTAACACACCTAATGTAGTGTATTTGATAATGTGCAACAAATGTTCCAATGAAAATCTGTATGTTGGAGAAACCGGCCAGAAACTCAGAATGAGAATTAATTCACATCACCATACAATTAAACAACAAAGAATGGACCTTCCCGTGCCAAAACATTTCTGGCAGGAAGATCATAATATCACCAGTAACATGAAAATTTTGATTTTAAGAGGGAATGCATTACCCTACTTAACACTCTGGATAATGGAATGAATGCATCGCATGGGTTCATGTCATTCTATACAAATCACTGAACTAAGACAGCCATAAAGATAAAGAACCTGGGAACTGTGACTTGTTTATTTGTTTTTATATGTATATAGAAATAAGCCTCTTCCCCCTCCCTCCTGAAAACCTATCCCTATGTGTCCAGTTGTACATAAATATACAGCCTTCAGAAAGTGTTTTTAGATATATCTGAAGAAGAAGCCCAGAAGCTTCGAAACGTCATATTCTATCATCATTAAGTTAGCCATTAAAAAAGGTATCACCTACTGAAGACTTGCAAGTTTTTTGTTTTTTATATTTCATACCCACTGGCTAACACAGTACAAAAAGAAACATTTTCCTTATACTTACCTTTTATGTATTTACATTCTTTCACATTGTAGTGACTTGCATCCTTTCATACTACGACACATGGAGTTTGTCGCCCATTTGTTTTAACTAAATTATCAATAAAAGTAATAGTTTAGTATTTTTTGAGGGCACCCACTTCTTTGTTTATAATTTTTAACTATCTATTAATTTTCCATACAAATGTTCCTAATCTCTGGGGAAAAGTGTTTTAAAAATTTGTCATCAGAAATATTTGACCTAGAAAGCTTTCTGTTTTCATATCTATCTGTCTATCTACAAAATATATATGTTTTGTTCCTAAGAAAATAGTTTACCCCCATTCATTTAACCCCATCCCGCCACAGTCATTTTTGACTCCCTACTTCCAAAAATCATAACTTTTTTATTTTTCTGTTCACAGAGCCGTATGAGAGTTTAATTTTTGCAGGACAAATTGTACTTTGTAGTCATATCATTTATCGTATCAAATTCACAATGGGATAAAATTGGAGAAAAACTTCATAGACTTTGTTCTTAGGCTGTATTCACACAGAGTAACGGCAGGCGTTTTTTGTGTGTTTTTTGCACATAGCGCCGCGTTTACGCCGCGTAGCGCCGCGTTAACGCCGCGTATACGCAGCGTTAACGCCGCGCTATTTAGCGGTGGCGTTGCCCGGCGTTAACGCGGCGTATACGCGGCGTTAACGCGGCGCTATGTGCAAAAAACACACAAAAAACGCCTGGCGTTACTCTGTGTGAATACAGCCTTATGTCATTTACTTTGCCGCCAAAATGACATGTCACCTGTATACTGATACAGAAAGAAGTCTCAAAAATATTTGAAAACTGTTTTTCACTTTTCTTTTTTTTTATTTAATAGCATAAAGTGCTACTAAATAATTTTTAAAATAGTTTTTCTTCTCCGTTATGGTAATTTTTATTAGTTATGGTGTCGTCAGGCGTGTGGCATTTTATTAGCATATTATTTTATGCAGTTTAATAATTATTTTATTTAAAAGATGCCCTTCAAACCCCCTCTCTCCCACAGTTCGGGATGAACCCTCCTCTGGGTTTAAGCAAAGTGCATTATAGTTCACCTGAAGTAGGATTTCGTTTAACAGAAAAAAAAGAAAAAAGTAGACTTTTCTCCTTTGTTAATAAAAAAAACTCAAAAAACTTGGTATCGCCACATCCATAACAACCTGTAAAATAAAATTAGTATGTTATTAATTCTACATGATAAACGCCATAAGCCTTTATATCCAGAAGCCAGAACTGATGTTTTCTGATCATTTCAACTGATCATCTCTAGTTGATTTTTTCATCTAGCGCAAAAATAAGTGTAACACTCGATCTTCAGACAGATTCCTCTAGATAACTCCCATTGAAGTGAATGGGAGGCAGAAAATATCGCTTGACAGGTGCGGAATTGGACACAAAAGAATTCCTGAAGCTGAATTTTTCAACTAGGATAAATTCCACCATGTGAATTTTCCTAGTCTGCTGATGCTATCTCAGGGCTTCTTTCAATGATCAATACACCCACTTTTATAAAATACAAATGGTTGTTCCTTACCACAATCACACATATTGTTATGTTTGAATGCAGGATTTCCAAATAGATACTAAAGAGATTAGTGCCATTTGCTGTGGATTTTGGCGAAATTAACCCTAGTTCTTAAACCCATATTCCCTTATAAATTTAGTTGTAGCTTATGGGAAAGCACTTATGTTAGGGCATTTGTGCAGGAGCCATCATTGTCTAAGTACCATGTTGCCAAGTGTACTGGCAGTTAAGCATGGCAGTTAGACAGGAGAAGAGACAGGTGAGCTAAAGGAGAAACTCAAACTTGCAAACATGGCAACTACTTGTCAAAATTATTTCATCATGTTCATATTTTCGCTCCTTATGCTAGTTACTAATTTCCTGCAAACTTACCATCCATTTATTTCTCTAGAGCCCTCTATACAGGTTAGTCTTGTCTTTCTTTACATACAGCTCTCATATACATCATAGATTGTAAGCTCTCATGTACAGGGCCCTCAATTCTAATGTTCGGCATGTTCATTGCTTTGTCACTTTGTAATGCCAAATACTGTCTGCTCATGTACCCTCTAACTTGGAAAGTGCTGCAGAATATAAATAAAATTCTTATTATTACCTTTCTTAAATTACCTTAACCCATTTTGTCTCACTGTTGAACAAAATCGTTCTCATAAATCTCTGAATCATCTTTGCTCTCAGTCTATTCTGCCACCAACTAAAGAATACAGTAATAACATAACAAGCTAGATTAGGCAAACCGTGATAAAGAAGAATGTGTGTGGGAGAAGTTAAAGGGGTTTTCTGGGCAATAAAATCATTATTCAAAAAAGGTCAGTTAGTGCTATTAATACATTAATAAGTGCACCCAAATACCTTTAGCAGCGTTTTGAGTAATTTATGGGTTTCTCTGGGTGCTCCTGGCATCTTCTGCATTTGTTTACATGGGTAGCTTCATGTTCTGTTTTGCTACAACTACCATGATGCATTGTGATTCACTCAGAGCTGAAAAACTTGAGACAAATTGATTGGTGCATAATACCACTACGTTAGTAGCTTAAAATGGTTCATACATAATGAAACTTTCAACAAACTTAGTAGAGCTATAGACCATTCCTGTAATGAGAATTGGAGGGCAAGCTCCTTTTCCCAATTGAGAAAATGGGAAGTACAGAATCATATAAACTCTTGGTTGTTTCAAGTTCCCTATTTTTAGGATTTGGTATATCACATTAAGGAGAGTTAGATCACTATCCAATAACCTTTATTTTTCAAAGGGAGAGATCAAAACTAAGGCAATTTAATACTTCCATCAGTAGGAATATTGTTACCTTATTTGTTGAATCCTTAAAGGGGTATCTCCATCTCAAGAATCCTATCTATACTGAAAACTTATGTAAATTCAAGGGTTTTCCTAAATACATTGCTTTAGAAATGTTGCTTTGTCTGCCTGCTATGTAAAATTATTCCTCCCATTGTTTCCTTGGTTGCCATCCTATATCTGATAAGATATTGGTTGTATGATGTGCTGTTCTTTGGGGGACTGAATTCTCTCCCTGCTCAGCATGTCAGAACAGTCAAATTTGCAGTGTGTTTATAAAGGTTCAGACAATATCTGTTATGTCTCTATGTAAACACACAGATAACAATAAGTTACTACGAGTCTTTTCTCTCCTCTGCAATATGTTTTTTTTTTTCTCTCCAAACCTGAGTAATGTAATACACATTTACTGTGCATATTATTTGATCTGCATTTAGATTATATTTCTAATAATGCTAATAAATAATATCTCATGGTAAGGGCAATGTCTATATATAGTAAGGTATTTTATAGTGTTCTGTTCCTCAAGCAAAGCCCGCCAAACAGCTTATTGAAGAATACAGGAAGTGAGAAGAGACAAACAGACAAAGCTGAGAAGCAATGGAGATGGGAAAAGCCCCTTAAAGGTTCCCTAACAAATACTGTCCCTCTGGAATGCAATTCCGCTCAGCTATCCTCTCACAATTTCTGTGGGAGGGAGATGCCTAATAGTTGGGATTTACTAGCATATATCTTATAGTATGATACACTTCAAGATTAGGCAAGGACTTTGGTCTTGGCTGGTAAGGAGAGAAGAGGATCCGTCAAAGTCAGAATAACGTCATCTTAATAAAGGCTTAGTTTAAATTGGCCAAAGGACTGCTTCTTTTATTGGACGTTGCTTAATAGTGAATGTTCCAGATAATTGCTTAAAAAATATTTTATTCAAAAGCATTAAAACAGCATTAAAACAATATGCTGTACACTGCATAAGAAAACATTCTATGACTGCCAGACAGTAAATCCTCCCATATTATTTATTTTAGACTGTACTTATGATGTCTTGATCATTTCTATGATTACAGCCATATAAGGAGGTAGAATCAACTGAAAATGTTTATAATATTTTTTTTGCAAAGCCATCAGGGCCTGGAGATTTTCTTCCAATGATATATGGGCATTTAGGTATTCTAGTTTGGTGTCACAAAGCAAGAGGAGTCAGACTGAGTGTAGGAAAAAAGAGATCTCCTCCTGAGACAATTAGTGGGTATCTGTTTTAACTGTTTTCTATATCCCAAAGATATGTCACTTTGGATACTGGGGAGCCTGAGTTGTTTAGATATAGAACAGAAGCTTTTGTATATTGAGGCTTTAAAGAGTATCTGAGTTTATTGGGTATCTTGATGTATATAATAAGGAGAAGTCTGCCCCTCTCTTATCCATTGCTGATAATGTTTCGCCATTCTGCCAGGAGTAACTATACAATTGCAAACAAATACCTGAAAATAGCCCAGATGACCATAATGTAGAGGATCCAGGATGGAGAAACACTGAACTACAAATATGGGGCAAATACATGCAACCAAACAGATAAAACACAAGAAAACACTTTCCTTACATTGTAAGCTGTGAGATTTGCATGATCCTCCCTATTTTTAACATAGCAACAGTTTGCACAATTGTCTGTTCAGGTTGTGAGGAAAATCACCTCCTTCCCTCTCCTTCACTGTGTGAATAGAGAAAAGGACCTCCCACTGAGATAAGCAAGATGGAATGGACTGTATCCATGGATGAACATCCTTGGTAACTAAAGAGTTTACAGGAGATTAGCTAGAAGGGAGAAGTTAAAGTTTTTAGGCAGAAAGCAGCCATATTTTTTTTATTAAAGCACATTACATTTTGGTCTGGAATCACTTTCTGTATGAAATGAGACTAAATTGTTTGAAAAGTTGTATTTTCATTTGCCACCATTTGTGCATGACCGCGGCCACAAGAAAAATGGCCGCTTACATAGTAAGTAAGCGGCCATTTTCTTGTGGCCTGTGGGTATGCGCAGTCGGGTCTACCTGAGGCCTAGAAGTTGAATCCAGCTCTGGAAGAAGACACGCAGAGAGGCCGTTCCTGAAGAACATGGAGGCGGCGCTGGAGATTTCTCTCACAGCATTGGGGACGCCTCCAGTGCTGTTTGAGCTCTGGGGCCCGCCCCCAGTGCTGCAAGAGAACTCATTTGCATACCCATGAAAATTGGGATTTCTACCGAATGGCAGCGCGCAGAAGACATCTAAAGGTAGGAGAAGAATAGCCTTTATTAAGGCTATTCCTACGTGTTAGGGAGAAAAAAAAGGGATTTTAATAGTAGAATCTCTTTAAAGAATGTGCCTGAAACAAAGCAGTATACAGTAAGTTCCCCAGCACCCACTAAGCACCCATATGCAGGGCACCTACACTGCGGCCCATTTTTTCTTCAAATAAAGAGTGCTGGAGCTCACTTAGAAGTCATCTCAGCACTCCTCTCCTGTTGTACACAGAGGAGGTACAAGTGCAGCACACAATTCCCATCCTGCTCACACTACAGCAGCCCAATGAGTCAAGCTGCCAGGGCTCCAAATCCTGTGGTGCTCTAAACCAGCAGGAGGCAGCATAACTAGCTGATGATGCCACCTACTGGACAAAAAAATATTTTTTCTCTGCTAAAACATAGGAGAGATCATTGTTCCAGCTTTTCCACTGCCAGCTCTGTAGGCTTCCTCCTTCCTCTGAGTCCAAACCAGCTGCACATGCAGTCTATCTGCTCTCTGCTCCATCCTTTGATCCAATTATGAAAGAAGTCTCCCTTATCCTTCCTTCTATTCACCCCATTTCTTGCATTAGGAAGCCTATACCATACCTCCCAACTTTTGAAGAACCGAAAGAGGGACAAAATGTGCGGCGCGCTAAGCGCGCCGCGGCAAATTTAGCCCCACCCACTTTTGTGTTGACTCCACCCACTCGTTAATTTTTCATGTGCCCGCACAGTATAATCCTCCTACAGTCACCCGTAAATTATATGTCCCCCCTCTATCTCTCCCCCAGTTTCATATACACCCTTCATCTGCCCCCAGTTTCATGTCCCTCTTCCATCTCTGCCCCCAGATTCATGTCCCTCCATCTCTGCCCCCAGATTCATGTCCTCTCCATCTCTGCCCCCAGATTCATGTCCCCACATCTCTGCCCCCAGATTCATGTCCCACATCTCGCCCCCAGATTCATGTCCCCCATCTCTGCCCCCAGATTCATGTCCCCATCTCTGCCCTCAGATTCATGTCCTCTCCATCTCTGCCCCCAGATTCATGTCCCCACATCTCTGTCCCCAGATTCATGTCCCCCATCTCTTCCCCCAGATTCATGTCCCTCCATCTCTGCCCCCAGTTTCATGTCCACTCCATCTCTGCCCCCAGATTCATGTCCCTCCATCTCTGCCCCTAGATTCATGTCCCCACATCTCTGCCCCCAGTTTCATGTCCACTCCATCTCTGCCCCCAGATTCATGTCCCTCCATATCTGCCCCCAGATTCATGTCCCCACATCTCTGCCCCCAGATTCATGTCCCCACATCTCTGCCCCCAGATTCATGTCCCACATCTCTGCCCCCAGATTCCTGTCCCTCCATCTCTGCCCCCAGATTCATGTCCCCCAATCTCTGCCCCCAGATTCATGTCCCTCCATCTCTGCCCCCAGATTCATGTCCTCTCCATCTCTGCCCCCAGATTCATGTCCCCACATCTCTGCCCCCAGATTCATGTCCCACATCTCTGCCCCCAGATTCATGTCCCTCCATCTCTGCCCCCAGATTCATGTCCCCACATCTCTGCCCCCATTTTCATGTCCAGTCCATCTCTGCCCCCAGATTTATGTCCCTCCATATCTGCCCCCAGATTCATGTCCCCACATCTCTGCCCCCAGATTCATGTCCCACATCTCTGCCCCCAGATTCCTGTCCCTCCATCTCTGCCCCCAGATTCATGTCCCTCCATATCTGCCCCCAGATTCATGTCCCCACATCTCTGCCCCCAGATTCATGTCCCACATCTCTGCCCCCAGATTCCTGTCCCTCCATCTCTGCCCCCAGATTCATGTCCCCCATCTCTGCCCCCAGATTCATGTCCTCTCCATCTCTGCCCCCAGTGTCATGCCGTCCTCTCCTTCATTTGCCCCCAGATTCACGTTCCACCTCCACATTAAACTTACCTTCTCCTCCGCTCCCTCGCCGCTCTCTGCCCGCCTCTCTCGCTGACACATGCGGCTGAAGGAAGGAGCTGACACAGGTCAGCTCCTCGCTTCGCCGCTGCCCGCCTCTCTCCCTGACACATGCAGCTGAAGCTGCTCGCGTGCTCGCTTCGCCGCTGCGTCTCTCTCTCGCTGACACATGCGGCTGAAGCGAGGAGCTGACCTGTGTCAGCTCCTCGCTTCGCCGCTGCCGCCGGCTCCTGGCTTGTATATCGCGTCTACAAGCCAGGAGCCGGCGGCAGCAGTGAAGCGAGGAGCTGACACAGGTCAGCTCCTCGCTTCAGCCGCATGTGTCAGCGAGAGAGAGACGCAGCGGCGAAGCGAGCACGCGAGCAGCTTCAGCCGCATGTGTCAGGGAGAGAGGCGGGCAGCGGCGAAGCGAGGAGCTGACCTGTGTCAGCTCCTTGCTTCAGCCGCATATGTGTTCAACTCAGATCTGCGTCCTCTGGACGCAGATCTGAGTTGAAATCGGGACATACCTCCCTCCAACCGGGACCGCGGGACATGTCACCCAAATCGTGACTGTCCCGCGGAAATTGGGACGGTTGGGAGGTATGCTATACCCTGCTCAATTCCTTCCTCCAGTCAGTGTATCTCAACTCACTAAAATGCTTAACCTCTCTTTGTCTTCTGGTAACATTTGTTCCTTTTTTTAACAGGCTGTCATAACCCCACCGCTGAAAAACACTCCCTTGACCCATCCCGTGCTGCTAACTACTACTGAGCTGACTGCTTATCTCTTTTTCACTTTTCATATTTCTTGCCTAACTCACTATGTCTCTGCTAACTCTCTTCTTGACCCTTTAGAATCAGGTTTCTGAACTCTGTACTGAAACTGAGCTAACAATCTCCAATGATCTTCTTGTGGCTAAATCTAAAGGTAACTATCCTCTGCGGCGTTTGACACTATAGACCACTAACTTCTCCTCAGTAAGCTTCATTCTATTGGCCTCAAGGACACTTCTCTCTCGGTTCGCTTTCTATCTCTTTTACTGCACAGTCAATGTCATATTTGCTATCTTAACCTTAGTCTTACCTGCTTATACTTGACACTCCCATTTCAGTCTGCAGTGTAACTATAACTTTGAGACAGCATATCTGCTGTTTTTGGGTTCTGTTTGATTTGGATCCTTGTTTCATCCCCTATATGTAATCGCTTGCATGCTCACCTGCACCTTAAAAACTTCTCCAGGATTTAACCAGCGTAATGGACAGCGGATTGTGGACCCACTGTGCCATCTAACCAGACTGACTCTGGGCCACTCCCAAGGGCCTTGTCTATAAGACTTCCCCAGTTTTCACCCTTTAACCTTTATATAGGGATCTGGTTTTCCATATGGGTAGACTACCAGGTCGCTACCTCTTGGAGTAGTCCTGATTTAGGTGACAAATAACCAAAAGGAAATAATTAGCCAATGATAAATGAGCTAAATGCACTCAGGGAATAACCCCATGTGCAAGGTTTACAACAGATATTACTTCAGCAAATCCACACACTGTTGCTAATTAAAACTTAACATTTAATATAAGGTATAAAAAGGAAAAATGCTGTTTAAATGTTTACCACACTACTTAGGAACGTGTGGGTAGGAAGTGACATGAATGGCACAAACAAAGATGGCAATATGTATCACAACAGTCAGTTATGCAAAAAATATTAAACTATCTCACCATTTGGTGAAGGTATGGCAGGAAGACATCACATGGGGACAGGCATAACACAGGAGGATCTATATCACAATCCCTGTTCTCAACCTGCCGATAGCCCTTGTCCCCAAAATGACTTCCGCCCTGACAAAGGCAGTCCCAAGCTGTCCCTTAAGGAATGCCCTATTAATCCCTAGTCCCTACGCGTTTCCTGGTACAATTGGGCTGCCAATGTGAACAGTTGGAAGTCAGTGTTGAGCTGGGAAGCTGGCCTTGTAAATAAGTCCCACCACTGTGGGTTATTTAACTCCTTATTGGAAGAGCCATTGTTTGTCAGTTTAGTTAGGTCCCCTGATGAATGGTGCGTAAATTGTACCAGGAAACACGTAGGGATTAGGGATTAATAGGGCATTCCTTAAGGGACAGCTTGGGACTGCCCTTGTCAGGGCGGGAGTCATTTTGGGGATAAGAGATATCGGCAGGTTGAGAACAGGGATTGTGATATAGATCCTCCTGTGTTATGCCTGTCCTCATGTGATGTCTTCCTGCCATACCTTCAACAAATGGTGAGATTGTTTCATATTTGTTGCATAACTGACTGTTGTGATACATATTGCCATCTTTGTATGTGTCATTCATGTCACTTCCTACCCACACGTTCCTAAGTAGTGTGGTAAACATTTAAACAGCATTTTTCATTTTTATACCTTTTAAATTAATATTAAATGTTAAGTTTTAAATAGCAACAGTGTGTGGATTTGCTGAAATAACCAAAAGGCCAAAGAGATACTGGTGTAAAGCACCAGAGGATCAGGCAAGAGAGTGGATGAGTCTGGTCTGAAAGTCCATGACAGACAGCAAAGATGCAAACTCGTAGGTAGCCAATGGGTCATACACAGCAGATCAGTTAGGAAGCAAGTCTATGTCAATACACGGAAAATCAAACAGGATCATAAACTCAAAGCCCTTTATCTCTGTCTACCACCCTCCCAATGTGTTTTACTGCACCAGTGATTTAAGTCCAACACCCCACATAATCCGAATTATCTTCAAAACTTCTCTCAAGTTGCAAATCCTCTGGAATGCTCTATCCCAGGACATCAGATTGCTACCCAACTTCCTCTATCAAATATGCCAAACATATTTTTATGTTGTCTTATCCTATTTTCTAATCTAACACTATTACCAGCATTTAACATAAGGACAACAGAATCAGATCTGCTAAACTGCTAAACGCTAGTCAAAAAGTTCCACACATAGTAATATTTGAGTTTGTCCAACACAATTTCACAATTTATTTCAGTCTCCAACATATTATGACTATTCTGAACCTAGTGACGGAGGACAAAGCAGGCTGCCAGCTGTAATTGGATCCAGATTCCCATTGCTGCGATAAAACAATACTTACCTTTATTGAAAAGTAAGTGAAGAGAATAGTTTCAGACTTATGGCTTTCTTGGGATTCTATTGGCATTGTCCACCTTTACTACAAATACAGTTAACTCATTCAGAATAGTAAACTGGGGCCTCTAAGCATTGCATTGATACCGACACTTGAATCACTAGAAAAACGCCAGGTTCTCTTCATTATTATTATGCAATAATTCATATACTGAAGCCAGGTTCCTTTATATGTAATATATTGGGGGTATGCATAACTGACTTCTGTAATACTGCACCTAAAAGGGTTTTCTCATTGTTAACCTCAGATCAGCTGTGGTCTGGTCAAAAGAATTGTCACTGATCTGCAGAAGGAGATCCCATAGGGTTCCTTGTGTGTCCATGTTGTATATAGTGTGGCCAAAAAGGTGACCGTATATGTGTATATGGTCTTCCATCACTGTGTTCCCTAGGGTGCCATGTGGAGGGCTTTCCCTGAATGACAGATGTTTCAGTTAACCCTTTAACGCTCTGCACCACGCTATAATATTACGCTAAATTTATACTTAATAGTACAGCACATTGATGTCACAGACACAGGTGTTGTGCCTGAGGAATGACTCTCAGGTTTCAACTGTGTAATACTCCAGTGGCTTAACTCCTCAGATGCCATGATCAATAGTGATCATAGCATTTGAATCGTTTCTAGGGAAAGACTCCTCCCCCGTTCTGAATGCACTTATAGAGTTTATGTATTGAAGTAGATTGCACTGGGGATCAGCAAATCCCAGTTTCAAGTCCCATTGTAAGAAAGGAAAAAAGTATATAGAAAGTATAAAAAAATAAATAAATAAATAATGAAAATTCATTTTCAAAAACACATAATATAAACAAAATAAAGTAAATAAACATGCTAGGAATCCCGTGCGTATAAGTATAAGTGCGTATAAGTATGTATAAGTATCCAAAACTAGTGTTATATACTGTATACTATACAGTGAATGTATCAATTATATTATACCAGCATTACTGTAGGTATAATTGACATGCTACAAATACCAAAAAACGTGACTGTTATGGACTTGTTAGACTTACAAAACAGCGGTTTTTTGCTGTGGTTTTTCAGCTGCGACCAAACTTTTGTGGGAATAGTGGGGCTTCAGCATAAACAGATTTTCCGGGAATTGACTATTAATGGCCCAGCTTTAGGATAAGGCATCAACAGCAGATCAGCAGTGGCCTGACTGCCAACAGGTGTATAGATGATTTAATTGCAGGACCCTCCACTCAATTGAACCTGCTACACAGTGAACCAACTAGAAGTAGAGTGCTGTACGTTGTGTAGTGATTGCACCTAGGTATTGTAGTTTAGTTTCATTCAAGTGAGCAAGAAGTTGGAGAACTGTAGTAGACACAGCAACTAAACAGTGCACGTAAATAATGTGATTGGCCATGGCAGAAATTCTGTGTCATAAACTTCGGCATTTTACAGTACCTACAAAGTGGATGGTAATCTGACTGTTCCCATCCACACATTGCAGAAAAAAAATCTGCAGCGGAAATGTTATGATTTCCAAAAACCCTTCCCAAAAACCACAATGCATTTCCGTTGTGTTATCAGACCAGTCCCTACTGAAGTCACAGTTAGATAACCAGGGTTCGTGTGAACATGTGAATAAAACACCTTTCTTTTGCTTCCCATTTGGTGCCTTCATTACTGAGATATTAGTAACAAGTATGTTCTTATGATCCTTATTGCTAAAACTGATAGGACAAGACATCGCAGAAAGAGAAAAATGGAGGGACTTGGGCTGAAAAGCATAGCTTGGAGTGATAAGAGCAATGGCGACTCCCTCGTTGTTCCAAGCAGCTCAGAACAATTAAAATCTCAGCAATAAAGTAAAAATAAGCGTACTGTAAAACAATAAGAACATTGCTTACTGCGCAAAGATTCCCCATAAATTACATACAAGACTGTTACATTATGATTGCAAATTCTATGCCACAGTAGTAGGAAATCCGCCTTGAATGGAAGACATACTGCCTAACAACAACATTGAATGAGTGGTTGTACGCTTTATCTATTTCATACTAGCATCCAATTGGTCTCAAATTAGTCAAAGCTGAAAATGTTCTTATAGATCAAAGATTCCTCGCGACTAAGTTTTTCAAGACAAATGTTGTTGAAGAGTCTCTTTCACGATTTCACACCAACCCAAGGTTCCTGCTCAGCAAGAATACCATGACTTGTGGATGTAGGTACAAAACAATCATTCAGTCCTACATATTTGGCAGTTATAACATCTGCATCATCCTTTCATTCTCTGCATTACAAGATGAACCCCGTTGTACAAACAAGTATTTGCTTTATTCTCTCATCATGTTAATACTTTCCCTGTTTGGACAGGCCTGTATAATATGTTAATACCTTAAACAAGAAGCGCATTAAGTGCTCACTGGAATTAATCCAACGACAAGCCACATAACTGTCTGGTAACAATACTAGGAATCCATGCAGTAAATAATAACAGATGTGATGGGCATGAAACGGCTGGCAAGGCAGCCCTATCAAAATGGACATTTGTATATATCTAGTAGGTACTGATCATAACTGAATATATTGCCTTCAGACTGTTCTTGTCATATTCTTTGGACTGTTAGGCCACATTTAAATGGGATGTATTTCTTGCAGATTTTATGTTTACAGTAGATTTTCAAAGGAGTCCTCTGTGAACCTTCACTACAGCATGTGTATCCAGAATTAGATTTTCTTAGACACTGTCATTTCAACAAACGTTGCATAAATGAATAGAAGAGATTGCAATAAATGTTATGTATCTTTATTATATAGAAATACTTCTTTCTGATCAGACAGTTACCTTGCCTCCCCTGCTAAAACAACTTTCACTGTGAAAACCACTGATCTATCGGTCTCGAGTCAAACTGCAGGTCACATGACTCTGATGACTTATTTCTATAGATGTCTATGGAGAGGGTAGGGAGAGGAGTGAGCAGGAAATAGCGCAGGTAACAGAAGAAAAGACAGGCTTAGGGTGGACTCACACCAGTGCCTGGTCTTCGCTTTCGGGTTTCCGTCTTCTGCTGAGAGAAGCTGGAAGTCAGACATTCAGGACTTTGTGTTCAGTTAAAAAAAAAAAATGTTTTGCCGCAGAGAGGCAGAAGACGCTCACAGGCAGTCACTTTGGAAACCCACTCAAGTGAATGGGTTTGAAAACTGACCACCGGACTTCCGTCTCCTGTCCAGTTTCTTTCAGCAGAAGACGGAAACCCGAAAGAGGAGACCGGGCGCAGGTGTGAACCTGCACTAAGTCTGATGTGGAGCTGCATAGAAACTATCTATCACAATCAAAGTGATATACTCATATAAGGTCAGTACTGTATCCTGCAGTATCCTGGAGCTGTTGAGAGAGGGAGAGAGAGCCAGGGCAAATTCTGACCCCAAGTTTGGTTTCTGCTCCCCTGGCTTTGATCCTGCCATCTAGAATGAATTAATCTGTATTGGAGTGTATAATACTCAACAAGTAATCAAAAGATGACTGGTTCAAGTCCACTAATTGGATTATAAAAATGTAATTGCACTCCAATTTAACATATAAAATGCTTTAACATGTAAACCAACTTGTACAATAATACTAAAGCATTATTTTTTTGCAAATCACTTCAGGACAATGGAATAAAAAGTGATTAAAAAGTTTTATATGCCCCAAAATGGTTCAACTTAAAAGTACATCTAGTCATGTGAAAAAATTGACCTCCAAGAATTCCCCCCAATCCTAGGAACTAGTGATAAAACAGTGGGCAATTTGGTGAACCCAATGTACACTGCATAGTTTACATATTGCAGTTGTATCTTGCAATCTATACTACAGAATCAGTGATGCTTTGATAAAAGCATCAACTGATTCAAGTGTCCTAAAGGGACATTGTTTTAGAATTTTGCAACAAATTAGATTTTCTTTTTCCCGGCATGTTTAAAAGTAGCAAACTGCCAATTTGGATTAAAGGTGTTTTCCCGTCCAATGTGTCAGCATGTTGCCTGGAGCAGATCAGATAATATGCAAATGCGTGTACACAAAGGACTGAGGGTTAGCTGAGTGTTTACATAGACCTGGCTTTATCAGAAACTGAGATAAGCTGCAGCAAGAGCAGTTTAATATTGTATGTGAACATAAATTCATTACAGTTGTGAAGCCATGTCATTTACCGGGATAAAAATGCCTATGTTTTAATCGAGGATACAAATTATCTTTGTGCCAAATTTCATACAAATCCGTTCAGCTGTTTTTGCATGATTGACTAACAAACACACAAACATCCAAACACACAAACTTTCACATTTATAATATTAGTAGGATTATTATTATTACTAGCTTTTACCCACGACTTCGTCCGCAGAACCCCAACCCCCTGCAGGACCCACCTGGAGCAGTGCGCAGGCTTGTTCCTTTGCCTTGTGTCCGCAGCGGGACCCTCCTACAGCTGTGGGTCCATGGATCCTCGGGGCCCACCCTGTGGCCCGCTGGAACTGTTTACCTCCTCTCCCTCCTGGTGCCCGCCACCCCCCTTTCTCCCTACCCGCTTCCCCATGTGGTCACTCCTTCCTCCTACCCCATGCCCCTTTGCCCCCCAGGAATGTGACCCCTTACCCCCTTCTCCCGTGTTACCTACTCCGTGCCCTCTTTTTCCCCCTACCCCACACCCCATTCCCCCATCTTACCTAAAACCCGTGCCCCCCCACCCTGCGGCCCGCTGGAACTCTTTACCTGGTCTCCCTCTTGGCGCCCGCCACCCCCTTTGTCCCTACCCACTTCCCCATGTGGTCAATCCTTCCTCCTACCCCATGCCCCCTTCCCCCATTTTACCTACCTCGTGCCCCCTTTTCCCTCACCAGACCCTGCCAACCGTGTGTCCCCTTTCCCCCTTCCAACCTGTGGCCCCATCCTCACCACACCCTGGACTTCCCGTGCACCGATGTTCCAAGTTGTAGTGTGCAGAGACGGCAGACACTGCGGGACACCTGGCCGAACCGGCATTCCAGAGCGGGGCGCAGGCGACCCCCTGTCCGGCCGTGGCAGAGTACTTTGGTCCCGTGGTAAGACCACACAGGTGGGGCAGCGTATGGACTTGTCGCTGCCCCAGAGTAGAGGCCCTTGTGCAGGACGCTCCAGACCTCTCAGAGACGCCATATTGGTGTGGACGGCGGCCGGACGATAACTCCACCCACATAGAGAAGCGGCACCCAATCAGGTGAGCTGCTGAAAGGGCTGGGATGATGTTGTACAGCATGCCAGGTCCTGCAGCGAATTGAACCGTGAGAAGCACTAGGCATGGGAGTGAATTGCGGTGGCGTACGGGAACTCCATGTTGCTTATCGTTCAATCCGGGACCCAAGGTATGTATGTGCGCATTTTCAGACAAATCCGTTTGCCCGTGTAGGTGTGATTGAGGAACAAACATCCAAAGAGCCAAACAAACAAACATCCAAACACACATACTTTCACCTTTATAATATTAGTAGAATTATTATTATTATTATTATTATCTTGCCATTTTTATGAACTAAGAGTGAATGTGAAGTTTTCTTCAGGCATGTACTAAATATAAGTTTTCTTTTCCATTCCACATTGGATATGTCGTCACCAGAAATTGCCATAACCAGGAAAAATGAATGGGGTTATGCACCTAAAATAGATAATAGTCTCTTTGTTTGAGAAGAAGGCTGTACTATCATGAATAGCGCCAGAGTGACATCTGCTGGGAAATTATCATCACAAATTATTCAAATAATTCTTTAATAACCGGCTTAATTGGCTTAGCAAGAAAGGACGGCAGTGAAAAGGAGAAATCATGAAGGACAATAGCAAACTAAACAGCTTTACAGTTACTCCAAATATTTTTTATATATACAGAAAAGTGTAAAAATGCAAGAAAACACTATATAATAGTTAATATTATAATAGCTGCTGATTATTATAATGTTCTGAATATTATAACTGATGTCAATAGATCCAGGAGGCTGTTTTGGCGATGTATTATTGACTCATGTTATGTGATAAAAGTTTGGTATTGTAGGTAACGCTGTGTCCTCTATAACTCTATTTTTG
The DNA here is from genome assembly GCF_031893055.1 of Leptodactylus fuscus. NCBI lineage: Eukaryota > Metazoa > Chordata > Amphibia > Anura > Leptodactylidae > Leptodactylus > Leptodactylus fuscus. The sequence goes on from NC_134265.1 coordinate 202,690,433, forward strand.
CTAAAAAATTTTGCTGTTTCTTTTCTTAAAAAAAAAATCTGGTATGATACTGTGGATGTGCTATCCAAGGAAGTTTAGTGATCAGTCTTAGCTGAAGGGATCGGTAAGTAAGTAGAGTCCGTTACCAGCAGGTCAAGGGCCCTGTGGCAACTGCTAAGACTATTATGGCGGTACTTAATACATTATGTAGTAGGTCCCATAGAAGTCTATGAATGCCATTAGGTTCTATGCAACCCCAAGGCTGTATGGATGTATGAAGCTGTAAGACATTTTGATGAGACCTAAGACTTTAGCCATGCCAACAAAGTGGTTAAAGATATTAAAGATTATAAGGGTGTATGTCCTACCTGCTGATAACACAAAATGCAGTTTTTAGAAATATGTCTTTTTATGTTTTTGCCTAGGGCTACACAAAAACTTTGGTTGGATCACCCATCTCACAACCAAAGCACTGAGGGTGCTGCAACTACAACTTGTAGTTGAAAAAGATCCAGCTCTGCTTTTTGCAACAGTCTCACTACTCTTAGTGTCTCAATAAAACACCATAGGGTAATCTAATCGAGAGTGTGTTTGTGTACAGTGGCGTAACTACCGTGGTAGCAGCAGTAGCAGCTGCCACAGGGCCCGGGCCATTAGGGGGCCCGGTGACAGCCGCTACCGCTGCGTTTTTTTTAAAAATAGGCTGTTACGGGCCCTATTCACTTGCCGATCCTGGCTGGGCCGGGATTGGCAAGTGACACCGCGGGCCCCACAGGGGCTATCATTATACTCGGGGGTCTTTGCAGACCTCCGAGTATAATGACTGGCGGATCGGGAGAAGTAATAAACATAAAAAACTGTTACTTACCTCTCCGCGATCCTGCCAGGCCTCCGTCCTACTGTTGTCTGACGTCTCTGACGTCACATGAACCCGGCATGCTTCCCGGGTCATGTGACGTCCGACGTCATTAACGAAGGACGCGAGCGGTGGTCAGCACAGGAGGACAGCACAGTTCAGGAGTCGGGGAACAGGTAAGAAGCAACAGTGGTTGTTTTTTATAATGTTTTTATTCCCCGGGTCTCCGATTATTATACTCTGGGGTCTGAAAAGACCCCAGAGTATAATAATTGTTTATGGGTGTCCACAGAGGGACACTATTGGGGTTAATACTGTGTGCAGGGGCCACTATTGGGGTTAATACTGTGTGCAGGGGCCACTATTGGGGTTAATACTGTGTGCAGGGGCCACTATTGGGGTTAATACTGTGTGCAGGGGCCACTATTGGGGTTAATACTGTGTGCAGGGGCCAGTAAGGGACATAATAGAGTGCGGAGGAGGGGGTCGGTCGAGGTCTTCGGCGTCAGTTGGGATGGGGGGGCCCCATGTCAAAAGTTCGCTATGGGGCCCCGCCATTCCTAGTTACGCCACTGTTTGTGTATCTTAATTTACTTCTCTTATTCTAACACAAATGTAATATCCTTATGTTCATTAACAAATAGGAAATGATAGCAAATTGTTAGATGACGCATTGTGGGAAACTAGCAGTATAATAAGTAAAACAGAATTTTCATTTTATTCTCATGTAGATCTATGGAATAAATAAAGAGAATATCATTATTTATTTATCGTTCCTTATATAAATAAAAGCACACCAACAGAAGAATTAGTACTACAAATAAGGCAGAGTTCACACTACCATAGAAAAAATGGACACCTATCATAGCAGACAATAATGGACAGTCAGGGTGGGTTCACACCTGCGCCCGAACTCCGTTATGCAGGTTACCGTTTCCTGCACGAAAAACTGGGCAGGAGACGGAAACCGACAGGCACTTTTCAAACCCATTCATTTGAATGGGTGTGAAGTGTCCGGCCTTGAGAGCCGGTGAGCGTTTTGTGCTCTCCGCCGCAAAACCGTTTTTTTAGCCGGTCATAAAGTCGGACATGCAGGACTTTGTGTCCGATTTAAAAAAAACTGTGTCGCCGCGGAGAGCACAAAATGCTCAAGGGCGCACACCGGCGGGCAGTGAATGCAGGTTTCCATCTTCTGCCGGCAGAAAACGGAAACCTGCATAACGGAGTTCGGGCGCAGGTGTGAACCCGCCCAAACTGATGTTAATGTGTACGTTTTTTTAACTGATCCATTTAATGGATCACTTCAAAAAGATGAACACACTAGAATCAGATAGTGTCAGCATTAGTTACTGTCAGTGTCCTTTTTTATACTGTACTTTTTTTGTTGTTTTCTTTGTACTTAACATGCACAGAAAAAAACAACACAAAATAACGGACAGTAACTGATGGCTTTCAGTTACTGTCTGTTATAAATCCTTTGCCCAGAGACTTCAATCTGAAAAAAAATATGGACAATTGCTGTCCATCAAGAATCCATTTTTAAAAACGGATATAAAATCCTGAATGTCTGATTTTTTTGTCCACTGGAAAAAACCGGACTTCTGACGGAGTGCGTGTAAATGGACACAAACGGACCTGAAGTAAGCTGCTATGTTTGTCCATTGTACCTGCAGGTTGTGTTGGTATGTACCTTCTTATGTGTTTTATGTGTAATTTCAGTCTTTACTGTTTTCCCTATTATTTTTCCCCCTCTGCAGCTCAAATCAGTGCCTTGGTTCAGCCCTGGCCAATCACAGGCCACTGGGCAGGGTTGTAAAGAGACTTTTGTCTCCTGGTGGCAGTTGGGATCCTCAGTCTAGTGTGCAGCCACCTGCATAGTGCATACTATGCTGTGCAGAGGGAGAACCCAGACAGGACTCTAACGGTCACCAGAACGGCCTCTAGGAGGATTCTCTCTGAGAGACATCTGCCAGCTGTGACAGTAGGAGAAATGGAGGACCCTGACAGGAGTAACACATTCGGGCCTAGTTTCCAGGTACCCAGACCTCTATCAGGTCTCTTTGACCTGCTACAACCCCTATCAACTTAAACTGGGAGTGGTACGAGAGGAGGAGTAGTGGAGGAGTATTACTGCAGAGTCTGTGACTTCCCTGGTCAGCCTACTATGACCAAGGCATGGGACCTGAACTGTGACTACTACCCCCATCTGCAAGCTGCTGGTGAATCTGTTGTTTCTGTTAATAAAGAGTTCTCTGGTTTACACTGCAACCTGGACTCCTGAGTCGTGCCTGCCTCACCATCAGGGCCCTTCTGAATATCATCACACCGGCTTATGTAGAAGATGTCCCCTCTCGCAACTAGATTTCCCCTGGAGGAAACCCTACCACCACCACCATCAGGTAGTGCTGCGGGACCCTCCTCGACAGTGTCCAGGCCTGGATTGGGGTGCATGTAGAGTGTGCTCCGCTTTGCAGGTGCGACAGCCAGTGTCACTACTGCTCTCATCCTCCGGTTTCCTCCAGCGTGTTGCGGCACAGACACAAGCTAAAATCCCATTGAAATGAATGGAAATCTTAATGGATTTCTGACAGTTGAGCTAATGTCTGTTGCTAATATCTTGTAATGGACAATATTACGGACACTGCTGACAGTCACCAATGGTAGTGTGAACGTCCCCTAAGTAAAAAAAAGTTAATTTTAATTAGTGAAAATGATTTATGTTTTAACACTGAATAATAATAATATTCATTTAGATTCCTGAGTACAGCATAGATTAACTCAATTGCAATTACTACTTTTCACTAGTACAATAACAACATACTGTCATTTTCACTGTCACAGCTATGTCAATACCAGCAAGTGTCTTTTCCTGCTTGAATCAGTTTCTTAATTTCCAGCATGTAAACCTCATCAAGCAATTAGAACATATTAATTTTCTTTGTGTTGTAACTGAAAGGTATAATTGCATCCTCTCAATGTGGCTATGCATGGAATGCAGAAAATATTATAAACGTTTATTAATTATACTTTAACGTAATTAGCTAATTTCTTAAGACGCATTTTAATGTCACAACAAAAGAAAACTGAATAGAGCATTTTGTGTTTTGTACAGGGCTTAGAAAAAATAGTCAAAAATCAGGTGAATGTACAAACAGCTTTATAATACACATACACTGTTCTTATGAGATGATGGTAGACTTTGGTGAAAGGAGTGTTCAAAAAGGACCAAGCACATCCTCCACCATCTACAGGTCTTGGCATCTGTTAATAGGCGTCGCTCTGCTGATTTCAACACATTTGAATTTTTTTCTAACTCCATTCCCCACTTTTGGTGTCTGTTATGCTATTTAAGGTCTGTACTGTCAGTGGGGAGGGACACAGGACTGCATCAGGCAGGAACAGGAAAGACTAAGCGTAATGTCCTGGGGAAACCAAAACACCTCCCTCTCCCGGCACCTGAAAGATACTATATGTAGAAATAAGGCACAAGACAACTTTGTTTAGGTAAAAATTGTGGGGGTCGGCCACAGCTTTATTAACAAAATAAACATATTAGCAGAACCCTGCTACCCCATGACGAAGGGTAAGGCGCGTCACCTGAATGCTCCGCCACCGCTTGCGGTGGGCATGTAAGTGATGTTCAGCGGGTGACGCGCCTCTCCTCTTCTCTCCGGATGCCAAAGGGGAGGAAACAAGGTTCTGCCAACATGCCACCGGAGCAAAGTATAAACCTACACCGAAGTCCGACCCCCCTCCAAGAGCATGAACAAAGCCCTCTCAATACCATCCTGGATACCAGACAAAAAGATATCCAGGCCAGGGGCCACACGGTGGCTCAGTGGTTAGCACTGCAGCATTGGAGTCCTGGTGTTCAAATCCCGCCAATGGCATAAAACTATCTGCAAGGAGTTTGTATGTTCTCCCCGTGTTTGCATGGATTTCCATCCCATATTCCAAAGACATACTGCTAGGGAAAAATGTACATTGTGAGCTCTATGCAGGGCTCACAATCTACATTTATAAAAAAAAAAAAGATATCCAGGCCATTGTCAGTGAGATGAACCCCATCCCTGTGAAGTAAACCCCTATTATCTCCCTCCAACTGCCTGTGACGCACAACTACACCACCCTGGGACCGCACATGGCGGGAAACTCGGAAATTAAGAAAACGCCTTGCTCTTCCAAGGGCAGTTGGATCACGAGCATCACGCCATCGAGCCCTAGGGACAACTTCCGACCAAACCACCACCATATCAGTGAAAAAGGCGGAAAAACGGTCAAAATCTGAACGTATAAGGGAAATCAACTCGGACAGACGAACAACACCCAAGTCATTGCCCCCGGCATGTAGCACCAGCATCACTGGGGCCTGGGAGGGTCTGCCGATCGACAGTACTTGCGGCAGCACCGGAAGCCAACTCAAGCCCCGAACCCCGTGCCACCGAAGCTCTGCATTTTCGAAGCCCAGCTGCAAACCACCAGGCCGGACCGCTTCACACCATACCGCCCAGTATATGTACGAGTGACCAAGAATCCACACAACCGGATACATGCCTAAAAGACAAAACAAAAACACAAAGCATTAAAAGGACGATAACAATTCACTGCAAAACCGTGGATGCAAATTTTTTTTTTTCGTTTGAAAAAAATAAAACTGCAAACTGTATCAGCCCATACCTAATGCACTATAGGACGTAAACCCACAAAACAAAGGAAAAATAAAATAAAGAATGGTAAAAACGCTAAACTGTGAGGAGGCCCGGAAGAACGTAAAGCCGATAGCAACCTGACCGCCATCTCCCAATGCATTTAACCTCCTCCCCAGTGAGGCCCGCCGCATCGGCCGCAGTAGCGGTGCCAATGCGGAAGGAATGCTTACCGAACTCTGCAGGAGGTGCCCCCGCAGCCTGGAGGCAGCGCTTAAACAACGACTCAAACTGAAAACGCATTAAAAAGGAACCATCGCTGTGGACCAAAAACTGAGGACAAGAAGGACGAGTAGCAGCAAAGTGACGCACCACGACTACTGGACATGGGGGCCCTCAAGACGAGAGATAGAGGAACCATGTACCCTGACCATAAACATCGTTCTTAGAACGTTTAACTCTAATCCGGAGGGAATCCTGCAAGATCACAACATCGCCAGCAGCTAACCCACCCGAAGCACGACAGGACGGAGTGACCAACTCACACACTCTCAGGGCCCTGAAAAAAGCCAAAACAAAGGTGCAACCCAAAAACTCGGACTCATAAACAGAGGAGCAAACGGAAGCCGTAACGCCCACCAAACGTCGTAGGAGACGGAAGGAAACGGGCCTGCAAAAATCAACCGGTCGCGCGGCCTTTTTACAACTTCTCAAAATTAGCTGAAAGGGGAACTCTTTGGTAACATCGGCAACACCCAACAACTTCAACCCAAAAGCCACGCCCGATAACCTCCTGGCCGCAGTCGCCGCAGACAAACCCTCCGACTTCAAGCGAGCAAGGTAAGTGTAAGTTAGATCCCTACAACAAGCACCGTCCAACAACCTGTCAGGAGGGGCAAAGGGTTACGCCTTACCGTGAGCTGACACATCCGACACAGAATAACGTAGCAGTGGAGTCAAGATTGGAGGACCATGTCCCACAGCGAAGGAGGGCACGAACAACCCTCCAAATCCACCCTCGGGTGCAAATATCTGAAGCGACCCAACTGAAAATGAGAAAGAGAATCAGCAACAACGTTGTCAACACCAGGAACATGGCAAGCTATAAAAACAATGTTATACTGCAAGCACCTAAGGACGAGGCGCCGCCACAAGAAAGAACAGGCAAGGAACTAGAAGACAAACAATTAATGGAAGACACAGCACTCTCGTTGTTGAACCAGAACAAAATGCGTTTGTTAGCCATAATGGCGCCCCACAATTCCAGGGTGACCACTATAGGAAACAACTCCAGTAATGTAAGATTACGCGTAAGGCCTGCGGCCAACCAACTCTGGGACCAATGAGTGCCAAAAATAGCTCCATAGCGTCCGTGAGAAGCTGAAGGTCCGAGTTACACATCTCTCCTTCCGGGAAGCAAGAAAGACCAGAATAGTCCAACAAAAAGGACTACCAAACCTTCAAATCATCCCACAGGACACTAGTAATCCTGACAAAATGGTGTGGTAGGCGAACCCCTGATGTGGCCATAGAAAGTCGGCGAGAAAAAACCCGCCCCATCGGAAAAATCCGACAAACAAAGGTCAATTGTCCAAACAACGACTGCAACCGCAACAATTGAACCTTCTTGGCCGACAAACAGAAATCGACATCTGCACGGAGCCGAGACAACTTATCCTGTGGGAGTTAAAGTAGCATACGCTCAAAATCAAATAGAGATCCCCAAGAAGGAGAGAGACATAACCAGACCCTCAGTCTTGTCACGGGCAAGAGGAACACTGAAAGAAACTAAAGGTATTAAGCAAATATTCACACATGCGAGAATCGGCAGGCCCAACAAAAAAGAAATCATCTAAATAGTGAATAACCGATGAAGAACCCGATTCATGCCGAACTACCCACTCCAAAAAGGAGCTAAACAATTCAAAATAATGGCAAGAAATCGAGCACCCCATGGGCAAACACATGTCGTAATAAAAGGAACCCTCAAACTGACAACCCAAAGGATGAAAACAATCGGGATGTACTGGCAGAAAGTGGAAGGCCGACTCGATGTCCAACTTCGCCATCAACACACCCCGACCCGCTTTCGCCACCAAAGAGACAGCTCTGTCGAAGGAAACATAGGAGACTGCCGTTTCCTCTTTTGGTATGCCGTCATTCACGGACTCGCCCGGCGGGAACGAAAGATTATAAATCAGCCGAAATTTTCCGGCCTCCTTCTTAGGAACCAAGTCAAGTGGTGAAACCCTGAAATTAGAGAAGGGGGGCGCTGCAAAAGCGCAAGCTAAACGACCCAACTCAACTTCCTTGTCTATTTTCTCACATGCAACGAGCACCTTTTTGAACAGAACGCAAATTTTCAACCAACATAATCGAAGAACCAGGAACATGTGGGATGTAAAAACCATCCGTAAAACCCTTAAGGAGCAGGTCTGCTTCCTGTCTCCTGGGGTACAGGCCAAGGGCGCATTCTTGACGCGCTCACCAGCGTCCTCGGGTTTACCCAAGCCGGCCTTGGCTGCTCTACCGCGCTTGGCGCAATGCAGAGCTGAGTGGGCACCACCGCATATGGAGCACTCATGCTTGAACCTGCTGGACGCGAAAAACCGACAGTGTCCCTCATTGAACATCCATCAGGCTCCAGGCCTGCGAGCAGCCGCGGAGGGAGACAGTGCTCCCCCAGCGGTTGTGGATGGAAAGGGGGGAACTGTAGGCTTTGGCGACAGCATGAGCTGAATCCATATGTCGGTGGCTTTCGAAGCCCATCCGACCTCCGGCTGGATAGCTAACCTCCGCCGGAACTCATCATCGTATCTCCACCAAGAAGTTCCACCATATAGCTTATGAAAGGAAAAGATGGTTTCAAGATACACAAAAAGTTCCACTGCCATTACAGGGTTGGACTGACAAAATACAAGAGAAGATGGCAAAGGCTTGGGGCCAATTAGAAAAAGTTTTCGCCACCTTCGGTTTCCTATTGTCACCCCTGCCAAATCCTCTCTCTATCTACTCTACTGTAACCTGGTCTGGTGATAATAACGACCAGATAGCCACATATTCCCCATTAATTATGTTCTCCTTAAGCTCCACTGAAACATGCATACCCAGGGGAGCCACTCCACAAAATAAGTATCTTTATAGCGGAAACCAGAGGGAGGGGGAACCAGCTCTACCCTCCAGCTGAGGGACCATAGCCTTCAACATGTCTAACATGTCGCCACCCGAGGATGGCAGATGAGAGGACCAAGCCTGCGAACAGGCCAACTCACCGGACGGGATCACCGAGGGTTGCGCCAGAGCGACCAGGGAAGGAGGCAGCGGAGCTGGTACACTCCGCCTCCTGGAACTCCTGCTGTAACGCGAACGCCGGGATCTATATGAATCACGGGACGAGAAAGAGGAACGGGACTCCGACTGCTCTGTATCAGGGCCTCGGGAGCGTCTCCCCCTATGCCTAACAGACTATGAACCGTGGCAACTCCATCCATAACGGGACCGTGATCTACTGCGGGACCGAAGAGAGCGAGACCGAAAAGAAGCCGCATCAGCCCCAGAGCCCCTGTAGGAGCGGGCACCAAAATCACGTGTGTGGCTGAAAGATGAAGAATGATGCGGCAGGATGTGAGGGGTACCAGGGACATATTCCAATTCATAAAACTCATCCTCACTCTCAGGAACAGCGGTCATCTGCCCATACCACCTGGCTAACCGACCAGGAGGAGGTGGTGGCGGCGGCATATTAACTGGTAAAGCAGGGGGATCATTGGGCCCAGCTAAAGAAGAAGGATGGGCAGGCGGGGGTGCCACCATAGGGGGGTACTCCCAGACCCAGCCACAACAGGAGCATCTATATGGGCACTAGAGCTTTCAACCAATAATGGAGCCGGCAAGGAGAGCAAAATGGCCGCCCAGGGCAGGGCCACACTCCCCGCAGCCTTCAAAGCCTGCGTGGCAGTAGCAGGCCGGCACCCATGGGGTCTGGCGCTGGCACTGCTGGAAGCAGATATAGCACGCCGCCCGATGCGCACAGAAGCCCGGGCGGTGCGCAGCAACAATGACCAAGCGGCCCCTCGTGCAGGAGCCTTGCTCCTAGTACTTGGGGCCGCACTGGGTGACAGCTGCTCCGGAGGCCTCGCTGCCCTGCTAGGGTGGGTGGAGGCCGCCGACTGCGGCCTAGGCGGAGCAGGGGCTTGGGCTGACACCCCGCTTGGAGCAAGCAGGCATGCCAGCCAGGCCGTCCCCTCCTCACTCACCCACTGTTGCAGCAGCTCCATGAGCTGCTGTCGCTGCTCTCTCTCAGACGCCATGGAGCTCCAACGTCGGGACTTTCTCCGTCGGCGCTGGCGGGGATCCGAAAGGAAGTCCCCGCCCAGCGCTGAAGGTTAAATAGCCCAATAATGAGGCTCCGCCCCTTCCCTGCCCACAGCAGCATCAACCGCTGTGAGGGGAGGCGGAGCTGAGCGAATCACGCTCAGTCAGAAGCCGGCCAGCTAACAGGGGGTGTGATTCAGAGGTGGACCGTGTCAGAACCCTTGGCTTGCTCCTGCCTGACACTGCCTACCTGATAGTACAGAGACTAAATAACATATCAGACACCAAAACTAATGCACTTATTGCTCAGGAATGTTGGAGGCTACATTAAAAAAGGTGTACTAGAATAAGTGGAGCAGTGACAAATAAATTATGCAAGTAGCTGGACTTAATGGAGTTGGTGAAAGGTTTTCTTTAATCCCACAAGGGTGTTGTCTGGGATATAATGCAATTTTCTACTATTCTAAACACCCTCCACCTGCCTACTTTCTAAATTACTTACTTTAGCAAAAATGTATATTTACCTATATCCCTAGAACAGTCATGAGAGCACCCCAGGCACATTTTCTGATTATTCAGTGACATTCCCCGTTTTCAGAAACTGAACATCACCAATACTACCCCCACCCCATTATTCTCTTCATGTGATCTTCTGGGCACAAATCGACAGACCTGAAGAGGAGAACGATCCATCCTCCCAGACCTGTGCAATAAAGCCAGAGCAACCCTGCTCTATTATGCAGGCATCGGCAGAGAAGAAAAACAGAAGGATCTCCAGTGCCTAGAAAATCCCAACAGGAAGACAGGTTAGTTTAGTGGAGTGGGTGGGTGGGCAAAATCAGTTAGTTAGGTAGGGCTAGTAGTCCATGGACTAGTTAGGTTGTGTGAGAGAGAAAGGGGGAGGGAGAGAGAGGGAGGATCTGAGTGAAGAGCAATGCATCATTGTAGTTGTAGGCTAAGGGGGAATTCACACGGAGTAATCTGGCACGCGATCTGGCACGTATACGGCGTGTCAGAGTTTGTGCGCTCAATGATTTCAATGGGAGTTACGAGCGTATACGCCGCGTAATTTTGCGCCCTAAAACTACCTAAATTACCTCATTTTTCAAATGTGTCACTTTATGTGGTAACAACTTTGACATTAACTTAACAAAGTGATTCTGAGATTGCTTTTTATTGACACATCGTACTTCATGTCATTGATAAATTTTGGTTGATTTTTTTGTCTTTAATTATGAAAAAATAGAAATTTGGTGAAAATTTGTAAAAATAGTGCCGTTTTCCAACCTTAAAATAGCATATAGGTAGTCATACTACCCAAATTACTTCATAACTATAATTTACCATACCTTTATTTTATTGCAATCAAACTTTAATCCTCTTTTATTCATTTTTTTCCGATATTATAAAGCTTAGAAGTCAAACAGTAATTTTCCAAATTGTCAAGAATATTTCCAAAACACAAGGGACCAGTTCAGCTCTTGAAAGGCCTCTCTAATAGAAACCCCCATAAATCACCCCATTCTGAAAACTGCATTCCTGCAAGAATTCAAAACAGAATTTAGGAATTTTCTTAACCCTTTCAGCATTTCACAGAAATTAAAACAAAATGGAGGTCAAATTTACAATTTTCAATTTCTGTCACAAATATATTCGTTTAGTTCTAGGATTTACACATTAATAAGGAGTTAAAGGAGAAAATGCATTTCACAATCTGTTATACATTCCATGGGAATCCACTACGAGTGCCATGACAATCCGGAGGGGAAATGACTACATGTCCTCTTTCAACTACATGTGACATCTTTAGGATGCCGATATAGTTGAATAGAATAATAGTACAGGAAGACTTTAGCATCTGCTAGAGATGTCTGATGAAAACCTGATGCATCGAGCTACAGACAAGAGAAGCAGAGCTCCGGGAAAATGAGGATGGACTTCCTATTTATATGGCACAACTGCAGGAGTGCCACTTTCCTGAGGGCCACTGGGGTGCATTATAATTTGCCTAGTGGCCACTGGGGAACATTACTATCTACCTGGGAGCCACTAGGGAGCATTACTACTTGCATGGGGCCACTATGGATCTTTACTATTTGCCTGGGTGGCCAATGGGAGCATTATTAAGTGTCAGGGGCCACTGGGGTGCGTTATTAGGTGTTTGGACCAATGAACAGCATTATTAGGTGTCATTGGGGAGCATTATTAATTTGGGGGTCACTGGGGAGCATTATTTGGTATCTGAGCAGCATCATTAGGTAACTAAGTACCACTGGGGAGCATTATAAAGTAGGGGTTACAGGGGAGTATGATACTGTGTGGGGGTCACTGAAGAAACATAGTGATGGTAAAAGGTGAATTTGTATGTGTGCTCTGGGAAGTAGAAGGTAGTGTAGCTTTAAGGCTACATTCACAAGGTGCAGTTACAATTGCATCAAAGACCTAGAAAAAGTGCCAGCTGGCTGATAAACAAAGCATGTGTTCACATAGAATTAAATAATAATAATTTGCTTGAATTAATATTAAAATCAGTTTAGTAAGTAAACTTTAATAGCAGTGGCTCAAAAAGCAACACAAAATTCCTCAGATTAGGCTACTACATTGGGATATCGGGAAAAGGTAATATAATGTTCATGACCCCTAAATCTCTAGGTTTCAGCTACACTATATAAGTGGATGTCCGTATAAGATATATCCAGTGGAATATCCCTATCTAGGCTATATATATGTCATACCAGCACATCTGATGAGTTTCCTGTCTATCATATCATGGCCAGGATTTCATCAGGGATATATTATGAGGGCAGGAAAAGCCTGTGATATGGCCACAAAGACTAATATACAGCCTTCTATTTCAGACCTCCTGGTCCTCCCCTGGCAAAGGACCAGCTCCATCCTCAACCAGTGTGTACCACATCCAGCTGACATGCACACTACTGCGGAGGCTCCGCCTGTCAGTCCCCCTGAGTCAGCACACTATCCTGGTAATCATAGGAACCTGAAGCAGACACTGCAGTCCCATACATTTTGTTGACTGGAGCCAAAGGATAGAATGGAGGAAAAACCGAAGGATACATCCCCCTGCATCAATAAAGTATAGTGCAAGTATAGTGCAAACCATCCACACTAAGCACCGTGCCATTGATAGACTATATTTAGATCCTCACCAACACATAAAATAGCACTTCATAACTGCAAGATAAGTTAGGGTAACACTAAGAAAGTGCCATATACAGTGCCTTGCAAAAGTATTCATACCCCTTGAACTTTTTCACATTTTGCCACCTTACAGCTACAAACGTAAATATATTTTATTGAGGTTTTAAGTGATAGACCAACACAAAGTAGCAGATAATTGTGAATTGGAATGAAAATGATACATGGTTTTCTAAATTTTAATCAAATAAAAATCTGAAAAGTGTGACTTACAAAAACTATTCATCCCCCTGTACTCTGATACCGCTAAATAAAATCCTGTGCAATCAAATTGCCTTCAGAAGTCACTTACTTAATAGAGTCCAGCTCCATGTAATTTAGTCTCAGTATAAGTACACCTGCTCTGTGAAGGCCTCAGCGGTTTGTTAGAGAACGCTAGTGAACAAACAGCATCATGAAGACCAAGGAACTCAACAGACAGGTCAGAGATAAAATTGTGGAGAAGTTTAAAGCAGAGTTAGGTTTTAAAAATATATCCCAAGCTTTGAGCATCCCAAGGAGCAAAAATGGGAAAAAGTATTCTACAACCGCAAGCCTACCAAGACATGGCAGTCTACCCAGTGGTGTAAATAGGAATGGCGGGGCCCCTCCAAACCACAAACAACTCCACCCCCCTCCTCGCATTCTTGCACACAGTATTATGCACTGTAGTAGCCCCTGCAAACAGTATTATTCCCCATAGTGACTGTGGGGAATAATACTATGCGCTGGGACCACTATGAGGCATCATTCTGAGTGCAGGGGCCACTAGGGGAATAATACTGTATGCAGTGGCCACTATGGGGCATAATCATTGGTGATGTCGGACATCTTCAGTGATGGAACAGACATCACCTGACTTGAATGGCACTGGCCTGGGCCACATGACGTCTGTGACGTCACTAAGTATTTAGTCACTATATTTAGTCATAAGCACCAGGACATAACTGTACTGTGCGCGTAAGGGTTAAAACATTTATCTTTTTAGCGATATTACTGGCTTTTCCTGCGCTCATGATACTTCTCTGATGAACCGCTGGCCATGATATGCCAAAAGGGAAACACATCAGATGTGCTGATGTGACATATAGAGATATTCTACTGAATATATGTTGTAGGGGAAGCCACTTATACATACCTCCCAACCATTCTGAATTCCGTGGAACATTCACAAATTCGGTGCCCTGTCCCGTGGTCCTGGTCGGCGGGAGGTATGTCCCAGTTTCAACTCATCAGCGTCCGGAGCTCCTGCCTTACCGCTGCACTCTGACTTCTGCATGTGTAGGCACGATGTGATGACGTCACATTGCGCCTACAACTATGTGAGGGACAATGGAGAGAGCGGCGGGGGAGCGTTGAAAGGTGAGTATAAGTGTTATTTTGTGTTAAACATTGAGAGGAACATAAGGGGGACCATGAAACTGTGAGCAGATGAAGGGGGGAGAACAGCATGAAACTGTGGGCAGAGATGGGGGTCATTAAACTGTGGGGAGAGATGGGGGATCTGAAAATGGGGTCAGAGATGGGGGGATATGAAACTGGGGCAGAGATGGGGGGACATGAAACTGGGGGCAGAGATGGGGGGAAATGAAACTGGGGACAAAGATGGGGGGGCATGAAACTGGGGGCATAGATGGGGGACATGAATCTTGGGGCAGAGATATGGGGACATGAAACTGGGGACAGAGATGTTATGACCCGATCTTTGCGGTCTCAGCCTGTTGGGTTGAGTCGCAGAGTATCTGGACGGCATTCGGCGCGTGAATCATCTGATGCACGGCAGGGGAATGTTCACACTGGGCATGCTGTTTCTGCTGTGGCACTCAGGCGTGGATCACGTGGTGAGATGCCTTGTGGATCGCTGCTTGGTGTGTCTTTGCGGTCTGAAGGGGTTAAGTCCTCTGCAGTGCTGAAAACTTTACAGGCTGTAAAGTCCTACTCTTTACTATTTAAAGCCGCTGTGCATGCTACCTGATGCTGGTCTAAATCTTCAGTTTCTGTGTCCCAGACATGGTCTGTCTGTCTGAAGCTGCTATTACATCTGTACCTGAGTCCTGACCCATTCAGCATCCTTAGCTGCCTGTTCTCTCCATTTGCATATTTTTGTTTAGTATTGAGCTCCTTCTCCAAACATAGTGCTCCGGGTGTAGTGAACCCTAGGTTTATTTTTCTGTTTGGAAGTTTGGATATTTTAGTAGAGTTTTTGTGTGAGATACTAAGTTCTGTTTATCCTATCCCTTTTCATAGTGTCTCTGTTTCACATTTATT
This sequence comes from Leptodactylus fuscus, assembly GCF_031893055.1. Taxonomy (NCBI): domain Eukaryota; kingdom Metazoa; phylum Chordata; class Amphibia; order Anura; family Leptodactylidae; genus Leptodactylus; species Leptodactylus fuscus. The sequence continues at coordinate 202,705,691 of NC_134265.1, forward strand.
TTCTGCACATTACGTTGTGTTCCCTCATATTCACCATTAGTCCAGGCGGACACCTGTGGGGGGCTTTTTCTGTATCTTTTCTTTCCTCATAAATGTGAGTTTAGTCAGGGGTTTCTGTTTCACTGTTAGGTTCGTTATTTCTCTGGCTGTGTCAGTGCCCACTCAGGCAAGTTAGTCAGGCCAACGGCTACTTTTAGTTGTGCAAAGCAGGGTATAGGAGTATCCACACTAGTAATTCCAAACTGCTCATACTCCTGATTTTTGTTTTTTTCTTTTATGTTTTCTCTTTACTTGACTGAGACATTATCAGTCAGGGGCCAGTCCATGGTCAGAGATCCCCAGACCATAAGGGTGCATTCACACTGAGTAAACGCTAGCTTATTTTGTAGAGTAAAATTACACTTGTAAATTTTGCTATCCCATTGACTTCAATGACATTTTACAGGCGTATTTTTACAGGCGTATTTTTTACAGGCGTATTTTTTACAGGCGTATTTTTACACTTGTAAAAAAATATCATTGAAGTCAATGGGATAGCAAAATTTACAAGTGTAATTTTACTCTACAAAATAAGCTAGCGTTTACTCAGTGTGAATGCACCCTTACAAAAGATGGGGGATATGAATCTGGGTGCAGAGATGGGGGGACATGAAACTGGGGGCAGAGTTGGGGGGACATGAAACTGGGGACAGAGATGGGGGGACATGAAACTATGGGCAGATGGAGGGGGGACATGAAACTGGGGACAGAGATGGGGGGACATGAAACTGGGGACAGAGATGGAGGGGAGAAATGAAACTGGGGGAAGATGAAGGGGTTATATGAAACTGGGGAGAGATCGAGGGGGGACATATAATGTACCGGTGACTGTAGCAGGATTATACTGTGTGGGAGCACATGAAAAATGAACGAGAATGGGCGGAGTCAACATAAAAGTGGGCGGGGCTAGATTTGCCACATTTTGTCCCTCTTTCTATTCTTCATAAATTGGGAGGTATGCTTATATAGTGTACCTGAAACCTAGGGATTTAGGGTTATGGACGTTATAATACCCCAGTATCCCATCTGGTCTGCTAGAGGAATTTTGTGTGGCTTTTTCAGTAGCAGCTTTTAAGTTTTACTTAATAAAGAGATTTTAGTATTCATTCAGGCAGATTATTACTATACAATTACATTTGACTTTTTTACAGGGATGCCTAGAACCTGAAAAGGTTCGGTAACAATGTTCTATACTACTACTATGTTCTATACTACTTCTCTTGTTCTCTGGAAAACGGATGAAATGAAAATATCATCTGCGTTTTTTTCACGGACCCATAGACTTTTTTGGTATGATGCATTCAGGATGCATCTGCATAAAAAAGGACATGCTTCCGTTGCATTTTGCAGACCTGTGGTCTGCAAAAAAACCAAAACGTGTATGCTTCTTAATTTTAGTGTATCTCGATCCAAACTGGCAATAGTGAAGACTAATTTCCCACATACCAGTCTCAGATTGACACCAAAGAATTGGAGTAGAGAGTGCAGGGTGCAGATACCCCATTTTCTAGCATTTTCTAGAGTGCTGACCTACTAAAATAGTGGTATTGGTATATGAGAATTTTTTACTTCCAATGGAAAAGCAAAACACACATATTATCAAGCCACTCTTTGCAGCAATTAAGGCTAGATTCACATGACGAGTTTGTGGTGGCCCAGATTTACCAGCCTGAACATCATCCACGGAGTGGGACACCTAGCAGTAAATTTATTTATGGTGCTAGGAGTCCCTGCATCCCAGCAACATACCGATTACTGTACAGGACAGTATACAGTATATCTAAAAGGCAGGGATTCCTGGCATTGTAGCTAACTTTATATAAATACTGTTCAGACTATTAAATCCGGCCAACACACGTGTATGTGTATCTAGGGTAATAGAAATATTCTCTGATGAAAAGTCTAACAACAGTTTATTCAGTCACTGGTACAATAAGAAGAAAGCACAGTCAGCAGCAGTAGCAATGTCACCTGGGTAGATACAACAGAGCCATATTTCCAGCTCCTGCAAAATCTGGTAAAAACGATTTTCTGGTTGAACAGCATGTTGTAATAGCCAAACAAACGTGCTATATTTACAGGGGTAGGGAACGTACGGCTCTCCAGCTGTTGCAAAACTACAACTCCCAGCATGCATACTGGCTCTGCTGTTCTGGGAACTCCCATGGAAGTGAATGGAGCATGCTGGGAGTTGTAGTTTCACAGCAGCTGGAGAGGCAAAGGTTCCCTACCCCTGGGCTATAACCTTAAGTGTATCAGTCAGGCAAAGAATGCCTTTTATCAAACAATAAGATGTTGACAATCATATTTGAGTAAAACTTTAAAAATAGGTATAAATTAATGAGACATACCATCATAAATACGACTGTATATTGAATATGTGGTGAATAGAGTTATCCCACATTTACATCCATTCATTTATGGTCCCCATAGCTTTGCTTAAGATGCTGCAGTTTACCAGATGCCCAACTCCCAATGTGTTCAGTAGGTCTGGTTGTCATAGCAACAGCCGAGATGTGTGCAGAAGATGATGCATATATCCCAAGAAGAAACAAAGCAAGTTCTGTATCTGATATGGACTGGATAATTGTCATTTGCACTGTATGGTATTATTTTGTATTTAGCTAGATATCCATAGGAAAATAATTATATTTAGTAAAACTTTTAGCATAAGCATCATAAGAAAACATAGATAAACTGAGTAATACAAGAGGTTGTCGGTGGTTAGCCTGAATAAAGCACAAAAGCATATCGGGGCAGATTTACTAATGAAAATTCACCAGAATTCTGGAGCAAATTTCTACAAGAAAAAAGCGCATTGCAAGCGGTGTGCAGTGAAAGCACACGGACCCCATAGACTATAATGAGGTCTATGTGATTTCCGGACAGGAAAGTAGATCGTGAACTACTTTTCTGTCCGCATGTTCCGTGCAGAGACCGTGCAGATAGCACTCGGACACCATTATAGTCTATGGGGTCCGTGTGCTTTCACTGCACACCGCTTTGCCAATGCGTTCGGTAGTTCATTCAGGGGGAAGTCCCCATGCAGACTCCCCCGAACGGATTACCAATGCAGGTGTGAACGAGGCCCTAACTGTTGCTGCAGCACTTGTTGAGGCCACTGCTTTACAACTGATACATTGTGAGTCAGATGACCACACTAATGGGAGATCATAGACTAGTTTGTAGAAAGTTATCTGAATTATTAGATGCTTCTTAAAGGGATATTGCCATGAATATAACTATAAATTTGTAGATAATTAAAAGTTGAGAGCGGTGAGGAACACCCCCCTCCCCTCCCGATAGTGCTCGTCCATAGACGAGTACTGGGGGTGCGTTCCTCACGCTCTCACAGAACAGCGCTACAGGCGCTGCTGTGAGGAAGGGTGTTCCTGAGTGACTGTCAGAAACGCCCTTATGACGGTGAAGAGCTATGGTACCGGCACAGAACGTGAAAGCCGATAGTGCACTGAATTCAGCTCACTCGGCTTTCTAGGATGTTCCCCAGGTGGTGAAAAGTCCTCTTTAACTATATGCCTTTTTCCTCTACATTTGTGACCTGCTAGTAGTGTAATAATGCTCTATAAATTCTTTATTTTTTTAGCTGTTACATCATTTTATCCTAATGTAAGTCTTGGGGACAGTTGAGTATGGTGAATCTTTGTTAGTACTCAGGAAAAAGGGTTGTTACAGGTGAAGTCCAGTTCTGCCATCTTACAACCAGCCAGCATTTTTACAGATTCGATAATATAAGCATACAGACAAATTATATTACACTTCCTTTACCATAAACAAGAAAATGTAATTATTAACTATGGTCAAAGATGTATCCAAATCAAGATCCCAACTTGCTGTTATTGTTCTACTCTATATTTTTCTAACTTCCAATGGTCATGTGAACACTGGATGTTGGGAAACTGTGTAAGCTGATGGGTCCTAGAGTACCAAGATCAGCTTTGCAATTTATACTAGGAGACTGTATTCCTGTAGGTCTATTTTGATTTTTATTAAGGACACAATGTATAAAGGAATACAAAAAATACAAAAATAAAAAATAAACATTGCATAAAAATAAAGCCTTATGTTTCACCGAAAAAGATGTAAATTATCTGAACAACCAAGAAGAAAAAAATGTTATAGCCTTCAAAACCGCATACAAATGTATCTCTAGTCACAAACCAGGGAATATGGCCCTGTCATAAATGGTTAACCCATTAATGACAGCCTGTTTTGACCTTCAAGATGAGATATACTTTTTGCTTTTTTTCATCCCTGTCTTCTGAAAGTTGTAACTTTTTTATTTTTCTTTTAAGAGCTATAACTTTTTAATTTTTCAGTGGACCAAGTTGTGCAGGGGAATATTGTTAACAGATGTAACCAAATCAAGGCCACAGAATTTATTGTTAAGGCCATACTATGGTTCTACATAATTTGTTTGAAAAGGTCAGGTGTCCTCAGAACAAACAGTAGTTATGACGTGTGGTCATTAAAGGGGTTGTCCCATCACAAGGCTCCTATCTATACTGCTTGTTAATGTGGATGTAAGACTTTTCCTAAATACACTGCTTCAGCAAAACTGCTTTGTTTGTCCACTATATTACTTTATTCAATTCTTTGTAGCCACAGCCCTGACTTAGCTGCTCATGAGTCAAGTGATGTATCTGCTGCTCTCAGGGGGAGGGAGGAGGGGCTAAGTGCACGGGAGCGAGCCTGTGTATCTAGCTATTCCTGTGTCTACACCACGTGACCTAGGTCCTGCACTAAGATAGGGGAGAGGAGCTGCTTTCATTTCTTCTGTTCTCCCAGTTATCAGGCTAGCTAATTCAATTGTGTTCATTATGGCAGAGACAGGTAATCTCTGTATAACACAGAATGGAGTTGCTGCTGCCTGTACTTCATAGTCTAATATGGGTGGGCGGAGCTACGCATGAATTGGGGGCGGAGCTAAACGGCAGGTTGCATGTGAAACCCCGCCCACCAAATGATGCAAGAAACCAGGAAGAAAGAAGATTTTACAGCAGTAAAGACTGATTAGTATGTGACGTGGGAATACCCCTTTAAAAATACAAATGAAAGACAAGAAATGGAAAATTTTCAATTTGAATGACAAAAAATAGTTTAAAGAGTTATATGTGTATCATGTAGTCATAGGTGTAAAGGTGTCCGTGCAGACTAAAATTGGTATCAGCCAAACCTACCAGTTTTGAATGTTTCGGTTGACCATGAAATGTATATAGACACCTCCTGACTTTCCCGCAACAGATGTTGGAATAGATATTGGCTGGGCAGGTTGATTATAACTGCCAGATCATTTCTCCCCTCCCCCAGTTAAATATGCCAGGACCACTCAGTTCAGCCAAGTGTGCATATATATTGGGGACTTGAATGAGGTTGTTGTCAGTAGAACAATCTTTTGGATGAAAATCTGAAGTGTGTGCTCAACCAATGTGCCTTACAATAATCCAACTGAATGTCAATTCAATTGTGACTGAATATTTTATAAATGTGACTAATGCACTGGATTCATAAACACCTCTGTTATGACTGTAGATACAAGGCCACAGTAAAAACATTAGCAGGAGATTGACTAATAAGTGTGAGCAGTAGAGACAGCTATTTAAATGTAGCACAGTTCTGTGAGCCAAGACTGACCCCCAGATGCCTTCACTAGAGCTCACTGTGAGGCCAGATGGACTTGCGCCATATCTGGAAATCTGAATTGTCACCAGATAGAAAGGTGTGCCAATAATAAATGCACCGCTGCAGAAACCAAAACAAAATCCTCTAAAGCTTACTCAGTGGCGTGAAGAAAAGAGAAGTTATACAAGCACGAGTCAAGACCAGGAGAGAACAAAGTATACAAAATCAAGAGATGAAACCAGTGTCCAGGAAATAAGCCAAGTGTCACAAATCCAAATAAGCATGTCAAAGCAGAATCAGGAGGCAAATAGAGAATCCAAGAAGCAAGTCAGAAGTCAGTAAGGGATACACAGATGATATGGCGTGCAAAACTAGGAAGAAAACTAATTAGTTGGCAATTATGTCAGGAGAGCAGGGTCTAATATAGACCTCCGCAGCTGCTAACTGGACCAAGGCAGGAAGCCACTGAAACTGCAAAAGCTTCCCAGGTTGGCATGGTAACATTAAAGGTACCGCAGCGGGATAGCGAATCCTGACAGTACTCCCCCCCCCCACACACACACCTTAGTGAGGGACCATCAGACCCTTAGTTTTCAAAAAAAAATCTCTGAATCTTGGGATGCCAGATTTTACCTATAGAATCAATCCTCCTACTGGACTATATTTGTAGCATGTTGTCACAAATTCTAATGTTTAATAGATAGATAGATAGATAGATAGATAGATAGATAGATAGATAGATAGATGATAGATAGATGATAGATAGATAGATAGATAGATAGGAGATAGATAGATAGATAGATAGATAGATAGATAGATAGATAGGAGATAGATAGATAGATAGATAGATAGATAGATAGATAGGAGATAGATAGATAGATAGATAGATAGATAGATAGGAGATAGATAGATAGATAGATAGATAGATAGATAGATAGGAGATAGATAGATAGATAGACAGATGATAGATAGATAGATAGATAGATAGATAGATAGATAGATAGGAGATAGATAGATAGACAGATGATAGATAGATAGATAGATAGATAGATAGATAGATAGATAATAGATAGATAGATAGATAGATAGATAGATAGATAGATAGATAGGAGATAGATAGATAGATAGATAGATAGATAGACAGATAGATGATAGTTAGATAGATAGATAGATAGATAGATAGATAGATAGGAGATAGATAGATAGATAGATGATAGATAGATAGATAGATAGATAGATAGATAGATGATAGATAGATAGATAGATAGATAGGAGATAGATAGATAGATAGATAGGAGATAGATAGATAGATAGATAGATAGATAGATAGATAGGAGATAGATAGATAGATAGATAGATAGATAGATAGATAGATAGACAAACACAATATAAACTGTCTCAGTCTTGCTTCATCAACATGGTACTAAGGCCCCATGTAGCAGCCTGCAGCCAAAAAGAGTTTCTCTGCAGCCTTTCTGCTTCAATTATACCTATAGAGAAACCACCGGTGTTTTTTGGAAACTGCCACATTCCCACTGCATGTATATTTCTGCAATGTGTAAATGGGATTCGCAGGGTCTGGAAAATGCCACAGTTTTGCCACGGCCAAACCGCAGCATTTATACCATGTCGGGCCCCAACCTTAGGCTGGAGCTGATCTGAAAGTGCTAGAAAAGCTTGACAGAGTGTCATAGAGTTTTACTCTTGGGTCCCACATTGTTTTCATTAAAGGTACTTGTATCAGAGTAAAATGCATAAATATAGCAGTAAGCCCAAAATGGTAATTTTCATATAATCTATGCTGAACAATGGACAGAAATATAGTCATTAATTTACCTTTCTATATTTTCATTACCCCTAGCCTCCACTTCCATTTCCATTTTGTCTGGGGTACACACACACACACACACACACACACATATATAAATTACAATTGTCATCCTTTGGCATCCATCAAGATAAAGAAAGCTGTTTCATCAATGTAGACCCCCACATAAACTGCCAATAGCTTAAGGCTGAGGCCCCAAAGTCCAGAAACGCAGCTTTTTTTTTTTTTTTTGCAAATTTGCTGCGTTTTTTTGAGCCAAAGCCAGTGAATTGAGCAGAAGGTAAAAGTATAAGAATTTCCTATATATTTCCATTTCCTTTTGTAGTCATTCTTAGCTTTGGCTCAAAAAACCTCAGCAAAATCTACAACAAAAAAAGCTGCGTTTCTGCATCGGCCCCACGGGGCGTCCTGCAGCAAAAAAGTGCAGCGGGAAAAAACGTGGCAGGAACACATCGCGGTTCTTCCCACAGCGCTTTACACAGAAAGTTAGCAGAGTTTTCCTCTGCGGACTTTCTGTACAATTATACCCATGGGGAAACCACTGACATTTCCATAGGTATAATTGACATGCCATAAGTATATTTCTAAAACCGCACCGGTTTTGCAAAATCACAGCGTGTCCACACCGTGGTTTTTACTGCAAAGTGGGCATGGTATTCACCAGAATCCCATCCACTTTGTCCTTACTGTAAAATGCCACGATTTTTCACTGTGCATTTCCGGCGCAGCCAAATCGCTGTGTTTCCATCCTTAAAAGGTTTTCCCATACACCTACCATTTTAAATTTTTTAGGCTAAAATTAAACATTTTTGCAAACATAAATAATTTTTAAAAATGCCTTAATAATCTCATTGATGACAATTTGTTGTCTTGATCGGTTGCCAATGGATTTGACCTTTCTATATTTTGAAACCCAGCCATGATTTCCTTATTGTGGCCTGGCTATCTTCTTTCATGTAGTGTCCCTGCTTGGTAACCTATTTACAATATGAAAATCATGGCTGAGTTTCTGACAAGTGCCAGACCATTAAAAGATGCGATTTTCAAAAATACATTTTTTTAAATTGCAGCATGTCCTCTGTGGATTTTTCTCTGCAATGCGTGGATGGGATGAGCCAGAGTCTCATGCACCTTGCAGGTACTGTAAAATATGTTTTTTGCTGCAGCCATGACATCACGTTGACGGGACTGCTGTAGTCAGTCACTGCTTTCAGCCGTAAACGGGCAAGAGTAGTTTTTGGCTGAGCTGTTTGTATAAAGCGACTGCATTTTCACTGCTCTCAGTGGAAAGGAGGATGCAAGTAAATAATAATGCATCTTTATTTTGCAGCCCTCCAGCCTGACTGTATGGAATTTTTTAATCCCAGACAATCTTTTTAAATTACTATTAGGTAAAAGCATGGTCATAACAAAAAGAAGTTTATAAAGCATAAGAAAACATTTTACCAAAATGAGGACAAATGCGCAAACAGCCCACATGTAGAGGGAAGTGAATGGTAAGAGAAGCAATAACCGAACCAAAGATTACAATATGAAAGCTGATCCATTTAGTTGAATATTAAAGGGCTTTTCCTGTGAAGATAACTTGGATATGTAAATTTGCAGACAAATATAAGGTACACATTTTTACAAATATAAATTATTAAAAATGTTGCTGAGTTTTAACAATTTTCTCTAATCATCAAAGGGGAGACTATATTCTGTCTCAATAGGTTACCAGTGGATACAACCAGAAATTTCTATGGTCTGTTACTTATCAGAAACCCTTTATTATTTGTTGTAGCCAGGTTATATTCTTGTGCATATAGTGACCCTGCCTGCTTCTATCTGTGAAATAACCAAATCTTTTGTGGTAGACCATAGAAAGGGCCTGCATTCATGGCCATATCCATGGGCAACCATCAAGACAAAACACTGTCTAAAAATTATAATGGTTTAACAAAATCTCAAAGACTCTGCAAAATGTTTCATAATTTATATTTACAAAAATGTTTAACCTTTAATTGTCTGTAAATAAATTGAAATATGGTTATGTGCATGGGAAAACCCCTTTGAGATTTCTATATCTGAAATTCCACCACGATCCCTTGTCCTAATGTGCCTAGTGCCTGCGTAATACAGCTTTATTATACAGTCATCGACAGAAGCAAAGAGAGCATACCACACATGTGCAAGAGGTCGACAGAAGGAGATGCCGCAGGGACCGAAGAAAATGATCTCCAGGATACAGAAGACATGTAAGTATGATTTGAAGGGAATTGGGGGGGGGGGGATTGGGGCTGAGTTAGGTAGACCGGTAGGACGCTACTAAGGTTAGGTTGGATGCATTGCCATAGAACCATTATGCAATGGGTTTATGTGGTTCTGATTGGAATCTAAGCAACTATCCAAGAATATCAAGGAACTGGTTCTGTTCTATATAAACAGAAGGGCCAGCTCTGTCCTGGGGAACCCCCTGGACCCAGTACAGGTGGTGGGTGACAGAAGGATACTGTCTGTGGTGAGCTCCATGCAGGAGAATAACTCCCATCCCATGTATGAGACCGTGACGGCACTTGGCAGCACTGTCAGTGACCAACTGCTTCACCCCAAGTGTGAGCGCTATCAGATATTCTTCCTCCCAACCGTGGTCAGGCCGTATAATCAACATCAGGCTAAGCGAAATTCACTCCACACAAAGAACTAAAAGATCCTGAGTCTCTCTTTTTTCTTGGTTATGACTCCTAGTATCTTTTTCTATCTGCTATGAGCTTGCATGTGTTCTTTCTTGTAATATATTACTGTATTATCCATGCTGCTGTAACACATTGAATTTCCCAACGGTGGGACTATTAAAAGGTTATTAAAGGTTTATTTGATCTTATCCAAGATCCGTCAACAAATTTTCTTCTGTCTGGTTAAGCATAGCAGAAAGTGGCTCAGTATTGTTATTTCCATTAGTGGAGGCTTTAATAATGACAATGACAAACAATTGCAATGTACTTTTCTCACCAAGGGGCACAAAGCACAAGAAGTGTGTTGGAGTAGGGGAGTTAGTGGTTGACATACAGGTGCTCATCCTCAACACCCACAAGAGACAGTTGTTTTACAAGAAAATTTATATATCAGTATATTTTTGACAAGTAGGGTGAAACCAACACAAACATGGGGAGACCATACAAAATCCATGCAGAAGTTGCCTTTTGATCAGATTCAAGTCAATAGTACTAACCACTAAACCAGGGGTACCCAATACGTCGATCGCGATCTACCAGTCAATCGCAATGGACGTACGGGTCGATCGCGGGATGCAGCCAGGGATCCCCAGTGTCTTCTTGTTCACAATGCAGACTGAGAGTTGACTTTCAGCCTGCGCTGTGAACAAGCACTCCGGACACTTGCAGGCCGGGCAGCAGCAGCTCCAGGGGATGACGCACTCCCCACTCTTAGGGATGGAGGGAGCCGGGGTGCTGCTTGTTCACAGCGCAGGCTGAGAGTCATCTACAGACACTGGCAGGCAGGGCTGCCGCAGCCCCGGCCTGCCGGTGTCCAGAGATAACTCTCAGCCTGTGCTGTGAACAAGCAGACAGCGGGGATCCTTGGGCGGCCACAGAATGCCGCTGTTTCCTGCTCTCATGCTCCGCCCAGCCCTGTCCACATGCCTGACCCCGCCCACAGACACGCCCCGACCACAGGCCCGCCCCGGCCCTGCCCACAAGAAGTGGGTAGTAGATCTTTGGACTTGGTCATGTTATAAAGTAGCTCACATGCTGAAAAAGTGTGAGCACCCCTGCACTAAACCATCATGCTGCCCAATAGTGGGGGTAAAAATATTTTTTTATCCTTTTGAATCCTGTTTTTAAAAGAAAACCTTTCAAAACTACCGGTGTGTAGCATATCAGTTTGTGTACAAATATTAGCCCTGATTCATTGTATTTGTAGATCATTAATATATTGGATCATGCTAGAGTTGACTGTAGATAGATAGATAGATAGATAGATAGATAGATAGATAGATAGACTGTACATAGATATACAAACATGAATTAGATAGCAGATAGATAAATACTGTATATAGATGAATAGAAATGAGATGTAGACAGGTATATTAGACAGATAGATGATAGATAGATAGATAGATAGATAGATAGATAGATAGATAGATAGATAGATAGATAGATAGATTTTCCTATAATCTACTTTATTGCCTTGTTTAACTCATCATAGCAATGGAGAAATCTTTCATTTGCCATACGTGTAGCTGTTTCTTATCATTTTTTATTGTTACTGCTTTCTTACGGTGACTAATTATTTTGGAACTGTGTCATAAGCTCTTATTTTATAATAAGAAATATGGAATATCACAACAACAGATGAAAATACACACAAAATTGCGAACAACATCTATGGTGTGCATTTATCAAAATAAATGTCTTTTCATATGTATATTTCCCATCTTGTCTCAGTCTCACACAATTTATGTTTTAAATGAAATCATAGCCAAAAAATAAATCCACACATTATCCTGATTATTTATTCTCACCCCTGTTGAGACTGTGGCTTTGCCTGCTAACAACATCTCCATATATCTTAAACATCCAGGAGGACATTTGGAAGAATCCGCAGAGATTAGAGCATACAGCATCTGCAGGGAATGATGGGGGAGGGGATAATGTTTAGGTTAATCTGATCCTACCTATTAAAATAAGAAAAACGTATTTTTGTAGCTGGAAGAAATCGGAGGTTTCAAATAAAAAGACAGTCAAGACATTGCCAGGCTGGGGGGGGGGGTATTGAAAAAGAGAGGGCTATACATGTCTTCCCCATTTTCTGTGGTCAGAGGGGAAGCTGTGACAAGAAAATAGAATTCTCTATGTAATGCAGAATTCACATACTTTTTTTATATTTGCTAGTTCACCTTGTCAGCAAATGTATGTCTGAGATTCTTCCAAGTGCTGAGACTGGCGGGAATGTATTGATACAGAGATAAATTACAACACTGCTCTTGGAGCTAATTGCTTTCGCAGCAAATATGTAATATTACTTCCTTTTATACATAAGGGAGTATAACACAGACCAGGGGTCCAAATAACATGGAAGTACAGAGAAGAAAAGAAACAGAGAAATCTGTTGCATCCATAATCATAGGAAAAGCAGAATGACATGCTAAAGTTCCCTGAGTTTATTAAACATTTACAGGGGCAGAGTGGCCTATGAGAGTATAGGACCTTGGGGTTCAAGCTCTGATACAATAAAGATTCAGCATAAGTCATCTATGGCTGGGCCCATTTTGTAGCTAACCTTGGTTCCAATCACTAGGATGAGTAGCCCCTCAATATTCGACTATTCGAATCGAATATTGAACCCTATTATAGTCTATGGGGGAAAATGCTCATTTCAGGGTAGGCAACATTCGATCAAATTATACTTACCAAGTCCACGAGTGAGGGTCGGGCTGGATCCACCGAGAAGTCTTCTCCTTGCAGCGTCCCCGCGGCATCTTCTGGCTCTGAATTCACTCTGCCAGGCATCGGGCCTGGGCAGAGCCGACTGCGCATGCCCGCACTACAAGCGGACATGCGCAGTCGGCTCTGCCCAGGCCCGATGCCTGGCAGAGTGAATGAGGAGCCGGAAGACGCCGCGGGGAAGCTGCACGGAGAAGACTTCTAAACGTAGGAGAAGAACCAGCGTTGATTGGCCGACTGTATAGCATTCGGCCAATCAATGCTGGTTCTGCAATGAACTTTTACATTCGAATAGCGAGTGGTACTCGATCGAGTACGAGTATTTCGAATACCGTAGTATTCGATCGAATATCTACTCGATCGAGTACTACTCGCTCATCTCTACTTACCATTACATTAGATTCAGGTTTTACAGTAAAATATATACCAAAAACCCATTATATCTGAAAAACAATGGTAATATTTCCACAATATCATATATAAGGATGGATTCCATTTTTTTTTTATTATTGTAATCTTTATTAGAAATTTTAAAGAAAACAGATATAACTGGTACAAAGCAAAATGATATGAGGACAAAGTGCATATACAATGAGACGATCAACAGAGAAATAAGGAGGAACAATACAAGAAAGAAAAGGAAGAAAAGGAAAGGACATAGGGAAAAAGTGAAAGAAACACAGGGAATCATACCATCAATCATTAAATATCACAAAGCACCCAAAAAGTGTCCTAAGGTTCCATATAGTCTGGCTTAGGTCCTCTTCGTCATTCAGAAGGGTAGTTAGATGTTCCAGGGTCTTAAGTTCTCTCAATCTGGCATACATCTCCTCTAAAAATGGGGGGAAGTTGCCTACAATATTTAGCAATAAGACAGTGTGCAGATGTGGGTATACAGTAACAAGTGGGAGGCTAATTCCCAATACCTGCTCAATCAGAGTGTGATCCTGATGCAAAATGGTTGGATTAGAGGGCATGACCAGAAAAGATTAAGTACTGTATATGAGCTCCACGAGTAAGAAACCTCCAACAAGCATCTGGGATAGCAGAATTAAAAGAATGATGCAAGGCCTGGGTGTGATACCAATGGAGAAACATTTTATAAGTATTATCTTTGTAGATAACACATGAGAAGTTTTGGCCACTCATCTCCAAATAATGATCCTGGACATATCTGAAAGAGCTGCACCCTGATAACCCTCATGTTTTAGATTGTTGTGGATAAATCTCCAAGAGGGGTCCAAGAGAATAAGCAATATGTCTGAAATAAGACCTGCCATGGAGGCGTCAGATTTACATAGTGTGATAACATAAATACGCACCTGCCATTTGGTGAATAGGACACATATTTGATGAAGGGAGGGAAGTTAGACTGATGCAATTGAGAGAAAGATATAGTAAGTTGGATGCCTATTAGGGATGAGTGAACACTATTCAAAGCAGTGTTTCCTGTGGCCTTTCCCGTTCGGCCACAGAAAAATGGCCAATGGACATGCCCAGTCGGCGCTATTGGACCGAGAGAAGAGTAACGCTAGAGAACAGGCGGGAGGTGGAGAAGAAGACAGAGGCCGTCATTGGAGAGTTTTCAAGCAGCACTGGGGTGCTATGATAAAACTCATTTACATAAGGAACAAAGAAAAAAATCCTCAGGAATGGTAGCGCAGATCAGAATAATAAAAGGTAATAGAAGAATAGCCTTTCTTAACTCACTAGAGAACAGAGAGAAAGTTCTGGAGAAGTTTAAAACAGGGTTATGCTATAAAACATATCCCAAGCTTTCAGCATCCCAAGGAGCACTGTCCAATCCATCATTCAAAAATGGGAAAAGTATTATGCAACTGCAAACCTACCAAGACATGTGGTCCACCTAAACTGGCAGCTCAAACAAGGAGAGCACTGGTCAGAGAAGCAGCCAAGAGGCACAATCATTCTGGAGGAGATGCAGAAATCCACAGATGAGGTGGGAGAATGTCTCCATAGGACAACTCTACAGGCACTCCACAAATCTAGCCTTTAGAGTGGCAAGAAGAAAGTCAATGTTGAAAGAAAGACGTACAGTGTTGGCCAAAAGTATTGGCACCCCTGCAATTCTGTCAGATAATACTCATTTTCTTCCGGGAAATGATTGCAAGCACAAACTGTTTGGTATTAATATCTTCATTTATTTTGCTTGCAATAAAAAAAACACAAAAGAGAATGAAAAAAAAGTCAAATCATTGATCATTTTACACAAAACTCCAAAAATGGGCCGGACAAAAGTATTGGCACCCTCAGCCTAATACTTGGTAGTACAACCTTTAGACATAATAACTGCGAACAACCGCTTCCGGTAACCATCAATGAGTTTCTTACAATGCTCTGCTGGAATTTTAGACCATTCTTCTTTGGCAAACTGCTCCAGGTCCCTGAGATTTGAAGGTGCCTTCTCCAAACTGCCATTTTGAGATCTCTCCACAGGTGTTCTATGGGATTCAGGTCTGGACTCATTGCTGGCCACTTTAGAAGTCTCCAGTGCTTTATCTCAAACCATTTTCTAGTGCTTTTTGAAGTGTGTTTTGAGTCATTGTCCTGCTGGAAGACCCATGACCTCTGAGGGAGACCCAGCTTTCTCACACTGGGCCCTACATTATGCTGCAAAATTTGTTGGTAGTCTTCAGACTTCATAATGCCATGCACACGGTCAAGCAGGCCAGTGCCAGAGGCAGCAAAGCAACCCCAAAACATCAGGAAACCTCCGCCATGTTAAAGTGGTTGTCCAGGAATTGGAGCAACTCATGTGCCGGGAGGTGTAAAATAAAAAAACAAATAAATAAAAAAGAATACTCATCTGTCCTCGTCACTCCATTGTGCGCTGCCAGTGTCCATTCGGTCTCCTTGCTGGAAGTCTTGCACCTCATGTGATCACCGAGACCAATTAGGTACAGGATTTCCAGAAATGAGACCGAACAGACACAGGCAGGGGACAACGGAGTGCTGGGGACAGGTGAGCATACTTTTTATTTATTTTTTTATTTTTACACCTCCCTGGCGGCCAGCACAGTGATCACTCCAGTTTATAAACAACCTCTTTTAAGGGAATGTCTGGGCCAATTTTTTTTTTTTTTTTTTATCATTAAAGTTTATTGAAGATTTTCCAAAAATTTTATAAACAACAGAAGGGGGGAGAGGGGAAAAAGGAGGGAGGGGAAGAGGGGGGGGAGTCCGTGACCAGCAGTCCAAGTCAGCAGGGAGGGAGCAGGGCGAGGGGGGGAGGGACAAGGGGAGTCAAACAGAGACTCTGGCGCAGCAGAGTAAAAATATACAGGAGTATATAACCAGCAAATATCAAACAACAGTATCAGTAAGTACAAAGAGAAGGGAGCACAAGACACAAAGACAAAAACAGACAACATTCTTACAAGGGAACAGAGGGAAAGAGGGATCGGAAGTTGGCGGAATAATAGAAAAAATCCCAGAGCTGCCAGGTCTGACCATGATGACCCTCTTCAGGGCGAAGCTGAGCCATCAGATTTTCCATGGTACGAATATGGAGAAATTCCTTCAGCCAGGAAAGAAGCGTAGGAGGGGCCTGAGACTTCCAGTGTCTGGGGAAAACCGACCTGGTGGCTACCAACATGAACCCCAACAGCCTATGGATGGGTTTCCTGAATTTGCGTGTGAACAAGGAGAGGAGCAAAGGAGCGGGGTCATCCTCTATATCAACCCCAGTGACCTGATGAACAACCCGCCTAACCTCAGTCCAGAAAGGGCGCAGGAGGGGGCATCCCCACCAAATGTGGGCCATCGTGCCTTGGGCGGACAAACATCTCCAGCACCTGTCGAACGTGGAGGGATAAATGGCATGGAGGAGAACAGGGACCCTGTACCATCTGGAGAGGATTTTATAATTCGTCTCCTGAGCTCTACAGGATATCGAAAATGTATGACATGCAGAGAAGGCAGATGACCACACACCCGGCGGGAACGAGGCCCCCAATTCCCTCTCCCAACCCCCCACAAAGGCCAGAAGAGGAGCCTCCGGATCATCTAGCAACACTTCATATAGGAGAGAGACAGAGTGGACAGGAGGAGACCGAGACAGACAGAGACGTTCAAGAGGAAGGAGAGGTCTATGAAGATCATTAGACCGCTTCAATGAGGAGTAGAAGTGAGAAAGTTGGGAAATGTGCCAAGACGAGGACGCAGAGTCGGGGTGCGAAGACTGGGCCAGCAATTCCACATGGGGAAGAAGTGAGGAGGGAGAGGTGACATGCTGGAACCGAAGGACTGGGTCACCCCTTGAGTGACCCAGGAAGGGGGAATCAAGCGCCGCAGGGAATTCGGGATTACCTTATATTGGAGTCATTGGTGGGCCAAATTTTTTATGGCCAATTCACTGGTCCCCCCATACAGTGGCCTCTTCACTGGTCCCCCATAATGTATAGGGTATAGTGATTGGGCCATTATATTGTGTGGGAGCAGTGATGGGGTAACATCCTGTGCAGAAGGGGGACGTTAAACTGTGTGGGGCATATTAAAGTGGTTGTCCAGGGTTAATCCCTTTTACGTCCTATGCTCAGTATAGGCCAGAAATACCTGAAACCCCACATTGCAGAAACACGTCTTTGTCTACTACAGAAAAAAAAAATTGTGCTGTACAGAACCAGGAAAGTGAATGAAATTTAATGAAATTTATCTCATCCACACATTGCAGGAAAAAAAAATGTGGAACAGCTACATCCTCTAAAATGTGAGCGCTTCTAAAAACATGGCCGGTTACTTTCAGCTGAGCAATCGGGAGAAAGTGCCGGAAAATGCATCAAAAGCTCAATGAAAAACACTGTGGAAAAAATACATTGAGATTCGCCGCTATTTATTCCACAGGGTTTTTGAGCTGCATCTCGCTGTTGGGCCTCATCCTTATTATCTCAATATACTGTGTACTACAGTACACTATAAGGATAAGGCCTCATGTAGCATCCCACAGGAAAAAGGGCTGCAGGAAAAACCCCAGCAGCAAGTCATCATTTTTTCTCACAGCACTTATCGCAGAAACTCCACAGAGGTTTCCTCTGAGGACTTTCGGTTTCCATTACACCTATAGGGGAACCGCCAGTGTTTCTGTAGGTATAAGTGACATGCTGCGATTTCTAAAACCGCAACAGTTTTGGAAATTGCAGTGTGTCCGCTGCATGTATTTTTCTGCAATGTGTGGATTGGATTGCACACACTATATACCTACACACTCAGGTCTGGTTGACATCTGTGTTTGGTAATCTATCTGGGGACCCCGCATGGAGACTCCCCCCCCCTCCGAATGGACTACCAAACGCATTAGCAAGCGATGTGCAGTGAGAGCACATGGACCCCATAGACTATAATGGGGTCCGTGCACTTTCCATGCGGTGTCTACACGGAAAATGCAGACAGAAAAGTACTTCACGATCTACTTTCCTGTCCACATGACTTGTGCGGACACCACGCGGAAAGCACACGGACCCCATTATAGTCTATGGGGTCCATGTGCTCTCACTGCTCACCGTTTGCAAATGCGTTCGGACTATCCGAATGGATTACTAAACACAGATGTGAACCAGGTCTTATACATATACTATATATACTCACACATATAGATTATCACACATTACACATATAGATTATTATAGCATATATACTCACACACATACATTATTATTGTTTGAGTACTGTATGTTTGTATACAGGTATATGTGACTATATACAGTATGCTACAATAATGTGTATGTGTGAGTGTATGTATATATGTCAGTGTATATAGTATTCATACATTCATATAAGTATATACACTATGTGATCAAAAGTATCCAGACACCTGACTGAAAATGACTTACAAGTTCGTGGCGCTCTCCATCGGTAATGGAGGGGGCTTGCACCCCTTGTTGTTTTACGTGGCACTATCACAGCACAGGCCTACATTGATGTTTTAAACACCTTCTTGCTTCCCACTGTTGAAGAGCAATTTGGGGATGGCGATAGCAGTTTTCAACACGATCAAGCACCTGCTCATACTGCACGGCCTGTGGCGGAGTGGTTACATGACAATAACATCTCTGTAATGGACTGGCCTGCACAGAGTCCTGACTTGAA
Organism: Leptodactylus fuscus; assembly: GCF_031893055.1. Lineage (NCBI taxonomy): Eukaryota > Metazoa > Chordata > Amphibia > Anura > Leptodactylidae > Leptodactylus > Leptodactylus fuscus. Next base: position 202,724,747 of record NC_134265.1, read on the forward strand.
TCCTATAGAACACCTTTGGGATGTTTTGGAACGCCGACTTCGTGCCAGGCCTCACATGACCTACATCGACACCTCTCCTCAGTGCAGCACTCCATGAAGAATGGGCTGCCATTCCCCAAGAAACCTTCCAGCACCTAATTGAACGTTGTGAGAGAGCGAAGGGTGTAGTCTGGGAAGACAAGTATATTCCAGCCAGGCACCTAAGGGGTGTGTGGTGATACCCACACCAGGGAGGTCAGCTGACTAATCAGGCCCTAATAACAGTCTGAGTGTTAAGACTAGCAGGGTGGCACCACACTGACAGAGTTGAACTGTCCAGACCGGACCTCCAAAGCAGGTACTGTGCCACCTGTTGTTATTGCCAAGGTGGGAGACTGGTAGCCATTCTCCTGTATAGCCAGGGAAAAGTTTCCTTACGTTTAAGTTAGTTTCTCAGCCGAGAAGGGTTTTGTTTTGTTTATTCTGTGCCTCTGCAAAGGCAGTGTATGCGATACATGTGAATAAAGCCTGAACTTGTGTGCAATCCAGTGTCGGTGTCCCTGTTTCCTGCACTGCTACAAGCATCTACCTGAGCAATTCCCCACAACGTGTGCCTGCGAAAGTGGAAGCGGTCATCAAGGCTAAGGGTGGGTCAACACCATATTGAATTCCAGCATTACCGATGGAGGGCGCCACGAATTTGTAAGTCATTTTCAGCCAGGTGTCTGGATACTTTTGATCACATAGTGTATATGACATATATGGTATGTGAATGTATATAAATGTATATGTGTTTATAAGCATTGTCAGGGTCTGGGGTTGCTTGGTAGGATGGCATAGACACAAAAGTCCAGTTTCCAAAACAAAGGTAGAGTTTATTTTCACTCAAAAAGGCAGTGCAGCAACAAAAGGAAACAATACAAAAATAAATTCCTGCCCGGCTAGGCTCTAACTAAACATAGAATAGGTTACCTCACCTAGAATAACAGAAATCCAAAAGCCAGTAGAATCATTCAGGACACAGCTCCAAAAATATGACCTCTCTGTTTGCTCTCCAGCCAAACTCTGCCAAAGGTCTGCTGCTGGAGCCGACTTCTTAAGCCTCCTTGATGGGAAGACTCTCTGCAGCTGAGTCGCTGCCGGAACATCCCCAAAGTGTGGACTGGAGGGGGGTGGAATGACAGGTCCCACTACCAATCCTATCTGCCATTCCAAAAAATCCAGCCCAGTAACTGGAAATTTTACCAAAATGCTCAGCATTCGAAAGTTGTCTGCTGAGAACAAACATTCCTGGAGTTTTCTCATCTAACCCACCTGAGTAGTCTGAGTGAGATGTACACCCCCTCCATTACCTGACCAGCCATCGGCTTACAGCATATATAAATTATCTTCATAGGCCAAACAAGTCCTGAGATACAGGACTTTAAAGTGTCCCCCCCTCCTGTTTCAGAAGTATTAGTGAAACTGGAAGCGGAGAAGGACTTGCAGCTGCAGCAGCTTGCACGGAGACACAGAGATAGAGAAGCATTTTCTCTAATCTTTGTGGACAACCTCTATGTGACCCTAGGAGGAGGGGAGGAGGGATTTAGTTCCTATTTCCCCCCTCCTGTCAATCAGATAGCATACTGATTTGCTGTCTGATTGTCACATACAGGTATAATATAATTCCCCCTGAGCTTTACTAGTGGGGTATTCTTATTTTATACCTCCTGAACACAACCAGGAAGGTTATTGGCGCTGTGACCCAGACATTTACTATTGTCCAGGTCGCAGTGCCAAAAAAAAAGTCGCACCAAACACTTACACAACACATACAAAGTCATGAATAAAGTTTACATTTCATATCTGAGCTTTCTAGAGTAAAATACGCCTCAAGCGATATCCGTTACAGGCTAAAATAATAGTAAAAACTATTATCACTAGAGATGAACGTATAAGTTTCTAAAATTTTTATAGGGGGATGGAAAATAATATTTTTATGTAAAGTCCTATTTAATTTGCATGCACAAAATGGAATGGCGCATTGCTGCGATTTTGGCATTTCTTTAACACCCGCCCCTGTAAATATATACATGTGTGGTATGTATGAACTCCTCACATATTGCAGTTTTTTGGAAAGTACATTATGTTTGCAGAAAGGGATTGCTTGAGACACACTTTAGTGGCAAATCTGAATTTTTGTGCAATTTTTGCTAGCAATCTCTGTTTGCCGCAACATTGCATGAAGGTAGTTGTATATATGAACTATTAAATTGTGTTTTTATATACGGTATGCTGTGCAATCTCAAAAAAGTTAGATTTTGGTATCACAGTCACAGTTTGGTAGGTGCAGTATAGCTTTATAACATATTAGTGAATAACAGCAAAATCCTGCTTATCTTCTGTATTAGGGTTTTTGGGAGTCCGAGCTCTTGTTGTAGTTGATGTTTGCGGTACATATAGTACATATACACATTGTATACACCTTAACTTATTATTTTAAATGTATTTTGTATATGAATCTGAGATTCAACATGAGTTTTAGGTGCAAATATGTGTTTTAGTGCATATTTTTTTTTTTTTTAATGTTTTGTGTTTTTCACAAAGTTGCATGAAGGTGGATGTGGCTATTGATGACCCATTGAGATATATGTAATCTTCAGGTTGTCTACTTTCAAAAAATATATAGGGTTTAGGGGTTCACTTGCTTTTCATGGTGTGTAATCCCTACATTTTATAGGATGATACTTTTTTTAGCATTTCCAGCTTCATAGCAGATTTTTGTTCCTTCCAGTTCTAGCAATTTTCTGAAAACACGTGCATGCGGGTTCAGGCCATAGTGATATGTATGAACTCTGCACATGTTGAATTCTTATTTTTAGAACTCTTATTTTTAGGAGGTTTGGTGCATATAATTTATTGTTTGGTTTTCACTTTTAACAGCTAATATAAATTTATTTGCATTTTTTCATAAAACATTCACGTTAAATCAAAATTGCATGAAGGTGCCTGTTCGTATACAGTACCAAGTTGCATTGAGACAATGCTGCAGGTGTCTACTTTAAGAAAATATATAGGTATGGGGGGGTTGGATGCTTTTTTAATGTTGCAATTTAGCTTTGATTTATCCATCTCAAAACTGATGAAAATTGCTCTGGCTACTGGAGGTGCAAAATTTCCAGAGACCCTTGGCAGCGAAAAGGTTAAAGGGGTATGAATGTTCACCATGTCACTAACATAGTCTATAAAAGTAACAACAAAGTTTGTTGTACCTGGTATAACCCACTTAACAGATTTAGAACTGTCTGTTTCTGTTGATAGAAGCTGGGCACAACATACTGGGCACTGGGGGAGCAACACAGTGGCTCGGTGGTTAGCACTGCAGACTTGCAGTGCTGGAGTCCTGGAATTGAATTCCGCCAAGGACAAAAAAAACAAAAAACATACTGGGCACTGAAGTAGTGAATTCTGGAAAAAATTGCAATTTTCACTTTTTACCATTTGCTGTACATTCATGTCTCGAAAATAAATGAATAGAGATGAGCGAGTAGTACTCGATCGAGTAGGTATTCGATCGAATACTACGGTATTCGAAATACTCGTACTCGATCGAGTACCACTCGCTATTCGAATGTAAAAGTTAGATGCAGAACCAGCATTGATTGGCCGATTGCGATACAGTCGGCCAATCAGCGCTGGTTCTTCTCCTACCTTTAGAAGTCTTCTCCGTGCAGCTTCTCTGCGGCGTCTTCCGGCTCCTCATTCACTCTGCCAGGCATCGGGCCTGGGCAGAGCCGACTGCGCATGTCCGCTTGTAGTGCAGACATGCACAGTCGGCTCTGCCCAGGCCCGATACCTGGCAGAGTGAATTCAGAGCCGGAAGACACCGCAGGGACGCTGCAAGGAGAAGACTGCACGGAGGTTCCAGCCCGACCCTCACTCGTGGACTTGGTAAGTATAATTTGATCGAACATTGCCTACCCCTGAAACGAGCATTTTTCCCCCCATAGACTATAATAGGGTTCCATATTCGATTCAAGTAGTCGAATATTGAGGGGCTACTCGAAACGAATATCGAACTTCGAACATTTTACTGTTCGCTCATCTCTATAAATGAATGCAACACTCAAGGAGTAAAATTGTTCATTATGTCCCTTGATAAATTCACTGAGGGGTATAGTTTATAAAATGGTGTCACATCTCAGTGATTCCCCATTACTTGCACTTCAGGAGATCTAGAGAAGGAGCATGCTGTCTAAAATGTAAATAATATGTGCTCCAAAAGCCAAATAGTGTTCCTTTTCTTCTGCATTCTCCCAAAACAGCACATGTTGTACATGGGATAACCTTAAGGCTGGGGTCCCATGTTGTGGAAACCACAGCGTTTTACAGCCACTGCAAAGTCAAACATTGCAGGAAAATACGTGCAATTTCCAAAGTGAATGCATTTTTGGAAATCAGAGTATGTCAATTATACCTACAGAAATGTGGGTTTCCCTATAGCATATAGTAGTGGTTCTTAACCGGGGTTCGATCAAACCCTAGGCCCTATGCACGGTTCATTTTGTGTACCAGGAAAAAAAAACGTATATACTCGAGTATAAGCCAAATTTTTCAGCACAGTTTTTGTGCTGAAAAAGCCCCCCTCAGCTTATACTCTAGTCAGCAAAAAAAATATATATATATTTTTTTTTTTATAGGAGGGGGAGGGGTCTATGACCAGCCACAATATCAATGTATAGAATCTCCCATAAAATAGTGAAAAAAAAGAAGATTTAAAAAAATAAAATAAATAAAAGGTTTGAATCCCTCCTTTCCCTAGAATACATATCAAAGTAGAAACTTACTAAAGAAGAAAAAGTGCATTTATGCGACACTCTAACAGGCTTCATTTTCACAGCATTCACTATGCAGCCAAAATGACATATCACCTGTATTCTATGTTTCGGTATGATTCCCAGGATTACCAACTTCATGTCATTTTATTTACATTTTAAGTTCTTAACAAAAATCCAAAACTTTGCAAAAAATTTTTTCTCAAAGTCACCATATACCCATAACTTTTTAAAGATTCTGTGAATGGTGATGCATAGGGTGTTTGGTTTTTTGTGGGGCCGGGTGTATATTTTAGTTATACCACTTTGGGGAATGGCTATTGCTTTTGATCACTTTTTATTAAAATTTTAATCAGAGGAAAAACACTTTATATATTTTTTTCGTTCTCCATACGGGAAAGATATTTTTGTATTTTAGATAAGTTTGTAGACCAGGCATTTTCAGATACAGGGGTACCTACTTAGTATGTGTTTCAAAGCAATTTCTACTTTTTATGTATTCTAGGAAAATGAAGAGATTTGAATTTTTAATTCTTTCTAATTTTAATACTGCATTTATTAGGCCACCTAGGGGTCTTGAACTCCAGGGGGTCTGATCACTAATGTAATGCATTACAATGTATTGCTAAATGCCACCATTTGTATGACAGGCTGCAAACTTTTGTTGACCAGCATTTTCGGACACAGGAATAAATAATTTGTACATGTTTCACAGTAATTCTACTTTTATATGTATTCTAGGAAAAGGGGGGTGATTTGAATTTGGAATTATCTTAATTATTTATTTATTTTTTAATTTAGGTAGGTTTTTTGTTGTTGTTTTTTTATAGTATTTATTAGACCACCTAGGGGTCTTGAACTCCAGGGGGTCTAATCACTTCAATGCATAAAGCAGTCTGTCATACAAATTAATTCCAAACAAGCCGGGAGCCTTCAATTGGATCTCACTCCTCAATTGGATCCTCCCCAAAATGGTAGAGCACATGCGCTGCTGGGAAAATAGCACCTCAGTCATTTTTGACCGAGGTGCTGGGGGCCTTAATGCACATGATCATTGCGGGCACTGATCGTGGGCATTAGCTCTGGGTGTTTGCTGTATAATACCCAACATCCACTGTAACAGGAAGGGGTTAAAGCACTCGCTCTGATCATGAACATTACTTTGAATTGTGCACCCTGTGATTCTCTCTGTTATCCCCAATATGAGCCCCCACTGCCCCAGTATCTTTATTGTTGCAGGATGGCTCCCACACAGCAAGATCACAGGACATGCCCTGTTTCTATGACAGCTGGAAGACTCATGCTCCTAGGCTTTGTCATAGAAATATAGCTGTTTTGTGAAAACATTTTAAAAAGTTAAAAACATAAATCCTGAAATCACCTAAATAAAAATAAATAAACAAAAACAAACGTAAACAAATTAGGTACCTCTGTGTCTGAAAATGTCAGAACTACGAATAACAAAAAATATTTTTCCCAAACAGTGAACACCATAGTGTGAAAAAATCAAGATGGTCAGAGCACCATATTTTTGCCGTGAGATTCCTCACAGCTTCAATGGCTAGGTAGTGAATAACAGCAATCAAATGATCATTGATTTTAGCCCCCTAGGGGTGCTAAAGAAACTAAAAAAAAGTTTGTTAAAATATTTTAAAAAGTTTTAAAACCTAAATATTCAATCACCCCCTAAATAAAATCTCCCTATATTATAAAAATGAATTTCTGTCTGTCTGTCTGTCTGTCTGTCTGTCTGTCTGTGCTCTAATGCGAACCAAACGACTGGACCGATCTTCACCAAATTTGGTACAAAGATACTTCAGATATCCGGGAAGGTTTAAGACGAGACTCCAACTCGCTCGGACGTACCGTTGCTGAGATACAGCATTTCAAACACAGTGCCCCCCCTTAGCCAATACAAACCTGCAAGACTTTCAATCATATTCCAACTGCAATACACACGGTCACTCCACATACACAATACAACACTGATATCCAAACTGAGATACATGCATCAGAGGATTAGATACACAGATCAGCACACAGTATCACACGCCAGAGGATTAGATACACGGGTCTGCACACAGTCCCACAAACCAGAGAATTAAATACGCACTTCTGCACACAGTTCCACACACTGAAGGATTTGATACACGCGTCTGCACACGGTTCCACATACCGAAGGATTAGATACAGGCGTCTACACACAGTTCCACACTCCAGAGGATTAGATACGCGCGTCTGCACACATTTGTACACGCCATAGGATTAGATACACGCGTCTTCACACAGTTCCACACTCCAGAGGATTAGATACGCGCGTCTGCACACAGTTGTACACGCCATAGGATTAGATACACGCGTCTTCACACAGTACCACATGCAGTAGGATTAGATACGTGCGTCTACACACAGTTCCACATGCCGAAGGATTAGATACGCGCCTCTTCACACAATACCACACAGGGAAAGATTAGATACGTGTGTGTGCACACAGTACCACACTTTGGAGGATGAGATACATGCCTCTGCACACAGTACCACAAGCCAGAGAATTAGATACGCGTCTCAGCACACAGTACCACATGGGGGAGGATTAGATACGCGCGTCTGCACACAGTACCACATGCTGGGGGATTGGATACATGCGTCTACACACAGTTCCACACACTGTAGGATTAGATACGCACCTCTTCACACAATACCACACAGGGGAGGATTAGATACACGTGTCTTCACACAGTTGTACACGCCATAGGATTAGATACACGCGTCTTCACACAGTATCACATGCAGTAGGATTAGATACGCGCGTCTACACACAGTTCCACACGCCAAAGGATTAGATACGCGCCTCTTCACACAATACCACACAGGGGAGGATTAGATATGTGTGTGTGCACACAGTACCACACTTTGGAGGATTAGATACATGCCTCTGCACACAGTACCACAAGCCAGAGAATTAGATACGCGTCTCAGCACACAGTATCACACGGGGGAGGATTAGATACGCTCATCTACACACAGTACCACACGCCATAGGATTATATACGCACGTCTGCACACAGTACCACATGCCGGGGGATTGGATACATGCTTCTACACACAGTTCCACACACTGTAGGATTAGATACGCACCTCTTCACATAATATCACACAGGGGAGGATTAGATACACATGTCTTCACACAGTTGTACACGCCATAGGATTAGATACACGCATCTGCACACAGTACCACATGCCATAGGATTAGATACCCGCGTCTACACACAGTACCACATGGGGGAGGATTAGATACGCGCGTCTGCACACAGTACCACATGCCGTAGAATTAGATACGCGCGTCTACACACAGTTCCACACTCCAGAGGATTAGATACACACGTCTGCACAGAGTACCACATGCCGTAGGATTAGATACACACGTCTACACACAGTTCCACACTCCAGAGGATTAGATACGCGCGTCTGCACACAGTTGTACACGCCATAGAATTAGATACATGCGTCTGCACACAGTACCACATGCAGTAGGATTAGATACGCGACTCTTCACACAGTACCACACAGGGGAGGATTAGATACGTGTGTGCACACAGTATCACACTTTGGAGGATTAGATACATGCCTCTGCACACAGTACCACAAGCCAGAGAATTAGATATGCGTCTCAGCACACAGTATCACACGGGGGAGGATTAGATACGCGCCTCTTCACACAATACCACACAGGAGAGGATTAGATACAGGCCTCTGCATACAGTACCACATGCCAGAGAATTAGATACGCGTCTCAGCACACAGTTCCACATGGGGGAGGATTAGATACGCGCATCTGCACACAGTACCACACGCCAGAGTCATTAGATACGCGCGTCTGCACACAATTTCACTTACTGGAGGATTAGATACGCGCCTCTTCACACAATATCACATGGGGAGGATTAGATATATGCATCTGCACAAAGTACCACACCAACAAGAATTAGACACTTGCATCTAAACACAGTACTACACGGGGAAGGATTAGATACAGCTTTACTCCAGGTATCCATAACAACTGATCACAGGTTTTTCACTGACATCCAAAATGAGATACACATAATCACATGACGCTTATGGACATACACACAAACCACATACAAAATACACCAGTGCAAAATTGGACAATTCTTATGGGGCCAGTACACAAACATAAAATGTAATATACCCGTGCGAAGCCGGGTCCTCCCTCTAGTAAATACATAAAAACAAACAGAAACAAGTACCTTTGCATCTGAAAATGCCAGAACTACAAATATCTAAAAACAGGTTTCTTACACAGTGAATGCCATAGCAGGGAAAAAAATTAAAATGTAAAAATTTTTACCTTGCAAAAAAAATTTTTTAATAAAAAAACAAAAACCAATCAAAACAACAGGCATTCCTTAAAGTCATATAAATAAGAAGTACATCTGGATACAAAAGACACATTATACAGTCCCATATGCAGAAATATAAAAAAGTTACAGGTGTCAGAAATTGGTAACGCCATGAATTTCTTTTCTCTAAGCTTTGGATTATTGTTGAGGAATTAAAACTAAACAAAAACTACATATCTCCCTATCTTATAAAAATGAATTCTTGTCTGTCTGTCTGTCTGTACTCTAATGCGAAGCAAACGACTGGACCGATCTTCACCAAATTTGGTACAGAGATACTTCAGGTATCCGGGAAGGTTTAAAACAAGACTCCAACTCGCTCGGACGTACCGTTGCTGAGATACAGCATTCCAAACACAGTGCCCCCCCCTTAGCCAATACAAGCCTGCAAGTCTTTCACTCATATTCCAACTGCAATACACATGGTCACTCCACATGCACAATACAACACTAATATCCAAACTGAGATACACGCATCAGAGGATTAGATACACAGATCAGCACACAGTATCACATGCCAGAGGATTAGATACATGGGTCTGCACACAGTCCCACACACCAGAGGATTAAATACGCATTTCTGCACACAGTTCCACACACTGAAGGATTTGATACGTGCATTTGCACACGGTTTCACATGCCGAAGGATTAGATACAGGCGTCTACACACAGTTCCACACTCCAGAGGATTAGATACGTGCGTCTGCACACATTTGTACACGCCATAGGGTTAGATACACGCGTCTGCACACAGTTCCACATTCCAGAGGATTAGATATGCGCGTCTGCACACAGTTCCACATTCCAGAGGATTAGATACGCGCGTCTGCACACAGTTGTACATGCCATAGGATTAGATACACGCGTCTGCACACAGTACCACATGCAGTAGGATTAGATACGCGCGTCTACACATAATTCCACACGCCAAAGGATTAGATATGCACGTCTGCACACAGTACCACACGGGGGAGGATTAGATACGCGCGTCTACACACAGTACCACATGCCATAGGATTAGATACGCGCATCTGCACACAGTACCACATGCCGGGGGATTGGATACGCGCGTCTACACACAGTTCCACACACCGTAGGATTAGATACGCGCCTCTTCACACAATACCATACAGGGGAGAATTAGATATACGTGTCTTCACACAGTTGTACACGCCATAGGATTAGATACACAGGTCTGCACACAGTCCCACATACCAGAGGATTAATTACGCACTTCTGCACACAGTACCACATGCCATAGGATTAGATACGCGCATCTGCACACAGTACCACATGCCGGGGGATTGGATACGCGCGTCTACACACAGTTCCACACACCGTAGGATTAGATACGCGCCTCTTCACACAATACCATACAGGGGAGAATTAGATATACGTGTCTTCACACAGTTGTACACGCCATAGGATTAGATACACAGGTCTGCACACAGTCCCACACACCAGAGGATTAATTACGCACTTCTGCACACAGTACCACATGCCATAGGATTAGATACGTGTGCCTGCACATGGTTCCACATGCCGAAGCATTAGATACAGGCGTCTCCACACAGTCCCACACACCAGAGGATTAAATACGCATTTCTGCACACAGTTCCACACACTGAAGGATTTGATACACGCGTCTGCACACGGTTCCACATGCCGAAGGATTAGATACAGGCGTCTACACACAGTTCCACACTCCAGAGCATTAGATACGTGCGTCTGCACACATTTGTACACGCCATAGGATTAGATACACGCGTCTGCACAGAGTACCACATGCCGTAGGATTAGATACACGCGTCTACACACAGTTCCACATTCCAGAGGATTAGATACGCGCGTCTGCACACAGTTGTACACGCCATAGGATTAGATACACGCGTCTGCAGACAGTACCACATGCAGTAGGATTAGATACGCGCGTCTACACATAGTTCCACACGCCAAAGGATTAGATACGCGCCTCTTCACACAATACCACACTTTGGAGGATCAGATACGTGTCTCTGCCCACAATACCACAAGCCAGAGAATTAGATACGCGTCTCAGCACACAGTATCATACAGGGGAGGATTAGATACGCGCGTCTACACACAGTACCACATGCCATAGGATTAGATATGCGCATCTGCACACAGTACCACATGCCGGGGGATTGGATACATGCCTCTACACACAGTTCCACACGCCGTAGGATTAGATACGCGCCTCTTCACACAATACCACATGGGAGGATTAGATACACGTGTCTTCACACAGTTGTACACGCCATAGGATTAGATACACGCATCTGCACACAGTACCACATGCCTTAGGATTAGATACACGCATCTGCACACAGTACCACATGCCGTAGGATTAGATACGCGCGTCTACACACAGTACCACATGCCGTAGGATTAGATACACGTGTCTACACACAGTTCCACACGCCGTAGGATTAGATACGCGCCTCTTCACACAATACCACACAGGGGAGGATTAAATACGTGCGTCTGCACATAGTACCACACGCCAGAGGATAAGATAAGCGCGTCTGCACACAGTACCAAATTCCGTAGGATTAGATACGCATGTCTGCGCACAGTACCACATGCCGTAGGATTAGATACCCACGTCTACACACAGTTCCACATGCCGTAGGATTAGATACGCGCCTCTTCACACAATACCACACAGGGGAGGATTAGATACGTGCATCTGCACACAGTACCACACGCCAGAGTATTAGATACGCGCATCTGCACACAGTATCGCACGCCAGAGTCATTAGATATGCGCGTCTGCACACAGTTTCACTTACTGGAGGATTAGATACGCGCCTCTTCACACAATACCACACGGGGAGGATTAGATATGTGCATCTGCACACAGTACCACACCAACAAGAATTGGATACTTGCATCTAAACACAGTACTACACGGGGAAGGATTAGATACAGCTTTACTCCAGGTATCCATAACAACTGATCACAGGTTTTTCACTGACATCCAAAATGAGATACACATAATCACATGACGCTTATGGACATACACACAAACAACATACAAAATACACCAGTGCAAAATTGGACAATTCTTATGGGGCCACTACACAAACATAAAATGTAATATATCCGTGCGAAGCCGGGTCCTCCCTCTAGTATATATATATATATATATATATATATATATATATATATACATATATATATATATATATATATATATACACTGCTCAAAAAAATAAGGGGAACACTTAAACAACACAATGTAACTCCAAGCAACACTGACTGACAATCAATTATACATGCTGTTGTACAAATGGAATAGACAACAGTTGGAAATTATTGGCAATTATCGAGACACACTCAATAAAGGAGTGATTCTGCAGGTGGGGACCACAGACCACATCTCAGTACCAATGCTTTCTGGCTGATATCTTGGTCACTTTTGAATGTTGGTTGTGCTTTCACACTCGTGGTAGCATGAGATGGACTCTACAACCCACACAAGTGGCTCAGGTAGTGCAGCTCATCCAGGATTGGCACATCAATGCGAGCTGTGGCAGGAAGGTTTGCTGGGTCTGTCAGCGTAGTGTCTAGAGGCTGGAGGCGCTACCAGGAGACAGGCCAGTACACCATGAGCAGGACTGCTACCTCCGCCTTTGTGCAAGGAGGAACAGGAGGAGCATTGCCAGAGCCCTGCAAAATGACATCCAGCAGCCACAAATGTGCATGTGTCTGCACAAACAGTTAGAAACCGACTCCATGAGGATGGTATGAGGGTCCGACATCCACAGATGGGGGTTGTGCTCACAGCCCAACACCGTGTAGTACGCTTGGTATTTGCCACAGAACACCAGGATTGGACACTTCGCCACTGGCGCCCTGTGCTCTTCACAGATGAAAGCAGGTTCACATTGAGCACATGTGACAGACATGACAGAGTCTGGAGACGCTGTGGACAGCGATCTTCTGCCTGCAACATCCTTCAGCATGATCGGTTTGGGCATGACCGGCCACAAGGGGCATTATACTGTACATGAGCACAAACTGGTTAGTTTGTGTGGGGTAACTAAGGGGACATCATACTTTGTGGGGGCCAATGGGGGTATTATACAGTGTGGGGCACTAAGAAGTCATTATGCTGTATGGTGGAACTAGAAGGGAAATTATACTGTGTGGTGACCACAAGGGTGCATTATACTGTGTGGAGGCACTGAGGGCATATTATACTGTGTAGGGCACTAAGGGGGCTATAATACAATTTGGGGACAGCAAGGGAGGTATTATACTGAACAGGGTACTACAGGGGCATTATACTGTGTGGGAGCCTCAGAGAGGGGACATCATATTGTTTGTAGGTTGTGTGTGGGGAGCACTGAGGGAGCATTAAAAAGTATGAAGCAACTAAGAGGGAATTATACTGTGTGAGGTCTACTGGACGGCATTATATTGGGTGTGAACAGTAGAGGGGGCATTACACTGTGTTGGGCTATAAGGGGAGGGGGAAGTATTACTAAGGGAAAGTATTATACTGCATGAGGGCAGCGTTCCTGGTGCTCCAGTACATCGGTGTAAGGCAGGTCCAGAGGTCGGCGGGTGGGATCACGGGCCCCCGGTGATGTCACCCTGGTCATCTAAGTCTTTATGCTTGTCCAAGTCCTCCTTTTCTTCAGGTTGCAGTCGGAACCGGCATTACCGGGGTCGCAGCTGGACAGGAGGTGCTACCCCGCTTGCAGCAAAGATTACCACAGAAGTCGGTGGTGGCCCAGGGACCATTCCGCATTGTGGTCACAGAGTCGGCTCTCCCATTCCAGGACTGACGAGAGGCAGGCTTGTGCTTCTTGTCATTCATCTTGTCGTTCCAGAAGGGACTCCATGCCTCGCGGGTGCTTCTTCATGTTCGGATCGTTGCTGCTCCACGAGACAAGATCCACAGGCATTATCTTCAGGGGTACCTCAGCTCCCTGTGGATTGCCCGCCTGAAGCCGCCCCTTCACCAGCATTACCCAGGTTGGTCACAGGGACCAGGAGAGACGGTGAGTTGACCTGCCTTCCTTCTTGGTCTGCCCTTACTAACTCGAACCCTGGTGAAATTGTTTTTTTTAAAAATTTTACATGGATAATAACAATTAGTCATAGAACAATGAAAAGAAACATAAATGTATCATTTGATACAACTATAAGGAAAATGTTTGTTCTCGTACCGTGTTAGCCAGAGGGTAGGAAATATTAAAAAAAAACAAAAAAACTTGATAGTCTTCAGTAGTTGATACCTTTTTAATGGCTAACTAATAAAGATGACAGATTACAACGTTTCGGAACTCTCGACTCCTTTCTCAAGTAAATTTAAAACCATTTCTGAAGGATGCATATTTATGTACAAAAGGGCACATAGGGATAGAATTCCAGGAGGAAGGGGGGTAGAGTGTCATTAGTAATTGGTACAAAACAATGTAAACATTCCAGGTTTTTATCAGTTCTCAGGGTCACAGGTCAGTGATATCTGTAAGATGACATAAAACCATGTGACAGATCTAGCCCCTTCTCCAGTGTTTAGAGCAGGGTCATAAATTTACACTCATAAATCCATCATTCTTTCTTTGATTTGAAATTCCCTCTTAAAAACAAAATTTTCATGTGATCGGTGATATTATGATCCTCATTGCAGAAATGTTTTGATACGGGAAGGTCCATTCTTCGTTCTCTAATTGTATGGCGATGTGAATTCATACGCATTCTAAGTTGCTGTCCGGTCTCTCCAACATACAAATTTTCAGTGGAACATTTGGTGCACATTATCAAATACACTACATTAGGTGTGTTACAGGTGAACGTACCTGGGATTTTATATTCCCTGTTAGAGTTTGGTATCTCTATCCTGTCAGTGGTCAATATGTGAGGGCAGGTTTTGCACCTTTTCTGTCTGCATGGAAATGTTCCTGTGTTAGTTGGAGGTGATAGTGTGATGGTAACAACCATATTCCTGAAGATTGATGGTTGTAGCACAGGAGAGGGGGGTTTGGAACTATAGATTTTAGACGGTGGTCTTTTTGTAGTAGTGGATGTAATTTGCGTGTGATTCCTCTCAGCGTCTCCAGGTTTGGGTTATATGTGACAACCAGGGGCACCCGATTGTTTTCCTTTTTGGTATTATATTTTAATAAATCCGATCTTCCGATTCTGGTGGCCCTGGTGATTTGGTTATCAATTGTTCTTGGATGGTAGCCCTGCCTCAATAATGTGTTTTTGAGGCCTCCAAGGTGTTCTCTCTCTATCCGCAGGGTTCGAACATATGCGATGGTATCGGATAGCCTGGCTGTATACAATGGAGTTCTTTTTGTGTTTAGGATGAAAGCTATCCCATCTCTAGTAAGACAAGAGTGAGACAAGAGTATGGGGAGCAAGCCATAACAAGGGTCGCTCTGCATAAGCAAATAAGGTAGTCACCAGTTCCAATAGGGGTCATGAGTAAGGTTGGAACAGCTTGGGGGTAAGGACGAGTTGATTAAGAGATCATAAATAAATCCAGAAAATCTTGTGGCCAGGTATGGTGAGAAGGGAAGAGAGAATAGGAAAAAGAGGATGAGGGGGGGGGGGGGGGAAGGGGAGAGGTAGGGAGTGAGATACTAGTAATCCTGAGGGTCTAGGTGTGGAATTGTGAGTCTGAGGCTAAATTTGTGCTGCTGTATTGAAGCCATGGAGACCAAATACTTAGGTATTTTGCATGTTGGCCCTTTGAACTGCTCAACGTCTCCTAAAGCCTCCCGATTTGAGATACCCTTTCTTTCCAGTGGGAAATTGGCGGGGTAGTTTGTTGCAGCCAATATTTTGGTATTAGAGATTTGGCAGCTTCGATGAGATGGGGAGATAAGTCCATTTTGCTCGGAGAGTAGTCTGGTTGGGGGAGAGAGAGTAGCACTGAGGCTGGGGAGAGGACTATCTGTTTAGAGGTAATGTCGATAATCAGTTGTTGGATTTGTGACCAGTACGAACTAATCAATGAACAAGTCTACCAGACGTGTAGTTGAGTGCCTGGTTCTGAAGAACATCTCCAGCACAAGTCCGTGTCCGAAATTTGTGTGCATGAAGCCAGGAGGGGGTCCTGTACCATCTAGTTAAAGACTTGTAGTGCAGTTCCTGAAGCTTGGTGCAGGTAGAAAAACCATGAGAGTGAGCGAGGATGAATTTAATATCGTCAGCTTGCAGAGAAAGATTTAAGTCTTTTTCCCATGAAGTGATGCACAGAGGGGTTTGATCTGGGCGTGCGGAGACGAGAGCCAATTTACACTTCGTAAGTTTTCTCATGGAATGTTCGTTAGAAAGAATAAGAGTCTCGAATAAGGTGAGGGGTCTGCGTATTTTTTGTAGCTGGGGGATGGAAGATACAGTCCACTTAAAGTGTTCGTGGTATAGGTGGGTTAAAGTCAGGCCAGGGAGCCAATTGTGTAGAATCTCTGGAGGTATCGGCAGGGGCGGATCCAGGGCCGGGCGAGCCGGGCAACCGCCCGGGGCCCCGCGCTTAGCAGGGCCCCGCGGCGCAGCCGGGACCTAACAAAATGGTCCCGGTCGGCATGTCCCGATTCCAACTGAGCTCAGCGTTAAAGCAGGAGCTGACAGCTCCTGCTTTAGACGCCTATGTATTCAGCGCATCGGCGGTAGGACGGTAGGTTTTGGTGGTTCACACAAGGGGGGGGGGTTATGATCTGGGAAAAGTCAAGTTTGAGGGATTTTATATTGGTTATCCATCAGGCTTCCTCTTGTTTTCCTGACTTTTTTGAGAAGGTGGTGACGGTTTGGTCGGAGATTGTCCCCCCACGTCCCCCCGGGACAGCAACAGATACCCACATAACTGTGGGACATGGAGGAGGCCATCAAGGACTTCCAGAACCCGCTGGATTCACTCATCACCATAAAAGATATACAGGAAAGAATCGCCCTGCTGAAAGGCAAAAAGGCCAGTGGTCCCAATGGCATCCTACCAGAGATTATCAAATACAGCTGTATTTGATAATCCCAGACATACATATGGCACTGGCAAAACTATTCACCCTTGTTCTCAGCACCAGACACTTCCCCCAAGACTGGAACAAAGGCCTCATAACCCCCATCTACAATAATGGGGACCAATATGACCCCCCTGGCATTTGCCCGCCCCAGCACTTGCCTGCATAGCTCCCAAGTGTCCCGACAGCAGTCTGATACCGGGACTGTCCTGCGGTCCCAGATGGCTTACTGCATGTCCCGCTATACCACTCATACGTGTCTTCATGAATAAACTTTATGAGATCATTATCCGGCTGTTATCCCCAGGTAAAAGTTTATACTACACTCCTGCAAGGACCTGCTGATGACATCAGACGTCACATGACAGGTAGGGGGCGTGTCTATGCTTGTAACACGATCTTTCACAAGAAGTAGAGATATCATTGGAGGAAAAAGGAGAAACCTCATGTGTCTGGTGTACTGTGTGAGAGGTGCAGAGATGTGGGGTGCAGGGTGTACAGTGTGAGGGGGCAGAGATGTGGGGTGCAGGGTGTACTGTGTGAGGGGGCAGAGATGTGGGGTGCAGAGTGTACTGTGTGAGAGGTGCAGATATGTGAGGTGCAGGGTGTACTGTGTGAGGGGGCAGAGATGTGGGGTGCAGGGTGTACTGTGTGAGGGGGCAGAGATGTGGGGTGCAGGGTGTACTGTGTGAGGGGGCAGAGATGTGGGGTGCAGGGTGTACTGTGTGAGAGGTGTAGAGATGTGGGGTGCAGGGTGTACTGTGTGAGAGGTGCAGAGATGTGGGGTGCAGGGTGTACTGTGTGAGGGGGCAGAGATGTGGGGTGCAGGGTGTACTGTGTGAGGGGGCAGAGATGTGGGGTGCAGGGTGTACTGTGTGAGAGGTGTAGAGATGTGGGGTGCAGGGTGTATTGTGTGAGAGGTGCAGAGATGTGAGGTGCAGGGTGTACTGTGTGAGGGGGCAGAGATGTGGGGTGCAGAGTGTACTATGTGAGAGGGGCAGAGATGTGGGGTGCAGGGTGTACTGTGTGAGGGGGCAGAGATGTGGGGTGCAGAGTGTACTGTGTGAGAGGGGCAGAGATGTGGGGTGCAGGGTGTACTGTGTGAGGGGCCAGAGATGTGGTGTGCAGGGTGTACTGTGTGAGAGGGGCTGCAAATTGAGGGGTGACATGAAACTAGGGACAAATGAAGGGGGCACACTAAACTGGAAACTGATGAAGGGGGGACATAAAAATGGGGGAAGACATACAGGGGACATGAAACTGGGGGCAGATGGAGGGGGGACCATTAAACTGGTAGCAGATGAAGGGGGATTATTAAACTGGTGGCAAATGAAGGGGGTGGGGACATTAACTAGGGGAGATTAAGAGGAACATTAAACTGGTGACAGCTGGAGAAGAACATTAAAAAATAAGGGTCAGTGGATGAAGACATTAAGCTGGGGGCAATTGGAAAGGGACAGTTTAATCTTCTCTAGTTGCCCCCAGCTTAATATCCCTCTCCAGCTGCCATTAATTTGTCCCCCTCCAACTACCCCATTGTTTAATGTCCCCCTCCAGCTGCCCCAGTTTAATGTCCCCCCCTTCATATTTTCCGCAGTTTAAATTGGGGCATGAGAAGAGGGACTTATTACTGTGGGGAAATTGGAGAGGAACATTATAATATGGGGGCATATAATGTTAGGGTGACTGTAGGAGCATTACATTGTGTGGGAGCACGTGGAAAAATGGATGTGAATGGGTGGAGTCACAGAAGTGGGCGGAGCTAAATTTGCTGCAGAGCTCGCAGCATATTTTGTCCCTCTTACCGTTCCTTGAAAGTTGGTAGGTATGTTGCCTGCCCCAGCACAGAACGCAGGTGCAGCGAGTTCACGGGGTCACTGTGCGCCAATGAGTTGGAGGGAGATAATAGGGACCTCCTCCTCCCTGATGGGGTCCATTTGAACCCCATCAGTTTAGATATATTTTTGTCTGGGCTCCAGGACGGCTTGGAGAGGGCATTAGTGCTGGTGGATGGGAGTCGGAGCCAGGTATAGAGGGGTATACTGCCTCCTCCATGGCAGAATTGTTTTTCCATGTCCCATGGATAGCAAGTGGCTGGTCTACATGCCCCCTGTCGGTCAGCGGTTGCCATGATGACGAAGTTCAAGAGGAGGTGTACCCAGGGACATGGAGAAGGCATTTTGTTTATGTTTACAACAAGTCACAGTTTATGTCAATATTTATGTTAATTTGTTACATTATATAAAGCTGTGGACAATCCCAATAACCACAAAGAAATTGGTGTATGTGTTGTTTCTATGGGTTTGTGGGCGGAGTAAGGTTAACATGGTGTTGGTTATGTCCCAGCAGTCCTATAGGGGCTTCATCGGTGTGTGTTATTCAAAGGAGAACACTATTAATGAATAGTGGACACAAAAGCACCGGGTGGGACTAGGGCAGGGTCAAAGGGGCACAGGCAGGGCTGGGTGATGTGAAATTAGTAAATTTGCCTTTATTTTGTCTGCTTACTGCCCCCTGAAAGATAGGAGGTATGCATGGGATCTGACGCTTTGGCAGTTTGCAGCTTATTACTATGTATGTATATATTATGTTTGTACACTACTATTACTTCAGAATAAAGCTCCCTTCTCTGGAGCGACAGTAAAGGTAATAACCTATTCACTGCTGTGGATGTAACCTGCGGTCCCTTTAAACCAGAAGGGTACCAGGATGGCTGCCGGCCGCAGAGCTGTGGAGCCCTGGCGTCGCCCCTTTAAGAGCAGCACACGCTCTCCCTCCATCACACACGCTGCCTCCTCATCAGGGCGGGGGAAGTGACTGATTCCTGGAACAGCTGAACAAAAAAAAAAGAAAAAAAAAAAAAAAGCTCTGGCTGTTTCAAGATCCCCCATTAGAAAATGTGCCTGATTTGTGGCCAATGCTTTGGGATGTAAAAAACTGAAGGGGTAGCTATGGAGATAGAGAGAGCATTGCTGGCTGCTTCCTTTGACAGGTGTTGAGTAGGAAAAGTCTCAAACAAGCATGTATGCCAAAGGGAAAGGATCCACTGTCCCTTCTGATAGCCAGGCGAGGGAAAAGTAAGTGCCATTCATTGCTTTATTTCCTCACCCAGGTGCCGCTCCCGGGCTCGGAGCAACTTTGTGTCCGCTCGTGTCCATGTGCTGCCTGGCGGTGTGTGTGCTGGAGCGCTGCTGTAGGCTGCTGGACACACGGGATGCTCCAGCACTTCTCCCAACTTTTCTGCCACATGTGCTGGATGGAGTGTGCCCATGTATTCACCACTGGCCGCCATCTGGCTGTGCTCTCAGCACTTTCTCAGGGACTTGGAAACTTTTTCCATTCTGTTAGTTGCTGTTGGTACACAGTGCTAGGTGGATGTGTCTATGTGATGCCTATGTGGATGTGGGCATGGGACCTACTGGACTGCTGCACCTTTGCATGAACTTCATGTACTCTTGAAATTCCCTCCTTATTTTTGTCTGCATGCTGCAGCCACTCCGGCAACTTTGCTCCTGTCTGAACTCTGTCCGATACTTTACAGAAAATCCCTTTCCTATGTAAGTTGCTGGCTTTCTCCTTGCTCCTGCATGCTTCCCATGCATCCACCCCCAAACAACACAATACAATATAGAGCCCAGGCAGGGAAGCCCCATGCAGAGACCGCTGGAACAATGACCCCTTCCTAATCCCTCCATCCATCAAATATATACACGTATGGACGCAAAATCTATTGCAGCTTTCCAATATATATATATAGTTTAGCAGTGGTGTGAGTGATTGTGTGTCCAGGCTGGAAGGCACAGAATGGGCAAGAACTGGTTAACATCATTGTCATTGTGGCAAGACAAAGCTGACACTCCACCTCTGCCTCCTTCTGGTTTTTTCAAGCTCAGGACAATAATTCCTCTAAGAATATGGATTTACATATCATTTCTTACAAGAGTGCCGCCACCTGATTCCTTGCCTTTATGAAGTAGTTTTCACAGATTTGGATGATCAAGTTGGAAAAGCATGTGTGAATGTTTGTGTTTGTCTGCGTGAATATACACACATATACCATGCTATATAGAACTAGAACCATACATGGGATAGAGTGTGATATACAATCTACTGCTGTAGTTGCCGTTTGATTTGCCATCCGGACACTTTTTCGCCACCCCTTATAACATGGTGCTATACTCAATGTATATGTGTGAATATGTGTGTGTGTGTGTGTGTGTGTGTATATATATATATATATATATATACATACACACACATCAGGACACCTTTTCGCCATCTCTTATAACATGGTGCTATACTCAGTGTATTTGTGTGTGTATGTATGTGTGTATATATATATACACACATCAGGACACTTTTTCACCATCTCTCAGTGTTGGTGTTATACTCAGTGTATTTGTGTGTGTGTGTGTGCGCATATCACACACATACACACACATCAGGACACTTTTTCGCCATCTCTTATAACATGGTGTTATACTACTGTGTTTTCTACTGCTGACTGTGTTCCTTTGGGGGAGTTTACAAAGTGTAAAAGTTTTGGGGATCTGTATGTCTTTGTGGGATGTTACCGCAGGTACTGTACAAGCGGAAATGATCATAGATGGATTTGTATAGCTATCTATCATGTACTCAGTGGTTTCTTCTCCAGCCTGTGTATTGACATCTTCTATCTTTGCATTTTGTTGTAATGAAACATATACTGTATATAATAATATATTCTATATATTCTCCTGGACTGCTTGGTTATGATCCTGATGCTAACACAATCTCTAAGTTACACTGTTAGTATTTTTTTCTGGGTATAACATACTTATTCTGAGAATAAACAGTCATGATCCTACATACAAGCCTTATTGTAGCGTTTCTAAGTCTATTATACATATAACAGTTGGCCAGTGACCCATTGTTTGGCCAGGCTTGTATGGGGTGCTGCTCTATTAACCATGTAGTAGTATGCAGAGTGCAACAGTCCTCAGTCACAAAAGCGTACAGGCTTCCTTTACTGCTGGAGACATCAAAATTATTTATGCATAGTGTCAAAGGGATATATTGTAAATATAGAGATACGCTTTATTATGGTGAAAAGCAATAACGTATAGCAAATCCCTCTGATCTCAACAAATATACAGTTTCATTAATTTACTATATACAGCAAATAGACTGTACTTCTGAATAACTTGATACCCTGAACACAATTCCTTTCAGAGACTGCACTGTATGTGCCAGCATTGAGGACTGGACAGAGTCTAATGCCTACACATTGCCTACGGTTAGATGTTTGTATGGAGACCCTACTTACTATAATGCCTTTGGTACATAGCTGCAAAGCTGTCAAACATTCCAAGCTATCATCACTATACAACAGTTGTGAAAGAAAATAGGAAGAACTTTAGTAATAGTTTACACAGCAGAGTGTGATGTGTGCCCATATATATGCCAAGTGCTGCCCCATGATGAGTTAAGGCAGCGTGTGAACTGTGTGTAGCTAAAAGCTGCTAGGCATAGGTTTCCTACCGGTTCTCATTTGTATGGGTGATCCTATGATACATATTTGGATAAACGCCTCCCTCAATGCTTACTATGCTACCTGAATAATAAAATGACTGACCAAGGTACCTTATCTCTATAGGCCTTTTTTGTTCTTTTTTTTTTTTTTTTTTTTTTCATAGATCTGACCATATCATTTCACCAATTTTGACACTAGGTTATACAGCTTTTAACTTCAAGGCTGACTATGTGTTCTCTCCATGCTTGGTAATGGGTATAGATTTTCTAGCTCCAAATCAATTGTGCAACTATAATGGTGAAATAGTGAACTATACGGGTAAGCCTGCACAGGATGTATATAGTGTGGAAGGACAATGTGCAGCATAAATGGAGCTGGGGTGCCACTATATTCTACAGCATGTTAATACATGCTGCAGGTTTGGGTTAGAGTTTCAGTGTAATTGATAGGGTAAAATCTACAGCAAAAAGCACTATGATATACACATTACAAACTTTGATGCAGATTTTGCTGAGGATTTTCTGCTGTGAAAATCCAATGTAATTTTATATGGATGTACTCTAAAAATGTCTCACAGGATGTTTATTCCATAAGTAATATTATCATCCT
The DNA here is from genome assembly GCF_031893055.1 of Leptodactylus fuscus. NCBI lineage: Eukaryota > Metazoa > Chordata > Amphibia > Anura > Leptodactylidae > Leptodactylus > Leptodactylus fuscus. The sequence continues at coordinate 202,748,082 of NC_134265.1, forward strand.
ATAATTCAGTAATGTAAAATATTGTATATCATATTAAAATCTATGAAATAGTTAAACAATCATGACAGTCCTGCTCACAATATCCTGAACTCTCACAAAAGCTTCACTTTTCCAGTCCACCTATATCAATATATATATATATATATATAAAAAAAATCTTTAAAAACATTAAGGGCACTGTGTTAAAGGGAGTCTGTCACCAGAATTTGGCTTATGAATCCAACTCCACAGATAGATAGGTTTCGATCACCTGAACGAAGTGGCATTTTCCCTTGTGAATTGTTACTTAGATATCGTTGTTTTTGTTGATATGTAAATTAGCTCTTTGAAGCAACATGAGTGTTACCGCTTACCTCATTGGAACGTTGGTGGAGGGTGTTACTTCAAAGAGGTTAGGTGACCCTAACCTATGTATCTTTGGGACTGGGTTGATATGCTGGGTTTTGGTGACAGACTCCCTTTAACATATTGAAAACAATTGTGGTGTTGCAAGCAGCTTTAGTCTCCTTTCTCTAGGTTCTTAGCAGGCATCATAGTTTTGTAGGTAGTATAGTGGTTTTCTCCAGTTTTCATACCCTTGTCACATAGCTGTAACCTTCTAACAGCAATCTTGTCTACCCGATCACTTTTCCCTAGCTTCCCTGAGTGCCAAACCCCTATCCTCCAGCTCTTCTGTGTGGTTGGTAACGCCATGCCCAGCTCCACTGTGCAGAAGGGCAAGACAGCCTCTGCATTTGTATACTGGACCCATCCTTCCCCACATCTCCCCTGTGAAAAAACATGTCCTCAGATCATTATTTGCCATACCAATCTTTCCCCATATCTGCTGTGTGCCAAACAGACTATTCTATAGCACACTTTTGTACCTATCAACACATTCCCAGCTTTCTTGTGTACCACATTACCCCTTTCCCAGCCTTCTGCACGGTTCCAGCTATCTGGTGGACCTCTTGTCCAGGAGAGATTTTTTAACACGATGTACACATTGCACCCAGATATCTGTTTTGGTCTGTCAGAGCACCAAAACAATGGACACATGGACCGTCAAAACAGTGGATGCCAACAGTGCCTGGCGGAAGCTGTTGTCTATACTGGAGTCTTGAGACATAATGCTAAAATATTATGATTTGACAATGCTGATGTTTTAATGTTTAAACACAAGCACAGGAGCCATGGTGCTACTAGTCAGCATCATGCTAATGACAATATAGACCGGCACTTGGCCTTTAGGCCACTACCCTGGTACCACTTATTTATTTTTTTGTCTATTTGGTGTGATCCAGCAGAAGATGTTGTCCTTCTTTCTGCATAAAAACGGAAACCTGACGGAGGTGACCTTATGTCCTAATTTTCACACCGCTGGAAGGAAAATATTCCTTTGCATTAATTAATGAAATGAACGTTAAAGTTCGTCGTTCTCATCTTCTGATTATAAAAACGTATGTTAAAAAATGGTAATTTGAGGACAAGACTGCTGTGGAGGGGGCAACACGGTGGCTCAGTGGTTAGCACTGCAGCCTTGCAGCACTGTAGTCCTGGGTTTGAATCCCGCCAGGACAACATCTGCAATGAGTTTGTATGTTCTCCCCGTGCTTGTGTGGATTTCCTCCCATTCTACAAAGACATACTGATAGGAAAAAAATGTACATTGTGATCCCTATATGGGGCTCACAATCAACATTTAAAAAAAAAAAAAAAAAAAAAAGACTGCTTTGGAAAAGCATCAGATTTTTTTTTCCACAGCATTTTTCATTGCGATTTCACAAAGTTTTTCTCTATGGACTGTCTGCACCTATTATACGTATATGGAAATCTCCAGCGTTTCTGCAGGTATAATTGACATGATCTCTTAAATCGCAACACTTCTGCTGCAGATTTTATTTCTGCAATGTATGGCTGGTATTAGTCAGAATCCCATCAACTGCAGGTAATGTAAAACGCAAAGTGTGGCTTCAGCTCGGAGGTGACTTAGGATAACACTACAGTAAGCAATGTAGGAGAGAAGTTGTTGCAGCGCAACGTCACTCCTTCTAGGCACAATAGACATTCGTTTATTTCTATATGAAGAGCTCAACGGAAAAATGGCCTAAGTCCAAAAATCAATATTGTGAGAAAAACGAAATTTAAAGTTTTAGCCTAAAGCAAACGGGCATTATTGTGGAATATATCTATCCAATGTAATCAGCTAATGAACACCGTTAATATATATACACGTATCTTTATGGTTGCCGCAGCAGTCGGCTTAAGTGCAATCTTATGCTAATATCGTCAAATATACCGTAAAAATTATTAAACGATGAAGAATAATAACCTGCCTCCCTTTTCGGCACTAAATATGTGCAAAAGTTGATTTAGAGCCTTTTAAACAATAAGACAAAGTTTTTACACTAATATAAACAACAGACCGGAAGTCACGATTTCAATGAAAAAATGACCAACGAGAGTGAAGTAAGTAAGTTTGTATTGGACTTAGGCCATTATTCCATTGAATGTAAATTCTTCTGCATTGAAATATATGGACTTAGGTCATTAATCCTAGGTACCTTGTAAACCCAATGCATAGAACGAGGTACAAAGAAGCTTTCTAGGTAATAATTTGAAATATGACAAAATGTGGACTTAGGCCATTTTTCCGTTGAGCTCTTCATATGTACTTTTTCTTAAACTTTTTGGGCAATTCAGAAAGATCTTTCACGACATATTTAATAGGTAATTTCGTGAACCTGTATTTCATTCATGGCTCTAATGTTGGAATCTACAAGTAATCTTGTTTATGTAAGCCCCAGTACCTGACTGCTCAGCTTCACCTCCTAGTCTTCTTGACCAGTTAGGTTTCTGAAATGACCTTACATGAATAGAAGAGAAAGTTGTACGACATAATCTGGTTAAGTTTCAGCCATCTAACGTTATTTTCAGGATTAGTTCAGTACACTTGTTAATAATAGATTGTATAATGTGAAGGCACCGTAATAACTGTCATATGAAAGATGAATGCTGATAAAAGGTAAATGCTTTCTCACAACTAATGGTTTAGTGAAGGCCATCTGAATATCCCAGGCACAAAGAATTGTACATGCATGGTCACAGTGTGATGTTATAAAGCTGGCGATAGAAAAAGACTTGTGTAGTATGATCATTGAAATGCACATGATACTATCAAGTATACGGATTCTAAAACTGGACCATTTTTCTAGAGAACCCCAAAGGATAAGCGGGACCCTTATCATATAAAGGGTCAGTGTGTTAGCCATGAAGAACACAGCTAGCACCCTGACCATGCATATCATGTGTATGAAGCCTAATCTCAAGGGCTGGGAGATTAGCTATGCTCTATAATAACAGCCTTCAATCAGGCCAAGTACACTACAATGTTGTATACTGTCAAATGTCAGAATGCAAAATATGGTGTGCAGGATAAAAAGTTCAACTGTGCAAGCCCTATATATATATATATATATATATATATATATATATATATATATATATATATATATAATTGATGTAATGGCACTTACTATTCAGTGTCCATATATGCGTGATAAACCAAGTGATATTGTGCAGTAGCCATGTAAACAGACTAAGGCCCCACGGGCCATATCCACGGCACTAACGCATGAACGCGTTGCGTTCTTTCCGCAGCGCTTTTAAGAGAAAGTTCAGAGTTTTCCTCTGCATCTCCGCTGCGGGCAAATCGTGGCGTTTCTGGTCCGTGGGCCCCAGCCTAAGAGTAGATGTACACGCAGGGCTGCTTTAACCATAGGGCAAATGGTGCATTTGCATCAGACCCTATGGTAGTGGAGACCCTGTCAACCAAACCGGATCGAGCAGGACTGTCCCACATTTCAGGTGCTGTCCAGCTGTTCCAGACTTCAGGTAGTCATTTCAACTATATCTGCATCCTTAGAACGTAGATAAAGTTGAATATAATAGTGGAGATCGGAGCTCTGGATTCTTCCTCCACTATTAAGGCTTCAGGTGATGTCCTCTGCAGGGAAGTGCAACGAGCAGACAACCCTATGTCCAGAGCCTGCCGGCAACTCCTTGGGATTAGGGTTAGGGGAATATAACTTTGTGGTGTTTTTTTTTTTTTTGTTTTTTTTAAATCTGTATGTAATAGATATTGGTGGTGACTGACAGCGCAAGTGTCATTATTTGGTGGCTATTTATGGGGGCATTAAATTATGAGGTTGTGTGGGGGGATCCACTTAAGGAATTTTGAACTGGGGCCACTAATGTAGTAAAACTGTTCTGTATACACACGTGTATATATCTACCTAACACACGTCCTCTGGCAGTCTTCTCTTTTGAGGAGTCATAGGGCTGGATTACATGGTCCAAACCCTGCAGGACAGGTGCAGCTAATAAACAGAATTGATGTAATGGCACTTACTACTAAGCTACGTCCATTCATTTCTATGGGAGCATACTATACACTTTAAGGCCGAGGTTTAAATGTCACAGCAAAAAAATGCTGCATTTTCCAGTACCTGTAAAGTGGATGTGACTCTGGCTAACTCCATCCACACATTGCAGAAAAATTTCAAATTATTATTTTCTTTTTTTTTTTTTTTTTGTCAAGAAAGGCTACAAAAGGAATTGGAAATATATAGGAAGTTCTTATACTTCTACCTTCTGCGCAATCCACTCCTGGCTTTGGCTCTGTCTACTGCCCAACCCGTGCTCTCCGTTCACTCAATGACCTAACACTTACATCCTCTATTATCAGAACCTCCCACACTCGTATACAAGACTTCTCCCGAGCTGCACCGAGCTCTGGAATGCTCTACCCCGGACAATCAGATTAACTCCCAATTTCTACAGTTTCAAACGCAAACTAAAGACGAATCTTTCAGACAAGCCCTTGACAAACCCTTCCGTTCTTTCAGACAAACCCTTCCGTACTATAATTAGAATCCTAAAAATGTAACCCTCCTCTGTCCCCGATCCCACATTTCCCCACATGATATGATGTCATCTCATGCTAACTTTATAGGTCCAAGCTCCATCCACATGTTAAAGGACACGACTGTTGACGGCTCATAAAGTTTTATGTCTGTGTAATGACAGTCACCTCTATTACAAAAGGGTCTGACCACTGCAAAAGCAATGCCGCCCCTGCTACCTCTTGTGTCACCCCCTCTACCTCATAGATTGTAAGCTCTTGCGAGCAGGGCCCTCAGTCCCATTGTGTGAAATGACTTTCTTTGTAATGCATCTTTCTGTCTGTATTTGAACCCTAAAAATTGTACAGCGCTGCGGAATATGTTGGCGCTATATAAATAAAATTTATTATTATTAAAACTGCAGCAGAACTTGCAACAAAAAAAAGCTGTTTCCAAAATTTTCAAAGCATTTGTACCAGTTTTCAATCTTCCTAGTGTACAGTAATGTGCATCTATGCCAAATTGTGATACACTTCACCACTAAGTTTACCCAACACATACAATCTACCATTATGTGGAGTTATAATCCTTTTTTCTTTTTCTTATGTTGGAATTTGTTTGGTGATCCTTTTAAATGAGTCCCATTCTGAGCAGTAGATAAATTACGGTACAACTTCAGATTATAATATTGAAGGCCCATTTTTTAAGCTGGACTAGCAATGCCATGTCATTGGTGGACCGACTGCTGGAAAGACAGTTATGCAGCTGCTTAAAGTCCCTTTCATTGCTTACCAAGCACAGTGCCATACTTTTCATAGTGGCTGTACCTGGTATTTCAGCTGATTACAACTCTTCCATTCAAGTTAAGGGAGTTGAACTGCAATGCAAAGTAAATTTTAAAAGTAAAGGGCTATGTTTGCCAAACAGTGGAAAGTATGTGCCACTTTTAGTCAGATATCAGTGGGGTACCAGCAGTCGATCCTCCACTAATCTATTTTAATAGCCTAGGTTGAGCCATTAATATCAAAACTCTGGCAAACCCACTGAGGCTGAGGCCCCATGTTGCAGAAACCCAGCTTTTTTGTTGCAGATTTTGCTGTGGTTTTAAGAATGGCTACAAAATGAATTGGAAATATATGGGAAGTTCTTATACTTCTCCCTTCTGCTCATTCCACTCCTGACTTTGGCTTCTGCAAATTCTGCAACACAAAAAAGCTGCATTTCTGCAACGTGGTGCTTCAGCCTTCAGATCCTATCATAGAAACCCTTTTTTTTTAATGAGTAACGCGTCGGAATAGCCTTAAGAAAGGCTATTCTTCTCCTACCTAGATGTCTTCTCCGCGCCGCTGTTCTGTAGGAATCTCAGTTCTTGTCGGTATTCAATGAGTTCTCTTGCAGTACTGGGAGCGGGCCCCAGCACTCAAACAGCACTGAAACAGAACTCTCTCCAGCGCCACCACCATCTTCCTCAGCAGCGTCCTCTTCCTCCTCTTCTTCAAGCGGTGGCTTGTAACTTCTGCGCATGCCCACAGGCCACGAGAAAATAGCCGCTTACAATACTGTGCAAGCAGCCATTTTCTTGTGGCCTGTGGGCATGCACAGTCTGCTCTGCCCAAGGCCCGAGGCCTAGAAGTTACAAGCCACCGCCGGAAGAAGAGGATGCTACTGACGAAGATGGAGGCGGCGCTGGAGAGTTCTCTCGCAGCATTGGGACACCCCCAGTGCTGCGAGAGAACTCATTTGAATACCGACAAGAACCGGGATTCCTACGGAACGGCGGTGCAGAGAAGACAATGAAAGGTAGGAGAAGAATAGCCTTTCTTAAGGCTATTCCCATGTGTTACTGATTAAAAAAACAGGGTTTCTATGATGGGATCTCTTTAAAACCTATATTCAAAGGTAAAACCAGGGGTCTTTTCTTTCATGAAAAGTCGGAACAATGTGCACATTTACCTATAACTGAATATATGATGTGGTGTTCCACATGACTGAATCTGAAATTTCAGCAACTGAGACATCCCGGACAACACAGGGGGACTATTGTTACTGTAAGAAAAATGTTTCATTAGTGGTTCATGGAAAAAACAAAAACAAAAAAAAAACACTTTTCAAGTCCTATAAGACACAGATTTTTATAACAGTATAAGAATAATCTGCTGACAACAGGTAAGTAATGAGGAAAGGGGATTAAAATGTGTCCTCATGGGACCCCAAGCAAGACCAGATCTCCTCTTGTGACAATGACAGGACACATAGCTTATTTACATATGAATGTGCTTCATTTACATATGAATGGTATTTGCATGCTAGTGTATTGCTCCCCATTCAACTTCAGCCATAGCGTCCCAGGGGGAGCAGCCTGGCTAACTCATGCCATGTGTGTGAAGAAGCCTTTTCATTGTGATTGCCAGGAGGCATTGTGAGTCTACACCAGAAGGTCAGCTTTGTGAGAGGAGAGCCTGGCCTATGTTATGGCCTCTATTAAATGAAGACTCCACACAACTTTCTCAGATATATATCATACTTACTATTACTATGGTATGGATTCTAACTAGCATAAGCCATCGCGTGTCTCTAGATCTTATATATAGGAGGAACTATCTGGGTAGCAGGCTTTATAACTGCAATGGAGACCATCAACTAAAGGGAAGGTGTACCGAGCAAACCACTTTTTGTTTGCCTTTGGTAAATGATCAAAGGTGATGGTCAGTCCAAAATAACTGGAACAGTCAAGCGGAGATGTTCAGCTGCAGTAGAAACATCCAACACCCCAATGGGGTGGCAACAAAATGGAGAGAGACCAGAGGATGAAAGGATCACTGCGCTGCTCCGGAGTTTCTTCAAACAAACACGCACTTTATTAGGATTTCAAACACATGACGCTTAGGCGGAACACTCCTTTATCAAGTGTATAACAGATACACATGAGTACCCTTACAGGCTGTCACAAGGTGCAGGAAGCCCACCTTGTGACAGCCTGTAAGGGTACTCGTGTGTATCTGTTATACACTTGATAAAGGAGTGTTCCCCCTAAGCGTCATGTGCTTGAAATTCTAATAAAGTGCGTGTTTGTTTGAAGAAACTCCGGAGCAGCGCAGTGATCCTTTCATCCTCTGGTCTCTCTCCATCAACTAAAGGGGTCCTTTTCTACCACAAATATATGGAACATTTAATGCTGTTATTGAGCCTCACAGTTACCCATGAAGCATTATTTGTAATTCTTGCGCTGTGACATCACCGCTTTTCTCCTTTAGTGTGACATCATATGTGTATTATACCTGTAACCCTGCACTGTGGCATCAGTGGTCAGATTTACTAATAGTGCTTAAAAGTGACACATCTTGAGAACTGTTGTGTAACGTTATGCCGCCTCTTGTTTGGCTTTACAACAATTTTGCTGCCAAAAGGAAAAAAGCCCCTCCCTTTCCTACCAGGGCTGTAGTGTCTGTAAGCAAAAGCACTGCCTCAGACTCTGACTCCTCTATGTTTCCACAGCGCAACGCTGACTCTTTCATAAAAGGTCAAGCAGAAGCATTAAAAATCTTCTAGGAAGTCATGGAATTATTTTGAAAGTAAATATACAACAAATAACTCATCTAATTACTAATAATTGGATCATTTCTAAGTCCAAATCGTAACTTTTTCTGACAGCGACTCCATCCAGAATTGGTCCTGACTCATCTCTACAACTCCACAGCCCTGCTTTCTACTAGGCAACATCCATTTATCAAGTGCAGCCCAGAAGTGATTAAAACCCTCTCTCAATTGGGGCAGAATTCAGGTGCAGTTTAATAGCAGTAAATCTGCACAATATCACTGTATGATGTCAATATTCTGCCATCAGTGTGTGCACTATCCTTATACCTCCACTAAATCACATGGCTAAAGAGAACAATCCAATGTATTTCAGAAGCAATAACTATATACGGCAATGCTTGTTGAATTGCATATATTGGAGGAATAGATGCATGATGAGAGAAAAAAAAATACCGGGGTTCTTCTTTAAATAAGCCTCTTTATCCAATGGGGCTTGCAATGTAATTACAATCAACCTATCAGTAGATTGAATATAGAAAACTTTCCAGAAATTTTTCAGATTTTTTTCAGAATTTTTCACTGGTTACGAATTCCTTCTTATTTGACAAATATACTCCCAGTGTTAGTGTAAGGGGAGCCTGTCAGGGCTATTTGGCAAAGTAAACCACCTTATGGACCAGTGCCTTAGGGGCCCCAGCATTAAAGTGAATCTGTCAAGCACCCAAAGGTTTAGGATTTCTAATAGATAACTCCTAAGGCTGAGTTCACACGGAGTTTTTTGGTCAGGAATCCACCTCAAAATCCTCCTTCAAAAAACGCCTCCCAATAGATTCTATTGTGAGGCTGATTCTGAGGCAGATTCCTGACCAAAAAGCTCAGTGTGAACTCAACCTAATTGTCTGTAGCTGCATGTACAAAATAGAACAAAAAAAACCCTGGGCCCCACATGGCGTAAGTGCAACATTTTATTGGTGTAAACAGCTGTTTTACAGTCCCTGCAAAGTGGTTGGGATTCTAGCAACTATTTTCCACACATTGTGGGAAAATATGTGCTGCGAACACGTTGTGATTTCCAAAACCGTTGCACTGTGAAAGTGCTGCGGGAAAATTCTCGATGCGTTGCCGTTGTGGTTTTTCCCATAGCATTTTTTGTTTCAGTTCGCTACATGAGGCCTTAGCCTCAAGATGTAGAAAAAGTCCCTGCAGATTCTCAGTGTGTTTTCAAAGATTAGAGGTCCTTTAATTTGCATACCATAGATTTCTGAAGGATGGGTTCAAATATAGACTTGCAAGTGCACCATTGGCCCTATCGTTAAAGCAGTTCTGAGTCTATATATATTTCTTGTTACATTTCTATTGGACTGGTCACTCTGTATTTCTGTACACTTTTCTGTACTGATCAGTAGATAAGCATTTCTTCAAATTACTGTACCATAAAACCGATGTGGTTTTGGAAATCGCAGCATGTCGATTATACCTATGGAAACACCGGCGGTTTTCCTGTAGGTATAATTGAAGCAGAAAGTCTGCAGAAGAAATCTCTGCAGGCTTTCTGTGAAAAGTGCTGCGGGAAAATCCACAATGCATTGCTATTGCATTTTTTCTGGCAGGTGTTTTTTTGTTTGTTTGTTTTTTGCTGCTTGACACTACGTAGGGTCTTGGCCTAAAAGTGCTACCACCACTGCCTCATAGAATAGGTAGTGTACCTCTTTGTGTAAAATGGTTGATTTCTAGACATGCCTTTGAGAAGGCACTTATCATTGGATTGAGAGGAGCAGGATGGTCCTTTTGAAAACTTACAAAACTTATAATTTTACATCATCTTGCATTTTTACATAACTCCATTTTTAAAAGTTAGAGGGGGTGCAGGTAAGATTTATCTCTCTATCTGATGTACACTAGACTTTTACATAGCTGCAGAAATTGTTGGGGATAGAATAGAGAGTGAATATCACTGAAGTCATTACTTTTGCCCTAACCCATCTCTTCAATCTATCCCTAGCCAATGGATCCTTCCCCTCTGCCTTCAAACACACCACAGTCACACCTATACTTAAGAAACTGTCCCTCGACCCGTCCTCTCCAGCCAACTATCGCCCCATCTCACTGCTCCCATACGCCTCAAAACTACTTGAGCAACACGTCCACTCAGAACTCTCCTCCTATCTCTCGTCCAACCTGATCTTTGACAGACTACAGTCAGGCTTCAGACCTCGGCACTCCACTGAAACTGCCCTAACAAAAGTCACTAATGACCTACTAACCGCCAAAGCCAAGCGCCATTACTCTGTCCTCCTCCTCCTTGACCTCTCCTCTGCCTTTGACACAGTTGACCATTCCCTCCTGGCCCTTTTCTGGATCTCCTCATACCTCACCGACGGCACATACAGCGTCTCCCACACACACACCACCTCCAAACCACGCCCTCTCTCTGTAGGTGTCCCCCAAGGCTCCGTCCTAGGACCCCACCTGTTCTCCATCTACACTCTTGGCCTGGGCCAACTCATAGAATCTCATGGTTTTCAATACCATTGCTGTGCCAATGACACCCAAATACACATCTCTGGACCCAACATTACCATTCTGTTGGCCAGAGTTCCAGAATGTTTAGCGGCTGTAGCCTCCTTCCTCTCCTCCACTTTTTCAAACTCAATATGGAGAAAACGGAGTTCATAATCTTCGCCCCACCCTGTATGGTCCCTCCACCTGACCCATCTATCAAAGTTAACTGAACCACACTTACCCCTGTCCCACGGGCCTGATGCCTTGGGATAACTCTGGACCCCGACCTATCCTTCAAGTCACACATTCAAACTCTCAACACTTCCTGCCGCCTACAATTCAAGAACATCCACTGAATCCGCTCCTTCCTACCTCACCCCTGAAACTACTAAGACGCTCGTCTATGCCCTCATAATCTTTCGCTTAGATTACTGCAACACCATTCTCCATGGACTCCCAGTAAACATCCTCACCCCCCTCCAGTCCACCTTAAACTGCGCTGCTCGCTTAATCCACCTCACCCCCCGATCTTCATCGGCTGCTCCCCTCTGCCAGTCCCTCCACTGGCTACCCATAGCCCAGCAATTTGCGTTCAAGCTACTAACGTTAACGTACAAAGCGATCCACAACCTGTCCCCTCCATGTATCTCTGAACTAATCTCCCACTACCTGCCCACACGTAACCTCAGATCCTCCAATGACCTCGTACTCCGCTCTGCTCTCATCCGCATCTCACACAACCGTCTCCAAGATTTCTCCTGTGAATCCCCCATACTCTGGAACTCCTTACCAAGACACATAAGACTGACCCCCCACTATCACAGGCTTCAAGAAAGCCCTGAAGACTCACCTATTCAGGAAGGCCTACAACCTCCAATAACACTATCACCATACTGCCATCTGAACAGTCTCCCCCCTCTCCTTCTGTCTCTATCCCTCTTCCCTTATAAATTGTAAGCCCTCGCAAGTAGGGCCCTCTACCCCACTGTGCCAGTTGGTTATTGTTAGTATTATATCTACCTGTATATTTTGTGTACTTTATGTAAAAACTCAAATGTAAAGCACCATTAATGTTGCCATATAAATAAACAATAATAATAATCATATCAATGCAGATTCCCATCCCCCTCTCCCAGCAGTTTGCCCTGCTAACTTTTCTCACTTCCTGTATTCTTCAACAAGCTGGTGGGCAGGCTTTGACTGTTTGATAGACATGACACTATGAAGTACCTCAGTAGACATTGGCTTTACAATGAGATTACTTATTATTATATGCCGCATATTCTTAGACTTTTTAAACCACACCCCTTTTTCAGATGTATTTTCTGAACTGGTGAGATTAATATAAGTATAAACTTCTAGTTTATGAGTTGCAGTTTTAATCTGGCACTGTTATAGACATAATTGTGGTGGATAAGCTTTAGTTTATTCCATCTACTGTGTGAACTCAGCCTGAGCAGGACCTTGCATAAAGCTGAGGATGAAACTTTCACCATCTACATCTCCTTCAGTCTTCCTATGCATCTACCATTCTGCTAGGTCGTCATTACCCGGAAAACCCTCCCCCTACTCTTGGAAGAATGACTGTCTGATAGAAGCAGGGGAGAAACTTGAATGGTTTAAACAAAAAGAATAACTTGTCTGCCTGTCCCTGCTGCCGCCGCTATGCACTGCTGTGACCATCTAGACTTGTGGAGGGGGACCCAGCTTCTGAGGTGATCAGGATCAATCCCCACCTCTTCCTGGCTGCTCTGGCAGTCAAAAAAGTTTGAGTCAATGCTGCTATCCTCAGTAATGACATCACATTCATGATGGGTATCGCTAACTACTGAAGTCTTGTGCATAATGGATGGCACATGATCAGAACTAGCAAAGGAATGATTGTAACAGGGTCTTATTAGACAGGGCTGTGTGCTGTCAACATATGAATTTTTTTTTTTTTGTCCTGATCGGGTGATTGTTGGAGTTATTAAACAGGCCAATTGTTAGGAATGAGCACTTGAACTAGTGTTCGTTCTCAACAATTTGCTGGTAAAATCGCCCTGCCTAATAGGACCTATATAAGTAGTAAAGATACAGAGTGCTGAAGCCACAGAGATTTTGAACCTCAATTTAAAAGATTGAAAGAGATTTACACATGTAAAAATATAGCTAATGGCCATTTATTTTGAAATGTATTCACTTAAAGGCTAAAAAAAAAACCCCGGTGTCTTCTGTAACACTCGAATCCCCCAAAATCAGGTGAATTAAAAATGGATTAAATTATTCCATCTCTGTTTCATATATAGTGCTTCTTTGAGCTTGAAAATGCACAGATCACCTGCACAATAAAAAAACTCAGTAGGAAAGTTTTAAAAGCTAGAATTTCTACTCCGATACGCCTTAAGCCTTCCTTGTATTTTCTACACTGTGGGAGGCAAATCATTTCTAGTGAGGGATATTTTCTGCTCCTGAACAGTTTTTTTTCCCCCTGTGCTGGAAACAAAATATATCACATGTACTTGGTGTAAAGCAGCATGATGGCAATGGACCTGTAGACTAAACTGCATGAGGTGCCATGTACCATTCTGCCTGTTTAAAGCTGCAGACCTAAAAGCTTGCCCACGTGTTGACTAGCAAAAAATTTTGCATCTATATTATTTAAGAATTTATTGCTTCTATTTTCAAAATTTAGAACCTTTTGTTGATTAGTAGAAAATTAAGATTCACTAGAATTTCTCAAAATAGTCACACCGATCTTTCGATTGTTCTGCCAAAAATACACCATTTTCTGCTGGCCACTGTTTAGAAAACCTCTTTCAGAGCGATCGAAGAGAAAATGTATTATCCATGCACCTTTACTACAAGGACAGCTAGAGTCCATTTGAGTGGGAGCTGTTTTACATTTTGGCTCATAGAACTGGTCTTGTGCTGTGGGGGATGACACTCTGTGGTTACATTGGCACAACAGTGAATACTGGCTGTGTGACGTCTGTCACAGTGCAGCATTAATTTCACTGTCGGTGAATGGGGGGGCTATTCAAATGACCGATATTTTGATGATCCGTTGCCACAGACTGTCAAAATAAAGATTATGTCCTATTTTTGGCCGTTTTCATGGATCCTGCCATACACTCAAATGTATGGGGATCTGTGAAAATGGTGCAAGACAGCTGTGAAAAATGGATGTTTTTCACCGTGGTTTTGTACCTCTTTCATATGCATCTAATCTGACACTCACATGTCCTAATACGATATATTGGCAAAAGTTGTTTTTATAAAACAAACAGTTTAACTTTTTTCTTTTATGCAGATGTGGATGTTTTAATATGCTGGAAGCAATAAGCATAACTTCTGCTATCCTTTATTATTGTTTATTTGCCACAGTAAATACAAAAGAAGAGATGGAAATAACCGTGCTTGAAATGAACGCTATGTGATTAAATGAAGGAACAAATTTGTAAGGCTCGGTTTACATCTGCTTATTTTCTGTCTGCTGCTCTGATCCCTCATAGGATGAAACAACGGACTGTAAAACTAATATAATGATGGCTACATATGGAGGACAAGCTATCTGCATCCGTTCTCATTCACTGCAATTTAAAGAAAAAAAATGAAAAACTTCTTTTGTCTTGTCTGTTTATACTTCTTGAAGAGGACCTTTCATCAGATCGGGCACAGGCAGTTCTATATACTGCTGGAAAGCTGACAGTGCGCTGAATTGAGCGCACTTTTGCGTCTTTCCCAATCTGTGCACTGGATAAAGTGCTATCGGTCCCGGTACCGTAGTGCTTTACAGTCAGAAGGGCGTTTCTGACAGTTAGCAAGAGATGCCCTTCTGCCCAGCAGTGCCTATCGCGCTGTACTGTGGAGTGGGGAGGAACGCCCCCTCCCCTCCTGATAATACTCGTCTATGGACAAGCTGTGTGAGCAGAGGGAGGGGGCATTTCTCCCTGCTCACACTATACAGAGTGATAGGCGCTGCTGTGAAGAAGGACGTACCTGACTGACTGTCAGAAACGCCCTTCTGATTGTAAAGCGCTACGGTACCCGGACCGATAGCGCCTTACCCGGTGCACAGATCGGGAAAGCCAACAGTGCGCTGAATTCAGCGCACTGTCAGCTTTCCAGCAGTATATAGAACTGCATGTACCCGATCTGATGAAAGATCCTCTTTAAACATAAGATAAACTTCTGCATGTACTTTTTACATACGTAAGATAAAATCAAACAAGACAGAAGAAAGCTTCAGTCTCGTTTTTTTTTACATTGCAGTAAATAATGATGGATGCAGACAGAATACCTCCATCATTATATTTTGCTTTACAGATTTTTCTTCTAATACTATAACGGATCAGAGTGTAATGTGGGTGGGCAGTGGATCAGGAACCCACCGTATTTCCAAACCATTGTGGTTTGTGGGTCACCTCTAAGGGCATTATCCTAACAGACTACCCGATGTTCACTCTCTAACTACAATACAGGAAGCTGGTCTTCCAGGAAGGTCAGAAATGTGGTGCAGAGCAAGATAAACTCACAATGAACACTGACTAAAAGACGGGTGGACAAAAAAAAACCCAAAAGTTTGGTAATACAAGAATCAAGTGCAGGAGTACAAGTACAGAAGGTCCATGGGCCAGAGATTAAAAAAGAAAAAAAAAACCCACAGGGCTAGCATAAAAATCAGACAAAGACTCAGCATAAAACCACTGAGCAGCATATATGCAAACACAGGACTCCACATATTAAACCAGACAGACACCAGAATGCATGCATGTGTGAATCAGAGCTCAACACTTTGCTCAGCCAAAGTGGGACTAAAAGATACAGACTTGTATAGGTACAACGACACAGGGATAAGCTTGAGGAAGTTTAGGTGCAAACACTAATAATTATAGAAACAGGAGGAGAAACAAAACACAGAGGTAGCCAGTAAGGCAATATACTGGAAAAGACAGGTCTTACATAAAGCAACACACTGAGAATAAGCAGTTGTGAATGTTAACCTAATTGGTTGCACCAACATTTCTAGCAGTACTTTTCTCCACACACTTGTTGGCAGCCCTATAACTTAGAGGACCTTTTACGTCTTCGGGCACATGCGGTGTAATACACCGCTAGAAAGGCAACAGTGTGCTGAATTCAATTTGAAGACTGTCCCTCCTCACGGTAGCGTCTATTGTGCTGTAAGAGGGGGTGTTCTTTACTGCCCAGTAATGACGCTGCGCAGTGAGGTTCGCCTTCCCCCCCCCCCCCCAGTACTCATCTATGGGCGAGTACTATCAGGAGGAATGAAGGTGTTCCTCACTGCTCAGCATCATGGCTGGGCGGTAAGTAACACCCCCTCTCACAGTACAGGCAATAGACGCTACTGTGAGGGATGGTGTTCCTGACAGACTGTCAGAAACGCTTTTCTGACACTAAAGCGCTATGGTAACAGCACTGATAGCTCTTCAATGGGGACACAGTATGGGAAAGCTGATTGAATTCAGCGCACTGTTGGCTTTCTAGCGATGTATTACACCGCATGTGCCCCAGGACGTGAAAGGCCCTCTTTAAACAGCAGCATTCTACTGAAAGTGAACTTTATAGCTAACTATTACTGATGGGTTATTAGAGAGACATAATGGGGTGCTTTATGCTGAACTATTGGAAAACAAGGGACCCATAACTATTCATATATAGGGACTCTTAGCTGTCAGTGTCCCCCTGCCTTATAGCTATCTCCCATGTGGGAGGGGTAATATCTCATATGGATGGGTTAATAACCATGTGGTTGGGGCACGACTACCCAAGGTTGAACTGTTGCCTATGTAAAGGGAACAATGGGGGTCCTATGAACTTGCAGGGCACAATGTGAAAGTACTTCTGTTTTGCAAAAGGAAGGCATTGTAACCCTGGTTGTTAGTGCTGCATTAGAGGGTCATTGTGTTATGATGCAGCTGAAAGTCACAGACAGGTTCAGCAACCGTAAATAAAGTTGGGAAGAAAATAAGTGTCTAAATTGAAATTTCACACTACTGCCCATAATCCTTTAGTTATCCTCCGTGATCTGTATACATGACTACACTATAGTATTTTTTTTATCTGGTAAAGAACAGGACCTCTGTTATCCAGGTGGCTCCACTTTATTTATTTATTTTTTTAGATTATCTAATAGGTTTTTTTTGGTTTTTTTTTTTTTGCAGATTTGATAAGAGTATTGAACACTATGTAAAGTTGGAAGCAGAGTTATGTATAAAGGCGCAGAGCAAACACACGGACACATTGGGTTGTACTGAACTGCAGTTTACTGAGTCACTATTCAGGGAGAGATACTGGTGTAAAATTTGTAGATGCAAACAAGCTGTAAGACTCTTAGCTGCCTTAATCCTGACCTCTTCATTCTATCAATTTTACTGGCCATTGTTCTGATCCTTTGACACATCAAAATGGACAGTCCAACAGTAGTATGAAACAGCCTTATGGAACTTTTTCGGACACTGGAACTTTTTAAGTGCACTTGTGAGCATGTTGTTCAGAGCACCATTGTTGTGAGCACACTGCGATGACCATTTCATTCTCATTATATGGTTGACTGAGATTCAAATTCCATATTCACATAATAGAATAATATATAAAATAACCATTTTTATAAAATGTATGGGGCTAAATAAATAACACAGTTTGATCCTTCTGCCTAATATTACATTGGGAAGGAGAACATACTTTTCATAACACTATAGGACCTAAAGAGCTAAAACTTTACTGGGTTCTTTAAGTTGTAGCTATATTAAAAAAATATTTGTCCCTTGTTAGGTTTACAAAAATATACCCTCATAATCCTATCATAACCCTCTTTAACCATTTTTGGGAAGACCATGGGATAGGTCATGCAGACAAAAGCGGTTACTGAAGGCCAGTTATGGCGAGAATTCATAGCCTTTCAGATGGCTTATTGGGTGTCTGTTGTTTTCAATGGCCACCTGGCACTTTTGAAAGGATGAAATGTCCAGAATCTGACCCCTAGCAAGTCTAGGATGAAAGAACAATAGGTAGTGTTCATTGTTCTCAGTAATCTCTCTGCTAGGTCACAATTTCTTACACGTCATTGCACTTTCAGTGATCTTTTTTCACATTAATTGCTGAGATAACTACAATTTAATTTCCATTTGAACTCATTTATTATGTTCAAGTGAAAAGAATCCCTTGTGTAAAATTTGTACAGAATTGATACAAAACCAAGACAGTGTGTAATGTATGTTGTCCTCATAAGCTTATCATGAACATGGGTGTCATGTATGAACTCTTGTGAGTAAGCACAGTAGTGCTGGTAATGCCACCAACTGGGAGGGAGCGATGTTAGTGACGTCATGTGCACACTAGTTTTTATACATGATCTATATTATGATTTAATTATGTTTAAAGGGAACCTGTAAATGGAAATTGCTGTTCTCTCTCTGTTATAGACCTAGGGATTTGATGCATAGTTTTGTGGGAAAATATTTAGTATAATATTTTTTTTAATCACTTTTTTTATTCCATTTTTTTTCTGCTACAGAATTCATCATATGGGATAAATGTTTTTAGAGTTTTAATAATTTGCCATTTTATGACTGGGGAATGTCTGTTTATTTATTTTGGTTCTTTTATATTTATATGTGAACTAGGGAAAGGGAGGTGATTTTGACTTTTAAATAACTATTTTTTAGATATTTTTTTTTTTGTTGTTGTTGTTTTAGTTACCCTCCCACCATTCCAGGGGGCTTAAACATCTGATCTTTAAATCACATGTAGTGCAATACTACTGCCAGTCTATAGAAAATTCCCTATATACAGTCCTATGAAAAAGTTTGGGCACCCCTATTAATCTTAATCATTTTTAGTTCTAAATATTTTGGTGTTTGCAACAGCCATTTCAGTTTGATATATCTAATAACTGATGGACACAGTAATATTTCAGGATTGAAATGAGGTTTATTGTACTAACAGAAAATGCGCAATATGCACTAAACCAAAATTTGACCGGTGCAAAAATATGGGCACCTC
Source organism: Leptodactylus fuscus (assembly GCF_031893055.1). Classification (NCBI taxonomy): domain Eukaryota; kingdom Metazoa; phylum Chordata; class Amphibia; order Anura; family Leptodactylidae; genus Leptodactylus; species Leptodactylus fuscus. The sequence continues at coordinate 202,767,011 of NC_134265.1, forward strand.
AACAGAAAAGTGACATTAATATTTAGTACATCCTCCTTTTGCAAAGATAACAGCCTCTAGTCGCTTCCTGTAGCTTTTAATCAGTTCCTGGATCCTGGATGAAGGTATTTTGGACCATTTCTTTCTACAAAACAATTCAAGTTCAGTTAAGTTAGATGGTCGCCGAACATGGACAGCCCACTCTCAAATGATCTGAAAACAAAGATTGTTCAACATAGTTGTTCAGGGGAAGGATACAAAACGTTGTCTCAGAGATTTAACCTGTCCGTTTCCACTGTGAGGAACATAGTAAGGAAATGGAAGACCACAGGGACAGTTCTTGTTAAGCCCAGAAGTGGCAGGCCAAGAAAAATATCAGAAAGGCAGAGAAGAAGAATGGTGAGAACAGTCAAGGACAATCCACAGACCACCTCCAAAGAGCTGCAGCATCATCTTGCTGCAGATGGTGTCACTGTGCATCGGTCAACAATACAGCGCACTTTGCACAAGGAGAAGCTGTATGGGAGAGTGATGAGAAAGAAGCCGTTTCTGCACGTACGCCACAAATAGAGTTGCCTGAGGTATGCAAAAGCACATTTGGAGAAGCCAACTTCATTTTGGAAACAAAGATGGAGTTGTTTGGTTATAAAAAAAAGGCGTTATGCATGGCGTCCAAAAAGAAACAGCATTCCAAGAAAAACACTTGCTACCCACTGTAAAATTTGGTGGAGGTTCCATCATGCTTTGGGGCTGTGTGGCCAATGCCGGCATCGGGAATCTTGTTAAAGTTGAGAGTCGCATGGATTCCACTCAGTATCAGCAGATTCTTGAGAATAATGTTCAAGAATCAGTGACGAAGTTGAAGTTACGCCGGGGATGGATATTTCAGCAAGACAATGATCCAAAACACCGCTCCAAATCCTCAGGCATTCATGCAGAGGAACAATTACAATGTTCTGGAATGGCCATCCCAGTCCCCAGACCTGAATATCATTGAACATCTGTGGGATGATTTGAAGCGGGCTGTCCATGCTCGGCGACCATCTAACTTAACTGAACTTGAATTGTTTGTCCAAAATACCTTTATCCAGGATCCAGGAACTGATTAAAAGCTACAGGAAGCGACTAGAGGCTGTTATCTTTGCAAAAGGAGGATCTACTAAATATTAATGTCACTTTTCTGTTGAGGTGCCCATACTTTTGCACCAGTCAAATTTTGGTTTAATGCATATTGCACATTTTCTGTTAGTACAATAAACCTCATTTCAATCCTGAAATATTACTGTGTCCATCAGTTATTAGATATATCAAACTGAAATGGCTGTTGCAAATACCAAAATATTTAGAACTAAAAATGATTAAGATTAATAGGGGTGCCCAAACTTTTTCATAGGACTGTAAATAGTGATGCCTGTCAAAGGCAGGCTTCAATAACCGCTATTGCAGACTCAGGAGCCTTCAGGCCTGGTAATGGAATGGCTCTCTCAATCTTTTGAGCCATATTTAAACCTCTGACACCTGCCAGTATTAGTATGGCGCATGTCACAAAGGGGTTTTTAAGTTAATGTTTCGTACACTTAAACACACTGGAGGGGCATCAATAGGGAGTGCAGAGATAGCAGTCATACCTGATCTCTGGTGCCTGAGTAGGTGTCAAAATCTGTGGATAAAAGCTCTATCCCAGCTTTAATTTCACTTCTTTGCACACTTTAGATGGTGCACTATTTATAGTGCACAAGATATTACATAGCCTTGCACTGAGTAGTGAACATTTGGTATGCCGTGCATTAGAACTTCATTTCCAAGAGCTAGTGGAAATAAACAAGAAAAGAAACCCAGACGTCATATATTCTAAGTTATAAAAGGAGGAGAGCGGTGGGCAGTAACAAGTGATTCACAAGTCAACAGGCTTATTCATGAGCACTTCTCTCTGCATCTAATGAGTCAGACCTAAGCCATGCAGAGAGAGACAAACTTTAGACGAGACAAACTGTACGTCAAATGTTAAAATACGTATGTATTGATTTGATCTATATTTATGTGACGGTGTACTGTGCATTTTCACCCACAAATGTTGTATACAGTTAAACGTCCAAGGTTGGCTTGCTCAGATATCCAGCATAAAAATATTGGGGGGATTTCTAAATAAATAAAAATTGGTATAGACTGGAATAGTTGTGGCATATTTTTGGCACGCAACACTTTTTTGCACCTAAGACTTTTTTTTTTTTTTTTTTTTTTTTGTTAGAGAAATGAGCAGAACAGAAATAAAGGTGGGGGCAGAGATGCCTTGGGCTGAAAAATACACTAAGGCCCCATGTAGCAGGCTGCAGTGAAAAAGCTCTGCGGGGAAAAACCGTAGTGGAAATACCTCACATTTTTCCCATGGCGCTTTTCGCAGAAAGTTTGCAGAGTTTACCTTTGCAGACTTTCTGCTTCAATTACCGTATCTACTCGAGTATAAGCCGACCTGAATATAAGCCGACCCCCCTAATTTTACCACAAAAAACTGGGAAAACTTATTGACTCGAGTATAAGCCGAGGGGGAAAATGCAGCAGCTACTGTAAAATTTCAAAAATTAAAATGGTCAGAGTTTTTGGGTTCAGTAGATGCTGGGGAAGGAGAGGGGGTGTTCTGGTTGTCTGTCTGCTCCTTCCCTGAGCTCGAGGACTGTCTTTTCTTCCCCCACTTGGAATTCAGTCTGGCTGAATATAGGGTATCTGCAGTGCTTCTATTAACCCTTTCCCGACGGAACAGGAGCACTGCAGATCCCCTATATTCAGTAGACTGGACACTTTCAGACACAGGGATACCTAATGTGTATGTGCTTCACAGTCATTTTCTACTTTTGTATGTATTCTAGGGAAAGGAGGGATTAAGAACTTTTATTTTTTTTTTACTTTTTTTTTTTTTTTGCACTATTTTGTGAGATTCTGTACATTGATATTGTGGCTGGTCATAGAACCCCCTCACCCTCCTTAAAAAGAAAAAAAAAAAAAACTGACTCGAGTATAAGCTGAGGAAGGCTTTTTCAGCACAAAAACTGGGCTTAAAAATTCGGCTTATACTCGAGTATATACGGTATATCTATAGGAAAAACGCACAAATAGCTATAATTGACATGCTGTGATTTCCGAAAACACAGCGGTTTTGAAAATCGCAGAATTTCTGCTGTGGATATTTTTCTGCAGTATGTGGATGAGGTTTACTAGAATCCCATGGACTTTGCAGGCATTGTCGATGGGATTCTGCACCATTAACATCACATGGGGCTTCAGCTTAAAACTCGCGCCAGAAAGCTGTCATGAGTTATTCCTGAAATCTATGCCAGTTCCTGACTAGATTTCATTTCTGGCAAACCTGAGTGCGTCTGAATTATTAAGCTGAATTGCCTTAAAAATTTAGGCAAGTCTCACGCCACCCAGGAGCTTCAATATCAGATAGTCTGGTGGTGATCCAAAGCCCAGCACCCCAATCGGCCAGATCAGCAACTGCCACTCTGGAATTAGTGCAAACTACATAGCTGAAGATGTTTCCATGCACTGTGTATTGGCAAGACCACTTGAAATGTAATAATCAGAACCTCCCACTATACAATGGACAGAGTTGTCTGTTTTCCAGCTCTGTACATTGTGAAGTTTGGGGCTACATCTGTAGATCTCAACTAATTTTTGGGGGTGCCAACACTGACCTGATATTGATGACCTATCGTAAGAATAGGCCATCTTTTTCCTGGAGGACTCCTTAAATGAAATTTGCCACATATCGACTGTGGCTGGTAAGAACGAGTAATGAGCAGAATTCTTAAAGGGATTCTACCATTAAAAAACTATTTTTTCTAGATAACACTTTAGAAAGGCTATTCATCTCCTACCTTTGGAAGTGCTCTCCGCCGGGCCGTTCGTTCGGAATACCGGTTTGTACCGGTATGCTAATTAGTTCTCTTGCAGCGATGGGGGCGTCCCCCAGCGCAGGAGATGCGATGGGGGCGTCCCCATTGCTGCTCGAAAACCGTCTGTAGCGCCGCCTCTGTTCTTCTGTATCCTCCCCTTCCTTCTTCAGCTTGATGTAGGGCGCCTGCGCAGTACACTCTGTTTGGCGAACTTTGACGAACGTACTGCGCATGCCCGCGGCCATAGTGCCGACACCGCAATTTCGCACATGCGCAGTACGTTCCTCGAAGTCTTCACCGAACAGAGCGAACTGCGCAGGCGTCTTACATCAAGCAGAAGAAGTAAGGGGAGGATACAGAAGAACATAGAGGCGGCGCTGCAGTCGGTTATCTCGCAGCAATGGGGACGCCCCCATCGCATCTCCTGCGTTGGGGGACGCCCCCATCGCTGCGAGAGAACTAATTAGCATACCGGTACAAACCGGTATTTCGAACAACGGCGCGGCGGAGAGCACTTCCAAAGGTAGGAGACGAATAGCCTTTCTAAAGGCTATTCCGACGTGTTACCTAGAAAAAATAGTTTTTTAATGGTAGAATCCCTTTAAAATTAGTTTTCAGTTGATACACTTTACTCACAACCCCTGATACACCAGTTCATTAACTACATATGTAGTTCCTTCTTAGGTTCCCACCCATATTCTGAGATGAGATGAGCGAAATGACAGATACTTTGCACAAGTATTTTATCCTTTCCCATTTTTTTTTTTTTTTTTTTTTTTTACTTACTTCTTCCCCTGTAGACCCGTTCTCTACCTTATCCTATATCCTCTCCCATTTACACTTACCTTTGTGTTCACAGTGTACTGCACCAATATGTTCTGGCATGATGAGATGTTAATGCACACTGAAGTGAATGCTGTACTTACTATATTTATGAATGCATAAACTTTCCTAATGCACTTTATTTTAGAACTTCTATATAAGCTGATAAAGAGGTTATATGTAAGTTTTATTTATGTGCCTTACATTATGGTTTATGTATGGTTTAACTGGAAGTTGTAGTCGTCCCATTCCTGTAACACTTGTGTTTTTGTTCTGTTGTAAAAGAAAAAAAAAATCCTATAAAAACAATGAAATAAGTGAAGACCCCAGGTAGCAACTATAAATAATCTTCCTATTGACGTTTTTACTACTTAACTACAACTGCCACACTGGTTGGTTGTCTTTAAGGCTACTGGCTGCTACAAACTGCAAATATATTATATGAATAGGAAAGAATTGATACTTTCTTATGGCAAGTCAAAAAATGAGACTGTACTGAAATCTTACAAGGTTAGACACATATGTCAAGCTTTTACCTTCCTACACACTCAATAAATGGAAACAGATATCAAAATATGCTTGAAATTGCCTTGAGGGGGAAACCCATGTTCTCTGCAATTCAGTCCTAAATAGAAAGGTGAGACCTTAGTGACCTCTGGCCTTTTTTATACTCGGTGCAGCCTTGCACTTTTATATGGACTACCTCTCTAGAGAGTCAGTAAACTGGCTACCTTGACATTGTCCTTCATCTTGTAATTTGTTTATGAGGCCATCCAACAGTTGCTGTTCCCATCTACTTTGGTCTCATAAAACCACATGTACTTATCATAGTATGAACTTTCTATTAGGATGTTAGCTTTAGTCAAACTGTTTTCCCTTTGTTTTCTTATCTCTGTATATCATACGTTTAGCTCTTGATGAGTGTTTCCATATTTGTCACTTACCCTACAAAACAGAAATGAGAAAATATGAATCGGGATTCTTTTTATTATCTAAAGGTTATTTGATGTCCACCAAGAAAATGTTATATTAATTTACAATATCCTGAAAACTAAGCACCTTACAGGAAAACAACACTCAAGAAATATAGCTCTGAACTCCAAAGCATCAAATTTCAATCGTTTAATAATGCATGAGTTAAAATCGATCTTGTGTACATCCGGTGGCCAAGAACATTAGCGGCAAACAAAAGACATCCTTTATCGTTCTTGACTGCCTTCCTACAGTTCATAGTGAAGTCTCCATATTTTTCTAGCCAGGGAGAAAGCTATTAGATTGTAAGCTCTTTAAGTCACATCATGGACTCCAATGCTGTTTAGCATTCCTGTTTGCTCAGCTTCACTCTAATGTGGTGGTGTTGTAGAAATAATTGAGTCTTATCTTCTTAATGACTTCAAGACTAAATTAAGTGGAGAAGGAAAGCTCAGGATGGCTTACATAAAAGAAAGCTGTCTTGAAAACTGCAACAAATGTGTGGTGCAATTGTGTAGCGATAAAAAAACAAAAAAAAAATACCACACATGGCTGCAAAAGTGAGCACAATCCTTAAATTGCCAGGCAGGGCAGTGAGTTTTGACAAAGTACTAGATTTTATTCTACAACTCTATCATTCACTGCCACCAGGTCCCTGGGTAATTCCTGTTATATGAGCGTTCCAGTTGTAAGGACGTCATGAACCTATCCCGAGTGTGTTTTAGTAAAGAGGATTAGATTCTATACAGTTTGTTTATGGTAACTGATACCACTTAGAAAGAAATAGAAGCGCCGCTACATCAAGACTCTCCATTTTTCTGTAAGTCTCAAATCACTGTCTTGCAATGATCCCATTTTTTTGTAGTCTCTTCTTAGCAGGAAACTCTCTTCCTTTATGTACGAACGTGTAAGGGGCAAACTTAGTCTAAATGGTCTGATATGTTATAGATGCACATGAGAAGACGACATTGGTGACAATGGTTTTAACAAATGGCTGCTATCGTGGAAATATGACGCAGAATTCTGAACAAAGGGCCGTTTAAATGGAATCCAAATCTCTGACTTATACAAAATGGGGGGCTCTCCTATTTTGGAAAATTGTGTTGGTTCAAGATCACAGATATCGCCCCTTTAATCTACGATAAGGTAGCGTCAATCAGTATGATCCAACACGCAGATGATATTCATATTCCTAAAATATTGGAAATTCAGCATGTTGGAAAACCTCTATGATATGAGATTATACAGTATATTTTCACATAGAAAGACATTTGATTTTTTTGTAATGCATACTTGACGGCAAAGTATGTATTGGAATTTCCCATGTACAGTTCTATCATATGATACATACAACCACAAAAGAACCTCCTGGGTGCTGCGGCTAGTGTGGCCCCACCCTGAGTGCACCAACAGCTCATTTGCATATAGAATAAACGTGGTCATTCTGCGCAGCAGGATTGCACTTTAACACAAGAAAGTTCTGTTATATATGTTCATTGTGTCACTAACAGCACCATCATATAAGTGGTTTAGAGATGCTTTTGGTAATGGTCTCACCTTCCCTACGCTCTCTGTAATACATGCAGAAGAATCTATTGGCCGGGCTTGTCATTCGCACCAGATCCGGCCGATTCTCCTCTTTGATAAACAATGCACAATGCAGAATGGAATTTTTTTTGTAACATTTCAATAAACAAAGCTCATTTAGGTACATTTTACTGACCAGCTGAAAATATCATTTGGCGATCAGGATTCTAAAGATATTTTTTTACCCTTAAGAACGAAGCTCCTATTCTATAAATACAGCAAACAATTAATTGCTTTATCATTGAGGATGAAGCTGTTTTAACCATTCAGCACAAAATTGGTTAAATCCGCAATCAAATATTCCTGGCTGCTGTTCCTTTGCGATCTCTGCGGCTGAACAGAATATTTCCACCAACACAAGCAACATTAAATATAGCTCCGAGCCACAGGAGACCGCTTTAGATGGCAATTTGCCTTCCACGAATTGAATGCATAGGGTGTAAATACGGCTCTTGATTTTCCGATCCTTACAGAAAAATACAGGCGGAAGTGCCTTTTATTTTTATCTACAATTTTTTTTCCTTTTATTTATTTTAAGATGGAAGTGCAGTCACACGAGACTCTGTGCCGATACTGGATATTCAACAGAATGATACAAATCTGTAACTGTATGCCATTTAGTGGTCCACTTCTGCTAAGCTTTTTTGACTGGCTGAACATATATTCTATACATCAGTTTGATTTAATGTAAAAAAAAAATCTATTTTATATGACATGTAATAGATCTTTGTGTGCATGTCACAGACTGCCAAGTGTGCCAAATGCAAGCTATGTCATATTTTTTTGCAAGCTATAAGACTCTTTGGACTAGAAGACACATCGTAAGTTTAGGAACAATTAATTGGGAAAAAATTCTAATTATTTATTTTTATTTTGATTGTATTTCAATTATATTATACAATTTTTAATGTTTTGTAATTAGAGACATAGCTTGTTTTTATATTGACTATCATAGGAATCCAATCGCTGGCTTTTTAACCCCCTTACCGCCTCAACCAGTTTTATACTTCCTAAGGGACGTTCTCACGTACACCCGGTGTCCGCCCTGTGCCATTCCACCGGGTTTCCGTCCTCAGCCCCGAGAAACTGGAGAGGGGATGACTTCCCAGTGGCCAGTTTTAAAACCCATCCATTCATTTCATTGGGTTTTTAAAGGTGACCGCCAGTGTCCGCCTGCGGCCTCTCCGCGCGGGGAACCGTTTTTTTTTTTTTTTCAGTCGGACACAAAGTCTTGCATGTCTGACTTTGTGCACGGCCGAAAAAAAACGGTTTTGATCCTAGAGGTCTATCACAGAATTTATTACCATTGTGATGTGAAAAATAAATAAAATGTCCCTATAACCCCAATTTTTCATTTTCACATAGGGTTAAAGGAGATATAGCATCCCACAATTTGGTGATCAATTTCTCACATGGATGGAAATACTCCACATATGGTTGTAAACGGCGGTATGATCATACAGTGGCCTTCAGAAGGTACAGAACACTATTTGGATGCCAGATTTTGCTTGAATTAGTTTCAGGCATTATGTTGAATTTGGAGCACCCTTGATGTACTAGAACAGTGGAAACTCCCCAAAAGTTACCCCGCTTTGTAAACTACACCCCTAAAGGAAGTTACCTAGAAGTCTATTGAAAATTTGGACCCCAAAGATGTTGCATTCATTTACTTTACCAGAAATTAATGCATGGCGGAGATTGGAAAGTTAATCTTTAAACTCTGCGTGATACTTTAGGATGGCTCCACAGGCTGGAAATGCCACGATTTGCCACAGGAAACATTGCGGTTTTCATGCAAAATAAAAACCGCAGCATGGGCACACTGTGATTTCCAAAACCGGTATGGTTTTGGAGATTGCAGCATGTCAATTATAGCTTCCCCGTAGATATAATTGTAACAGAAAGTCTGCGGAGGAAAACTCTGCGAACTTTCTGTTTAAAGCACTTTTTCCCACAGCGCTTTATAGGGGGGTCATCCAATAGGGCCTTAGCTTTAAGGTATAAAGAGCTGGTACATGATAAAATCAGTAATCCAAGGATGTGTGGTATGCTTCCATGCAGTCCTTTATGCACAGACCAGGTTTTTCAGGGCAGGTTTCACAATAGTAAGTGGTATCCTTCCTTATCCCCCTCTTGTAATACACTCTGCACCTCTTTTGGGTCCTCCCCATCTTTGCAGTTTAGGGGATTTCATTGAGGAAATGTTGCCCTGGTACAATACGGTAACTCCCTCTTCTAGGATTACTGCTGCCCTCCCCTCCCCTGATTTTTAAATATTAGGGCCCTAATTATTACCCCTTGAAAATGAAGGTCTGGCCTGTACTTCAGAATAGTACATACGCATTATACAATTTACACAGCCAGCTTTTTTTTTTTTGCTTTTTTTTTTTTAATGTAGATTGTGAGCCCCACATAGAGCTCACTATGTACATATTTCCCTATCAGTATGTCTTTGGAATGGAAAGCCATGCAAACACAGGGAGAACATACAAACTCCTTGCAGATGGTTTTATGCCCTTGGTGGGATTTGAACACCAGGAATCCATTGCTGCAAGGCTGCAGTGCTAACCACTGAGCCACCGTGTGGCCCCTAATTTACACAGCTTTTTATCCCAAACTTTAATTTTATGGAGGACACTGTATGGCTTCAGCACTTTGTCAGATAGATCAAACCCTCCTATGGGCTTATTACAGTCTAGTACTCAGTCTGTCTTGGGGCGGGGGTATTTCAGTTCCTCAAACAGGGACATGAGTGCTGGTGTTGCTATGAATTGTGGGTAGTATGAGAACATAACTCTTTTTTTCATATTTGACCAACAGGGAATATATTCCTCTGCAAATCCAGTAATAAAATGGTCAAGGACTGGCCTCATTTTGAGGAGGCTGTCAAATGTGGGGTCATTTTGAGGCACACTCTGTGCATTGTAGTGAAATTTCAGGATTGCTTCAAAGTATGTCCCATTCATGTCCACATGTCATAATGGGGTTTGGTACATAACATCTACCTAAGCTCTGCCCACATACAGCATCAAGCTCCAATATGTCATTATCACTACTTAATTTATGGAAGTCCACCTAGAATATGATGACATGGGATTTTGGTATAAAAACTGCTTGGTTTATTGATTGCTCTGGTTCACCATCAAATTGACCAAATCCTCAGGAAAAAAAGACCTTAGTCCATGGCCCCATATTGTGTAAACGCAGTAATTTTTCAGCTGAGGAAACGTTTTGGCAAAAACATGACGTTTTACAGTACCTGCAAAGTGGGTGGGATGCTGGCTAATACCGTCCACACATTGCAGAAAAATATCCGCAGTGGACATGCTGCAATTTCAGAAATGTCAATTATACCTACAAGGACACTGGTATTTTCTGTGTAGGTATAATAGAAGCAGACTATCTGCTTGGATAACTGCAGATTTTCTGTGAAAAGTGCTGCGGAAAAAAAACGCGATGTGTTTCCACTGTGGTCTTTTCCACAGCTCTTGTTGGCTGCCTCCTCATGCAGTTCCGGGTCTCAAAAAACCTGTTCGTTGAAAGTTATTCACCCACTTCATTATCTTGTCAAACTGCGGAACATGACCATGACGGCCAACGTTGAAATGATTCCGGAAACGTCTCTGTGTTTGAATGACAGAACGGCCCGTTTCAATAAAGGTGTTGTACACGAACAAACGATGCTCTATCAACCACGTCTCCATTGCTACTAAAATTGCAGCTCCTGACGAGCAGATACCCCCACTCTTTATCCACCAAGGTTATCCCCATCTTGCGTGGCGCCCCATTCAAATCATTCATACCTCCCTACCTAACCCTGTATGTACAATACTACACTTTGTTTTAAGTTATTCAGGCCCAAATGATAGAATTAAAAAAAAAAAAAAATACCTTATCGCCACAAAACAAAGAAACGTTGCAGTCTGCATTAGGGGTTGGCCTTATTTTCCCACAGACAGTAAAGTGTTCTGGCTCTTTAAGAATTGGAGACCTTTAGCTGTGACTGACAATTTCAGCCTCTTCCCGCATCATAACTGTCTGTAAGCAAATCTAGCAAATTGGGCCCACCCCCAGTGCCCCTATTTGGCACTTTTGTTTGGTCCCTTTAAGGACCTGAGATGGAGCAGACACAGCAGTGGTGCCTATATGAGTTCAGTTGTGTGGCTACCAATAATAGCAGATATTAGAGAAACCTATGCTCTGTTATTACCCCTCGTACACATGATGCATACTGACGGTAGGATATGTACAATGAGTACCATACCTTTATATAGGCAGTGCAGGCCATGCTGCATTAAAACAAGCTTAAAGCATGATACTAGCACCACTGTGTTTTCTATCTAGTATGCGGCTTTTATGCAGGAATGTAGTGTTTTTCTTTCTCATAACATAACTCTTTTCGTTTAAACCAAAAAGCTCTGTTTTATTCCCAGATTCCAACAATACATTGTCCCAATCGCACTCTGGCTTGTCCAGATGATCTCTTACAAGCTGCAGACAAGACAATGTTTTTTGTTTCTTCTTCGGAGCTTCTCAGAAATCACCTTTGTTCATGTCATGATAAACATAAACGTGTTGTGAAGATCAGACTTTGATAGATGCATGTTTCTTCTATAAAACTGATCACCCTTTCACAACTGCGGACATTATTGGATTTATAGGTGATCAGTGGCCATAGGATTGAAGCTAGATGCCAAGTAGTTTGAAAGCCTAAGGTGAAGCCTAAGGTGAAGAAGTGTTCCAGAACAAAGGGGACTCTGGGGTTTCTGAATTCACCGAGGAGAGATCCCAATGAGTGATAGCACCTTTGAATGCACTTCACTTCCAGTCTTTTGTGTGGTGTGTGAGCATCAGGTTTCTACTTTCCTGTATCTCTGGTCCCTTCTTTTGGAAAGGGGTATAACCTTGACTTGGTAGACACTGGAGTGACAACCCAGGTGAAGGCCCTGAGCTTTTGAGAGGGGAGGCCATGAAACCTAGAACCTTGACCCTTGAAGGACGATCTGGCTTAGGATGCTCGAAGGTTTGCACGGGCCAGTGTGCAGTTGGAGAGGGTCTGTGATAGACCACATCCACTTTTTATCTTTATAGCTTTGTTTTCTATATTCAATGCTAAGTACCATAAATGCGCTTATGTTTTTCTTGTCCAAGCTTCGAAAAAAAAAAAAATCAAAAAATAAAGTTGCTGAGGGGCCCTTGCTGGTATTTACTTTTCTTTCGGGAGAATATATACTGAGAGACCTACACTGTAGAGATTCTTAGCATTCCCCTGCTAGCAATAACACTTCCGCAAAGACAAAGGGGCCTATTTATAATGAAAGGGGTCAATCCCGCCTTCCAGACCAGATGTATTTATTGTTCCTTTGTAATTCTGGCTTTATCCTTCCCTTTGGAAGCGTTCAGTGATTAGGAAGGCATGCTCACTGGCTGGATTTTTTCAATTAATAATTTGGAACGTACTTTATGGAGGAAGTACATTGTATCACAGATTGTTTAGAAGTTTATTAAAACGGATGTGAACCTATAGATTGAGCAGTTTTGTATCACCATGAACGATACGAGACGATACTACTCCAAAATAAGTAAAATTGTGGCCAAAACTTTTGAAACTGACACAAGTTTTCGGCTTCTGTCTATTTAGACCTTTTAGTCAGTTGTTTTTATGGTATACTGATGTACAGTTTTAACCCCTTCCCAACATTTGCTGTAATAGTACAGCAGATGTCAGGTATTTAAACATGACAGCCACTCAGGAGCTGAGCAGCTCCCATAACCATTGTTGTATTCTACAATGGAGTCCTGGTGCTATTGCCCCCAATCATTGCCCACACTAATCGCTGGCATTAAGGCCCCAACAATTCAAGTCAAAGCTGACCGAGATGACATTTGCAATGCATTGCATTTTATTAGTTATCAGACTCCTAGGGGGTCTTACAATTACAGTGAAAAAAAAATATCATCTATATATTATATAAAATTTGAATCACCCCCCCCCCCCCCCTGCTTCCCTAAGACACATATAAAAGTAAGAAAATAGATTGAAATACATATATACATTAGGTACCCCAGTGTCCAAAATGCCCAGTCTACGAACTTAAAAATGTTTTCCCATATGGTAAATGCCCTAGCGAATAAAAAATCAAGAGCCAAACCGCCTTTTTTGCTGTTTTGCCTATAGATACTTTGCAATAGACATTCCCCAAAATAGTATGGCTGAAAGGTACATCAGACCTTACAAAAAAGACAACTCGTGCATCCTTGTAGACAGAAATATAACAAAAAGTTATGGGTTTCAGAAAATGGCAATTCCCATGAAATTTTTATTATATTTGCAAAATGTTGGAGTAAAAACATAAGTAAAACTATATAAATTTGATAGACAAAAAGCTCTCACCTGTGAAAAATTTAAATGAGCTGCATGTGCACAAAAAGACCACCCGGTCTAGGCAACACGATCAGAACACACAAGATTTTCAGCACAATGGAGCTCTCCATTTAAATAAAATATAGCTTTTAATTCATGTCCATTAAAAAGAGACAAAATTCACCAGATGCAATTAGCGATTCAGCCAAGGAAAAAAACAAACTCGCATGATTTTCATAATATGCGATTGTGTAAAGCACCAGTTGGAAGAAGAGGAGCCTACGCGTTTCGATGCAACTGCATCTTACTCATAGCGGCATGGGTAAGATGCAGTTGCATCGAAATGCGTAGGCTCCTCTTCTTCCAACTGGTGCTTTACACAATCACATACTATGAAAATCATGTGAGTTTTGTTCTTTCCTTGGTTGAATCTCTATTATTGCATCTGGTGATTTATTTTTTCTCTGTTTAATGGACATGAATTAAAAGCTATATTTTATTTAAATGGAGAGCTCCATTGTGCTGAAAATCTTTTGTGTTCTGATCATATATAAATTTGATATCCTGGAATTGAACCGACCCATAGAGTACAGGTGAGATAGTATTGTGGCTGCAAAGTGAATGCTGTAAAAACAAAATCCATGAGTACAGTTTTTCTTCAATTTCATTCAGAATGTTTTTCCAGCTTCCCAGTACATCTTAAAGGGATTCAATCATTAAAATGGCATGTTTTCTCCCTATCACGTAGGAATAGGCTTAAGAAAGGCTATTCTTTTCCTACCTTTAGATGTCTTCTCGGCGCTGCCGTTCGGCAGAAATCCCGGTTTTCTTCTGTATGCAAATGAGTTCCCTCGTAGCAATAGGGACGGTCCCCAGCTCTCAAACAGCACTGGGGGTGTCCCCAATGCTGCAAGAGAAATCTCCAGCGATGTCTCTATCTTTGTCTGGAACGCCTCTCTCCGCGTCTTCTTCCAGTGCTGGGCTTCAAACTTCTAGGCATGCCCAGTCAGCTCTGCCATCAGGCATTGTGCAGAGCCGACTGTGCATGCCCGTGGCCATTTTTTTGTGTAGTACGCTCCAGTAAGTGGCCACAAAAAATGGCCACAGGCATGCGTAGATGGCACTGCCCAAGGCCCGATGGCTGAGCTGACTGCGTATGCTTAGAAGAAGACGCGGAGAGAGGCATTCAAGGCAAAGATGGAGGTGGCGCTGGAGCTCAGCTCATACGTGTCCGGCCCATGCTAGCCCTGTCCCCACTTGTGTTTATTCTTGAAGTTTACAAATACAGTTTGTTTGATCTCAGATTTGACCTGTCTCATTGCTCTGTAGACAAAGAGCTTTGTTATTTCTGACTTCAATGATCAGGGAATTTTTTTTCACAATTTAATGTAAAAAATTTAATGTAAGAGTATTCTCTATATCCCACAAATGTCACAAGAACTTTTTTTTTTTTTTTTTTCTTTTTTTTTAACCATGAACTGGGAACACTAGTTCAAAACTGTTGTAAAAAAATTATAGAACTGATAGTACATGTGGGTTATGCCATCCTAAACCATACTATGGCTGTTTTCAAGTCTGCATATCCATAAATACTACCTGCCAAACACTCGCCACAGTCGCCTTTTCTGTGCCAAGAAAGCTATATTACTGCTATGGAAACCTACCAAGAAAGCTTGGCTCTATAAAGTCAATAACGTACTTATAGTGTATAAACTCACATTTTATAAGGGGTTTGTCAGGCAAATTTAATATAGCCCCAATACAGGTAGTTCATACATTGGAGCATATTTACTAATAAAAATATTTCAGTATTTTGGTGCAAATACTGGTACCACACTTTGTAAAATTGTAAAAAGTACGGATTGGAAACATTTTAGCTAGAAAGCAGAGTGACCTAACATGCAACACTGGGCATAAGTAAATTTTGCCAGAATTTGGTGCATTTTTGTCTAAGCTAGTGTAAACAGGAATTTTTCTCCAGTTTATGGCTTAAAATGTATAAAAAATGTAACCATTTTTGGTGGCAAATACACCAAAGCACCTATTAGTGTCACATTTGCCACAGGCCAACAAATTTATCATTATATTTGCAGGAAACTGGTGGAAATAATGGAGGAAGTGACTTAAAAAGGGACTTAAAATGACCAAAACCTCACTTTAGGCTGTGTACCCATGTTGCAGTTTGGTTTTTTTTTTTTTTTTTTTGTTTTTTGGTTGCAGTTTTTGCTGCAGGTTTTTGAGCTAAAACCAGCAGAGTATTCAGCAGAAGGGAGAAGTATAAGTATTTCCTGTATATTTCCAATTCTCTTTCTAGCCATTTTTGGCTTTGGCTCAAAAAACTATGCATCAAGAAAAGCTGCATTTCTGCAACATTGGAGCCTTAACGTGAATCAGATCTGTCAATTTGATAGCAGCTCCTATGGAGGCTGAGACCTTAGGGGGTCCAGTGCTTTTTATTTATTTTTAATACGCTGTTACCTGCTGGAGTAACCCCAGCAGGTAACTGTTCCTATTTACTCTACCAATCCTTGTTCCTGCTCAAAGTCGCCTCAGTTTCCCCTTTTGCCCTCTGGGGGGGTCATGTCTGTCCCATATCACGTCATTATAAGATGCGGCTTGAATACAACCATTTGAATACATCTGAGGTTCAAATATGTCTGAACTGAAACTATTTATTATGATTATAATTAATTAAATTAATTAAAAAACACTAGTGTTATTGCAGGTATAATTGACACCAGGGCATAATGATCAGAGGCCCAGGGGAGGTGAGCAGACATAAAAACATAACAGTGTTACTTACCTCTCCTGGGATCTGGCGGTACTCCCTGTTGTCTTCAGGCCTTGTTAGTGATGTCACATGTGTCAAGCCGCCATATACCACGTCTGTGACATCACTGGAGTCCAGGAGAGGTGAGTCACACTGGTTTTTAAGTTTGTCGTCTCCTCTGGGCCTCCGATCATTATACGATGGGGTCAATTATACCTGAGTGAACGTGTTTTCCATCTAGGTATAATATGGGCAGAAAGGAGAAACTCTGTGGACTTTCTGTGAAAAGTGACGTGGAAAAAAAACATAATGTGCCACAATCCACCATTTTCGTTTTTTGGGGATATTTTTTTTTTTTTTTTTTTTTTTTTGGGGGGGGGGGGGGGTTGCTGTACTTTGCTATTTAGGACCTTAGCCTCAATGTACATAATGTAATGTGGATTAATAAATCCTACAATCCTGAAAGTAGATGTCATTATTAGACTTGGCCCTTACTCACATGGACATGATATCTCTCTACAACCTCCAAACTGATTCGAACTGTTATGTGGGGCCCTTCATTGAAACTATAAGCCTCGGATTTCATAAGGTTTCCTGAAAACGCTGTAAGCTCCAGCAAATTCCCTATTTACAGAGGTGTTCTCTTCTACCGAAAAATGTGTTCATAACACAGCACAATATAGAGTACCATGTGGCAGAACATTGAGTGCTCATGGCTCTGTTCTAGAGGTACAGCCTTCTGCATACTAGTGTGCCACATATAAAAGTTATCGCCGTAGATTGTTTGCCAGTGCACATGTTGGATTGCTATTCACCGTCCATTTCTAACAAGTGGGAGAAGTAGATGCCAGAAACGGGAGCAGGGGGATTTCACAGTTGTAGAAGTGCTGGCCAGTTCTGAAGCTCATTTCCTGGAGTGTCGCTTACAGAAAGTCTTCCACAGCAGCACGCTTCCTTCCTCTCCGTGTATATTGAAGTTGCAATAAAGTGTATCCTTTTGGCAATGAGATCTTAATTTTTTTTCAGCAGCTTTATTTTTGTTTTCTTTAATAATTGAAGATTAGCTGAATCTGTTTTATGAACATGGGCCCGGAAACATTAGATTTCAGGCTGATTGCGACTCCTAAATAAATCAGACTTGGCAGAGCAGTCAAGCTCATACTTGTAATAAAAGTTTCCGAGGATTGTGTTTTCTGGTCATTTTCTATAGTGTAGGCATCTTTAGAATGGGAAAGTCACAGATGTCTCATAGTGCCAGTGACAGACCCACATGCAGAGTTTAGATAGGATGAAAGGGACAGTGGATTGAGCTTTCCTATATGGTGGGATTTTTACCTTTTATAAATATTGGCAGTTCAGTTCAGTGACAGGTAGACTTAACATGCTGATACAAAGAGTAGTTAATACCAAAATGCATTGGGCCACATTAATGTGTGTTACATGTCATTGTTGCCTGTAGTAACCAAGCAGTTTTCCATAGAATAATTCAAAATAAAAGAAAATGCTGTATCTGATTATATATTTCAGAGTGGCATTAATCCATGACGCCATACATACTTAGTTAAGGGGATATTGTCACTCCTTGAGGAGAGACCACCATATAGGTGTGTGGAGATTTATTAAGCCTTTAGCACTCCACTTCGCAAGGAACCATGGGAAGAATATGCAAATCTGTCTTCCATGATGTAATTAGGAAGTCAGAAGCTGCCTCAGTGTTGCAAACCAATAGAGGGCGCTCACTGGAATGTGCAAGCCTGTCTTCCCTGATGTAGTTAGGATGACAGAATTCCAATGAAATAACCCAATAAAGGCTGCTCCCTTTAGCTTCATGCCTGACCTTCCAAGAGGCCTTTATTTTGCAATGACGCTGGGATTATTACCAGGTATAGTCTCTCAATCGAGAATCGAGATTTGCATATTCTTCCCATGGTTCCTTGCGAAGTGGAGTGCTAAAGGATTACTTGTTTTGTGTCTAAATTTGGGTTACTAGTTTGGGTTGATTAGAGTTCCATTCGCCTTCACCGTGTCATGCACAACATTTTACGGCAATTAGTTCTTCCAGCTCAGACTGAACCAGAACTTTTGGGTTGAATCTGAACCAAATCTTGAATGATTTGCTCATCTATAGTTGGAGACTTTCCTGAAGAGGTGGGTTTACAATACTAAGGGACAGCCTGATTTGTTCTGTTAGCAAGTTTGCATGGTTGACATGTTGGAAATGGTTGTGTGAAGAGGAGAATGAATGAGGATTGGAATACTAGAAGAGCAGCCATAGAGAAGATTGTTGCACAAGTATATAATGGATAGAATGAGCAATAGCATTTTTGTTGACTCAATACTGAGCAATGAGTGGATTCAAGAAGTACCGTATGTTGCACTTAAAAGCATTAATATAGAAATTATGGGATATTATGGTTTCAGCAAATAATAATAATTCTTCTGCGTATAACAAGTGATACAATTTTCTAATATAATTTTGGTATCTGTGCCTTACGGTTTATGATTTTGATTACTGCATGATGTCATTCAACTTACAGCTGGGAACTCGGGTGTTTAACCCCTTAGATTCTGTGGTCATGGGTCCCCCCCCCCTATCCCTGTAGCTGTACCTGCTGCTCAGCTCCCATTGACTTCAGGCTTGAGCTGCAATAGCAGCACCTGGCCACTATACTGGACACAGAGTTTTGTTTTTTTTGTTGCTTCCGGCTCTACATTGTGTATAGGACATGAGCTACTTGGTGATCAGGGTAGACCATAAAAGCCTTAATCCTGGATAACCCCTTTAAGGCCAAAACTGGGTGTGTGCTTTTAAGGGGTTAATTTTTTTTCTTAGAAAGACGTAACTATAAGTGTATGTTCATGTGTGGTATAAATTATATAGATTTCCTAGGCAAATTTGAAGGTGGAAAATCCACAGCAAAGCACTTTTGCAGCAAAAGAGAATTAAACAAATCTCAGCCACTGACGAAAAAAAAAAATCTTGACGTGTGTATGGATTTTCCTCAACATGTCAATTCTTTTTACAGATTTTCTCAGCAGATTTCACCTCTTTTACTGTAGGGTGAAGACTTCAGGATATTGAGAAGCAGATTTATTTGCAGAAAATTGCAGAATTTGCAGTGGAATTGCAGAATTTTTAACATTTTTTGCCTCATATGAAATTTCAATCCTAATTCATTAAAGCCTTAGAGAGACTGACCAGTCCCTCTCTATAGAACAAATATGTCGCGATGAACCTATGCCAGAGGAAGATGTTGTTCTTCCACCAGATTAAGCCAATAGGGAACACTGTTTTTCTCCTACAAGCCCAGGAGCAGATTTGTGTAGCCAGGAACACAAAGGTTGCCCATCGCAGTGCCCCTAAACTAGTGGTAGAATTGGCCATCAAATATGTATCTTGCCAGACTAAAATGTAATATTTCCACTAGAAACTCATGTTGGATTTTGAGGCACGTGTCCCAATAACTAAAAAGTAACTTCTATTAGTCCCTGGTGGTAATGGAGTGAGGTATACAGGCTTCAGGGTCAAAAATGCTAATATATTTGATACAGAAAGTACTGTATATTGGAAAATTTTACAACTTTTTATTATACAAACAATAACATTTATGTTTCAATATTGATCTGAAACTGGCCAACCTTATAATATAAAGACCAAGATTAGGAGTCAGGCTCCCAACTGCTAAAACTATTGGTTGACCCTTCATGGAATTGAACTCCTTATGTATTCTAATACTGGGAATCTGGAGTATCTGGCTACATTCACATTTGTACCAAAACTTCCGTAGGAGACTCCATCACAATGTTTACCTAAAAACGGCAGACGAAAGAGTCCTGTGCACACAGCCTTTTATCCACTGTTTCCAGTTTAAAGACAACAGACACTTGACAGGCCCCATTACAGTCAATGGAGTCCGTCGGGCTCTGAGTGTAACTGCTATTACAGACCTCCAACGCTAGTGTGAAATTACAGAAGAATTCATATTCTCCTTGGTTAGCTCTTTGGACAGTGCTTGGTTCAGAATAGCTTTCTATTCCTTCTGGAACGTGCATGTCATATTTTTGTTCAGTTTCCTATAGAAATCCCTATCTGATATCAGATCCAAGCATAATAATATATATCTCCCCTCTTATCTCGGAGTTTTATTGTGATAGTCTTATCATGCTCCAACATATTCAGTATGTCTCCCACATGCTGTGAGATTTTTCTAACCACTTATTTTACCTTCACATTTTTCAAGATCCTCTCACCAATTCTGAAAAGATTTAATGTGGATTGTGAAAGTAGGGTGTCATACATATACTTTTACTTGTAAATAAGTGAATGATCCTTTCAGGGTATTTCACTAACTGCCCCCTAACAAGTCCACCACCGATCACAACAACCCCCAAGTTAGTCTGTTCTAGAATATGCGCTGAACAAATGTGTTTATCCTGGGATATGACATGCTTATGTCACAGAAATTTTCTAATAAATTTCAATCCTTAATCCAGGTGATAGAGTCAAATTTTACTGACACACTTTAACCTTTTCTCCAGTCGTTTGTCCATCACCTTTACAGTTAAGGTGAGCCTGACATATGCACAAACATGATGATGCAGTAAGCATATAGAGCAGGAGGTCCTGAGCAGATTGATGTATAACTTTGTGGAAACATTAAAGGGGCTCTATCAGCAAAATCATGTTGATAGAGCCCCACATATGCGTGAATAGCCTTCAAAAAGGCTATTCAGGCACTGTAAATGTTATATTAAACTACCCCCCCCCCCCCCCGTTTTAAAATAATACCCTAAAAAAGAATGTGATAAACTTACCCATCGTGCACGGTGGGCGGGCATTCAGGGTGCGCCGTCTTCTTCATCCACGCCACGCCTATACCTTAGACTAATATGATATTCAGGTCTAAAGGAGACTCCTATACATTTCAATTCTAAGGCCCACGTACGCAACCAAGCAAAAAAGCGCTGAGGGAAAAACTGTGGCGGCAACAAATTGCGTTTTTTCCAGCAGAGGTTTGCGGCGTTTTTCTCTGATATTTTTTTTTTTTTTTTTTTTTTCTTCAGTTATACCTATAGGGAAACCGCCGGCGTTTCCGTAGGTATAATTGACATGCTATGATTTCCAAAACAGCAACGGTTTTGCAAATTGCAGTGTGTCCGCAGTGCGTTTTGTCCTACAATGTGTGAATGACATTGGTTAAAACTTTATAACACTGCGTCTTTTTTCTGCTGTGTTTCTGCCACATGGAGCCCCGGCCTAAAGGAGTCTTCTGCATATTATACCTACCTCCTTCAGATTTGGCTTAATCTTACCCAAATCTAACACCTGGGATATGGTCAATTTTATACCCAGTCACCCAGCTTTCCTACTATGGATTCATACTCGACTACTACGCGCACTATGTTTATTTCTAACTCTCTAAACCTGCTGGTATTGAAAGAAAGTACTTATTCTCCTCCTCTGATAACACCTCTCCCCCTCCTGCTGTGTTCTCACATGGCAGCCTACACTTTGGCTTGACATGAGACCTGGGAGCAGGTAGGGAGGCAGGTTTGACATCTTACTGTGTTTACGCTGCAGTCTTCATTATATTACATTGTGTGGTTTCTCTGTGAAAAGCTTATGGTGCAGCTTAAAAAAAAGTAATATTCTTTGACAATAAGCTACAGCATATAAGCTAGGCTTTAGTGTGATGGTTGTGTATTGTTATGTATACAGTCACATTATGCCAGTATAGGATGTGCCACTTCTGTATTCCATGTGCCCTGATAACGCATACTATGGTTGGTGTGTAGAAGATATATTTATTGATGATTTACATGATTATATAGTAGATGTGACTGTGCAATGTTTTCTTTGTCGGTAAACTTTTTTTTTTTTTTAATTTTACTGACCTCTAGATATGATTTCCCGAATTCCCTTTTTTTTATTTTTTTATTTTGTGTACATATAAGACTCTAAACCAGTTGAGAAAAGATGTAAGTTGCAGTTAGGGCTCTTTTGGGGCTGCTTCACACATTTTTGCAGCATTTAACGCTTGAAAAAAAAAAAAAATCCCTAGAATTTCAACTTTTTATTTATTTATTTTTTTTATAGGCATTTTTGTCACACTTCAAACTTTTTTTTTCATTTCCCTAGAGATTCCTATAGAGAAATCCATGGGAATAAAAATTGAAAAAAAAAATCATAGCTAGAGTATGGTATAATTTTTTTTAAAAAAAGTCGCTGACTCTAAATGTCAAAAACTAAAACGCTTTGGATGTAAATATTTCAATATGTCGCAATAACTTTTATATAAAATCTGGTCACAGTATATTAAACCTATGGAAAACACTTTGTTACGTTCATCTTCCGCCAGGTTATTTGGCCACGGTCTAGCTGCGATGGAATTCCGATGCAGGGCTGCTTTCCGCTACTGAGTAGGCCCATATAACGGGGCGTCCGAAGCTGCAACATCTGCAGCAAGATCAAATAGGATGCTTATTTTTATCAGCATCCTGCTGCCTCCCATTACAAACATAACACCCCAAAACCACAGCAAAACTACTGTGTGTGATTTTTAACCTAAAGGTACATATGAACAATATCTGTGTTCTTCTCAACCTGAAAGACTGTAATGGGTCCTGGCAATAATCTGATATCATGGCATAATTTTTGGTGGTGTATTATACTGACAGGATCTTCGGCACTGTGCCACCTCCATGGGATTTATATGCATTTGTAATCTGTTACTGGTCAATGATTGGGATTGAAAGTCTTAAGAAAGATCTTGCTGTCTGTGTATTCCCTCAAAGCCCTATGATATCCTCTGAAACACCACATAGTTGCTAAACATAATTGGCGCTTCCTCAAGACAGATTTCATGGTTGCAAAGTCCAGTCGGCAAGAAAGCTGACAAAAGAAAAGCGATTTGGACTAGCTATATATTTTTACAAGTAGCGATACAACTGTGTGTAAGCAGCCAGTGTCAACAGCAGAAGTAAACAACATAAATCACAAGAAACACTGGCTCGCTGAGACACAGCAAGGAGCCTTCTAAGGAGCCAAGACCACTGGATTGCTAAATTAACAAACAGGAACATGGCTAAATGGGAAAGCTGCAAAAGAGTTAAGATAGATAAAGATTGCTAGTAAAATCCAAGACTCCTTTTCAAGCATGGATTTCAAAACAAGTATTGTCAGTATTAAACTAAATATTAAGTGTTTTCTATCACCTCAGAATATAGGCCTTTCCTCATATGAGCAATGTTCTAGTCACCTATTTTCTTTAATTGTGGAAATGGGAGTCAGAATTTGGTTGCTATAGGGTATTTTCATACTTACTCATTGTCCTAGTTTTTATATATTCCCTACTTTTGACAAATCTCCCATTAACTTCACCACAGCACCATTTTTCATTCAGAAATTTATGACATTGCAGTTTACTCATGCTGGAAGTTTGATGCCATTTTTTGTCCCCAAATAGTCTTCAGTTATTCAGCTTTGGAGCCCCATTTTCTTCAATACAAATGAAGAGAAAAGTGCCCAATAGTCTGAAGCTCAGACCAAGCCCCCAAAGCACGTTTCCCTCATTTACATGAATAAAATAGCAATTTCCATAAAATGCTCCAAAGCTGAATAATGGAAACTTATTTGAAATCACCTTTAGGCCGGGGCCCCACGTGGTGTAAATGCTGTGTAAAAAATCTCAGCGTTTTACAATCCCTGCAAAGATTCTAACAAATCCCATACACACATTGCAGAAAAATATGTGCAGCGGACACTATACCGGTACATAGCTTATTGCATCACAATGCTGCTAGGACTCCTAGTACCATAGATAACTATATATTGCTAGTATTCCCTCTCCCAGCATAAGGTATAGGCGAGTAAATCCAGCCAAGACATTACTGATACAGTGGGGCAAAAAAGTATTTAGTCAGTCACCAATAGTGCAAGTTCCACCACTTAAAAAGATGAGAGGCGTCTGTAATTTACATCATAGGTAGACCTCAACTATGAGAGACAAAATGAGAAAACAAATCCAGAAAATCACATTGTCTGATTTTGTAAGAATTTATTTGCAAATTATGGTGGAAAATAAGTATTTGGTCAGTAACAAAATTTCATCTCAATACTTTGTTATATATCCTTTGTTGGCAATGACAGAGGTCAAACGTTTTCTGTAAGTCTTCACAAGGTTGGCACACACTGTTGTTGGTATGTTGGCCCATTCCTCCCTGCAGATCTCCTCTAGAGCAGTGATGTTTTGGGACTGTCCCAGCTCTCTGCAGTTCATTCACTAGGTCCCCCCGCGTGGTTCTGGGATTTTTGCTCACCGTTCTTGTGATCATTTGCCATTACTTTGCCATTACTACAGGTAATGAATGGAGGAAAGAGGAGACTCTTAAAGAGGACCTTTCACCATATCCGGGCACATGCAGTTTTATATACTGCCAGAAAGCTGACAGTGCGCTGAATCGGCTTTCCCGATCTGTGCCCGGTGTGAAGAGCTTACGGCCCGGTACCGTAGCTCTTCTATGGTCAGAAGGGCGTTTCTGACCATTAGCCAGAGACGTCCTTCTGCCTCGCGGCGCCAATCACGCTGTGCTGTGGAGCCGGGAGGAACGCCCCCTCCCTCTGCTCACACAGCTTGTCCGTAGACTAGCATTATCAGGAGCGGGAGGGGGCGTTCCTCCCGGCTCCACAGCACAGCGCGATTGGCGCCGCGAGGCTCTGGCTAATGGTCAGAAACGCCCTTCTGACTGTAAAGCGCTACGGTACCGGGACCGATAGCGCTTTACACCGGGCACGGATCGGGAAAGCCGACAGTGCGCTGAATTCAGCGCACTGTCAGCTTTCTGGCAGTATATAACACTGCCTGTGCCCAGATATGGTGAAAGGTCCTCTTTAAAGAAGAAGTTACAGGTCTGTGAGAGCCAGAAATCTTGATTGTTTGTAGGTGACCAAATACTTATTTTCCACCATAATTTGCAAATAAATTCTTACAAAATCAGACAATGTGATTTTCTGGATTTGTTTTCTCATTTTGTCTCTCATAGTTGAGGTCTACCTATGATGTAAATTACAGACGCCTCTCATCTTTTTAAGTGGTGGAACTTGCACTATTGGTGAACTGACTAAATACTTTTTTTGCCCCACTGTGTGTATATTATAAATTTTTTTTTTTTTTTTTTTAATGTAGATTGTGAGCCCCATATAGGGATCACAATGTACATTTTCCTATCAGTAAGTCTTTGTAGAATGGGAAGAAATCCACTCAAACACAGGGAGAACATACAAACTCATTGCAGATGTTGTTTCTGGGGGGATTCGAATCCAGGACCCCAGGGCTGCAGTGCTAACCACTGAGCCACCGTGTTGCCCCCGTAAAGTAACTTTATTTTATCTTTGGGGGCCACAATCGTGGGTATTAGCTCCAATCATAGGTATTATCTTTTGGTGTCCGCTGTATAATACAGTGGAGACCGAGCAGCTGGTCAGCTCCTGAGTGGCCACAGTATTTAAACACTCAACTCCCACTGTAATAGTACAGAGAAAGTGTTAATAAGTTTACCCCAGTGTGTATATTCACATGGTTGTTTTTTTTGTTGTTTTTTTTTCCTGACGGCCCGACATGGTCATCAGAAAAACTGACTTGCCCTATATTTATTTGTCCGTTAAAACAGTTGTAGGTGGTGTGAATAGACCAATTGAAATTCATGGGTTAAGTAACAGCCATGTGATGGCTATTTCAAAAACTGCCATGGGAATAAGCGCGGTCCGTGGAATTTCTCAGACAGAGATGCCTGTTTTTCACTGACATCGTATCTATAAGGTATTAGTGATCTCTTGCAGCACCTAAGCTATGTCCTTTGCTTTCTTGAGTCAGTCACTTTTTCAGTTGCAGATGCATCAAAAGGTGCTACATATGAAGGCACCATTACAGCTCCAGACAACTTGAAGGGGTTACTGAGATGTAATACGTTTGTTTGTGTGAATGAACAACCTTTTATGGTTAGGCAAATAGGCAACTGTTGACATAAAAGAAAAAAAATATATGTTCTCTAAATGTGCTCTTAAGCTCTTCTCGTTCCCATATGTTATCACAGTAGCAGAAAGTTGCAAAATTTGCATAAAAAAAGTTAATGAGTTTAACACGAGCTCTCCCCACACTTCATTAACCTCTGTTTAATGCTAAAGTTGGAGTTAATTGGCCAGGTGTCAAAAACCTGCAGAAACTCTTAAAAAGATAAATGACTTCCCGCAGGGACATGCCTCTGTGATGTGACTTTATTTAGGTTTACCTTTTCCATCCTAGTTATCTTGCTATAGTATTTGTAAAGGAAGATGTAGGATTTCTTTGTGACACGGAGCGAATCCTAATGCCTTATTCACACATCCATTTCTCCCAAACGTGTTGTCTGTGTTCTCCCCGATCAGCTCACATTCCTATTTTTTAATGAATGTTTTTCTTCCATGGTTAATCCATTTTTGATGTTGGTAAAAAAAATGGATCAACCATTTTTAAAACTAAATTCCTATACTTTGTACTGTGTTGGTTTAGATGGAAATTCTGTGCTGTCTATGATTCTCATTGACCTATAGACTTGAATAGGTGTAAAAAAAAAAGACTTCTTAGGGCCGGGGTCCAATGGGACAGAAACGCCGTCCGCCATGGAAAAAATCTCAGCGTTTTACGGTAAGGGCAAAGTGGATGAGATTCCAGCAAATCCCATGCCTACTTTGCGGTAAAAACCATGGTGCGGACATGCCACGATTTGCAAAACTGATGTGGTTTTGGAAATCGCAGTATGTTAATTATACTTGGGGAAACCACCAGCATTTTCATAGGTATAATTGTAACTGAAGGTCCGTGGAGGAAAACTCCGCAAACTTTCTGTCTAAAGCGCTACGGGACATCCCGTGGGGCCTTAGCCTAAGAAATGTTTTTCAAGGGACTCTGTCCATGAAAAAAAATTAATGCGTCTATGCATTAAATTCCAAGTATCTGTGTAGCGTCCTTATTGAACACGGAAAGCACATGTTCATAAATAGTCAATAGTTAAACAATGTAAACTTAGACAATCTAAAAATTCCCCAGATTTATCATTCGTGGCTCAAGCTGTAGATAAAGTTGGTGCATTGTTCGATACTTTTTGGCCCCACCTTAGGGAGACAATTTTTTTTTTTTTTTTTTATTGCAGATTTTGCTACTTTTTTTGAAGCCAAAGCCAAGAGTGGCCACAAAAAAAATAGGAAAAATATTTAGTAAAAATAGAACAAAAAGTTCCCTATAGATAAATCCTTATGTGGAAAAATTAATACATAATGTTTATTTAGAATAGTTAAAAAAAACGCCCCAGAATTGTGTGAGAAAAGTGGTGCCCCTGTGAAAATATTTGTATTTTGTGCAGTTATTACTACACCAATTATGGTTGCACTCCTGACTTTTCGCA
Organism: Leptodactylus fuscus; assembly: GCF_031893055.1. Lineage (NCBI taxonomy): Eukaryota > Metazoa > Chordata > Amphibia > Anura > Leptodactylidae > Leptodactylus > Leptodactylus fuscus. The sequence continues at coordinate 202,794,837 of NC_134265.1, forward strand.
CAATATACTTATGTTTCCAACGATCCATCGTTGTTCCTGGCTTGAACGTGTTTACATTAATGTTGCGCTATTGGAAGCGGCATGGCCTGGCTCCACCTATGGCCTTATGGATCCAATGGCAAGCACTCTACGGACATACCCACTGCTCACATGACAGATGGGCACATATTGTCCCTCCCTAACCGACGCTCATTGGCCTGAGCTCATAATGACTTGCCGACGCATACTTATATCCACACCCACTGATCACATGGCAGGCGGCTGTGCTTTATTTAGCTCCGCCTCCAACAAGGGTCATTTTGTTTACATTCACGAGTATATGCTTACATTCATTGATCATGTGGCGTGTTTACTCTAGCAAACTGACTTCTGATCTGTTTATGGGACTCCTGGAAGGCAAAGTTTTTGAATAGGTTATTTATATTAGTAGTGATCATGCTCCAGCTACTTTATACTTGATCCCAATATATATGCAAATGAGTTCTTTTATCTAAACCCAACTCCATATTGATTGACTCCGGGAACTATGATAATACACATCTAGTGAATTATATACACTAAGTTTACATTGCTGACTACCTTTTTATTTTGTCCATTAGCCCGGAAGAGATTGAATGTTATGTTCCGGCAAATACTGCACATCCTACGCTCTTTGTACTATATCTTGTTTGGAGATGCACTGATAGTCTCCATAGTGATGTTAGGTGCTTCTACCACCCACCACATGGATTGGTCCTCACCTACTGACATCAGCAGTGGGTGTGAACTTTTCACTCCACCCCTTTAGGGTCTTCCCTGATTTACCTTTGTATTTTTGTTTTGATGACACTCCTATACTTGAGTAGTCATCTTAGACCAGGTTAGACTCCCCCTTTGGGCACTGACAATTTATGTATCCGTCCCTTATGTAAGGGGGCTTTTCTTATCAGTAACCCACTCCTTTTTCTCTTTCATTTTTTATGTAGTTGACATCTAGTCCTAAATCCCACCATCGATACAAGCCTGTTATAAACTTTAGATTTAAAAGGCTATAGCAGGGGCGCCTTACTCCACAGTATCTATGTGGGTCCTATTGACTGAATAAACAGTGACTGTGACAGTGACTTTATTGACTGTTTTTAATAGTTTTTCACATGGGCACCACTTTTGTCACACAGTTCTGGGCGTTTTTTAATTATTCCAAGTAAACATTATGCATTAATTTTTCCATATAAAGATTTATCTATAGGGACCTCTTTGTTGTATACTTGTTCGATGTAGGATAAGGTCCTCCTCTGACTCGTTATATTATTCCGAAATATATAGCAAACTCCTTTATTTGTACCTTTTACTCAATCCACTCCTGGCTTTGGCTAAAAAACCCCACATCAAAATATGCAAGAAAAAAAGCTGCATTTCTGCAAAGTGGGGTTTTAGCCATTGTCTTATTTGATAACCACTATTGGCTTTCTTACTTTACATCTACAATGAAACTGGTAATCTAGGGAAACTTGGTTATTCTTTGGCACATTTGGATACTATAAGTAGAAAAAATATACATGTTTTAATATAAATATATATATATATATATATATATATATATATATATATATATATATTTTTTTTCTTCTTACCTTTGCAATACAACTTCAACAATTCCAAATACAATTGGGACTGTATGTAAATGTAAAGAAAATGAGAATGGAATGATTTGGAAATATCATATAATCATTTTTTTATTCGCAGTAGAACATAAAACACATATCACACAATGAAAGGTAGATATTTTTCTATTTCATTTGAAGAAATTAAATCATTTTGAAATTGATGGCGGCAACACATTAAAAAGTTGGGACATGGTTGAAGGGCTTGTCTGGGATAACTGGAAATCCCTACACTAATCTAAATACCCTCTCCCCTTCTACTTTCTATATAACAATTAAACAAAAATGGATAGTTACCCATATGACACATGACTGCCCCAGGGGCATTTGCTGGTTATCTGGTGTTGATTCGTTTCCGAATATAAAACCTCACTACTACTCCCCATCCACTCCATCTTACTTACCTTCCAGGCTTCTTCCTGCGGGACGGTTCCTCCTCCTTTTTTGACTACCAGTGCTTGTGCCATTGCTGCTCTCTGCTCTGCTGCCAATAATCCACCTGTACTGCATAGCTCCCACACATGTGCAGTAGAAGTGGATCGGCACTGGCGAGCACAGAGCAGTGCTGGGACAATAGCACGTGCCAGCAGTCAGAAAAAAAGGTGAGCTGTCCTGGAGAAAGAAGCCTGAAAGGAGGGAAGAGAGTTAAGTATATAATGGGGTCGGGGGTTAGGCTAAGTAGGTTGGGAAAAGCTAGTAGTGGACGGGATAGCTAGAGCAACAGGGACAGGGTGTATGGGAAGGAGAGAGAGAGGAAGAAGGAAGAGATGAAGGGGGCTTGTGAGGTAAAAGGGAACAATGTGGAAGTTACGTAGCAGGAAGCTGAGCCAATAAAACAAATGTAGAAAATACCAGAAGCTCCCAGAAATCACTCAAAACACTGTTAAAAGTATATGGCTGCATTTATTAACCCATTAATAGCACTAACAGACAAAAAAACAACAACTTTTTTTGCCCGGAAAAGCACTTTAACAAAAAGCTGGAAACTAAGTCTCAGGACTTGGTGTACAAATAGCATGTCAGGGCTCGTTCACATCTGCGCCCGGTCTCTGTTCTGCAGGTTTCCGTTTCCTGCACAAAACAGAGGCAGGAGACGGAAACCTGCAGGACTCTTTCATACCCATTCATTTGAATGGGTTTGAAAGCTGTCTGGCCGTGAGCAGCGGTGAGCGTTTTATGCTCTCCGCCGCAAAACCATTTTTTTAAATCCGGACACAAAGTTGGACATGCAGTACTCTGTGTCCGGTTAAAAAAAAAATCGGTTTCGCGGCGGAGAGCATAAAAGGATGCATGCAGAAGACGGAAACCACAGAACGGAGACCCGAACGCAGGTGTGAACCTAGCGTCAGAGAGCCAGAGTCTCATAGAAGCAAAGATGGTCAGAGGTTCACCAATCTGTGAAAAACTGCACCTGAAAATTGTGGAACAACTTCTGAAAAATGCTTCTCAATGTAAAATTGCATAGATTTTGAATATATCAGCATCTACAGTACAAAATGTTGTCATTAAAAGAACCAGGAGAAATCCATGTGCACAAGAGACAAGGCCAATTGGTTCATATTGTATGTTTGTGATCTACTGGCCCTCAGGTGGCACTGCATTAAAAACGAGCATGATTTGGTAATCCAAATCACTGCATAGGCTCAGGAATACGTCCAGAAATCATTGTGTGTGAACTTTGAGCACGGTGGCTCAGTGGTTAGCACTGCAGTCTTGCAGCGCTGGAGTCCTAGGTTCAAATCCTGCCAAGGGCAACATCTGCAAGGAGTTTGAATGTTCTCCCCTTGTTTGCGTGGGTTTCCTCCGGTTTCCTCCCACACACCAAAGACATACTGATAGGGAATGTAGATTGTGAGCCCTATATGGGACAGTGACTGACAATATCTGTAAAGCGCTGCGGAATATGATGGCGCTATACAAGTAAGCATAATAAATAAATAAAAAACACAAGTTAAAGCTGTATCATTCAAAGAAAAAGCCGCATAAAGTATTAACACAATCCAGAAATGCTGCTGTATTTTCTGGGCCTAAACTCATTTAAAACTGACTGAAACAAAATGGAAAACCTGTAATGTTGTCAGATCAAACTTTGAAATTCTTTATGGAAACCATTGGCACCAAGTCCTGTGGATTCAAGAGTCGAGGGACCATCCAGCTTATTATCAGAGCACAGTTCAGAAGCCTGCATATTTCCAAAGGATCTATACTAAGGATAGGTCATCAATCTTTTTGTCCCTGTTAACCCCTTTAACCCTATTAACACTCATCACTGTAATAGTACAGAACTGTTATGCTGCAGGCACAGTTGCTGTGCCTTTGGTTTACCTCCGGCACTCACAGCTGAGGTAGGGAACTAGCCACTGGAGTCTAAAGCTACTCCGACTCCAGTGGATTAACCCATCAGATAAATAGTGATCATCCAGGGGGTCCGGGACCAACATTGACCCCTGCCACCACTCGGATCCCCCCGTTGAATCTGATTGCGGGTGTTCAGAGGGTTGTGTAGGCATCTTCATTCAAAAATGGATGGATTTTGTAGAGTATTTCAGGATGACTTGTACATTGGTTTTTCCTGCATGAGCGTAAGATTTCTACTCTTATCTAGTAACCTTGTAAACCCATCAGAAAGATGTTAAAATATATAGGGTCTACTGGATTTACATGGCATATTTCTTCCTCTTGAAATCATAATTTTTTAAGCATTGCCAGTTAATATATTTAAAGGTTTGTTAGAAAAATAGGGCTGAAAAATTACACCAACAGATTGTGTGGATAGTTGCAGCGTAGTCTTGTTAATTTCATTGAGGCAAAGCTGCAATCCCAGACATAACCTATGGTGTGGCGCTATTTTTCTAGTTTAACATTTTCTAATTCTGTACCACCCCTTAAATAAAATCCATTTGTGCCCAACATAGACATAACCATATCTGAAAGCCTTTATGTGCTGATGTTCCTTTACAGAAAATATGTGAATTCATAGCTGATGTTTGGCAAAGCTTAAATCCAGTATAGAGAGAAAACCATGGACTCTATTATGCAATATATTTTAAGTGTACAGCAAGCTGCATCTAATGGACAGTCTCCCAGTGAGACCATTACAGAAATGAACTGTTCTTCCTCCTTGTATTAGCCCTTAATGCTTGCAAAACTGGGTTAATTGAGATGAAAACACTTTGCTGATGTATTGCTTTCTTTCTGTCAACCCCTCCAGCTCCAAAGGGATCTCACTAGATCCATGTGCACGTTTTCATAATGCTAATAATTGTCTAGGGAAGACCAGAGAAGGATTCCTCACATATATATATATATATATATATATATATATATATATATATATATATATATAATATATATATATACACACACACTCACCGGCCACTTTATTAGGTACACCATGCTAGTAACGGGTTGGACCCCCTTTTGCCTTCAGAACTGCCTCAATTCTTCGTGGCATAGATTCAACAAGGTGCTGGAAGCATTCCTCAGAGATTTTGGTCCATATTGACATGATGGCATCACACAATTGCCGCAGATTTGTCGGCTGCACATCCATGATGCGAATCTCCCGTTCCACCACATCCCAAAGATGCTCTATTGGATTGAGATCTGGTGACTGTGGAGGCCATTGGAGAACAGTGAACTCATTGTCATGTTCAAGAAACCAGTCTGAGATGATTCCAGCTTTATGTCATGGCGCATTATCCTGCTGAAAGTAGCCATCAGATGTTGGGTACATTGTGGTCATAAAGGGATGGACATGGTCAGCAACAATACTCAGGTAGGCTTTGGCGTTGCAACGATGCTCAATTGGTACCAAGGGGCCCAAAGAGTGCCAAGAAAATATTCCCCACACCATGACACCACCACCACCAGCCTGAACCGTTGATACAAGGCAGGATGGATCCATGCTTTCATGTTGTTGACGCCAAATTCTGACCCTACCATCCGAATGTCGCAGCAGAAATCGAGACTCATCAGACCAGGCAACGTTTTTCCAATCTTCAATTGTCCAATTTCGATGAGCTTGTGCAAATTGTAGCCTCAGTTTCCTGTTCTTAGCTGAAAGGAGTGGCACCCGGTGTGGTCTTCTGCTGCTGTAGCCCATCTGCCTCAAAGTTCGACGTACTGTGCGTTCAGAGATGCTCTTCTGGCTACCTTGGTTGTAACGGGTGGCTATTTGAGTCACTGTTGCCTTTCTATCAGCTCGAACCAGTCTGGCCATTCTCCTCTGACCTCTGGCATCAACAACGCATTTCCGCCCACAGAACTGCCGCTCACTGGATGTTTTTTCTTTTTCGGACCATTCTCTGTAAACCCTAGAGATGGTTGTGCGTGAAAATCCCAGTAGATCAGCAGTTTCTGAAATACTCAGACCAGCCCTTCTGGCACCAACAACCATGCCACATTCAAAGACACTCAAATCACCTTTCTTCCCCATACTGATGCTCGGTTTGAACTGCAGGAGATTGTCTTGACCATGTCTACATGCCTAAATGCACTGAGTTGCCGCCATGTGATTGGCTGATTAGAAATTAAGTGTTAACGAGCAGTTGGACAGGTGTACCTAAGAAAGTGGCCGGTGAGTGTATGTATGTATATGTGTATATGTATATATATATATATATATATATATATATATATATATGTATGTGAGTGTTTATTTATATCGCTTGTCATCACAGAAAATACAGATGCTAGGTAAAGATTCATTAAAAAAAAATCTGTTTGACGTATTTTTGGGGAAAAAGATTTAGGCCTGACTCTTTAGTCTCACTTATGCTAGGTTCACACTTGCACCTGGTATCCGTCTGCTGCCAAACTGATGAAAGACGGTTTGGTCCAAAAAGGTTTGCAAACAGTTACAAAGCGGATACCCGAATCCGTCTGTGCGGAAAACGGAACCCAATGAAGTCAATGGGCGCCAAATTCCTCTGTGTGAATGGTCCCTTAGTCAATGGGTGTTCATCAAAAAAACTCAGTTTGTGTCCATTTTTGACAAATCCATTAGTGTCCCCCCCCTTCTTCATTCTGAGCATGAGCAGTGCGGAAAAAAGAAACAAAAAGTTGTACATTTTGGACCATCAGGGTCATGCTCAGCTATGCCCTATATTACATCAACAATTATACCAGCAGTTTTGTCATATCTCTAAAGGGTTCTTAAATTTAACTTTAACTTTTCTCTTAAAAACCTTGATGTACCAACTAAAATTATTTAACCAATATATTACCTGCCTTTTAAATAAACAGGGACATAACTTGATGGGGTGCAATTTTATTCAGGGCCAGGAGCTTTAGGGGACCCATAAAATGCCTTTTCCTATAAATGATATATTATAGTTATGGGGACTGTTGCAGATTTTGCATTGGGGCCCAGGAGCTTCAAGTTACGCCTCCGTAGAAAAATGTCAAATCCCACCAATTTCGGCAAGACGTGTTGATCATAAACTGTCTATAGAGAACGGACAATGATTCCCCATCTTTTCTCATCAGGATGCTAGGGCTAGGCAGGTTCAGTTTTAACCCATGTTATCCTGTTGGTGCTTGTGGTGTATTCTACTCCTATTAGGAAGTGTAGACGCTTGGCCAAGCTGAACATGTATGTTTATGGGGGAGTCGGGACTAATAGTTGTCGGCCTGGTGAGTTCATTTATCAGCTTGAAGTGTTCTCTGATGGGCTGTCAGTGTTTTATATGTCTCACTAAATACTTGTCAAACAACATATAATCTCAATCTATATGTCTAAGCTTAAAATTATATATTAGAAACAGGAAATAAAAATAGGAAATAACACACTTCCCATGATTGTCAAATTTATTTATTTTTTTACATACATTTTCTTCCATATACAGTCTTAATACATGTGTCACATAGATGCGTATATATTATCTTCATTTTCCTGCTGCTAATATTTTTTCTCCTCTTGTTTCTTTCCAGATTAGCTTTATATGTGTATGAGTATTTACTACATGTAGGAGCTCAGAAATCTGCACAGACTTTCCTGTCAGAGGTAAGAATCCACGTTTCGTAGATATTTGATGTTTATATCTTTTTTTCATAATCATATTTTGAGTTGGCGTAGCTATGTTAGCAGAATTTGGGTTTATTTATCTTGTCATTGAAGCATGGCAAACGATAGCATTGTTGAAGGTCTCTCGGATGGGATCCTCACATATTACAGAAACAAAATGGTTAAATCCATAGCTTCAGTTCAAAAAGAGCAACAATATTGCTTTAAAGTGCAAGTGAATATGTGACTGAGCAGCTCTTCTTCCCTTTTGTCTATCCCATGTGCTTTTTATTCCTTAAGGGAGTTGTCCGGAGAGTTAGGATTACCTTCACTGATCCAGCGGACACTGGACCTGGTTATTCCAGCCTGATTCTGACCTTCAGGTCACGTGATCGAAACCAGGTCCTCAACCCCTTTACTGTAATGACTCAGACCCCATCACAGTTAATTACCTGTGAGATCAGGATGTGGTGGAGCGAACCAGGGGTCAGGAGTTGGAACCAGGCCCAGGTCCATCATCCAGTCTCTGTTGGGTCAGTTAAGGTAATCCAGACAACCCCATTAACCTCGAGCAAAAACTTGTAAAGAAGCCTGAACAGCAAGATGTGTGAATATGTGTTGAATATAGATATCTTTTGGCATACTCAAGTGTATAATTCAATTCTTCACAACAGGCACCCTTGAAATGATAGCGATTTGTGGGGTCATCTACTGATAATTTGATACTACAGTAATTTGTGCATTTTATTTCAATGAATTCAGTTGCATTGAATGTTCAGACATGGCACTATTCAGAATTTTGTATACCTCTATATACTCTTGTCACATGCACATATGACTTATTTGATGCGCTTAACCCCTTGGTGTTCAGACGCTTACACGGAATCCTATGGCTGGGAGGTATTCGATCGAATACTACTCACTCATCTCTAGAACTTACCCTAAGAGTCCCGCTCCAAGCATGAAGTCCAAGTCGGTAAATCTGGCTGACACATGGACTGTGTTGCACGGGTGAAACACGGTTGTGTGCTGCTCCCCTTAGTCCTACAGTGATTGAGATGTCAGTCATGCTGCACAAGGTGTGATCTAGTGGCTGCATGACTAGATGAAGCTGCTCCCTGCCCCCTCCATGACTAGTTAAGGTAAATTTGCATATGCCAGCAATAGAAATGTTAGTGAGGGGCTCCATAGAAAAGCCTTTACTTCATGCTGCATGTGCTGGGACCAGTTTAGGGTGGAAAAACACCTGACAGGTTCCCTTTAAACAGTATGTCTGTGATGCACATGACCTTTTTGATACTGCATGTGATTCATTCAGATTTGGTGCTTTACTTTGCTACCACACCGATTGTGGTGGTCATATGGCAAGTGCAAAAAAACCCAGTTGTGGTTCTATTGCAGAATGCAGTGTATTGTTATCTGTGACACATGGAAGCGATTAAGAGCAGACATTCAGGTCACATCCTATCCAGATGTTTAAGATCAGAGTATTAAGCTCTCATTCTGTCCTAAATCCTGCCCGCTGCTTTTGTAGTTTATTTGTTTAAGGCAGCGGAGTTACATAAACTGAATTCTAATTCTTCTAACTGCATGCAGCCATATATTCCTATATGTATGTGTATTCTAGCAAACACACTTCATGGCTGCTTACTCTATCTAGATGTAGTCCTTTATCTATCTGAAGGCATGTAGATGTATGTTATATATATTGGATTACGTAACCTCACTGCTCGAAGATACTCCCATAGTAACATACGTTACATGTATTCTCTCGTGAGGTTCTGGTATAATAATATAAGGTATAATAATATCACACTTGTTGGTATTCTCAGACCCATGTTCCACAGTTAGAATGAGGTTTTGGTAATGGAGTGCAGTGTTTTTCTTCTGCCAAACATAGTGTTGTGTCTGTGTACTGACAAGTTCCGCTTTTCTCATCTGTCCATTGCACATTTTTGCAGAAATTCTGTAAAATATTCAGGCAGTCTCCGCCAACTTTCAGAGCATCCACAGTGGGTTTTTTTTTGTTTTTGTTTTTTTTTTGCATAATGTTGCTTCATCCAGGGAGGTCTTCCACAATCGGTATTTTTGTTCAATATTTTTCTAATGGCGGACAGATAAGCAGACGTCTTTTGCAGTTTGTAAAGCCTTTGGTAGGACTTATCTTTTTCCCCACCTCTTTCATTATTGGGTATTGTGCTCAGGAAATGATCTTGACAGGACACCTGCTCCTAGGAAAAGTAGCAACTAGAGACGAGTGAAGCTTTCAAGATTTGGTTTGGGCTCATCTGTTCATGGGGTCAGCGCACTGCTGTAGTACAGTAAGCTGGTGTAAGCAGCCATTTTCTTGTGTCCGTGGGCATGCACAGTCGTCTCTGCCCGAGGCCTGATGGCAGAGCCGACTGCGCATGCTTAGAAGATTGAAACCCAGGACGGAAAAAGACACAGGGAGAGGGCGTTCCAGAAGAAGATAGAGGCGGCGCTGGAGAGAGTTCTCTCGCAGCATTGGGGACCGCCCCCAGTGCTGCGAGATAACTCATTTGCATACCGAAGAAAACCCAGATTTTCTCCTATAGAGATTTCTTCTCTATAGGAGAAGAATAGCCTTTCTTAAGGCTATTCCTACGTGTTAGTCAGAAAAAAAGGGTATCCAATGATAGAATCCCTTTAGCAATTACAGGTGACCCTTAAAAAATACTTGTTTTGTATAATAGTCTAACAGAGTGGATTAGTGAGAATACAATTGTGGGATACAGGTTGTTTCTAAAATAAGCACCTTGCAGTACAATCCCTTTATTTGCACTGAAAACAGATTACACATGTCAGGATAGCACACTTCTGTTGTCATGTCTTAATTTTGGTGCAAGCGGCATGAATCAATGAACAATTCCTGCAAGGTGTCAATAGTCCAGGCTGGGGGAGGTGGAGTAATAGTGTTTGGTGGAATGTTTCCAAGGCATATCCTGGGTTCTCTGATACCAGTGGATAATAACTGTATATGCCACAACCAAAAGTTGTGGTTATGAACTCCACAATGAATGTCTTTAATAAAGTGGCCATTCAAAGACGCTGCTTCCTGCAGCCATTTTTGTTGTTCGCATTTTCGGGTTTGTTTTTTTACTCCCTGCCTTCCAAAAGTGATACCTTTTTTTTTATTTTTCTATTCACAGGGCCATATGAGGGCTTGTTTTTTGCAATACCAATTACTTTTCTGTACAATGTACTGAGAAGCTGGAAAAAAGTTCAGAATGGGCTGGAATTAGAAAGCAGTTTTGCCATTTCCTTATGAATTTTGTTTTGACAGTATTTACTGTGCAGTAGAAATTGCATTCTACTTTGATACTGCAGAACACTGTGATCACAGCAATACAAAATTTATATAGTAGGGGTTTTTTGTTTTCTTTTAAAATGTAAAGGGGTTTTTCACTTTCAGATCAATATTAAGAAACAAATGTCAGTGTTTGTATAATGAAAACTTTTATACAAATTTCCAATTTCTGTATCAATTCCTCCTGGTTTTCTAGATCTCTGCCTGCTGTCATTCATTCTGCTTACTCCTAGTGGATAAAATTCTGACAGTGGTCATTTGATACCTGGTGACATCTATCTATTATATGATATATGTCACTACCTGGTAATGAGCTGTAATGAGCTGTGCACTTATCCACTGGAAGTAACAAAGTGATTGACAGAAAGCAGAGATCTAGACATCTGTGAGGAATTGATTCAGAGTACTGTATATTGGAAAAGTGCGTAATTTTATTATTATACAAGCAATAATATTTCTCTCTCACTATTGCTCTGAAACTGGACATCCCCTTTTTCATGTGTGGCAATACCTAATAATGTGGTGATGTTATTCGGTTTGTTTATTTTCCTAGACTATGGGGATACTGTCACACTTTAGGGAGAGACCACCTTGTAGGTGTGTGGAGTCTTACAAAGCCCTTTTCACTCCACCTTGGGGGATTATGGGAAGAATATGCAGATATGTTTCTCAAGATGCAATGAAGGCTTGTTGGAAAGTTGGAAATGATGTTCAAGGGAGCTTCCCATAGATGGCAGCATACAGAGGCAACGTTTCCCTATTTACATCTTGAGAAAAATATTTGCATATTCTTTCCATTTATTTTCCTATGCAATGTAGGGAAATGGGAGTGATTTAATTTTTCTAAAGTTTGTTTTAAATATATATTTAAAACTTTTTACAAACTTTTTTTCTTCATTTCCCTTGGGGATTGAACAAGCATTTGATTGTTTATACCATAGACTACAAAACTACGGTGTACAGAGACTGCATAGCTACGATATTCAGTCTATGGGGATATTTTATGGCTATAGCATCCTTGCACCTTCTGAGGAGGTGGCAGCTGACTTAGGCCATAATGCATAGATGCAAATTTAATTTCTTGTGGCCTAGGAGTATATAGAGAGAGTGACCCTTTAGGTTTATTTCTGGATATGTCTAGTGACCCTCATTACTTTTATCTTCTATAAGCCTCTTTACAAACACACTTCAAGCTCAAGCACAGTCAACATAACTAACATGACCTTTCTATCTCTCAGTATAATTATTCCATTATAACAGATAGGTTCAACTAAACAGCTGGTGTCCCTATAACCCCTCATATGTGCACATTAAACAACCCCATGTCTCCTGTGACCACAAGGAGATAATGCAGGTTTTAGGTCAGATTCTGCTTTTCTATTTATGTTCATCTTCTATAGTACCAAACAGAAGTCATTGGTGTCCTAGGTTTTTATATAAATCTTGACTTTATACAGTATTTGTAGCGCTGTGGAAAAGTATTACAGAACTCCCCCTTTATGACATTAAAGCAGAGATTCCCAACAGAGGTGACTTTCATCATCCTTTATCCTTATGATGACTTTTGGTAAAAAATATTTTGGAGGTATGCTCTAAGGAAAATTTTCTGCCCTATGACTCATCTTCTCTACATACAGATCATGCCAGATGAAGGTCACTCCTGACCGAAAAGTTGCAAATTGATCTACATCTCTAACAGTGAACTACCATGTACCATATGATATGGCGTTGTGATGTGAAAACCCTGAACACCATTTGTTTTAAAAAAAGAAAAATAAAATACAGCTTATTGATCATCTAAAGCATCTACGATGTGTGCGGCAATTTCTATACACTGTATTGTGGGTTGGAGAACCCTTCTGCAAACACCACCACATCATCACATGAGTGTACGGGATCAGTGATATATTTCTACGAAGTTAAATCACAGGCATACTTAAAGGGAGACTCCAGGTAAAGTTAATATAATAGGACTGTATATATAAGTTTGGACACACCTTCTCATTCAAAGAGATTTCTGTATTTTCATTACTATGAAAATTGTAGATTCACACTGAAGGCATCAAAGCTATGAATTAACACATGTGGAATTATATACTTAACAAAAAAGTGTGAAACAACTGAAAATATGTCTTATATTCTAGGTTCTTCAAAGTAGCCACCTTTTGCCTTGATTACTGCTTTGCACACTCTTGGCATTCTCTTAATAAGCTTCAAGAGGTAGTCACCTGAAATGGTATTCCAACAGTCTTGAAGGAGTTGGAACCAAAGATCTCAAATTTGGACTCATCAGACCAAAGCACAGATTTCCACTGGCCTAATGTCCATTCCTTGTGTTCTTTAGCCTAAACAAGTCTCTTCTGCTTGTTGCCTGTCCTTAGCAGTGGTTTTCTAGCAGCTGTTTTACCATGAAGGCCTGCTGTACAAAGTCTCCTCTTAACAGTTGTTGTAGAGATGTGTCTGCTGCTAGAACTCTGTGTGGCATTGACCTGGTCTCTAATCTGAGCTGCTGTTAACCTGTGATTTCTGAGGCTGGTGACTCGGATGAACTTATCCTCCGCAGCAGAGGTGACTCTTGGTCTTCCTTTCCTGTGGCGGTCCTCATGTGAGCCAGTTTCTTTGTAGCGCTTGATGGTTTTTGCAACTGCACTTGGGGACACTTTCAAAGTTTTCCCAATTTTTCGGACTGACTGACCTTCATTTCTTAAAATAATGATGGCCACTCGTTTTTCTTTACTTTGCTGCTTTTTTCTTGGCATAATACAAATTCTAACAGTCTATTCAGTAGGACTATCAGCTTTGTATCCACCTGACTGCTGCACAACACAACTGATTGCTGGAACTTCTTAGTATTTTTTTTTTTTTTTATCAAGCCAATATCCTCAAGTTCCTTTAAAGAGGACATTTCACGGAGATATTGGATCCAGTAGTTTCGGCATAGATATCTCTTCACCATGAGAAGGACGGGCGTTACTGCCCAGAGTCATTGCTGGGTGGTAAGGAACGCCCCCCCTTTCCCCAACATGTATCCTCAAAAATCAAATGAATTTGGCACACTCTCCGCTTTCTGGTGGTATATAATACCGCCGGTGCTAGAGGACTTGAGAGGTTCTCTTTTTAGTGTTAGTTTCACTATTTTTTATGCATTTAATATGTCATTGTAAATTTAGTTTTCATTGCCCAAATAAATAGCTTTTCCATGTATCTGCATTAAATTTGCCATACCTCAACTCACAAGCCTTCAACTTTACCATATGTCTCCATAGTATGATAGTATTCTCTTTAGTGTTCACCAATTCTTATTATAATTGTATGTATGGAACGCTAATATGCCAGTCCATTAGGACATACTTGTGTAGATCTGACAAAAACATTCATTGTGCATTCCTTTCCAAGTAAAAAGTTATTTTCAAAGGGAGTTTGTCAGGTCCAAAATGTTTCCCAAACCAATGATCGTGTTCTGTAAGGGCCTTTTAATAGAAGAAGAAACATACTTTGGTGGCCCTGAACCAATGCACCAATGCAAAGCTAATCTTTTTATGGATATTCAGCTTGGCCTCAAGTGTATCAGGGAGAGGGTTTGATTAGCCAGTTGTCTACAGATGGCTACAAGTGTTCTGAAAGTCCACTGACATTGCTATCCAATGTCACCACCTTCAACAGAGAATGTGCGTGAGTCACATCTCGGTATAGAAAAATATAAGAAGCTGCCCCCCTCCCCCAATGAACTTACAGATATCTGCATTCCTTACTCAGTTTGCGGCCACATGTAAGTTTCTCATATTTTTAAAGGTCCCTTCATGGCACTAGCATTTTTGAACCTGGCAGACTCGCTTTAGTTTTTATGCTGCCAATGTAATGTATACTTGCAACAATGTAAACTATGTGACTCTATTTGTTTGAAATGTATACAATGAACTTTGGATTTGATACTCCATTTTGGTCGCAGAGGTGGAAGCAGCAGCAAAAAGACATCCTGAGACTAAGGCCCAAGGTAGCGTCGAAATGCAGCACTTTTCTCAGAAAGCTCGGAGAGGTTTCCTCTGCAGACTTTCTACTTCAGTTATAACTGTAGGGAAACAGCTGATGTTTCCATAGGTATAATTGACATACTGCCACTTCCAAAACTGCCATGGTTTTGGAAATTGCAGCGTCTCCGCTGCACGTATTTTTCCACAAAGTGAGGATGAAATTCACTAGAATCCCATCCACTTTGCTGTGACTGTAAAACGCTGCAGCCTAAAAAGGGTTCCATTTAACCAAAGGTCCTGTTCCTATGAGCAAGAGACTTCTGTTTTATCCATATTAACTCTTTACCTTCAGGGTGTCTTTGCTCTGAATAGAGTTCATTGTAATGTGCTGGATGACCCTGGTATTGTGCCACTTACAGTTCATTACAATTCTGCAAAACTATACACATTTTCCTTGTTTTTGGTAAAGGAACATGAACATAAACTCTCCTTGATGGAAAAAGGGAAACCTGCTCTAGCACTACCTTCTTGGTTTTCTAAGAAACCTAGTGAAATTATTTGGGATTAGTCATACATGGCTACAAGATGATCAAATCTACCTGAGAGTCCCTTGAATATGAGCTTGAATAGAAGAAATAATTTAAGGACCTCCAACATCTTTATTCAGTTTGATCTAATTAACACACTTAGGCCCGTTTCACATCTGTGCATGGGATTCCGTTCGGGAAGTCCGCTTGGGGGACCCCCCCCGAATGATAACCTAATTTATGAAAAAGCGGTTACCTAAGGAAACTAGCGGACCCCATAGACTATAATGAGGTCCGTGTGGTTTCTGCACGAAAAATGCGGAGATAAAAGTGTTTCTTGCGGCGCTTTTCTCTCCGAATTTTTTAAACGGAGAGGGGAATTGAATGGCCCGAATGCAGATGTGAACTGGGTCTTACTTGTACTATTCAGTATGGCTTTATTTTACTTTTTATTACATTTCTCTTTATTGATCAGTTTATATAAAATCAATAAGATAGATATTTATGATTAATTTACCCATCCACATAAGACAACTGCTATAGGAACAGAAAAACTGAAATCCTAACGTGGACAGATCTGTCGTACAATGGACACAAACTAACCATAATGGGATCTATCTGGTTTTCTTATGGTGCCCATATTACTTACTGGACTAGTATTCTGTGACTAGCCAGGTTCCATGATATATAAGCAGAATTTCTCATTATTCTTATATCTTATCTTGTTATTTTTATTCGGAACTAAGCACATATAATATGAGAGGTCTTGAGCTCACAGTTGGTTGAATACACTTCTTGCTGGCAGTCCAGTGTGATAAATGTTATCCCGTCTGAAAATTTGGATTTGTTATGAGATATTGTGTCTGCTCCCGGAGAGTAATGATTTCTTGGGTGGATTCATTATAGCAGAGAAGTAATTGTTGCTAATGAATGATTGGTTAGAAGTCCTACTAATGATTCCTATCCTATGCTTCACAGATCATTATAGTCCATTACCACACTACAGCCTGTTTGCCAAGGTGATCATTTGCTAAAGGAGTTAGACAAGTTTTAGGCAGCAGGTCAATGAAACTGCTAATCCAGATGCATGTTTTTCCATTTGGTCTTAATCCCTTCCTGCTGCTTCCAGGCAGACGTTATTGATACTAAGTGGCCTTTTGCTCATTAGAATTGAGGAATGAATCCTTTATATTGCTCTTCAACTAATTTGGGATTTGCAGGATCTAGTCTGAGAGTATGAATTCTTTTTAATGGAATGCAAGGCCAGCAACATGCAAGAAAAACAAAGATCCAACCTGTGGTTTTTGTGCTGTCCTTTTGAAAACCATTCAGTGCTGCTAAATAACAATTACATAACCCTAGAACATGAGAATGTAAAGCTCACAAGCGGTAACACTCCCATAGAGCTTATCTCTTAAAGTATGATAACCTTAAGACTGGGGCCAGACGTGGCCTAAACGCTGTGGCCTGTCTGTGGCAGAAGCATGGCATTTTACAACACTGTTTTGGAAACTACAGCATGTCAATTATACCTACGGAAACGCCAGCGTTTTTTTTTTTTTTTTTTTTTTGTGGGAAAAACTGCGATGCGTTGCTGCTGCGGTTTTTCCTGCAGTGCTTTTTTGCTGCAGCCTGCTACTTGGGACCTTAGCCTGAAATAACGTGTTGGCATCATACAGACATGTAAATGAACTAAAAAGAAAAAAGATGAGCCAAATACACTTAACGTATCAAAATAAATCAATGTATCAAAAATATATCAAATTGTGTGTGTGTGTGTGTGTGTGTGTGTGTGTGTGTGTGTGTATATATATATATATATATATATATATATATAGTATATAGACATCACATATTAGAATAAATAAGACAAAACTGACATTGTAAAAAGTTACTCGCATAGCAATTACCAAAGTTCTGTCAACTACTACCTATAAAATTCAGAAATAAGTATTACAGAATGCAAATACTAATGGGTGTTGTGTGTGTGTGTGTGTGTGTGTGTATGTGTGTATATATATATATATATATATATATATATACACTCACCGGCCACTTTATTAGGTACACCTGTCCAACTGCTCGTTAACACTTAATTTCTAATCAGCCAATCACATGGCGGCAACTCAGTGCATTTAGGCATGTAGACATGGTCAAGACAATCTCCTGCAGTTCAAACCGAGCATCAGTATTTGGAAGAAAGGTGATTTGAGTGCCTTTGAACGTGGCATGGTTGTTGGTGCCAGAAGGGCTGGTCTGAGTATTTCAGAAACTGCTGATCTACTGGGATTTTCACGCACAACCATCTCTAGGGTTTACAGAGAATGGTCCGAAAAAGAAAAAACATCCAGTGAGCGGCAGTTCTGTGGGCGGAAATGCGTTGTTGATGCCAGAGGTCAGAGGAGAATGGCCAGACTGGTTCGAGCTGATAGAAAGGCAACAGTGACTCAAATAGCCACCCGTTACAACCAAGGTAGCCAGAAGAGCATCTCTGAACGCACAGTACGTCGAACTTTGAGGCAGATGGGCTACAGCAGCAGAAGACCACACCGGGTGCCACTCCTTTCAGCTAAGAACAGGAAACTGAGGCTACAATTTGCACAAGCTCATCGAAATTGGACAATTGAAGATTGGAAAAACGTTGCCTGGTCTGATGAGTCTCGATTTCTGCTGCGACATTCGGATGGTAGGGTCAGAATTTGGCGTCAACAACATGAAAGCATGGATCCATCCTGCCTTGTATCAACGGTTCAGGTTGGCGGTGATGGTGTCATGGTGTGGGGAATATTTTCTTGGCACTCTTTGGGCCCCTTGGTACCAATTGAGCATCGTTGCAACGCCAAAGCCTACCTGAGTATTGTTGCTGACCATGTCCATCCCTTTATGATCACAATGTACCCAACATCTGATGGCTACTTTCAGCAGGATAATGCGCCATGTCATAAAGCTGGAATCATCTCAGACTGGTTTCTTGAACATGACAATGAGTTCACTGTACTCCAATGGCCTCCACAGTCACCAGATCTCAATCCAATAGAGCATCTTTGGGATGTGGTGGAACGGGAGATTCGCATCATGGATGTGCAGCCGACAAATCTGCGGTAACTGTGTGATGCCATCATGTCAATATGGACCAAAATCTCTGAGGAATGCTTCCAGCACCTTGTTGAATCTATGCCACGAAGAATTGAAGCAGTTCTGAAGGCAAAAGGGGGTCCAACCCATTACTAGCATGGTGTACCTAATAAAGTGGCCGGTGAGTGTGTGTGTGTGTGTATGTATATATATATATATATATATATATATATATATATATATATATATATATATATATATATATACAGAAATTACACAAAGAATGTTAACAAGAATGTGAGGTTGCAATGCTGGGGTCCATATGTATATGCACCCCAGAAAGAATGCCTATAAGTAGAACATGTATCACAGCTAATGAGCCAAACCAGAGCAACAATTTCAGCAGCTAAAGAGCAAACCAAAACACACAGAACCTATATAATACAATTAGTAAACACATACATATGGTGCAGGGGTGATGTACCGGGTAAAACCTTGACACCACCCCAGATGCGCATTTCAGCTGCACCTTTGTCAGGGCACCAGAAAAGTGAAGGAGATTTTATTTAATCTCATCCACACATTGCAGGAAAAAAACGCAGTGGGAGACTCAGCATTTTTAAAAGCTTGTGTGTTTTTTTATTTAAAAAAAAACACTGTTGAATTTTCTCTGTGGATAAAAGGAAAATCACAACGTAAAATTAAAGAAATTGGAACAACCCATGCTGCAGCCTGCCGAGGTGTAAAAATAAAAGAAATGGCATACTCACCTGTCATTTGCTGCAGGTATTAGATTTTTGCCCACTCTTCTTTGCAAAATAACTCAAGCTCAGCCAGATTGGATGGAGAGCATCTGTGAATAGCAATTTTCATGTGTTGCCACAGATGCTTAATGGGATTGGTCTGGACTTTGACTGGGTCATTCTAACACATGAATATTCTTTGATCTAAACCATTCCACTGTAGCTCTGGCTGTATGTTTAGGGTCATTGACTTACTGGTAGGCGAATCTCCTTCCCAGTCTCAAGTCTTTTGCAGCTTCCACCAGGTTTTCTTCCAGGTTTGCCCTGTATTTAGCTCCATCCATCTTTCCATCAATGAAGAAAAGCCTCCCCACAGCATGATGCCACCACTATCCTGTTTCACAGTGGGGATGGTGTGTTCAGGAGGATGAGCACTGTTACTCTTCTGCCACACATTGTTCTTTGCATTTAGACCAAAAGTTTTAACTTTGGTCTCATCTGACCAGAGCAACTTCTTCCACATATTTGCTGTGTCTCCCATATTGCTTGTGGCAGACTGCAAACGGCATTTATGTTTTTTTCTTTCAATAATGGTTTTCCTCTTTCCACTCTTCCATAAAGGTCAGATTTGTAGAATGCGCAACTTATAGTTGTCCTGTGGACAGATTCTCCCACCTGAGCTGTGGATTTCTGCAGCTCCTCCAGAGTGACCAGGGGCCTCTTGTCTGCTTCTCTGACCAGTGCTCTCCTTGCTTGATCTGTTAGTTTAGGTGGACAGCCATGTCTTGGTAGGTTTGCAGTTGTAGAATACTTTTTCCATATACGGATAATGAAATAAACAATGATCCTTGGGATGCTCAGAGCATGGGATAGGTTATAATAATCTTTCCACAACTTTATCTCTGACCTGTTTCGGGAGTTCCTTGGTCTTCCTGATGCTGTTTGTTCACTAGTGTTCTCTAACAAACCACTGAGGTCTTCACAGAGGAGGTTTATTTATACTGAGACTACATTACACACAGCTGGACTCTTAACTAATTAAGTGAATTCCAAAGGAAATTGTGCACACTGGATTTTATTTAGGGGTATCGGAGTACACTGGGCTGAATACTTTTGCACATCAGCCTTTTCAGATTTTTATCTGATTAAAATTTTGAAAACCATGTATCATTTTCGTTCCACTGGACAATTATCTGCTACTTTGTGTTGGCCTATCACTAGGGTTGAGCCGATCTTGACTTTTCAGGATCGATTTTGAAATATGATTTCCGATAATTTTTCATTCGAACCCGATCTCGATCCCAATTCCGATCCCAATGCAAGTCAATGGGATTTTTTTACTGATCGGAGATCAGATTTTAAAAACAATCCTATTCACTATACAGCATGGAATCTAACAATTGAACGCTCTAATTGTTAGAATTCACGCTGTGTAATGATTTTTTTTTTTAATCACGAAGTAGCCAGAGGATTTTTTTTTTTTTTTTTTTTTTTTTTAACTCCTCTGGCTACTTAGTTCCCCCTGGTGTCCACTTACCTGTAGAGATGGCTGGTCCAGTGCCCGGTATTCTCATTCTTCTTCACCTCATTGCCCCCTACCTCCCAGGTTAGGAGAGTGGGCGGCTTAGGAGAGTGTGGGCGGGTACTGGGAGGGGAGACGTCACGTCTCCCCGCCCTGTACCCGCCCACACTCTCCTAAGTCACAAGCCCCGCCTTCTTCCTAGCTCTTTAAACACTAACCTGGGAGGCGGGGACAGCGAGGCGAAGAAGAACGAGAACACCGGGCACCGGACCAGCCATCTCTGCAGGTAAGTAGCTACTAGAGATGTTAGCTAGTCTCCCATTAGAATGAATGGACGCAGCCGGCGTGCAGGGGGTTAAGGCTATGTGCCTTTTGCTTCCATTCATTCCTATGGAACTGCAGCAGAGCCTTCACACTGAGTATACACTCCGCTCAGAATGAGCAGAGCGTATACTCAGTGTGAAGGCTTACTTTGTTAGCTTTTCCCACAATGCTTGGCCAGTAGCAAAGCATTGTGGGAAATAATCACCGATCTCATTCCCACCTAAAAAGATCGTGTTCGGAATACCGATCGCGATCGTGAAATTTTCTCGATCGCCAATCTGAATCCGATCTTTTCTGAACACGATCGCTCAACCCTATCTATCACTTAAAATCTCAATTAAATATATTTAAGTTTGTGGTTGTAAGGTGATAAAAGGTCAAAAAGGGGTATGAATACATTTTCAAGCCACTGCAACCACAGTGGCCTTCGTAGTTTCTAGCAAGGAAATGGTGTGTGTGTGTGTGTGTGTGTGTGTGTGTGTGTGCGCGTGCGTGCGTGCGTGCGCGCGCGCGTGCGTGCGTGTGCGCGTGTGCGCGTGTGTGTGAGAGAGAGAGACACCAGTTCCTCTCCAGGGACCTCACTAGGGACTGTTGAGTCCACTGATTGGTCTCAGCAGTCATATCGGGTACAGGACTTCACCCTGATACAAGCCTGTGAGGTTAAGTATTCTACATGCTACATTAAATATGCTAAGAGTCCAGTAGGTGGTCTTTTTGTTGAATGAGTAATACAGTCATGGCCAAAAGTTTTGAGAATGATACCAATAATAATTTTTGCAAAGTCTACTGCTTCAGTTTTTCTAATGGCAATTTGCAAGTAATTGCTGTTAAGCTGATCACTCTTTATAACATTCTGGAGTATATGCAAAGTCAATATTTCCCTAGAAAATGAACTTTATCCCCCAAAACACATTTCAACATCATTGCAGCCCTGCCTTAAAAGGACCAGCTAACATCGTTTCAGTGATTGCTCCATTAACACAGGTGTGGGTGTTGATGAGGACAGGGCTGGAGATCAATCTGTCATGATTAAGTAAGAATGACACCACTGGACACTTTAAAAGGAGGCTGGTGCTTGGCATCATTATTTCTCTTCTGTTAACCATGGTTATCTCTAAAGAAACACGTGCAGTCATCATTGCACTGCACAAAAATGGCCTAACAGGGAAGAGTATTGCAGCTAGAAAGATTGCACTTCAGTCAACAATCTATCGCATCATCAAGAACTTCAAGGAGAGATGTTCCATTGTTGGCAAAAAGGCTCCAGTGCACCCAAGAAAGACCAGCAAGCGCCAGGACCGTCTCTTAAAAGTGTTTCAGCTGCAGGATTGGGCTACCAGCAGTGCAGAGCTTGCTGAGCAATGGCAGCAGGCAGGTGTGAGTGCATCTGCACGCACTGTGAGGCGGAGACTCTTGGAGCAAGGCCTGGTCTCAAGGAGGGCAGCAAAGAAGCCACTTCTCTACAGAAAAAACATCAGGGACAGACTGATATTCTGCAAAAGGTACAGGGAGTGGACTGCTGAGGACTGGGGTAAAGTCATTTTCTCTGATGAATCCCCTTTTCGATTGTTTGGGACATCTGGAAAACCGCTTATTCGGAGAAAACAAGGTGAGCGCTACCACCAGTCTTGTCTCATGCCAACTGTAAAGTATCCTGAAACCATTCATGTGTGGAGTTGCTTCTCAGCCAAGGGAATTGGCTCTCTCACAGTCTTGCCTAAAAACACAGCCATGAATAAAGAATGGTACCAGAATGTCCTCCAAGATCAACTTCTCCCAACCGTCCAAGAGCAGTTTGGTGATCAACAATGCCTTTTCCAGCATGATGGAGCACCTTGCCATAAAGCAAAGGTGATAACTAAATGGCTCAGGGAACAAAACATAGAGATTGTGGGTCCATGGCCTGGAAACTCCCCAGATCTTAATCCCATTGAGAATTTGTGGTCAATCATCAAGAGACGGGTGGACAAACAAAAACCTACAAATTCTGACAAAATACAAGCATTGATTGTGCAAGAATGGACTGCTATCAGTCCGGATTTGGTCCAGAAGTTGATTGAGAGCATGCCAGGGAGAATTGCAGAGGTCCTGAAGAAGAAGGGTCAACACTGCAAATATTGACTTGCTGCATTAACTCATTCTAACTGTCAATATAAGCTTTTGTTACTCATAATATGATTGCAATTCTATTTCTGTATGTGATAAAAACATCTGACAAACACACATAAAAACCAGAGGGCAGCAGATCATGTGAAAATATAAGATTTGTGTCATTCTCAAAACTTTTGGCCATGACTGTAGACAGCCTACTGTGTATAAGGGTATACATACAAAGGTGGCTGTGAGTCACTAAATAGGACCAGAATGAACAGGTTTTTCCCATCTCCCTCTCTCAGCAGTTTGCCTGTTGTCTTTCTCTTCATATCCTGTGTTCTTCAACAAGCTGAGGGACAGACTTTGATGAACAGGGCACTATGAAATACCTCAGTAAATATAGACGTTGTCTTTACCATGAGAGCTTATTCATTAGCATTACTAAAAATCTAATATAAATGCAGATCAAACAATATGCATAGTAAATGTAAATTACATTACACAAGGTTGGAGAAATTTTCTTGCTGCTGAGGAGAGAATAGTCTTGCAGTAAACTCAATGTTATCTTTTTGTGTTTATATAGAGAGATAATGGACACTGTTTGAGCCTTTATCAAATCAAACTGCAAGTAAGAGAACTCAGCCCCCCTAGAGAACAGTGACTTCATCCTGGTATATGGACAGGACGGGACCAAGGAAGCGCTGTATAAAAACAATGGGAGGAATAAACTCACATAGCAGGCAAATGTAGCTTCATTGCTTAAACAATGTCTTTAGGAATACTCTTGAATTTACATAAACTAGCAGTATAGACAGGTTCCTTGAGCTTGGGAGTACCTCTTTAAAATGAAATATAGTATATGTTATACTGAACGTTTATGGGCAAAATGGTAAAACAAGCTGTTGGACTCCTAAGCCCAGAATGAGCAGGTATTAAACTGAAATACACAAATTGACAAAATAGTAATGCACCAAGAAGTCTTGCACATATGGTTAAGTGTCCCTCATATCACTGTTACGCTAGGTTCATACCTGCGTTCAGCACTCCGTTCTGTGCTTTCCGTCTTCTACGTGCAAGAAGACGGAAAGCACAGACCGGGTCCGGCGGTGAGCGTTTTATGCTCTCCGCCATGAAACCGTTTTTTTTTAATCCGGACACAGAGTACTGCATGTCCGACTCTGTGTCCGGATTGAAAAACCCAGTTTCACAGCGGAGAGCGTAAAACACTCACTGCCGCTCATGGCCGGACAGCTTTCTCACCCATTCAAATGAATGGGTGAGAGACTCCTGCAGGTTTCCGTCTCCTGCTCTGTTTTATGCAGGAAACGGAAACCTGCATAACAGACACCTGGGCGCAGATGTGAACGAGCCATTATGGGTAACTGACTGTTTTATGGGATGTCTCCCCAGATCATTACACCAACAGTTAGGGCAGTATGTTGCTCACTAGTAAAGACAGTATTAAAACACTGACCACGAGGCCTCTATACTTGAACCTGACTGTCATCCGATCCATCGCTAAAGACTATATGGTTCAAGTCTGTAGCAGTCCAGGTTTCTTGTTCATGGCACCACTGCAAACAAATTTAACAGTGGCTGGTTGTCAATGCCAGATCCCATAATGGGTGCCATAATGCCAAATTTCTTTCTGCTATGCACCTGGAAACCGTTCTAGCTGAGGCAGAAGTATGTTAATGAAGGTGTGACCGGTGTCAGAATGGTGCACAGGCAAACTGTGGTTGCTGCTTGTGCTTGTTGGTGAATCAAACAATTGTCTCTACTGGTTGTCAGTCTGGGTCATCCAGAACCTGTTCGCCTTGTGTGCGTTTTCTCGCATAATCACTGCTCCCAACACCTCTTAACAGTGAGGAAACAGCAGGGAACTTGACAAAATGATGATCCTGTGTCTTTTAGTCCAATGATGTACCCCCTCTAAAATTCTGTCAACTAGGAAAAGTTTTCGAGTACTTGGGAAAGGCATGTCTAGCAATCAACGATCTCTCACCAAGAGGTACACTACCCAAAAGTAGTCTCTGAGAGCAATTTTATAGGACAGAAAGGAATGATCTGTTGTGTCTAATCCAGAGGACAGCAAGCGTTTATACAGAAGTTGGCATATCTTTTGTCAATTAGTGTATATTATAAATTGTACTGAATTTTTTCTCCCAAAACTAAATATCAATTTATAAGTATCTCCATCCGTATAGCTGCATGTTCAACATGAAAGGTTCCCTTTAAGAAAGGGCCCCACATCCTTTGTTTGTTTTTGTATATAACTTTGAAAGGTACATTGATGGTACATATTTCATTTGCAATGTTTAACTCCAATGCCACACATAACATAGCAATTTTAGTTGCTTGGATTAATAGACCCAAAATGGCAGAATTTGTTGACCAACACTGACACACTTTTCCAATAAAAAGTCTCTAGAAATTAAGGAAGTCATTATTAGATATGTTCAAAAGAAATCCGTGAAATTATGTTCTGTTTGCACAGTAAATGGAATTTTGGTCAACGCACAGTAATGGTTTGGCAGGGTTGACCAAAGACTGGATTTTATCCAGTTTAGCCATCTTGAAATTAGTCAGATGATAGGAAAAGCTCGATTGAGGGCAGAATGTAATCTTACGTTACATTGCTAAGAAGCAGACTAGTGGGAAAAACTTTGAACAACCCATTAAACAAAATTTCTCAATGTTTTCGGTTTCAGCAAATAAATGTTCATATAATGAAGTTGTACAATTTTCCAATATACTTTCTGTATTAATTCCTCATTGTTTTCTAGATCTCTGCTTGCTGCCATTTATTCTATGGTCATGTGATGTACACACAAGTGCACATCTCGTTACCAGGCTGGTGTCTGTTTACAGGGCTGTCACTGTAATGAGCTGTGCACCTGTGTATCCATCACTTGACCATGGACCGTCCCTCACTTGACCATGGACCGTCCCTCACTTGACCATGGACCGTCCCTCACTTGACCATGGACCGTCCCTCACTTGACCATGGACCGTCCCTCACTTGACCATGGACCGTCCCTCACTTGACCATGGACCGTCCCTCACTTGACCATGGACCGTCCCTCACTTGACCATGGACCGTCCCTCACTTGACCATGGACCGTCCCTCACTTGACCATGGACCGTACCTCACTTGACCATGGACCGTACCTCACTTGACCATGGACCGTACCTCACTTGACCATGGACCGTACCTCACTTGACCATGGACCGTACCTCACTTGACCATGGACCGTACCTCACTTGACCATGGACCGTACCTCACTTGACCATGGAACGTACATCACTTGACCATAGTCAGAATTTTATCCACTAGAAGTAACAGAATGAATGACAGCAAGCAGAGATCTAGAAAACCGTGAGGAATTGATACAGAAAGTATATTAGAAAATTGTACACTTCATTATGCTAACAATAACATTGCGTTATTACATAATAGTGATAGAATGGTATTTATTTCTGTATAGTGGATCCAAAGTCCATCACTTATTATAACAACCTTGCATGTTTATGTTTACCTATACGCTACAAAGATATAGTTTTGTACACCGCGAACATGCCAATAGTTTTTCTTTGGACTTCTTTTTTACCGATGGCTGGAAATGACTGTGTATATCATTTGTTTACAAGTTTGCTATTATAAAGACTTGTAACGTATCACATTGCATTACAACATTATTTTAGCATAAAACATTTTGGGATTTTACCATTAGAGATGAGTGAGTATATTCGATCGAATACCTCCCCTCCATAGACATTGGTGTTTAAAAAAAAAAAAAAAGCGCCGGGGAGGTTGGAGGGGAAATGAATATTTCCCGCCTTTCCGCTTGGTATTCGACTGAGTACAGTACGCCAATAACATGCAAATGGAGGTTTTTGATCGAATACTACTATTCAATCGAATAGTAGTATTCGATCGAATACTATTCGCTCATCTCTATTTACCATCTATTTATTGATTTATCTGTAAATGCCATGTATATGGAGGGGAGCAAAGGGTGTGTGCCAGGAGACATGCTTTTCTTTGATATAACTCTTTAGACTGTTATAATGTGATTTTATTTTTAAAGAAGGTTTTTGTGACTTGATCGTGCAGGACTTTTGTTTCCCTTCAAAATAATGGATTTATGCCAGATGTTCAGACTTACCATTAACATTAATGTCTATGGCTAACGAATGTTCATCTGCTATACTGTCCCTTGTTACTGCCTGTTCTTTTCTGCACATAGTTAGCAAGCAGAAAAATGGACCGTACAGAAACGAACACTTGAACATCAGTGTCCGCTACAGCCAGTTAGTCGCCCATGTTTTTTTCCTTTATCAGAACGGACATCGAACACTACTGTATCCCCTGGCCAAAATGGTTTTTATCACTGAAAGAGGACCTGTCTCAAAGTACAAACTACTCAATGCCATACACTATTTGATTCTTGATGTGTCAGTATGGTGTTTTAATTTTTTACCCCTTTCTGCCACAGAAATTTTCTTTTCCAAAGGCCATAACTTTATTTTTCAGCTCACAGAGTCTTATGAGGGCTTAATTCTTGCAGGACAAATTGCACATCAGTGGTATCAAATAATATTTTTTATAATGTACAGTATATACTCGAGTATAAGCCAAATTTTTCAGCCCAGTTTGTGCTGAAAAAGCCCCCCTTGGCTTATACTCGAGTCAGCAAAAAAAAAATAAAAAATATATATATATATTTTTTAGGAGGGGGGGGGGGTCTATGACCAGCCACAATATTAATGTATAGAATCTCCCATAAAATAGTGCAAAAAAAAAAAACATTATAAAAAAAAAATAAAAGTTCTAAATCACTCCTTTACCTAGAATACATACAGAAGTAGAAAATGACTGTGAAACACAAACACATTAGGTATCCCTGTGCCTGAAAGTGCTCAATCTACTGAATATAGGGGATCTGTAGTGCTTCAGTTCCGTGGGGAAGGGGTTAATAGGAGCACTGCAGATACCCTATATTCAGCCAGGCTGAATTCCACATGGGGGAAGAAAAAACAGTCCTCAATCTCAGGGAAGGGACAGACAGACAACCAAAACACCACCCCTCCCTTCCTCCCTTCCCCATCACCCAGCATCTACTACCAAAAACTCCGACCATTTTAATTTTTTGAAATTTTCCAGTAGCTGCTGCATTATAGGCTTTTACTCGAGTCAATAAGTTTTCCCAGTTTTTTGTGGTAAAATTAGGGGCCTTGGCTTATATTCGGGTCGGCTTATACTCTAGTATATACAGTATATTAAATCTTGGAAGCTGGAAAAAAAATTCAGAAGGAATCAGAGAAAAATAGTTTCACAGCTTTCTTTATTGCTTAAATTTTACAGTATTCACTTTGTAGCTAAACTGACATGTCACCTGTATTCTGTGGTTCGGTACAATTATAGCAATACTAAATTTCTAGAGTTTTTTTTAGTTATGTTTAAACTTTAACTACCAAAAACGTTGCAAAAAAAAAAAAAAATTGTTGGAGTCACCATATACTGACAAATGTAACTTTTTTAAAAATATTTCCACGAACTGGGATGCATAAGGTGTCTTTTTTTGCGGGACGAGATGTACTTTTTATTTATCAAATTTGGAGGAAAGTCTATTGTTGTGATTGCTTTTTGTTCAAATTTTTATGGGAGGCAAATCGGCAAAAAATCAGCAGCTCAATTTGTTTGTATTGAAGACCCATATCAGAGCCCAGGAGAGGTGAGAAACACTTTTTTTATGTTTACTCACCTACCCTGTGCTTCCAAGTGTTATATTCTGGGGTCTGAAGAGTGTGTGGGTGTTGAATCCCCAAAATTTGCAAAATTCGTAACAAACACCGTATTGTGTGGAGGTGCCACTATGGAACATTATACTATGTGAAAGGGGGTGCTATGTGTGGTGTTAAGGGAGACAAGTCAAAAGTTTGCTATTATTGCTAATCTTTGCTATTCACACCTCCTGTTTATGCATTGACAAGTAAAAAGGTAACAATGTTTTGAACTTTTGACCTACAGGCTCCACATTTTACCATCTACTACAGCTATAAATGTGAGATTACCATAATTTTATAGACAATCATCTTGGCTATCTCATAGATAAATTTAACATGCAACTATTTAGCATATGATCAGTTATACAGATTCCTGTCATGTAATGGCAATATTACTGTTTTGCTCTTAAAAATCTAAATTTAAATTTTTATTATTCTGTTAATATTTTGTAATTGCACCTTTGGCTTTCAACACTGCCTGAAACCTTCTGGGCATGCTCACGATCAGATTCAAGCATGTTTCGGACAAAAATCTGATCCCAGGTGTCTTCTACATGTTCCCAATGTTGACGCATACTAGTCGACTCACTTGGGTGCAAAAACAGCTTTTTCTTCAACTCTACCCACAAGTGTTTGTTTGAGTTGAGGTTTTGGGGGGAAGCCAATACAACACCTCTACTCCACTTTGGGTCGTTGTCCTGCTGTAACACTCTGTCCTTTTCATATCCAGTACTCAAGTACTCATACCCTAGTAGTCAAGTGGACAAAGTAACTCTTCTTGTAGGATACTAACATTTAGCTCAGCATTGAGACCACCATCAATCTGGGGTCAAGTATCCAATGCCTTAGGCTTTGAAACAATCCTCTATCATCAGGCTTCCACCAAACTTGACAGTTCCTTCAATTTCTTGATCAGTTAGCCCCCTTTTTTCTTGTTTCTTCCAGACCCATTTGCACCCCTCAGATCCCAGTTTATTGACTTTAGTCTCCTCACTCCAAATCACCCACTTCCACTTTTTGTACTAATTCAATACACTGCAATTCAAATGCATTGCAATTATTGAAAAATACCTATACTTTCATTATGCTGCCTAGAGCAGCCTGTAATAGAATCTACCTAATCCTAATGACAAGACCGGGAGCCTTAAATAGGCTCCTGGCTGCCGAAGTAATGGATCCATCCCAAAAATGGCGACGCTTATGTACTGCCGGGGCAATGGCATCTTTGTCATGTTTGGCTTTAGGAGTATTAATAAGCAGACACCATATTTAAAAAATCCGACATCCACTGTAATAATATGCCAGGTGTCAGGGAAAGAATTCAGATCTGATAGATATGGCCTCTGGAAGGTTATATGTAAATTATCTCTTTTTCTTCAAGTGGGTGGTAACCTTATGTTACTATAAACTAAAGTGTTACCACCCACTTGATGAAAATAGCTAATTTACATATTTCCCTTCCAGTGGCCATATCTTCTGAACATCTGAATGGAATTTAAAAATCCAAAACTGAACAGAGGCACAGCGAGAATCAAATGATGAGTAAGATTTAGTATTTGGTGACAATTCCTCTTTAACTATTGATTCTGTTTATACTGGATGTCATCCTACTATCTAGGGGGCACAAGCTCATGCATTATTCTCATCATTTATTTGTTTGTATGTGTTTAGCCTGATTTTATTCTTTTTCACAGGTTGTGTACTGTTAAGTTAATGGCCTGTGATAGGTCTAGCACATAGTAGTGTAGCCATGGCTTCTACCTTGGAGTTGCTGCCAGCAGCTCTTATTATAGAGAACATCTAGAAAGGCTGGTCTTACCTACAGCTAACCTTCTTCCTGCAGGGTTTACTGAATGATGAAGGTCAGCTCACTGCAAACTGCAGACTTTATGAGTCATACAAGTGGTGCTAAGACCTCCTGGACCTCTGGAAAGTACATGTTTATCGTCTTTCTAAGTAATAAAACCACTTCGTTGAGGTTGGCAGGAGCGAGAGCCAGCAGCTGCTAATGTGAAGGAGAGTGTGCACTATTTTGTTTGGGCACAGGTGTTTACCTTTGTAAAGGAGATCCGCACCCATTACTTTATGTACCCACCCGTGATTGACAAAATGTGGAAATTCACCACTGAAATCTACAAGTTGTTAGAAGTTCTTGATAAAGGCCAAGATATTGGAGCATAAGTAGTGCTCAGACTTTGTGCTGCACACTGTGTAGAATGTGGTCTCAAGATGAGATCTGCATAAATGTGTAGATTATATAGAGCTGACCATACAGATGAATGCATGTACATAATCATCCATGTCTTGCATGGACCAAACCTTTACTCAGTATGGATCAGAATAATAGGATGATTTTTACATAGATGTGCACGATCTGTACCGCTTACCTCATAGGATGGGTTCACACTACTGCTGCTGCCTACCTCAGGGTTTCCATCGTAAACAGGAAATTGTACAGGGGACGGCTTGCCGGCAGCCAGCTTTAAAATCCATTCATTTGAATTGGTTTTTAAAGTGACCTCCGGTGTCCATATTCGGCCTCTCTGCCTGGAAACCGTTTTTTTGGGGTTTTTTTTGCACGGACACAAAGTCGTACATGCAGGACTTTGTGCCCATGCAAAAAAAAAAAAAAATCGGTTATCAGGCGGAGAGACCACATGTAAACACTGGTGGTTACCTTTTAAAAACCCATTCAAATGGGTCCCCTGTCCAGTCTCCCCGGGGTTTACAACGGAAACTCCAGGGCAGACAGTGGCGGTAGTGTGAACGCCGCTATAGATTGTAAGAACTTGTAAGCAGGGCCCTCTATCCTACTGTGTCAATGGTGCTCTAATAATCAAGGTAATAACTCATAATAAAGAGTGAAGCTACTGTATAAAGCACAGACTAAATAATCTGGTGGGCTATGTACAATCACCGGCCACTTTATTAGGTACACCATGCTAGTAACGGGTTGGACCCCCTTTTGCCTTCAGAACTGCCTCAATTCTTCGTGGCATAGATTCAACAAGGTGCTGGAAGCATTCCTCAGAGATTTTGGTCCATATTGACATGATGGCATCACACAGTTGCCGCAGATTTGTCGGCTGCACATCCATGATGCGAATCTCCCGTTCCACCACATCCCAAAGATGCTCTATTGGATTGAGATCTGGTGACTGTGGAGGCCATTGGAGTACAGTGAACTCATTGTCATGTTCAAAAAACCAGTCTGAGATGATTCCAGCTTTATGACATGGCGCATTATCCTGCTGAAAGTAGCCATCAGATGTTGGGTACATTGTGGTCATAAAGGGATGGACATGGTCAGCAACAATACTCAGGTAGGCTTTGGCGTTGCAACGATGCTCAATTGGTACCAAGGGGCCCAAAGAGTGCCAAGAAAATATTCCCCACACCATGACACCACCACCACCAGCCTGAACCGTTGATACAAGGCAGGATGGATCCATGCTTTCATGTTGTTGACGCCAAATTCTGACCCTACCATCCGAATGTCGCAGCAGAAATCGAGACTCATCAGACCAGGCAACGTTTTTCCAATCTTCAATTGTCCAATTTCGATGAGCTTGTGCAAATTGTAGCCTCAGTTTCCTGTTCTTAGCTGAAAGGAGTGGCACCCGGTGTGGTCTTCTGCTGCTGTAGCCCATCTGCCTCAAAGTTCGACGTACTGTGCATTCAGAGATGCTCTTCTGGCTACCTTGGTTGTAACGGGTGGCTATTTGAGTCACTGTTGCCTTTCTATCAGCTCGAACCAGTCTGGCCATTCTCCTCTGACCTCTGGCATCAACAACGCATTTCCGCCCACAGAACTGCCGCTCACTGGATGTTTTTTCTTTTTCGGACCATTCTCTGTAAACCCTAGAGATGGTTGTGCGTGAAAATCCCAGTAGATCAGCAGTTTCTCAAATACTCAGACCAGCCCTTCTGGCACCAACAACCATGCCACGTTCAAAGGCACTCAAATCACCTTTCTTCCCCATACTGATGCTCGGTTTGAACTGCAGGAGATTGTCTTGACCATGTCTACATGCCTAAATGCACTGAGTTGCCGCCATGTGATTGGCTGATTAGAAATTAAGTGTTAACGAGCAGTTGGACAGGTGTACCTAATAAAGTGGCCGGTGAGTGTATATTGTCTCTATAGCTCTAATCTTATAAATTGCAAACAAACCTTCCCTGAGTTTTCCAGCACACATCCAGTAATTCACGAGCTCTGGTATTATTTTCTGCAGTCGCACCGCTGTTATTATTGGACATCCTCCCTCAAGGTGCATTTTTTAAACTCCAACTGGTGTGAAACCAGGTGCAATTTTTTGCACATGCCAGCATTGTACCTTTTTAGCATTTTTCTTTGCTGCCAATAGCAACATATTGTCATGAAAAAGAGTGGGAGGTGCATGGCCCAAAACAATTAACATTATTTATAGAGTAACATCCAGCTAGTGCACAGTTTATTTTCTGGCACAGACTTGTCTGCCATTCATTTTGTATGGCAGGTTGGCTTTATGCATCCTGCCACATAAATGCTGATATTTTGCAATGCATTGCAATACATTAGCACTGTAATGCATTGCATTAGTGATCAGATCTTCTGGGGTTCAAACCCCCTAGGGCTGTGTTGGCGAACCTAAGGCACACATGCCAGAGGGAGCACTCCAAGCCCTCTCTGTTGGCACATGTGCCCCTCGGCCTGATCGTTCACTAACGGGAATCTGGTTGGCCACGGGACTGCGGCTTTCATTGACAGCAGAGTGTGACCTCTTCCCTGATCAGGCCCAATGACGTCATTCATCAATGCCTACAGTCAGAAGAATGAGGATGCCCGGCTGCTCTTCATGGGAGGTAAAGTAAATAGCATATAATACGGTGTGGGGGACCCAAGGTGGAGCATATAATACAGTCTGGGGCCCACTGTGGAGCATATAATACTGTGTGGAGGCCTACTATGGCGTATATATAATACTGTGTGAGGGCCCAAAGTGGAGCATATAATACTATCTGGGGTCCCACTGTGGAGCGTATAATACTTTGAGGGCCCACTGTGGAGGGTATACTACTGTGTAGGGTTCCACTGTGGAGTGTATAATACTGTGTTGCAGCCCACTGTGAAGAGTATAATACTGTGTGGGGGCCCCCCACTGTGGAGCATATACTACTGTGTGGAGACCAATGTGGAGCATATAATACTGTGCAAGGGCCCACTGTGGAGCATATACTACTGTGTAGGGGCCACTCTGGAGCATATAATACTTTGTATGGGCTACTGTGGAGCATATAATACTGTCTGGAGACCATTGTACTGATGTAGGGAGATTAGAATTGCTGGTGGCACTTATCAGTCTGTCTTCTTTACAATGAGCCACACACACCAGTCATTCTTCTCAGATGTCCCCAAACATACCAGTAGCAGTGCAAGGTGCTCAGTGACAAAGAAAAGAATACAATGATTTTTACAATAGGAAAGAGATCACTTTCATGGTCCATAGTAAAAACAGCTTTTACCTCCTGAGAGTAATTTTTGATATGTGATAAAGATATGATAGACAAGAAATATATCAAAGATGGTAAAATGTAATGATGCATCACAACCAGGGATTCTCTGGAGTTTACTGGCATTTTTAAAGCTGGGCAAAAAGAATCTGTGCCCACATGTCAGCTTGCATGTTCCAAACCTTGACATGACACCAATCAGTGGCAAGCTGCTCCATGGCAGCTGTCAGTCATTATTGCTGTGCTTGGACTGATGGCTGAAAGGGCTATTTGTGTATATGGATCTAGGTAAGTGCATGCATACTTGTATGTATGAGTTCACATTTGCAGGTATGAAAAGTAGGATGCCTTTTTCTCATTTACATCTCTATTAAAGCAACAGTATGTCTAAGCCCCCTTGCACCTTGTTAAAGGTCAGTTTGCTATCTGGATTTTTCCCAGATAACACACTGACCCATTCATTTCCATGGGCCCGTACACATGACCAAGCATCACATAGACATGTGTGCGGACCAACATTCTACACCGTAAAATATGGACAGGTCCTATTCCTGTCTGATTTTGAGGCCCTGCTTTTGTGGCTCCTATTCATTAAATGAAAGGGGCCTTGGAAGCATGGCTGGAGCACGTGTGCTGCGCGGATGATGCACAGGTTCATTAACGGCAGCCAGTTAGCACACGTCATGTGCAACCAGCTTAACCGTGAGTGAGCGATTATGTTTTTAACACGCTCAAGAACAGTGCCCTAGATTACTTCATTGTATGAAATATGATCATATCTAAGTCATCTGTATGTTTTTGTGTTTATATATGTTTATATATGCCTCGGTGTTCATTATGTAATTAAACTACAGATTTACAGTACATGAGTGTGACCCCCAAGAAAGTACACTATTGTTATATGTGCACTTCTAATTCATTTCAATGTAAAGCATTCCGCTTTTCTGAGAATATGACTAGATGCTCTTAGTAATGGGATGGAATCCCATTATACATATATGGTACGTAGAACTGCCATAAACATCTTTAGAGAGAAAAAAAAAAACATTAGGAATTAGAAGATTTACAGTTAAAAATTAAAATCACTTTGGCCATGTGCTAGAACCAATGTATGTCTAAGAACATGTCCAATGTCCTGGAAATGCTCTTCTAAGAACACATTGCATCTAATGCAAATTATAATGCCCATGGTAGAGAGAAGGACTCCATCCAAGGAACTGTCATATTGGCTAGTTGTCATTGGCGAGTTATGGCTGGACTTTTTACAAGAGCTATATCAGGAGATGCTGGTGCAAAGACCAAAGTGGAGGACTAAGGCCAGGGCCAACATCACAAAAAAGCTGCAGATTTTACTGCAGTTTTCTGAGCCAAAGCCAGGAATGAATTGAGCCAAAGGGTAGAAGTATAAGAACTTCCTATATATTTCCCATTGCTATTGAAGCCTATTTGTGGCTTTGGCTAAAAAAAAAAAAAAAAAAACTGCAATAAAAATATGCAGCTTTTCTGCAACATGGGGTCTCAGCTTAATTTGTTGTTTTTGTTAAATGGTCTCCAGACTTGAGTCCAGTTGAGCATATAATGAAGAAGAAAGGAAGGAATCTAAGTATAGATATTGGGAGAATTTCCCAGTTTTTGCCCCAAATGTTCAATCCAAAGGTTGTGGGAACTCAGTCTTCTATCTTGGATAACCTAAAGTAATAAGATATCAAAATGAGATTTCCTATGTTTCCTAGGCTGCTCTATGGTTGGATACATTGCGAGGTGGGTATACAGTTTTCTCTATAATGGTAGCTGCTCCAGTTTAAAGTTTAAAAAAGGAAAAAAAAAACTAGCTGTTAAGGCTGGAATATAAATAGAAGATATTATTTTAACGCCATGACACACTTACTCTGTTGTGATGCGAAGCACTCTGCTCTACCTGTAATATTTAAGTGCCGTATGTGGCAGAAGGGTCTAATTCCCACTTTGTATGAGGGAAGTAATAGGTGTGAAACCCAGCAGAGTGCTGCCATTCCAAGCTAACATTACCTGCTCATAACACTTGTACTCGCAGCAGGGACCTGTACAGATCAGCAGCCATAGGACAACTGCATTACTTTCCTTATTACCTGCTTTTAGCTAACATAAAGACTCCATTATCCTTGTAATACTAGTACAAAGAAAAAAGATGAAGAAAGGAGCAAACTTGCACAACTTCCTTACAGATTTACTTGACTCTTTTACTTGACTGAATTCTGTGAATAGATAGCAATATAAACTTGTAATAAAACAAATGTTTACTTTGTTTTCTGGGTATATGCAAGAATACCTTTATAGCTGTATATTGAAGATTTATATAATGTTCTAATGCATTTTGGGAAAGATTTGCTAAATCTGTCTTATTTTTAGACAGTGTAAACTTGGACAGGTAGTCTGAAAATCCATCAGATTCATCACAGTGAATGATGAATCTGGGTTGTCATTAGACTGTCTAGTCCAGGTTTATGCCATCTATTATTTTACTTAGTTTGATCTAGTCTAGGGGTCCTCAAATTTTTCAAACTGGCCCAGTTCACTGTCCCTCAAACCATTGGAGGGCGGAAATATAGTTTAAACAAATTTAACATAATATGCTCCACAGCAGCCCCCCCCCCCCCAGTATTATATGCTCCATAGTACACCTCCCCACACACACAGTATTAATATATATATATATATATATATATATATATATATATATATATATATATATATATACACACACCTACATAAATACATGCACACATATACACCCACACTCACTTATACTTATCCATGAAGAGCCGCCGCGCATCCTCCTCCTTCAGACTGCAGGGGCGATGAGTTACGTCATCACTTCTGCGTTGGGGCAGAGGTCACACCCTGCAGTCAGTGTAGGCCGCAGACCACGGCTTACACTGACAGTTTTCAGTTGTATGTACATTTGCACAAGCTCACCAATGGGGAATCCTGTACCGGTTTCCCTGTTAGTGAATGATCCAGTCCATCATGTTAGTGCACAATGTCACGTTTGGAACCATGCCCCTTTTCCTGCTAAGCCAAGCCCATTTTCACAGCAATTTGGAATCATTTTATCTCAAACTCTTTGAACAAAATTTATCAAGATGTGCTGAGAGTTGCCACAATGCAGAAAACATACAGCAAAATTCTGATGGAAATATAATATTGATTTGGAGACTGTGTTTCAATCCCCCATCGTTTGCTGTTGAATGTTTCATACCCTTAATTTCGGTCCATATCTTCTCCGACTTTAATCATGCTATTAGACATTGCAGATAAAAATCACAATGATGTTTGTTTGTTTGTTTGTCTTTTTTATGTAATGTGATTTCAGTTTTTCATACAAACATTTCCATTAATTATAAACTGTGTAGATTGTTTTCACTGTATTTAAATTCTGTATACATAAAACTGATTACAACTGAAGAGAGTTGTGGTATTGTTAACTAGTAGGGTCATACAGCATGGCACCCCTTTATACAATCAGTTGGCACCAAT
The DNA here is from genome assembly GCF_031893055.1 of Leptodactylus fuscus. Lineage (NCBI taxonomy): Eukaryota > Metazoa > Chordata > Amphibia > Anura > Leptodactylidae > Leptodactylus > Leptodactylus fuscus. The sequence goes on from NC_134265.1 coordinate 202,832,870, forward strand.
TTAGGCTTCCCTCTGTGAGATTCATATGCACTAGTAGACATTTGGACAAGAAGTTGCCTAACTAGGACAACCAATTTCATTTTAAGGCTGAGGCCCCACAGTTCGGGAAAGCTTCTTTTTTGCTGTGTTTTTTTGTTTGTATGGGGGGGAGGGGCTGTGCCAATGCCAGGAGTAGGAGCAGGACGGAGAAGTATCCTATATGTTTCCTGTTCATTTTGTAGCCACTCCTAGGTTTGGCTCAAAAAACCACAACAAAATTTGCAACAAAAAAGCAGCTTTTCTGCATTGTTGGGCCACAACCTGTTTTTTTTTTTTTGTTTTTTTTCCCATCTTTAACACACCACATCATTCTATTCCCTGTAGTGTAAAATTGTTGTGTTGACCACTGTAACTACCTACTACAACAAGAATAAACTACAACAGATTTGGACACAATGGACACAAAAAACACAACTGGGTTGGAGTTTCAGGGTTCTTTACTCTAAGGGCCTATTCACATCTGCATTCGAGTCTCCGTTTGGGAAGTCCACTTGAGGACCCCCCAAACGGAAACCTATAAGCATTAATTCGCAGACCCCATAGACTATAATGGGATCCATGTGGTTTCAGCATGAAACATGCAAAGAGAAAAGTGCAGCTTGCAGAACTTTTCTCTACACGTATTTCGTGCAGAAACCACATGGACCCCATTATAGACTATGGGGTCTGTGGATTTCCTAGGTTCCTTTTTAACGTGTATAGGTTTCCATTCGGGGGGGGGGTCCCCAAATGCAGATGTGAACTGGGCCTAACTTTGGAAAAATTTAATAACTTTGAAATATTATGAAATTCTGAGAACAAGTAATGTAGTGACTGCTTACAATCTGTCTTCAGCTGCCTGGCTGGTACAAAAGGAGTCTCCTACTCTCTTGTATAGGGTATGTTGTGTATCTTTATAGTGGGAACCGAGGTGCTCTTGTGCAGTTCTCTAAGCTGAGTTTTCCAACTGCTCTTGTCTGGACTGTTGTGCTTGTTCTCTCCTTGGCCTGTCTTCCCAAACTAGCAAAGGCTCCCTGCTTTGGGATAAACTGTGCACCGACAACAAAGTGCTCTCCCACCTCCAGACTCCCGTGTTTCACAGGACAGCCATGACGATAGAACCAGCACTGGAGGTTGGCTCTCCACATTACTCATTATGTTACCTCCTCTACTGTGTTTCAATTTCTACTATGCATTCTGTTAAACAATTGGAAATAAATTGGCAATTTTTTGATTGATTGATTAACATAGTTATTTTTTTCATAGATACGATGGGAGAAAAATATCACATTAGGAGAACCTCCTGGGTTTTTACACTCTTGGTGGTGGTAAGTGTTATAAATTTTGAGCTTGCTTTATATCATTTTTTATGATTGCATTTTATAATGCTAAATGTACAGTATATGCCTCACATTTGTTTAGAAAGGATATATAGGTATAAGGTCATCTATTTACAAAAGGTATAGGACATCTTTTTTTCCCCATTTCTATAAAGTTGTAATAATTCAACAATCCAGAATATAACAACTTGCATCATATAACTAAATCGTATGACAGCAGAATGCATACAGTACACATTTGAAGTTCATTTGAAGACATTTCCTCTTACTTACCAACGACTGGTAAGAGGAAATGTCAAGTGCAATGACAGATCTACATTATGAGATCTTATGAAATATTATGTTTTATTCTTGCCATGTAGACTTAGTATTATAAGCCCAAAAGTGTATATGTGGTGCCTTTTAAGTTGTTCTCAAACTACACACTAGGTTGTTGTACTCCCATTGATTTTCTGATTACAGGGTCTCGCACAAAGTAGTCGCAGCTACACAGGTTCAGACCTGAAGTACAGTGCCATATACAGTTCACTTCACAGCCACTACAAAGTGTATGGTGCTGTGCCTCTGGTCAGTACATTCAGTAGGTAGTGCCATCAGTTGATCAGCAGGGGTCCTGGGTGTTACACCCTAACTGATCTGCTATTGATGCCCTGTCCTCATTAGTGCTATTGGTGACTTATCCTCATCAATAGTAAAGTTTCAGTAAACCCCATTTAACCCTTTCCCGCCGATGGCATTTTTTGATTTTCGTTTTTCGTTTTTGAATCCCCTCCTCCTAAACCCCATAACTTTTGTATTTCTCCGCTCCCAGAGCCATATGAGGTCTTAATTTTTTGCGGGACAAATTTTTCTTCATGATGCCACCATTAATTATTTTATATAATGTACTGGGAAGCAGGAAAAAAATTCAGAATGGGGTGGATTTGAAGAAAAAATGCATTTCTGCGACTTTCTTACGGGCTTTGGTTTTACGGCGTTCACTGTGCAGCCAAAATGACATGTCCCCTGTATTCTGTGTTTCGGTACGGTTCCAGGATACCAAATTTATATGGTTTTATTTACATTTTGACCCCTTAAAAAAAAAATCCAAAACTGTTAAAAAAATTTTTTTCTAAAAGTCGCCACATTCCGACAGCTGTAACTTTTTTTATACTTCAGTGTGCGGGGATGCATTGGGCGTCTTTTTTTGCGGGGCCGGGTGTACTTTTTAGTTCTACCATTTTCGGGAAATGTTATTGCTTTGATCACTTTTTATTCAAATTTTTATCAGAATCAAAACAGTGACAAAAACGGCAGTTTGGCACTTTTGACTATTTTTCCCGCTACGGTGCTTACCGAACAGGAAAAATATCTTTATAGATTTGTAGAGCGGGCGATTTCAGACACGGGGATACCTAACATGTATGTGTTTCACTGTTTATAACTACTTTTATATGTGTTCTAGGGAAAGGGGGGTGACTTGAATTTTTAATACTTTTTATATATATATTTTTTTTTTTTTTAACTTTTTTTAATTTGTTTTTTTTTTGCATTTATTAGACCCCCTAGGGGTGTTGAACCCCAGGGGGTCTGATTACTAATGTAATGCATTACAATGCTAATGCATTGCAAAAAATCATAATTTCTTTTGCAGGCTGCATAGACCAGCCTGCAAAAGAAAGAGCTTGCAGACAAGCAGTGGAAGCGTATAGTGTTTTTGTCGACAACGTTTTTCTGCAGCGATTTTGCAATTTCTCTGCTGCTTTTCTTTCCTTATTATACCTATAGGGAAAATGCCAGCGTTTCCTTAGGTATAATTGACGTGCTGCGATTTTTCTGCAGCATGTGAATGGCATTAACCAGAATCTCATTCACATTGCAGGTAATGTAAAATACTGCGTTTTCTTCTGCAGTGTTTCTGCAATGGCAAAGACACTTTGTTTTCACAATTTGGGGCTTTAGCCTTTAAGGGCTCCTATTATTTAGAAGGAATTTTTTCTCTCTAACACGTCGGAAAGGCTTAAGAAAGGCTATTTGTCTCATACCTTTAGATGTCTTCTAACAGGCCACAAGAAAATGGCCACTTACTTACTGTGTAAGCGGCGATTGTTCTTGTGGCCGTGGGCATGTGCAGTCGCCTCTGCCCAGGCCCGAGGCCTACAAGTTTCACCACCTATGCTGGAAGAAGACACAAGAAGAGGATTTTCCTGATGAAGATGCAGGTGGCGCTGGAGAGAGTTCTCTGGCAGCATTGGGGACAACCCCAGTGCTCTTTGAGCGCTGGAGCCCACCCCAATGCTGTGAAACAACTCATTTGCATATCGGTAAATACCGGTATTTCTACTGAACGGTGGCCCGGAGAAGACATCTAAAGGTAGGAGACGAATAGCCTTTCTTAAGGCTATTCCTACGTGTTAGGGAGAAAAAAATACCTTCTAAATGATAGGATCCCTTTAATGCTGTACTAGGAATTGTGAACACCTACAATTTTTGTAAATGCTGTCTTGCCCTGTATAATACCTATCTTTTAGTTTTCTGGGTTTTTTTTTTTTTTTTTTTTTTTAATTTTGCATAATGGGTGGTTAGGAAGACCAATATGAAAAAAGTTAAATCAATATAAAACTAGGAAAAAATTAATTTAACTAGCTTTTCTGCAGCTTATTTTGTGCTACCTAGAGGTAAGTTCACATGGGGATTTTTGGATTGGATTTTGATGTGGAGGCCAACCCAGAATCCGGTCCAAAAAACTGATGCACCAGCATCCAGTCACGGCATTCCGCTCCAGATTAGGCCGCTCCAGATTAGGCCTAAATGAATGGGCCTGGGCGGGAGGGGAGTGTCGCGCTGCGGACGCGGCAGCTGATTCAGCCGCGGAATCCACGGCAAGTATGGTCATGTCGCTTCTCTTTTCCTCTACTAGGTAGTGGAAACAAGAAGCGAGTGGCTTCCATTGAATTCTGTCGAAAAACCCATGTGAACTTACCCAAAGGCACACACCAGATTTGATCAGTGAGTACTAGTACAAGGTGCCTAATGTCACAGGGTATGGCAAGGTACTTTCTCGTAGGGTTGTCCTAACAATCACTATTCTTGCCTGAGAAGTTGACTGCTAAATACACAGGAGAATTGCTGAAGATTTGTTACTCTCCGGCTGTGCAGAAGAAAGGCCTGACTGCTTCATTCTCTTTGGCACATTCCTTTATATGGCTCATACATAACGGGCCCATTGAGGATAAAGCATATAGTGTTTTAGGTAAGCCATGTTGTACATGATAAAAATGACATGGCTCTGCTGAATGTTTTACATAGAGTTACTCTAGTAACCTTACAATCTGCAACACCATCTCATTTGCTACAATTTGCTATTCTTCTAATCTCTGACCTCCTCAGTGAGTCTCTTTATAGTTCTACCTTGTCATCACTGGAGGTCACTTACTATATGTCTGGGAAAGCATTAATAATATAAAATCACATTTCTGCTTGATAGAAGGCATTTCCATCGGCCATGTAATATCAGATGAGTATTACTATTATTTATTTTATAGCTGTTCACAAAAGGGAAATCCTACCTGCAATTACCATATATACTCGAGTGTGTATAAATATATATATATAGAGAGAGAGAGAGAGAGAGAGAGAGAGAGAGAGAGAGAGAGAGAGAGAGAGAGAGTATATATATATATATGTGTGTGTGCAAAATAATCCTATCCTACTAAACCTATCCTACTAAACCTATCCTACTAATCCTATCCTATCCTACTTCCTACTAATATTGTGTGTTTGGATGTTTGTTCCTCAATCACGCAAAAACGGCTGAACGGATTTGCATGAAATTTGCCACATACATAGATAGGAACCCCAATTAAAACATAGGCTACTTTCCCAGTAAATGACGTCCCTACATGACCGCAGTGAAGGAATTTAGGTTCACTTAAAGGTCATCACAGGCCCTTGAGCCACTCTAAGATAGGTTCATGCTAGGCAGTGGGCGGAGCTACACACTAATTTGTGGGCGGAGCTATATAGGATGAAGCTGGACAGTGTGAAAGCTGAAGAAAATGGAGTCTCATGGAAGATCAGGAGACTACAGAACATGCAGGCTGTGTGTGGGCAAGAGGAGTATATCGGGTATAGTGTTTCAGTGAGTACGATGGGGAATGTGTTATTCTGCCTCTGATATGGGGAGGGGGGAGAACTTTGGCACATATCAGCAACATACGTTCAGCCCTTTGTAACACAGAAGCTGCTCACACACTAACATAAGAACACCCCTATAATCCAAATGGCCACATGTAGCAGAGCTTAAGCCGCGCTGTTGCACAGCTGAGTACGCTCTCCATATGCAGAGATGTACATACAACTGAGTATGCATCGCATATGCTGCGATATAGCAGAGCCGAGACGCGGGAGCAGGCGGATCATCCACAACAGCAATTGGCTAAATATAAGCGGCTCAGCGCCAGCACCAACCCACAGACGAAGTTGGGGGCAAATGCTAGTATGTAATAAAAGGGACACCAGAAGATTGCCTATTTTTTTTAAATCAAGTTTTATGTTAAATATAGTTTTGGGTAGGTTTTTAAATAAGGATCATGTTATTATCTAGATTTTAAAAAAAAATCCTAAAAATCCTGCAGTTCTGACTCTGGCAGCTAAGTTATTGACACAATTTAGAAAAATTCTTTACAGCATCCACTTCACTTATCATCACCAGTCACGGAATTCACCAGTCACATTAGGTGACTTCACAGCTTATCCCTCTTACCCCTCCGCAAAGGTCGCATGCCTAGAAAACTCTCCCATAAAAACTGACAAGGTCTACTGCAGGCCATTGTGTTATGGCCCATGGCTCAAAAATTATTAAAATATATTTAATAAAAAAAAATGTTTAAACAGTCTGGCAAAACTTTCCCTTTAGGCTGGAGCCCCACTTTGCAAAAAGGCAGTATTTTAGCCGTGGCGAAAATGTTTTTTACCTGCAAATTTGATGTGATTATGGTCCCATACACATATTGCAGACAAAATTCTGCAGCGGAAAAGCTGCAATTTCAAAAATACTGGGGAAGATAGTCTGCTGAGAAAATCTCTATGGGCCTTCAGTGAAATTGCCTTTTTTCTGCATCGATTTTCACATAACATGCACAGAGTTTTCCTCAGCTGAGTGTTTTTTGGCTGTGGCTCACTTAGTCGGGCCTTTGCCTTAAGCAGCTTTGTTTTCTTCACCACTCATTAAGCTGCTTTCCTCCTTATTTTCAATCAAAGAGATCAGTCTCCATATCCACTGACATGCAGAAGTCTATGGAGAAGGGTAAATGCAAAAGACAGCTGCCAGCTGGTTAATTGAATTATTGCCTTATACTGTGCAGTATAGTGTATTATGTGGAAGAGCATCAAAAGAACTCTGGGGGCAACATGGTGGCTCAGTGGTTAGCAATGCAGTCTTGCAGTGCTGGAGTACTGGGTTCAAATCCTGTCAAGGACAACATATGCAAGGAGTTTGTATGTTCTCCCCGTGTTTGTGTGGATTTCCTTCCATACTCCAAAGACATACTGATAGGGAAAATTGTAAATTGTGAGCAATTATTTGCACCTTTTCCAGCAGCCTCTTCCTCCCCTTCCCCTTTTCATAGACTTATATAGAGAGTAACTGAGCTTGACAAGAGAAGGAAGTATATATATATATATATATATATATATATATATATATATATATATATATATATATTATAATAAAATGTCCATTGTCCTGTAAGCAGGGGATCTGGGGGGTTTTTGTTCTTGTTTTTTTTCTTAAGAAACAGCATTGAAATTTCTGATACATCATGTCTGTCCTATTCACATGTTGCAAATCCTAACACAAACCATGGACGGAAGTTGTATTCTGTTAGAAAAGAAAAATAACTTTTTGTCTAACCTTATACAACACATGTAGGCTAAGGCTGAGGCCCACGTTGTGGAAACACAGCTTTTTTTGTTGCAGATTTTGCTGCTTTCTTCTCAACAAATGCCAGAAGTGGATTGAGCAGACAGTAGAAGTATAAGTGCTTCCTATATATTTCACATTACTTTTGTAGCCATACTTGGCTTTGGATCAAAAAAACCTGCAACAAAATCTGCAACAAAAAAAGCTGTATTTTCGCAATGTGGGGCCTTAGCCTAAAGCCACATGTTGGGGAAATGCGGCATTTTTGGCATATTGAAGAAACAGTGTTTTACTGTGAATGAGATTAAAAAAAAAAAAAAAAAAAAACTGAGGAAAATGCAGCAAAAACTTAAACAATGCAACATGTTTTAATTGCTTCTTTTTCCACAGTGTTTTTTGTATCACTATGTGGGGCCTTAGTCTCTAAATCAAAATAAAACTGCAGGTTGATTAATGTAACGCAAAATTACCTGGCATATGCCTTATATATTCTTTTCAATATTTTCTGCAAGTTCTATTAATTTCTGGTTAATTGATTCTTTATCTTCTTTTGCATTGTCTTTTCCAGTTAAGCATAGTCTCAATGTGAACAGTATCAATGTACTCTTTAGCATAGAAAATATACAATAATTCGTAATCCATTGCCTAGTGATAAAAATGAGAAATACAGAAATAAGTATTCTTCTGTGTCCCAGAAATCGGCCACCTCCTTCCTCCTTCTCATAATCTTGTCACTTGGCCATAGATTGGCCACTACGTTATCTGCTGGATTTCTACAACACTGTTTATTTGTAGAACACGTAGAAAATCCGACAGTCTTACAAATTTATCTTCTGTTAAAGGGTTTGTCCAGGCAAAATTTTATATGTAAGGTAGGCCGGAGAAGGTGAAAAAAAAATGTTCTTTACAATGCTATGGTATTACTGATGACCCAAAAACAACCAGGGCTATATATTAGCCTTAAGCTCATGCAAGTTGTTCATGTCCTGTGCTACAACACCTATAGAGATGAGGTTTTGAGTTTTCTATAAATTCAGGATTGGACTAGCCCACCAGTAGCTGAGCATTATACAATAAGACCAAACCGACCTAGTAATGTGCCCCAAAGGCGTATCAGCAGACAACCCCAGCTCACCATGGCACAGATCACTGGCCAATATGGTCTACTTCCTCATAACCAATTAGACCTTATTGATGTTCTGTATGTGCAATGATATAGTCAAAAATTACAATTAAAACGGTATGCATCTTCTATATAGCTAGAGTGTGGATTTAGCTGCATCTCCCCTGGTGGGCCCTGGGAGCCACAAACTGCTACTGACATCGCTATCTGTAAAAGGGGACAATATATAACTGTGAGCACGGCATCCTATTGTATCTGCTCGGAGCTTTAGAAAATTTATCATTTAGGACAAGTAAATTATAGATCCAAGAGATGTCCCTCCAACCTGAATAGTTAGGGACTTGTAGACTGAAGACCATATGACGTGCCCAATGAATAATAGCATTGAGGAACTTTAATTAAACAAATTACCATTCCCAACATAACGGGCGCAGTCTCTATTTGAAAGTGTAACGTCTGTATTCTGTTCTTGTGTTTGATATCACTCTTGGGAGCCTACAGCTATTCATACTGCCTTGGAGAGAAGCTGTGACCTGTCTATATTCTGACTACAATGGAGAAACTCTCGTAAATTATGGTCCCTTCTCCACACAGGGGACCCATCGATTATGAGGCAGACATGTATTTCAAATTATTTATTGGTACACTGCTGGGATATAGCATATTTTTTAGCTCTCTCTAGCTATGTCTGAGGAAGTGAAATCATTTCCTATTGCATTTTGTTCAGGGTAAGCCCTTCACCAAGCATCAAAGGTTACAACACTGGGATTCAGAGACGATAAAACTTTGACTTATAATAATATTTCTCACAGTTGCCGGTAGGATTTTTCCATGCTGCCTTTTGTATTGAGTGTTCTGTAATACAAACACCAAGAATTGAGTCTGTTTGGGTCACAGAATGAAGAACCTCCAAATTCTTGTCTGATATACTGCAGATGCTCAGACATCTTCACTTTTCTATGACAAGTCAAAAAGAACCATCATAACCGTATAGTTAAAAAATACCCTATTTTTATATATCGTATCAGGAGATGCAGAGTTAAATGGAGCAGTCAGGATCTCCATCAATGAGCCAGATCAGAAAGTGGCCATAAAGAACGTCTCGATTTCTGCGTCATTTCTTCTGCAGGACAATTTATCATGTGCTATCAGGTTCCTCTGTACATGTAATAGATAATGGCTAAAATGCAAGGGGTTTCCCCATTTCCAATATTTATAGTATGGCATAGCTAAGACGCACACCTCCTCATCGATGATAATGTTAACATCTACGCTGAATCAGGACCCCTGAGTACCTCTAACACAGGTTTGTCCGCCATTGTCTTAGCTTAAATTTGGGAGGACACCACTTTCTTATTAAATTAAGGCCCCACATAGCAGGCTGCAGCGAAAAAGTGTTTTCCTCTGCGGACTTCCTACTTCACTTCTATTTATAGGGAAACAGCCAGTGTTTCTGTAGGTATAATTGACATGCTGCAAAGCAATATGACAGTTTTGGAAATATTACAGCATTTCCACTGTGAGTATTTTCTTCAATGTGTGGATGGGATGCCGCAGCGTTTACACCACTTGGGGCCCCAGCCTAAATGAAATATTTCAATATGGTAGCGTAACTCTTGACAGACTGAAATTCACATTAAAAGCCTCGGAGTTGATATATATAGGATAGGTACCTCATGACGGTATTGCAAAATTATGGGGGTTTTGTTTTTGGACTTTCTTTTTTTTTCTTTTTTTTTTTTTTTTTTAAAGCTAGTCATTGCATACTATGCATGTTGGGATATGTTGAGCCAATAGGAAAGCCAAGTGTGGATGTTTACCTAACCTATTAGGTTAAAATCCTAATTGTAGAACTTACATGTGCATTTGGCTTTAAGTACCGTATATACTCGAGTATAATCCAAATTTTTCAGCCTAGTTTTTGTGCTGTAAAAGCCCCCCTCGGCTTATACTCAAGTCAGCAAAAAAAAAAAAATTATTATTATTTTCTTTTTTTGACCAGCCACAATAGTAATGTATAGAATCTCCCATAAAATAGTGGAAAAAAAAAAAATTAAAAGAATTAAAAGTTCTAAATCCCTCCTTTCCCTAGAATACATACAAAAGTAGAAAATTACTGTGACACACATACACATTAGGTACCCCTGTGTCTGAAAGTGCCCTGTCTACTGAATATAGGGTATCTGCAGTGCTCCTGTTCCGTCGGGAAGGGGTTAATAGGAGCACTGCAGATACCCTATATTCAGCCAGGCTGAATTCCAAGTGGGGGAAGAAAAAACCTCAGTCCTCAATCTCAGGGAAGGGGCAGACAGACAACCAAAACACCCCCTCCCCTTTCCCAGCACCCAGCAACTACTACACCCAAAAACTCCGACCATTTTAATTTTTGAAATTTTCCAGTAGCGGCTGCATTCCCCCCCGGCTTATACTCGAGTCAATAAGTTTTCCCAGTTTTTGTGGTAAAATTAGGAGCCTTGGCTTATATTCGGGTCAGCTTATACTCTAGTATATACAGCATATTAAATCTTTGTTGAATCTGATGAAAACGTCTTTTGTAAATGCTTAGCCATGTTCATTATTGGATTCATTCATTGAAAGCCCAGCCATTGATAAAATCCTCCTATGGGTTTATATGCATCATTTATTTCCTAGGAGATATTTTATATAATTATTTCAGATAATGGTTCAGATACAATCATACATTTAATGTACACATTGTGTTACAAGTCTTTTCCAAGTAGAGTGAAATACTGTACATTTCTAAAACATGGAACTACATTAACAGTATTTTGTGCCAAATATTAGATTCCTTTTTACAAAAAAAATAAAAAATTTGGTTCCATAAAAAAATATTAAGGTCTAAAATATTTGCAGGTCTGGAAATAGGAACCAGAAAATACAGAACAGTCTTAGTTAAATCCTGCGGATTCAGTATGTCTTGGAAGAGGCTTGTGCGGTTTGGAAGCTTTACGTTGTCCTACGTTAAGCCCTGAGTGGTATTGTGGGGTTATTTTACTAACCTGACTGATTTCCTCATTTTACCAGAAATCCTTTATTTTATCCTTGTAGATTTTATCACAGACTTTTCAACAAGTCAGATGGGATAACTTATTACATTTTTAATACCAAGTCATTGTAATACAGTAGAATGGATGTTACTAACCCTACATATTGTGTCCCCCTGCAATGCAATATCTTTCTAACTTGTACAGAAGTATATTTATGCCCCTTAGAAAAGTGCATGGACATGTTTGGGTAGGTAGCCTAAAGCAATGTAGGATGATGGTAGGTGGTAGTAGTAGTTGTATAGGCATAGTTCTCTCTAAATACAGTATAATACACTGGCTTTTACAATCTGTTACTCTAATATTGTGCTAAAGATCTATGGAAGTTGACCATGCTGTATATAATATTACACAGTATATTTATATATTAGTAGTATTAGTACAGTGCCTTGTGAAAGTATTCGGCCCCCTTGAACTTTTCAACCATTTGCAACATTTCAGGCTTCAAACATAAACATATAAAATTAAAATTTGGGGGGGAAAGAATCAAGAACAAGTGGGACACGATTGTGAAGTGGAACGGAATTTAATGGATATTTTAAACTTTTTTAACAAAGAAAAAAACGAAAAATTGAGCGTGCAAAATTATTTCCCCCTTGCGTTAATACTTTGTACCGCCACCTTTTGCTGCGATTACAGCTACAAGTTGCTTGGGGTATGTCTCTATCAGTTTTGCACATTGAGAGACTGAAATTCTTGCCCATTCTTCTTTGCAAAACAGCTGGAGCTCAGTGAGGTTGGATGGAGAGCGTTTGTGAACAGCAGTTTTCAGCTCTTTCCACAGATTCTCGATTGGATTCAGGTCTGGACTTTGTCTTGGTCATTCTAACACCTGGATACGTTTATTGGTGAACCATTCCATTATAGATTTTGCTTTATGTTTTGGATCATTGTCTTGTTGGAAGATAAATCTGCGTCCCAGTCTCAGGTCTTTTGCAGACTCCAACAGGTTTTCTTCCAGAATGCTCCTGTATTTGGCTCCATCCATCTTCCCATCAATTTTAACTATCTTCCCTGTCCCTGCTGAAGAAAAGCAAGCCCAAGCCATGATGCTGCCACTACCATGTGTGACAGTGGGGATGTTGTGTTCAGGGTGATGAGCTGTGTTGCTTTTACGCCAAACATATCATTTTGTATTGTGGTCAAAAAGTAAAATTTTAGTTTCACCTGACTTTCTTCTTGCCACTTTTCCATAAAGGCCAGATTTATGCAGTGTACAACTGATTTGATCATTCAGAGATCCTCACTGAACTGAACTTCTGGAGTGAGTTTGCTGCACTGAAAGTAAAGGGGCCAAATAATATTGTACGCCGCACATTTCATTTTTTTCTTTGTTAAAAAAGTTTAAAGTATCCAATACATTTTGTTCCAGTTCACACTTGTGTCCCACTTGTTGATTCATCCCCCCAAAATTAAAATTTTATATCTTTATGTTTGAAGCCTGAAATGTGGCTAAAGGTTGAAAAGTTCAAGGGGACCGAATACTTTCTCAAGGCACTGTATATTATTATAGTAGTATTCGTGTATATATATATATATATATATATATATATATATATATATATACACCGTATATATATATATATATATACAGTCCTATGAAAAAGTTTGGGCACCCCTATTAATCTTAATCATTTTTAGTTCTAAATATTTTGGTGTTTGCAGCAGCCATTTCAGTTTTATATATCTAATAACTGATGGACACAGTAATATTTCAGGATTGAAATGAGGTTTATTGTACTAACAGAAAATGTGCAATATGCATTAAACCAAAATTTGACCAGTGCAAAAGTATGGGCACCTCAACAGAAAAGTGACATTAATATTTAGTAGATCCTCCTTTTGCAAAGATAACAGCCTCTAGTCGCTTCCTGTAGCTTTTAATCAGTTCCTGGATCCTGGATGAAGGGATTTTGGACCATTCCTCTTTACAAAACAATTCAGGTTCAGTTAAGTTTGATGGTCGCCGAGCATCGACAGCCCGCTTCAAATCATCCCACAGATGTTCAATGATATTCAGGTCTGGGGACTGGGATGGCCATTCCAGAACATTGTACTTGTTCCTCTGCATGAATGCCTGAGTCGATTTGGAGTGGTGTTTTGGATCATTGTCTTGCTGAAATATCTATCCCCGGCGTAACTTCAACTTCGTCACTGATTCTTGAACATTATTCTCAAGAATCTGCTGATACTGAGTGGAATCCATGCGGCCCTCAACTTTAACAAGATTCCCGGTGCCGGCATTGGCCACACAGCCCCAAAGCATGATGGAACTTCCACCAAATTTTACAGTGGGTAGCAAGTGTTTTTCTTGGAATGCTGTTTTTTTTTGGACGCCATGCATAACGCCTTTTTGTATGACCAAACAACTCAATCTTTGTTTCAACAGTCCACAGGCTTGTCCAAATGTGCTTTTACATACCTAAGGGGGCTCTGTTTGTGGCGTGGTTGCAGAAACAGCTTCTTTCTCATCAATCTCCCATACTGCTTCTCCTTGTGCAAAGTGCGCTGTATTGTTGACCGATGCACAGTGACACCATCTGCAGCAAGATGATGCTGCAGCTCTTTGGAGGTGGTCTGTGGATTGTCCTTGACTGTTCTCACTATTCTTCTTCTCTGCCTTTCTGATATTTTTCTTGGCCTGCCACTTCTGGGCTTAACAAGAACTGTCCCTGTGGTCTTCCATTTCCTTACTATGTTCCTCACAGTTGAAACTGACAGGTTAAATCTCTGAGACAACTTTTTGTATTCTGCCCATGAACAACTATGTTGAACAATCTTTGTTTTCAGATCATTTGAGAGCGGGCTGCCCATGCTCGGTGACCATCAAACTTAACTGAACTTGAATTGTTTTGTAAAGAGGAATGGTCCAAAATACCTTCATCCAGGATCCAGGAACTGATTAAAAGCTACTAGAGATGAGCGAACAGTGTTCTATCGAACACATGTTCGATCGGATATCAGGGTGTTCGCCATGTTCGAATCGAATCGAACACCGCGTGGTAAAGTGCGCCAAAATTCGATTCCCCTCCCACCTTCCCTGGCGCCTTTTTTGCACCAATAACAGCGCAGGGGAGGTGGGACAGGAACTACGACACCGGGGGCATTGAAAAAAATTGGAAAAAGTCATTGGCTGCTGAAATCAGGTGACCTCCATTTTAGACGAATAGTGGATTTCAAATCCAGGTCATATGAGAATGTGAACTTTGTGACTATGAGACAGGGATAGCTGTACAGGCAGGGATAGCTAGGGATAACCTTTATTTAGGGGGGAATGTTATTAAAAATAACTTTTTGGGGCTCTATCGGGTGTGTAATTGTGATTTTTGTGAGATAAACTTTTTCCCATAGGGATGCATTGGCCAGCGCTGATTGGCCGAATTCCGTACTCTGGCCAATCAGCGCTGGCCAATGCATTCTATTAGCCCGATGAAGTAGAGCTGAATGTGTGTGCTTAGCACACACATTCAGCTCTACTTCATCGGGCTAATAGAATGCATTGGCCAGCGCTGATTGGCCAGAGTACGGAATTCGGCCAATCAGCGCTGGCTCTGCTGGAGGAGGCGGAGTCTAAGATCGCTCCACACCAGTCTCCATTCAGGTCCGACCTTGGACTCCGCCTCCTCCAGCAGAGCCAGCGCTGATTGGCCGAATTCCGTACTCTGGCCAATCAGCACTGGCTAATGCATTGTATTGGCGTGATGAAGCAGTGCTGAATGTGTGTGCTTAGCACACACATTCAGCTCTACTTCATCGGGCTAATAGAATGCATTGGCCAGCGCTGATTGGCCAGAGTACGGAATTCGGCCAATCAGCGCTGGCTCTGCTGGAGGAGGCGGAGTCTAAGATCGCTCCACACCAGTCTCCATTCAGGTCCGACCTTAGACTCCGCCTCCTCCAGCAGAGCCAGCGCTGATTGGCCGAATTCCGTACTCTGGCCAATCAGCACTGGCTAATGCATTGTATTGGCGTGATGAAGCAGTGCTGAATGTGTGTGCTTAGCACACACATTCAGCTCTACTTCATCGGGCTAATAGAATGCATTGGCCAGCGCTGATTGGCCAGAGTACGGAATTCGGCCAATCAGCGCTGGCTCTGCTGGAGGAGGCGGAGTCTAAGATCGCTCCACACCAGTCTCCATTCAGGTCCGACCTTAGACTCCGCCTCCTCCAGCAGAGCCAGCGCTGATTGGCCAGAGTACGGAATTCGGCCAATCAGCACTGGCTAATGCATTGTATTGGCGTGATGAAGCAGTGCTGAATGTGTGTGCTTAGCAAACACATTCAGCTCTACTTCATCGGGCTAATAGAATGCATTGGCCAATCAGCACTGGCCAATGCATTCTATTAGCGTGAACTGAGTTTGCACAGGGGTTCTAGTGCACCCTCGGCTCTGCTACATCAGATTGCTACATCTGATGTAGCAGTGCCGAGTGTGCATCAGATGTGTAGTTGAGCAAAACTGACTCAGCACTGCTAAGTCTCTGCATTCGCATAGGAATGCATTGGCCAGCCTTCGGCCAATCAGCGCTGGCTCTGCCGGAGGAGGCGGAGTCTAAGGTCGGACCTGAATGGAGACTGGTGTGGAGCGATCTTAGACTCCGCCTCCTCCAGCAGAGCCAACGCTGATTGGTCGAGTTCCGTACTCTGGCCAATCAGCACTGGCCAATGCATTTCTATGGGGAAAAGTTAGCTTGCGAAAAACGCAAACTGACAGGGATTTCCATGAAATAAAGTGACTTTTATGCCCCCAGACATGCTTCCCCTGCTGTCCCAGTGTCATTCCAGGGTGTTGGTATCATTTCCTGGGGTGTCATAGTGGACTTGGTGACCCTCCAGACACGAATTTGGGTTTCCCCCTTAACGAGTTTATGTTCCCCATAGACTATAATGGGGTTCGAAACCCATTCGAACACTCGAACAGTGAGCGGCTGTTCGAATCGAATTTCAAACCTCGAACATTTTAGTGTTCGCTCATCTCTAAAAGCTACAGGAAGCGACTAGAGGCTGTTATCTCTGCAAAAGGAGGATATACTAAATATTAATGTCACTTTTCTGTTGAGGTGCCCATACTTTTGCACTGGTCAAATTTTGGTTTAATGCATATTGCACATTTTCTGTTAGTACAATAAACCTCATTTCAATCCTGAAATATTACTGTGTCCATCAGTTATTAGATATATCAAACTGAAATGGCTGCTGCAAACACCAAAATATTTAGAACTAAAAATGATTAAAATTAATAGGGGTGCCCAAACTTTTTCATAGGAATATATATATATATATATATATATATATATATATATATATATATATATATATGTACATTTAGGTGAGTATAAAGACTGGATTAGGGTTGCTCACCATATGACGAAGGAGGCGTTCACACTAGCATCTGCAGTCCGCCCAGGGGTTTCCGTCCTAATCCCCAGAGAAAATGGATAGGTGACTGTTTCCCATCGGTCAGTTTTAAAACCCATTCATTTGAATGGGTTTTTACAGCAAATCGCCGGTGCCCATATCCAGCCTCTCCGCAGGAAAAATGCATGACTTTGTGTCTGTCCAAAAAAAACGGCGGGCGGACACGTGCAAACTCCCCCTTAAAAGTCCTAAACAAACATGTAGAAATCCCAGAACTTTTATACTTTACGTTCAGTACTGTCTGCAATATTGTCAGTGTGGCTGTCATACTGTAACCAATACACATAGTCACAATTCAGGACTCCTCCTGCAACCTACAGAGCTAGAGTCATGAGTCATGACCACTAATCTACAGTATATGGCCAGCTTTAGCCATCTCAAGTATGAGACCATAGATATCTTTCTTTTTTGTCAACTTGTCTCAGGATTCATGACTGGAGCAAACTATTTCTACATAGTCACAGTACTATTAATGTTGTAAGTCACTACTACCATCTCTTATGTATGGAGTCTCCTGACTTCTTCGGGAAAGCAGATGTTGGGAGAAGAGAAGGATCATACATTTAGGTTCTATCTTGCCCAATCCTTCTGTTCTCCAGAGGCGTATGGTATAAGCTAAGTTTCCTTAGGGATTCAGAAGGAATAGCTGTAGTGTATATGGCTAAGTTATGAAGCATTACATCTTATACTGTTCACTAGACTGGTGAGCTAAGATGCAATGGGGTAACTAATCATTATCATATCAATTCACCACTATATGCAACTAAGGGTGACTATGAGATTTATCCATTTCTTTTCCCATTTGCTCACCAGTAACTTATTTTTCTCCTTGATATCCTTCAGCGTATTTTGGGATTTGTACTGTGCAGCACCTGACAGAAGAGAGACCTGTGAACACTCCAGTGAAGCTAAAGCTTTCCATGACTATGTAAGTCAACACCCCACTACTACCCTTATATGAACTTTTTGTTATTTGAGCTATCCATATGGTTTCTCTTGCTGTATAATATAATGAACGACGGATGATAAAGCTTTGTGATGTGGGTAATATACATTATGTGCAGATGTGATTTGCTCATACGTGGAATAAACAGTGGGGACATTAATTAAAGGGTTAAGTGAAAATATATACAAAATTATGCATTTCTCTTTTTTTTCTTCCTTGATTTAGTAAAATGTAACACACTTTTCTTTTGGTATTTTCTCCCAATTTAACCACATTTTACTGATCTTTTATGAGGCTCTGGTTGAACATAGAAAAACAGCTGGAATGGCTTAAGAAAAAAAAAAAGAGAGCAATATGAGCCAAGGAAAGCCTGTTGCGTGCAGCTATTGTACTTGGCTGTGGCACATTTGTGTATGATTCAGGCTGAACATATATTCTAGTGGGCAGGCTGTGGGCTCTCCGCTTAATTGGAACCTCAGTGGTTCAGGAAATACATTCCCTATGGAAGCTTTTTTTTTTTTTTTTTTTTTTTTTTTTAAGAAAAAAATCCATGTATTCACTTAACCCTTCCTGTAGATACATGTAAAGACAACTATGCACCAAGCAAAGACAATTACCAACCTTTATAATGTTGGCCCTATTATGGCTCCATATTCAAAAACATATTTGATGTATATTATTTGATTTACCTGGCCATTGCCTTTTGACTGTTGCAATATGTATGTAAACTATATATTATGTAGATTATGTCAAAAACTAAAGTAACATGAACTTCTGTACTACGTTGTATTTAGTTCCTATTTACAAACTTTGGCTCCTGAGGATAAGTTGATCCTAATAGTACCCAATTCTATGTCCTCCCTCCCTGAGCTCTGCTGTTATTGGTGGAAAAACCACTGACCAATTGCTTAATTTCCTTACACTGGTGACAGTTCACAGGCACTCATTGACATCAAAAGGCATCCATTGCTTTCTATGCCTGTCTACAGTTCTTTGGAGTGGAGAGTATGCCAGCAGAAAAAGGAACCCATTGAAGTCAATGGGAGGCTTTTTTTTCAGCGCTGAAATTCCACAACAAATTCCTCACCATTTTCCTCTCTGTGAATGGACCTTAAGGGACTCCATTCTCTTAGCTCAGCATGTCTTGTTAGGTTAAATGAGTGTGGTCTTGTAAACTTGCAGACAACCCCTTTATAGAATTTTGTGAACTGATGTATTGGTAGACCATGTATATTAGAGCAGTGCAACATCATATTTTATTATAGATTGTATATACACAGTCATGAGATAGCATTATTACAATGACTGACTTATCTGCCATAATATACTCATTTCATTTGCCATGAATATTCTATTCAGCTGATGTTTTTGGTTTTTTTGCAAAGACCCATTTGTTTCATACAGGGCAAGACCTCCCTTCTCTACTTCTAAATTATTGAATTTTTGCCTATGAGAGTTAATAGGAATGAATAATATATTATACAAAAATACTCCTTTACTTATTTTCCTGCAGAAGGTGATAGCAATTGATCTCCATTATTTTCCCGCTATCCATTGGCTCCACAGTAACACGGTATTCCTAAAACCTAGGCTTCAGACATTCTGATCCACACATGGCATTACTTAGAGATGCGCTCAGGACAGTCTTCCCAGTAATATGCCCACAGGTAGTTACACAAATCTAATTTTTGTATCCAAGATTTTGATTTCAAAAGAGCAATTTCTGAAATGTATTTGGAGGTAAATTGCTATTTTGTTGGTGTGGAGATAAGGCGTGAAATAGGTGGGAACGTTTTTTTAAGAAGTTTCACTGACTAATATAAGCCTTTGCCAGTGATACTGGATGCTTCAGCCTTCTCCACAGGGTGATGGGTTTTCAGTGGAAATAGGTACCAGATCACACATTACTAGAGGCATTAATGTGTCACATTTAGAACATTGTACACCATTATGATCAGAGACTGGGATGTAACAGATTCTATATAGTGCACTGCCATTTAATGTTTTATTCACCACCTCCAGCTATATAGTTGACTAAAATTCACTGGGAAGACAAAGAAAGGCAAAGAATAGTCCCACAGGCAAATATTCCACTTCTAGAGAGAAATGCCTTTCACCTGCAGAAGCATTAGGCGTAGAATCAAAGTCAACGACATATGCGGACATTTTATCATGGAAGCTGACAGCGAAGAAGTAAGCAATGGCCTTGAAATTGTCATTTGTAGAGGGTCTCAATACATTGATGTTATTGAGGCCATAATGTATGGAAGTGTGGAAGTGTCATTTCATAAACAGTGCTCCTTAATAGATATAGGTCCAAGGAAGAAGGAGCTTTGATTTTATGCTGCATGAAGGTGATGTCATAAAGGATGTGAATATTCTACTCCTAGGGAAATTGGGATCAATCTTAAATTATGGAAGGGAACTGTCACTTTTATGGAAGATGCATTAAAGAAGCCCTTTCAGCTCTCCTGATATGTCTTCTTCAGTGACTCTGCATTGTCCCACCGCTGTTCCTCCTGTCAATAGATTCTGCCTCTTCTGTCCGTAAGCACTGGTGTTAGACTATGTAGGAAGCCACCTGATCAACAGTAGGAACTGTAACACCGAGCATTGGATTTATTCATACATTTTCATGAGGAGTAACCAAGCAGAAGACTTTCCCTATTAAGCCAGTTTGTCCATCAACATGTCCACAATTACAGCAGATATGTTTGGCAACCATTTTCTGGACTGAGAACTGGCCAGTGAACCATGTATTGTATGCTCATCGCTGCCTTAGTTCTAAGTCTAGGAAAAGCGGCACAAATGATCTCACACAACAGGTCTCCCTGTGCTGCCTAACAGGGTAAATGTATGAGATACCGAGGGGATTCACTTCTCCTTATGTAGCTGGATTACATTAAGGAACATGTCAGCTTGCTTCCAGGGTGTTGCTGTGTATTACAGCATATGAGTGAACACTGCATGCCCATGAAATAATGTTCTTGAAATGTAGTGGCAAAAATGCCTGCACAGATACAGTGCTATAAGAGATTGTGTATGTGGTTTTACAATTTTTCTCTTTTAAAGAAACCGCCACTCATCTACATTGGCACTTGAAATGACCTGAGAATTAATGCTAGACGTAGTTCATAGAGATGAGTATGGGCGTTTAATAAAATAGCAGCTCTGTCCGTATAGAATCTAAACATCCACTGGTTTCTAAACGTGTACACAGTTTATTCAGTGTCAAGTTACTTATGTAGTAATTTATAGGGTCCGTAGACCCACAGATGGGCTGAGACACTTGTCCATAATACTGGTGCAAAAAATGTGCCCCTAATATTTTTGTGTGAAACTGGCTTCATAAGGATATTAATCCTGTACTCACATTTTGGTCCCCCTAGTGGCAGTAACATTATAACAACTTATGAATCCAATACCCTATTGAGTCTTTCTTAAAGTTTTCTTTTTCATTAGCAAGTTAGGGGATAACTGGATGAGAACTTGGAAACCCCACTCTGGGATCATCCGTGTTGTTGAGAACGTGGGTACATTCACACTACTGCCCAAGTCACACAGGGGACTCAGAGTCTCCTATACTTGTGATCACTGGGGATCCTAGCAGAAAGACCCCAGTGATGATACGCTTACCCTAATTTAGGCCGGTTGCAGACAACCATGGCCGCTTTAGTATGCTATCCATGTATTTCACGGATGGCGTACTGACCCATTCATTTCATTGATCCTGTACAGACTGTGAATTTCATGGTCCCATGTGTGGGCTTACAGCACATATTATTGAACAGGTCCTATTCCTGTCCTATTTTGCGACCCTTGCGTCTGTGGATCCTATTCATGTAATGAAAGGAGTTGCAGATGTACGGCCCATGCACGGGCGGCACACAGGGGGACATCCTCATGTCCCCATTGAGCTGCCCATGCTTTTAATTCACGGTTGACCAGTTGCATCACAGTCATCTGCAACCGGCCTTACAGGAGGAGTTGTATGAAAACTGTGCTGGGCCACATGTGGTAGTATGCTGTGGGAAGTTCATGGCGATAAATCCTTAAGTGAACCCACCTGCTCCATAAACCAAAAGATTTTGGTGCGCCATTTTACAGTAACTGCAAAGTGGATGGGTTTCTTGCTAATCCAATCCACACATTGCAGAAAAATAGCGGAGACGCTGCGATTTTCAAAAATCATTGTATTTTTGCAAATTGCAGCACCTACATTAATGCCGGCGTTTTCCATATAGGTATAATTGAAGCAGAAAGTCCACCGAGGACCTTTCACCATTTTGCCCATAGGCAGTTCTATATACTGCCGGAAAGCTGACAGTGCGCTGAGTTCAGCACACTGTCGGCTTTCCCGATCTTGGCCCAGTGTGAAGAGCTTACGGTCCCGGTACCGTAGCTCTTCTATGGTCAGAAGGGCGTTTCTGACACTCAGTCAGAGACGTCCTTCTTCACGGCACAGCCAATCGCGCTGTGCTGTGAGAGCCAGGAGGAACGCCCCCTCCCTCCCTGATAATACTCGTCTATGGACGAGTACTGCGAGCAGAGGGAGGAGGGAGTTCCTCCCGGCTCTCACAGCACAGCGTGATTGGCTGTGCTGTGAAGAAGGACGTCTCTGACTGAGTGTCAGAAACGCCCTTCTGACCATAGAAGAGCTACGGTACCGGGACCGTAAGCTCTTCACACTGGGCCCAGATCGGGAAAGCCGACAGTGTGCTGAACTCAGCGCACTGTCAGCTTTCCGGCAGTATATAGAACTGCCTGTGTGCAAAATGGTGAAAGGTCCTCTTTAAGTAAAAAGCACTGTAGGAAAAACTGCGATGCGTTTCCACTGTGGTTTTACCAGCAGCCCTTTTTGGCTGCGACCCGTTACAGGGGGCCTTAGACTTAAAACGACTAATCTGGTTTAAACTACAAATACAGACCTTTAGGATTACTATTCAAGTTTTTTTGTTTTTTCATGCTTGTAAACTCTATCTGTTATATTCTGGTAATTGTTGGAGTATTTGGTTTACTGTTGAGTCTACAGTTACATTAGCATTGAGTTAAAATCTGAAGAGTCTAGTACATATACCAAGTCAACCTCATTTGTCATATCTGTAAATCAACCCACTGGCATGTGTATGTCGGGTGCATAATATAACAAATAACTTTGCATCCTTTATTTGTACACATTATAAAATCTGAATATAGACCTAGCAGTGAAGCCTAAAAACAGCTCTGATTGCTGCTGGCACATCTGGAAGTGGCAGGGTTAATGCCATCAGTTGTGTACAGGATTTTCTAAGATTTTCCTCGCTCAAGAACTGGCCGCTATCCCAGATGGAATGATTTCAGATGATGGAAAGATACAGAGTACTGTGTTTGTCCAAGACAATATTGCAAAACTGCTAGTACTTTGGGTACAGGTAACAAAGTGCATCTGGCCAGCACAAATTTTCCTGACCTTGAAATGCTCTTCAAGCATCTTGCTGCATGCATGTGACTTCCTATCAGAACTAATTCCTGAAAGGAGCGAACACTGTTCGATCAAATACATATTCGATCGAATATCAGGCCGTTCGAGGTATTCGATTGGAATCAAACACCACGAAGCAAACGCAGAAAAAATTTGTATCCCCTCCCACCTTCCCTGACGCTTTTTTTTGCACCAATGACTGTGCAGGGGAAGTGGGACAGGAACTACGACAACGGAGGCATCGAAAAAAAATTGGAAAAAGTAATTTTCTGGCGAAATCAGGTGACCTCCAATTTAGACGAATGGTGGATTTAACATTCGATTAATTTGAGACTTTGAACTATGTGATTGTGAGACAGGGATAGATGTACAGGCAAGGTTAGCTAGGGATTAGCTTTATTTAGGGGGGAATGTTACTCACCCAGCTCTTTGGGACTCTATCTGGTCGGGATCCCTGTCAGCTTGCGATATGCGCCAATCAACGCTGGTTCTGCCGGAGGAGGCAGAGTCTAAGATCGGTCCACAGCAGTTTCCATTGTGGTCCACAGCTCTGCTACACGGAGAAGTGGCAGAGCTCAGCACACACACCAGAGATGCAGCAGAGCTGAGTGTGCAGCAGGGTTCAGCGCACATTCAGCTCTGCTGCATCTCCGATTTAGCAGTGCTGGCCGTACGCTCAGCTCACCTGCCTCTTTGGAGTAGCCGAGCTGCGCGCACGGCCTGCTCTGCTTCATCTCCGGTGTAGCAGTGCTGGCCGTGCGCTCAGCTCGGCTGCATCTCCGAAGTAGCCGAGCTGAGTGCACGGTCAGCTCTGCTTCATCTCCGATGTAACAGTGCTGGCCGTGCGCTCAGCCCGGCTGCATCTTCGGAGTAGCCGAGCTCAGCACACGGCCAGCTCTGCTACATATCAGCATAGAAATGCATTGACCAGCGTTGATTGGCTGAATGCTATACAGAGTACTGCATTCGGCCAATCAACGCTGGTTCTGCCGGAGGAGGCGGAGTCTAAGATCGGTCCACAGCAGTCTCCATTCTGGTCTGATATTAGACTCCGCCTCCTCACAGACGAGCCTCCGGCAGAACCAGCGTTGATTAGTTGATTGACCGAATGCTGTACTCTGTATGGCATTCGGCCAATCAACGCTGGTCAATGCATTCCTATGGTAAAAAGTCAGCTCCCGCATATCGCAAGCTGACAGGGATCCCAACATAATACAGTGACTTGGGCATGTTAGATGCCCCCAGACATGCTTCCCCTGCTGTCCCAGTTGCATTCCAGAGGTGTTGGCATCATTTCCTGGGGTGTGATAGTGGACTTGGTGACCCTCCTGAGTCGAATGGTGGGATCCCCTGAAATGAAGCACTTTTCCCCATACACTATAATGGGGTTCGATATTTGGTAGAATAGTCGAATATTGAGCGGCTATTCGAAACGAATATCGAATATTTTACTGTTCGCTCATCTCTAGTTATTATGTTTGCAAAAAATCTCATTGTTCTATATATAAGCCATACAAATGATTGGTCTTGGTGCCTCCAAAACGAGGAAATAACAGCAGATACCACTGTAAACTTAAAGTCCGAAAAGTTTCCCTATTTTTACTGAAACTACAGTAAAGCTGCCAGGGATTATTATACGACATACTTAAATATTAAAGTTAATGGTGTACTTGGGTTTCCTTATAGATGCTGCTCCTGAGTTTAGCTTTCTGTAATTGCTAGCAATTAGCTACAATGTATTATCAATAACTTAGACTTTTAAGAGAATTAGAAAGTCATAAAAATTCTCTAAATTTGTAAAATGGTTGTGATATTGTGGAGCTGATGAATTGATTTGCGCTGGTAAATATCTCGGTGATCCAGGGGTACCGAAGAGCTGCTTTGGTTTCAAGATGCTCACCCAACCATTTGATTTCTAGAGAAACATCAGAGTACAGCTAAAACAAAGTCGCCTGGAGCCACCCCCTGCCTCCTGCTCTGAGCATCAAAGCGGGGCACCATTTGGTACAAAACGTGAAATTGAGGCAGGCCTCCCAGTGTCATGACATTGCATTGTACAAATATGGGCAGAGCAGGCACGCAGGGAGCTCTCTGCCAACAGGGGAACCGTTTGGTGTTGTTGCTGTGATACTGATCAAACTGGGAGGTAATGGCTATGTCAGGGAAGGGGGAAACAGACTCACAGTGGCAGCTGGCAGATCAGTGGTAACAGCAGGGATTGAATAAACTGGGGACATGCGGGAGCAGGCGGGGGGGAGAAAAGAAAGAGAGGAACCCACTGTGTGCTGCAGAAAAACCTTACTCCTGAGACCACAAACATATTACTGAATCTGAGAGATATTGTTTTGTAAAGACGCAGCCCTGCTTTTCAGATACTGTGTATGGTCACAGCTTGACTGTTACACTGGATCAGTGGATTGTACTTGTTTCACATGTCTCTGTATAGAGCTTATGAATGCTAGTTCAGTAACGCTTATACATCATGAGAGGTTGGATACAGTAATAAGAGATTGCATTCCATGTTCAGATAGTGGGTAAATGAGGCAGATGTACATCGGGCAAGCAACAAAATAATTTATGATGCGTGTGTGTGTATACACACACACATATTTATAGGAGTCTGTCTGTAGGGTTTTTGCCCATTCGTGCACAAAAGCATTTGTGAGGTCAAACACTGATGGTTGTTTAAGAGGGTTTGGCTCACAATTTCAATTCTAGTTCATGTCAAAGGCGTTCAGTGAGTGTAATGTCAGGGTTCTGCAGACCATTCAAGTTCTAAAGCGAACTCTCCCAAACATACCTTTATAGACCTTGCGTTGTGCACTAGGAACACAGTCATGGTTGAATAGAAAAGAGCCTTCCAGAAACTGTGCCCACAAGGTTGGAAGAATGCAATTGTCTAAAATAGCTTGGAATGCAGAAGCTTTAGGATGTGTTCACATGGAGGTATTTGCCGCGGATTTCGCCCCCAAATCCAGAGCTGATTCCTCCCGGAATCCACCTTCATTGTTTTCAATGGGAGGCAGAGATCGCAGCAGGACGCAGAAAAAAGAAGTGTCCTGCTCGATCTTGCTGCGGATTTCGCGACTGATTCAGCTGCAGGGTCCACGGCTTGAGACTCCCTCCTGAGTAGACCCATTCATCCAGGCCTAATTATGAGTGGGATGCCACCACAGAATGCGGGTACACTGCATCAGCATTCCATCACGGCTAGACCGCAGCAAAAATGTCGTCGGCGGAAAATGAAGAGAATTCCTCTTAATTTTCTGCCATGTGAATTTGACCCTGAATTTGTAGAAGAGTGCCACTGTAATTTGCTTATTTTGACTTCATTCGGTAAGGCCAAATTCCACACGCAAATTTTGACAAATTCCGCACCAAGGGAAAAGGTGTATTTTACACCTCTCATTCATTTCAATTGGAGTTCTTAGGTGGAATCCGCCTAAAGAATTAGCAAGGTCCTTATTTTTCTGCTACCTGAAAAATCAGTCCACAGAAGAAAATCAGCTATTTCCTCCCATTGAAATGAATGGGAGGCAGATTTCAGGTGGAATTTGAGGTGGATTCTGTGTAAAATTCAGCATCAAATTTCTATATGTGAACAACCCCTTAGATTTCTCGTCACTGGAACTAAGGATTCTAGGCAACCCCTGAAGAAAACAACACCATAGCATTATGCCAGGATGGTAATGTTTTCCGCACATTCACCAAACCAATATTCATCTATCAAACTGTCAGGACACATCTTCACTGCCCCAGAATCTAGTGGCTTTAAATCGCTTTATCTTACGCTTGGCATTGTGTTTGGAGATGTAAGGTTTAGATGCAGGTGTTTGGTCATGGAAACCCATGCCATGAAGGACAGTTTTTGATGCTGATGTTAATGTCAGAAGAGGTATACAGTTTTGCAGTTATTGAGTAAGTAGAGATTTGGCGGGTTTTATGCACCTTAGCACTCAGCAGTGAACTCTTTCAAAAATGTTTGTAAAGGCAGACTGTATGACTAGCTGTTGGATTTTTATACACTGTTTCTGATAGTGTACCAATATACGCTATATATATGACTGTAAAATTACAGTCATGTGAGCACCAGTGCTGTGCTCAATACATAGGCCCAGCAGTCTGTCTGTACAAGCCACTGTACCTGGTACTGCAGGTGGTCTGATTCCAATTTGTAGAGATATTTTCTTCATCTTCCAGATTATGTCTTAAAAGGGATTTCCCACAATGGACATGATGATTGTATAATAACTGAGGCTCCACCTCTGGTATCTCCAGTGGACCCCAGAGTCTCTTGGTCTTCTTTTGCTCAGGGCAGTACCAGGCACAGCAGCTTGTACCACTGAGTCCAACTCCTCTATTTTTCCACAGCCTGGCTCAGACCCAAACTCCTGCTCTGACTCCCTTAGGCAGATTAGTTTGAATGGATGGGTGGTCCTGTTGCTCTATTCATTATCTGAGGGGCTGACAGAAACGGCCAAAGCTGAATAATATAATTGATGGAACTAACTGAATCAGCCACGTGGCATATTCAGCTGTTTGTGGCATAATGGTCCTCTGTGGGATTTCCAACAGTTCCCCCATTGCACTATGCTTATAAATTTCTGAGGTAGGCATTACTCATCTGAAGTAGCTTGAAAGTTCACTAACTTTACAGACCATATCACCAGAAATCTGACTGAATCCAGTACAATGTCAACTTTTACGGCATATGCCCAGGTCCTAGAGCTATTGGTGACGTTAGTTCACTGTCAGAAGGGCAGGACTTACAGCTCAGCATCATCACTGGGCGGTAAGGAACGCCCCCTCTGACAGTACAAGGCAATAGAAGAAAGCGTTAAAGGGGTATTCCCATGACGCTTGTTCACTAACCTGCAGGCTGTTGTGCTCTCTTCACTTCCTGCTTTTCTCGGCACATATGTGGGCGGGGTTTCACTTGCACGGGATTGGTTGTAAATGAATTACCACAGTGTGAAGCTGATGTAGCAGAACTGGATTTGAGTCAGTTTGCATTACATACAGAGGTAATGGACTCCCTATCTCAGCCCTTATCAGCCAAATTCAATTAAACCGACTGATAAGAGCTCAGAAATCCTGGAGCTCTCACCTCCCCTATCCGAGAAGCCCCGCTACTTAAAAGACACAAACAGCTCAGAGCTGCCCACAGCCCCTCCCACAACCCCCCCCCCCTTGAGAGCAGGCAGCTACATCACATGACAGATGAGCAGATAATCCCAAGGGCCATAGAAACGGATTGTAAACAATGAAGTGAATAAATTAAGATAGCAGCCAAACAAAGCAGCTTTGATAAAGCAATGCATTTAGGAAAAGTCTTAATCCACATAAACTAGCAGTATAGATAGGATCCTTGTGATGGAACAACCCCATTAATGTATTAACATTGAGCAGAGATTGCAGGGACTGGTCTCTTCACATAGTGAATGCAGAGGGGAGGGAATAGTTTTCCTCATAGCCTCCACTGATCTGTACTGAGAGCATTCTGCAAGTTCTCTCAGTTTACAATGTAAGAATGGTCTACTATGTACTTGTATCTACTTCTGGCTGCTTATGTTATTGTTAGTCCCAGAAAGCAAGGAGCTTTCCTGATTCTGTTCAGAGTTCTCTTTTTCTGTATCAGGAATCTTTTCAGCTGCATGTAACCTGGATTCGCCGTCCAGTATTCCTGGATCTCCAATAATATGGTCATTTGGGTTTTTCTCAGCTATCTGTTTACTTTTAACACAATTACTCCTGGCAGAACTACATGTAAAGAACCTAGTAGTAGTTGTACTATTAGTAGTAATGGATAGGGGAGGGTGGCAA
Source organism: Leptodactylus fuscus (assembly GCF_031893055.1). Classification (NCBI taxonomy): domain Eukaryota; kingdom Metazoa; phylum Chordata; class Amphibia; order Anura; family Leptodactylidae; genus Leptodactylus; species Leptodactylus fuscus. Next base: position 202,861,968 of record NC_134265.1, read on the forward strand.
TTGCACCTTATTTACAACACCCACAGCCTAAAAGAGAAATGTAAAATGTGCTGGGGCTGTAATGGGGCTATTAGCAGGAGAAACACTGATAGGACACCTTGTTTGAATGCTTATAGATTTATAAAATTGATTGACCAGACATACCCTGCAGATATTTCAACTTTTTATGAAAACTTGCGTACCCATTAAGAGCATGTTTACACAGCGGAATTTGCCATGGATTTGCGGTAGGATTTCACCCCGAATCTTGGGCAGATTCTGCCTGGAATCCGCCTCACATTGTTTTCAATGGGAGGCAGAGATTGCAGCAGGATATGGGAAAAAAAGAAGCGTCCTGTTCAATCTTGCCACGAATTCTTCAGCGGATTCAGCCACAGAGTCCGCCGCGGCTCAAGACTCCCTGCTGATTAGGCCCATTCATCTTGGCCTGATCAGTAGCAGGAAGCCGTGAATGAATGCCGATGCACTGCATCATCATTCCATCATGGCCGACCGCAGGCAAAAATGCTGGAGGTGGAAAATGAAGAACATGTGAACATACCCTAAATATAATTTTAAATCCCACAACTATATAGCTGCTTTAGGGATGCCTGGACATTGCCCAAATGCAAATGCACGTACTTACCAAATCCCAAAAGATGGAAGCTACATTCTAGGACTGGTTAAATGTACTGTACTACGGTCCAAAAGTGAAGTAGCTTTTTACATGTCCACTCATTCAATACAGAGACACAGTAAAGACCGGTATATGATTTGCCAAACCAAGCATCTAAAAGAACATTTTAGAAACAAACAAGTGATATGCTTGGCAAAATATGAAGGTGTTCCTATACTAGATCATACAACATCCTGAGCTACATGCACGTCTCTTATCACAACAAGTTATATTGTATAACACACAGTATATACATAGTCTGAGCTGACCTATACTAGTGCTCTCCTTGTGATAAATGTTAAATATATAACAGTCTATATATAGGGGTATAGGGAAACTCACAATCGTCAACACACTAATAGTCCCTATTCACAAATCAAAGAAAATAAAACTTAGCTTTTAATAGATAATCATTAAAACTTAGTTGCTTCAGTCACCAACAATTAGTTGAACACGCTTAGTTAACCACTCTTTCTTTCTGGTTCAGTTAGGGAGCGTTCACACTACCGTCGGTGTCCGACATGTAGTGTCCGCTCCTAGTGTCCGCTCAAAATCTGGCACGGACATTAGGAGCGGACACTAGATGTGTCCGTGACACCTGTCATTCACTTGAATGGGCATCGGGTGCGTTCTTTTGCACTCCGTGCCCGTCCTTCCCTGTCCGCAAGAGAAGATGTCCGACTTCTCAAGCGGACAGAGGAACCCTGCATGCAGGGTTTTTCTGTCCACTTGAGAAGTCGGACATCTTCTCTTGTGGACAGGGAAGGACGGGCACGGAGTGCAAAAGAACGCACCCGATGCCCATTCAAGTGAATGACAGGTGTCACGGACACATCTAGTGTCCGCTCCTAGTGTCCGTGACAGATTTTGAGCGGACACTACATGTCGGACACCGACGGTAGTGTGAACGCCCCCTTAAAGTGGACACATATAGCACATATAACTAGAGTGTGGTTAGGTAAATTTCACTGGGCGAGTCATTAGCAGTCTCCCTTTTTGCCAGCTGCTATTCCTCCCCGACAATTCCCTTGTCTCTATCCACACTACAAATACACACACTGTTACTGGTCTGTTCCAAGTTGTTAGTGTAGCAATTTCGGAGTCATTAATGTAGTTACATATAACTGGCAGTAATGTAAATGTCTGGTGAGGTACTTAGAACGGCCCCTGGTCAGTCAATCCGTTCCCCAGCCCACAGCTACCAGTACCCTCGTCACCACTAACTGATTAGAGTGGTGAACTCCTAATACTAACAGTAATCGATAATTAAATAGCCCCTACGCGTTTCCCTAAACCAATAGTTCATCAGGGGGGTATTTTAAAGAATCCTTTGGACCCAGTATGCGGTAAAAACCACAGTTCGCGGGACCACGGTGGTTGGCCCCGCTACTTACCCCTCTGATGAACTATTGGTTTAGGGAAACGCGTAGGGGCTATTTAATTATCGATTACTGTTAGTATTAGGAGTTCACCACTCTAATCAGTTGACTGAAGCAACTAAGTTTTAATGATTATCTATTAAAAGCTAAGTTTTATTTTCTTTGATTTGTGAATAGGGACTATTAGTGTGTTAAATATATAACAGAAAGAAATAAAATCAAATTTGAAAAGAAGATTTACTAACATTGTCAACCTACACATATTAGACCATTGCTGTGGTCCTTGCTTATCAGCAAACCTTCACAAATAGGGAATGTTCACTACACTAAGAAGAAAATAGACTTGAATGTAAGTGGCAATGTGATACCAATACACTGACATGTTCTCACAATGCCTGTAGCTGAATATGTCAACCTACTGATGCTATGAACCATTAGAAAAGCGAATGAGAACAATGTACTATTCAGTCAAAGATAGATATGCAGATCAGAAACCACAGATATGATATGTGTATAACAAGTCATTTCTCTTCTGACCTCTGTATTTTACTGGTTGTCTCGACCTGAATGTCCTCCTGAGCATTTACCTTGTATTTTTGTATCTGCATGGTCACCAGCTGCAAGATGGGAAGTCTATTTCTGGCAGTTGATGCTGTCAGACATCAAACATTATTGTATGTGACACGTTCTTACTAGAGATGAGCGAACACTAAAATGTTCGAGGTTCGAAATTCGATTCGAACAGCCGCTCACTGTTCGAGTGTTCGAATGGGTTTCGAACCCCATTATAGTCTATGGGGAACATAAACTCGTTAAGGGGGAAACCCAAATTCGTGTCTGGAGGGTCACCAAGTCCACTATGACACCCCAGGAAATGATACCAACACCCTGGAATGACACTGGGACAGCAGGGGAAGCATGTCTGGGGGCATAAAAGTCACTTTATTTCATGGAAATCCCTGTCAGTTTGCGATTTTCGCAAGCTAACTTTTCCCCATAGAAATGCATTGGCCAGTGCTGATTGGCCAGAGTACGGAACTCGACCAATCAGCGCTGGCTCTGCTGGAGGAGGCGGAGTCTAAGATAGCTCCACACCAGTCTCCATTCAGGTCCGACCTTAGACTCCGCCTCCTCCGGCAGAGCCAGCGCTGATTGGCCGAAGGCTGGCCAATGCATTCCTATGCGAATGCAGACTTAGCAGTGCTGAGTCAGTTTTGCTCAACTACACATCTGATGCACACTCGGCACTGCTACATCAGATGTAGCAATCTGATGTAGCAGAGCCGAGGGTGCACTAGAACCCCTGTGCAAACTCAGTTCACGCTAATAGAATGCATTGGCCAGCGCTGATTGGCCAATGCATTCTATTAGCCCGATGAAGTAGAGCTGAATGTGTGTGCTAAGCACACACATTCAGCACTGCTTCATCAAGCCAATACAATTCATTAGCCAGTGCTGATTGGCCAGAGTACGGAATTCGGCCAATCAGCGCTGGCTCTGCTGGAGGAGGCGGAGTCTAAGGTCGGACCTGAATGGAGACTGGTGTGGAGCGATCTTAGACTCCGCCTCCTCCAGCAGAGCCAGCGCTGATTGGCCGAATTCCGTACTCTGGCCAATCAGCACTGGCTAATGCATTGTATTGGCGTGATGAAGCAGTGCTGAATGTGTGTGCTTAGCACACACATTCAGCTCTACTTCATCGGGCTAATAGAATGCATTGGCCAGCGCTGATTGGCCGAATTCCGTACTCTGGCCAATCAGTGCTGGCCAATGCATTCTATTAGCTTGATGAAGCAGAGTGTGCACAAGGGTTCAAGCGCACCCTCGGCTCTGATGTAGCAGAGCCGAGGCTGCACAAGGGTTCAAGCGCACCCTCGGCTCTGATGTAGGAGAGCCGAGGGTGCACTTGAACCCTTGTGCAGCCTCGGCTCTGCTACATCAGAGCCGAGGGTGCGCTTGAACCCTTGTGCACACTCTGCTTCATCAAGCTAATAGAATGCATTGGCCAGCGCTGATTGGCCAATGTATTCTATTAGCCTGATGAAGTAGAGCTGAATGTGTGTGCTAAGCACACACATTCAGCTCTACTTCATCGGGCTAATAGAATGCATTGGCCAGCGCTGATTGGCCAGAGTACGGAACTCGACCAATCAGCGCTGGCTCTGCTGGAGGAGGCGGAGTCTAAGATCGCTCCACACCAGTCTCCATTCAGGTCCGACCTTAGACTCCGCCTCCTCCAGCAGAGCCAGCGCTGATTGGCCGAATTCCGTACTCTGGCCAATCAGCACTGGCTAATGCATTGTATTGGCGTGATGAAGCAGTGCTGAATGTGTGTGCTTAGCACACACATTCAGCTCTACTTCATCGGGCTAATAGAATGCATTGGCCAATCAGCGCTGGCCAATGCATTCTATTAGCGTGAACTGAGTTTGCACAGGGGTTCTAGTGCACCCTCGGCTCTGCTACATCAGATTGCTACATCTGATGTAGCAGTGCCGAGTGTGCATCAGATGTGTAGTTGAGCAAAACTGACTCAGCACTGCTAAGTCTCTGCATTCGCATAGGAATGCATTGGCCAGCCTTCGGCCAATCAGCGCTGGCTCTGCCGGAGGAGGCGGAGTCTAAGGTCGGACCTGAATGGAGACTGGTGTGGAGCGATCTTAGACTCCGCCTCCTCCAGCAGAGCCAGCGCTGATTGGTCGAGTTCCGTACTCTGGCCAATCAGCGCTGGCCAATTCATTCTATTAGCCCGATGAAGTAGAGCTGAATGTGCGTGCTTAGCACACACATTCAGCTCTACTTCATCAGGCTAATAGAATACATTGGCCAATCAGCGCTGGCCAATGCATTCTATTAGCTTGATGAAGCAGAGTGTGCACAAGGGTTCAAGCGCACCCTCGGCTCTGATGTAGCAGAGCTGAGGGTGCACAAGGGTTCAAGTGCACCCTCGGCTCTCCTACATCAGAGCCGAGGGTGCGCTTGAACCCTTGTGCAGCCTCGGCTCTGCTACATCAGAGCCGAGGGTGCGCTTGAACCCTTGTGCACACTCTGCTTCATCAAGCTAATAGAATGCATTGGCCAGCACTGATTGGCCAGAGTACGGAATTCGGCCAATCAGCGCTGGCCAATGCATCCCTATGGGAAAAAGTTTATCTCACAAAAATCACAATTACACACCCGATAGAGCCCCAAAAAGTTATTTTTAATAACATTCCCCCCTAAATAAAGGTTATCCCTAGCTATCCCTGCCTGTACAGCTATCCCTGTCTCATAGTCACAAAGTTCACATTCTCATATGACCCGGATTTGAAATCCACTATTCGTCTAAAATGGAGGTCACCTGATTTCGGCAGCCAATGACTTTTTCCAATTTTTTTCAATGCCCCCAGTGTCGTAGTTCCTGTCCCACCTCCCCTGCGCTGTTATTGGTGCAAAAAAGGCGCCAGGGAAGGTGGGAGGGGAATCGAATTTTGGCGCACTTTACCACGTGGTGTTCGATTCGATTCGAACATGGCGAACACCCTGATATCCGATCGAACATGTGTTCGATAGAACACTGTTCGCTCATCTCTAGTTCTTACCATCCTGTGAATGAGATCATCTTATATTTTCACTATTGATTTTTTTTTTCCCCTTTTTTTTTATACATTTTTG